>NC_036449.1:2914207-3527421 GCF_002775205.1 Xiphophorus maculatus | reverse complement strand
GAGTCCTGATGGAAAACCTCTATGCTGCTAATGTCAAATTCAAGGCCTAGAGGCCAAATCCAGCCCACCGTACCTTTTTCTGTGACCCTCTAGACTCTGAAACATGTAAAGAGAACTTTCAAGATAACAATTGTTATCTGTAACTGTTAGCTATTATTTCACCAACCAAATCAAAGTAGTTTTTAGCCGTTTGCTGCCAATTAACATCAATCATTTCCTCCTGTTTTTGCGATTACCCAGTCATGGAAATTCATGCAAAATCAACAGATCCCCACACTTTGTAGTGCTGAATTTATTGCAGATTTTCTGAAAAAATTGTCAAAAACTTTGGCACTGAGTGTCTGCTTACTAAGGGGGGGCTTTGTGGACTTTATTTTTTGACAGTATTTTGTGGAATTATTGTGATAATAAAAGTGACGATAAGAATTATTTATTTCTTTGTCATGTAAATCTGGATTTGGATGCGACTACATGGCAACTCAACCTTAACTCCACCAATACAAAAACTTTGTATCACTAAACTGCATTTTATCATATTTTAAAATTTATTGAAATTTATTGATAATTAAAAAAATGTGGCGAAAATAGCCAATCTAACAATCCTTACTATATGCATAGATTTGGGGGGCGGGATAAATACAAATTCTTATTCTGATCAGAAATGTATCATGATACATGATAAATGATCAGTTATAAACGATACAGTACATGCCAGCCTCTACTACTTACTCCCACCTGCAGATGGCAGTATTTCCTTCTTCCGCTGCTAAACTATTGACTCGGCCTCACTATTTCTCACGTATGGGACAAATATCGCAACAGTTCTTTCAAATATTTCTAAATAAGCACCACAAAATCTGTGATTTTGATTGCAAAAAAGAACCACAAAAACAATCACAAAATCCTGGAGGGACTGATGACTGTGAAAAGATTTTTAATATTATTTAAATATAAGTAGTACTTGTCAAATGCATACACAGCTATTTATTAATATTTTAACAGTTTGCTGATGGAGTTTATTATTACATTCTGGCACAACCAGCCCTTTGAAAGCATTCATGATCTTGATGATCCAAAATGAAAATGAGTTTGACACCCATGTTCTAGTACAACTGAACTGATTGAGCTGCAGTTATTATCTTATGGGAAATGCTTCAAAGTAAAGAAAGAATTGACAGAAGCTGGATTTGTTTGGAATTATTTCATTTTTGTGTCAGAATTTCATGCTTTGTTATCTTGGAACAACGTGTGTGTGTGTTTTTTTACTGCCTAATCTCATTCTCAGCTTGTCTGGACACCCAGTCAGGATTCTATTCCATTTCTTCTCAAAAATCTAGAAAATCTGAGTTCTGCCTTTGAAATCCAACATGGCTGCCACAAATCTAAAACATTGTAAAAGTTGCATCATTTCATGCAGTAGCACACACTAACACCCTCTAGGTAACAGTTGATTGGATGCAAATTCATCCTGGTTATCAATATTATTACAGATTTCTTTTAAATGATGGTGATTGGCTCCACTTGCTGCTAGTCCTTGAAATCTGAAAGGTTAGTTAGACATGAAACAGAGAAACCTTGACCATTTCAGGTTGTCCATGTTTCCTTGAAAAGTCTTTAAAAGTCTTCAATTTATGTATCTAAAATTAAGGCCTTAAAATGTTAAATGTGAGTTGGCCTGAAATACATCAATCATAGGTCTTAAATGTTGTAGCAGGACTTTCTAATCTAGTATATGTAGTTTTCTGGCAGGCAAAAGTTTGAGCTACCGCTAACTAGATGCTAACATACAATAGCTAGTTCATTTTCTTTTTTTTTTTGTTTTTTGCATCTGTCATGGGTAAGTGTAAATTTATCGCCAGTTGACTGGACGTTTGTTTTTGCCACTGGCTCAATTGCCTGTGTACATTCTGTGCACAAAATGTCTTTTAAACTAGGCACTATGGGGGTTTAGGGTTTAGGGAACCTTGAAGTGTGAAAAGCACAAAACTGCTCATAAGAGCCACATACATTTCACATATCCAGAAATGTCAAAAGTCATGCTTTTCCTGATTGTAATTCTTTCTGTCTTAAATTCAATTCAATGTGTTGCTAAAAAGGTCTAAAAAAGCCTTAAATTGGACTTACATTGTTTAAACTCTACATTTGAACATCTAACTAACCGCTATGTTACATGGCGCCCTTCACTGGTCGAAATATCTCAACTTTATTATGTGCTGCGTTTAAAACGTGTGGATTTTAACATCGTTCAAAATCTTTATGCGGTCGACTGAAAGCAGCAGAAGAAAGATTTTTAAAAAATAATCAGACATCCGCTATATGTCAGCCTGCATTATAAGTTGTCATTTAGTGCTTGCACGACCAATACATCACTGTGTGCTGCAGCTCGCTAACTAGCGACGCTCCACTGCAGAGCAGCTCTCTGTGCATCAGACGGTGATGGGAAAGGAGCAGCCCATGCGTTAAAACTGAGGGCAGGGGTGGGGGTGTTGGCACTGTGTCGCCCCATGACAAGCTGGGAATGAGAATGTGTTGATTGTTATCACTTAGTGCACTGTTCTTGCTCTTCTCTGACTGTTTTTTCTCAGTGCTGCCAACCTGTTTTAACTTCTCCTTTGTCAGACGGCACAGTTTAATGTGGAACATTTCTCAGGGATGCACAACTGGTACGCCTGCTCCCACGCACGGCCCACCTTCTGCAACGTCTGTAAAGACAGCTTGTCTGGGGTCACATCTCATGGCCTCTCCTGCGAAGGTAAACACCACAACACTTCACATACGCACACACGACAAAAACAAAGTAGGATTATTGCTTTCTGTCTTTCTTGTGTTTCAAACTTGCATATTTTGTCACAAAAGGTTTTTCTGGGAATGTTTTGCACAACATGAAGAGTCTCAGCTGAAATGTGCAGTCTTAAAGGAGCAGCATTGTGTAAAATTGACTTTTTGGATCTTTACATTGTTTTATAATGTTACGCCCTCATTATAAACAGAGCTGCAGTGTTATTTTGATTCTTTCATGCATGTTTGAGAACTTCTCTATTCACTGTCATGACATAGTGACAGTTTTAACAAATATGTAAAACATTTTTTAAAATAAACCTTTCATAGATGCATTTAAAAAAGTAAGTTGGCCTTAAATATGTCAATCACAGGTCTTACATTTTGACGTTCTAATCTTGGATGTGTAGTTTTCTGTTAGAAGTTTGAGTCACACACAGACATCTTCATCGCGCTTGAGGCTGCTGCTAACTAGTTGCTGCTGCTAACTAGCTGCTAACATACTACAGCTTTAAGGGTGTGAATACTTTTGTGAGGCTGTGTATTTTTGCAAATGACGTTCGTCATCACTCCATGCACCAAAAGAGTTAGCATGAAAAAAGCAGTCGGCGGTGTCCAGTAGAACTACAGTATCCATAACAACAGATTAGTCTTTATTGGGCTCTGGATACATCACTTCAATTTCCATACACAAAATTTAAGACTCCCAAATTACCCATAATGCTACCTTGCTGGTTACCAATGTCATGTTCTGTTCTTGCAAACACAGGATCAGCTAACAAACAAAGCCCTCCTGCAGCCAACACAATAGTTGACTGCAGGAGGGCTCAGCCTCTTGGTGGCTCATTTTGGCATCAGATCTTTAAGGACGGCCAAGCTACTGACCCATAGCTACTTTGGCAAGGTCACTGCTGCACAAGACCTTTCAAGTCACAAAGAGGAAGAAGTTATTTATATTTTTGCCAAAGTCTGCTGGAAAGCAGCAGATTAGGTTTAGTGAAGCCAGCGTGAACCTTGGCAGCGCTCTGGGCTGTGGAGCGGGATGCCTATCACAATCACGGCTTGAGGTGCAGGAACAGGAAGGTGCTGGCATTAAAACTAAACATGCCATATAGGTTTCATGTTATGCTGTGTGTTAGATAATCGTTGACTCGGTTACTCTTTTAGCATTCACACCATGCCCCTTTGTCATTAGCGGAGAGAAAACTGCTAATCTTGTGGCTGACATTATACCTCTTCACCTTCTCTGTGAAGGAAAGTGTAAGGTCAGGTGTTGAAGGGAATCAGGTTAACAAGAGAGAATGAGATTTTTCTTTTTGCCTGCTGGTAGTTGGTGCTACGTGGCATTGATGCGCAGCAGAACATAATGATAACCATCAGCATGTTCCTTATGCTATTTTAGCTAACTTTTACCTGTGAGGTAAAAGTGGCACAATCAAGTAACTGTGTGTCCTTCAGTTGTTATAAGAGCTCTACATATGTCAAATATGACTCAAAAGAAATTTAACATTTTAATATTTAAAGCCTTGAAAATGGGCCTCTGTCTCTTTAAAGCCTCCAACTCTTTCTGAAACTCCACCTTCAGGACGTCATCACAACATGGCTCCTTTGTTAAGCCCTTAACATTTTTACAGCATTGCACTGAGAAGTAGCTCCTATAAACAGCTCAGTAGATGCACGGGTCCAGCAGATGTTTGCTAATTGCTGCTGGCTAGTCTGAAGGAGCTGAGTGGGGAAATCGTGGGGGAGAGCGACTCTGTGAGGCAGAAGCTCACAAGCTTTGAAACATAGCACTGACTGGAAGGTCCACCCAGGTGTTTTGCGCAGCTGAATGGTTGCCATGGAGATTAAAGGGTTTCTCAAACATGCATGAAAGAATCAAAGCAACACTCCAGGAATGTTTGTGATGAGGGAATTACATTATAACATGATGTAAAGCTCAAAAACAATTCTCTTTCAAAGTATACTGTGAAAGTGTACTGCCCCTTTAAATACAAAACCAATAATCACGAGATTATGTTGGGAACATGCCGATGATTCTCATATGTTTTACATCTGTAATGGTTAAACAAAGTGTAACCATTAGAAACATTAGAGATGCACCGATTGCAATTTTTAGATTGCTGTTAAAATGCACATTGTTAAACTGTAGCATGATGATACTATTATTTATTATTAAGGGAGTTAATACTAATAGATAAATAGATGACAAATCTTCTTTCTACTTGGATAAAATAACAATACCGTGTATACAGTGAACCCTCGTTTTTCGCGGGGGTTATGTTCCAAAAAGAACCAGTGATAGGCGAAATCCACGAAGTAGAAACCTTTATTATTTTTTTTACAATTATTATACAATAAAATACTCCATAATACATTGAAACCAAAGAACAAAACCTTTTTACAGTCCCGAACATTTGTTTAACAAATAAAAGTACTGTATAAATTTTTTTTTTTACAAATAACTACTGTTCTGTAGAATAATAATTTTAATCATATATACGAACTGAAGGCGGATTCCTGTTCCCGATTGGCGGAGATCAGCGCCGCCCCACCGCGACCCGAGTCATTGGATTAGAACGGGAGAAAATAAAAAATAATTATGAAAAAAAAAATACAAAGTACAGTAGGACAAATAGTGACTCACATGTATTTCACTGCTCTTCGGACTGAGCCGCTGCATCCTGACTCCGCTCTGTAGCGTTTTTTTTTTTTTTCTTCTAAAGCCCGCGGTGCAGGTGTGTTTTTTCCGATAGAAGAACATAGTTATCGGTAGTTGTTGTCGCTCTTTTTTCTTCTGGGCAAAAGAATTCTTATAAACCGACATGCCACTATCGATTATGTTAAATATAACAAGCTGTTTTATGTACGTTGAGATATTAAATCGCAACGTTATTGACACACAGGTAGAGAAGAAGCGGAGAGACTGTTTAGCCAATCAGAATGCAGAACACAATGCACGATGCAAATCCGTGAAGCAGCGAGATCGTGAAAGGTGAACCGCGATATAGCGAGGGTTCACTGTATAGTGAAATAAAACCATAATTTATCCATAAACAGACCAAAATCGCAAAACATTCTCTCAGCCAATGAATACGGGTTTTGTGACAGATTTATTTAGACTAATAAAACCCATTTAAAAAAAACATTGGTATTTCTTTATAAAACAAACTGTAACTCACTACATATCTAAAAAATGTACCACGTTACAAGGTCCTCAGCTTTCTTCAATATTATTAATAAGTGTCATCTCATCAAGCTTAATTATGGAGAGCAAAAAACTTTTATTGTGTTTGATTTTATTTATTATTTCATTTAATGTAACAATCAATAACAATTTTCTGTTTTTGAACACTTAATAATTATGTTTATTGTCCTCTCATAGACACTTTGTCCCAGTTTTAGAGAAGATTTCTGTAAGGAGAAGATTAGCTGCGTTTTGTCTTGTTTATCTCTTCTTATTGAACATATCGATCCAGAAGCATTAACTTTAGATTTGGCCTAAATCCCACAACACACTGTTTTTGAAGACATGGCTGGTGTTTATTATATAATGAAAATAAGCAAAAGGTAAGTGTGTGGCAGCATGAGCGACCAATCAGTAAAACTGGAGGAAACGACAGCATGAGGAGAAAATGAAGCAGAGAAATGTCTGTCAAACTTCAAGTGCAGGCAACCAATCACAGCAAAGCAACACGGCTTAAATTTCCCTTCGATTTCCTGAGCAGGGCAGTCAGCGGGGATTGATTTGTGCTACCTACGTCCTCTGCCCCTTTATATTTAATACACAGACACTCATAGTCCCAGAGACGGCATTTGCTTCCAGTCTGGTCTGTGGACGCCTGGCCATTAACAATCTGTGGTATCATGTCCCCTGAATTCTCTTAATGTTCTGCTAATGCTCTCTAACAGCATTTAGTGGTAGATGAGATTGAAACATTGATTGTTGCCCCCGGATATGACTTGGACTTGTAGTATCTGTGTTGTCTGCAGGATGACAACAACATTGCGTGTGTGTGTATTAGTTTATGTGTGGGCGTGCGCGTGCGTGTGTGTGTTAATGTTGTACATGAGCTGAGTGGAGTGGGGCGGGTGGAAGGAAAGTTCTCCAGAGTGCGGACATTATTCATGAGTCTGCTAAGAGCTTCGTCTCTTCTGGAGAAAAAGGCGAGAGCAGTCTCTCTGTTTGGGGCGTGAAGGTGGGAAATGTTCACGCTATATTTTCTACATGCCACTCTGATCGGTTAATCACTGCAGTCGGTTTCAACGCGTTAAAAGTTGGTGCATCTCTTCATTCACGCCCAGCGAGCCTTAAGACACAGCCGATGAACGTCAAAGTCACTTTGTGACAATACGAAATAAATTAGTTAAGAGAGATTGTGTTTTTCACTTTGCCTGTGTCAGAAGAGTAGGTTGTGATAGCCCTCTTGTTTCTTTCCATTAAAGCAAACAGAAGACATGCAGCTTAGCTTAGCTGTCATACATTTTCTTAGCTCGCTCCTCACGCATATCTAAAAAAACATGTTCTGCATTGGGCCGAATGTAGAAGTAGAGCTCACACATAAAAACATCACACAGTCAACAGGTGTGAGACCAGAAACAAATTTAGCATTTTGTCAAATGCCATCACCAAAATCATCAATACACATCAGAATGTTTATCAGTTTTTTTTATCTAAAAATCTCACTAGTTAAAATAACATGTACAACTTAATACATAAACAATCATCTGAAAATAAATTCAGACCGATGAAAGAGTTATTTGATTGATTTTACCTCTTCTGAGAGTAATCAAGGCAGCAGGTCTATTTTCTACAATTTTCAGTTTAGTTCTGTTTTTGAGCCACATATTTTCAGTGCTGCACAAATAAAATACATTCACAAAAAGATGAAACATGACCCCTGCATCATTAATATTTTACTATGTAGAAATAAATAGCGGTTTGTGTGATTGAAGTGTCTGCCTCCAGACATATTGAGCTGATGTTTTACTGCAGGCTGCTGCTGCTGAGTGGCAGGCCCCTATGAAGTGTGGAAACCTTTTCAGTCCTATTTGTGTTTCTGTGTTTTTCAGTGTGCAAGTTCAAAGCCCACAAACGCTGTGCTGTAAGAGCCACTAACAATTGCAAATGGACGACCTTGGCCTCTATAGGAAAGGACATCATTGAAGATGAGGATGGGGTGAGTTGGTTTGAAGCAAGTTCTTACTAACTTTTAAATATAGAGCCATCACAAAGTAATTTATGTTTCTTTCATTTTACAAAGACAACCTTCAATGCCGACCTATTGTAAAAAGAATGTCTCGACAAGAGAAGTATTTATCCCGTTCTGTAACGTGTGTGTGTTAAACCTCCAGATTGCCATGCCTCATCAGTGGTTGGAGGGCAACCTGCCTGTCAGTGCCAAATGTGCCGTGTGTGATAAGACATGTGGCAGCGTACTAAGGCTGCAGGACTGGCGCTGCCTCTGGTGCAAAGCCATGGTAAGGCATCTGTCACACCCTCATGCTGAACGCAGCGAGCATGCAGAGGAGATGGTGCGTCTAGGAACATGTTAGATTGGGCAGCATGGAAACATCTTAGCATGACTTTTATCTCAACTGTATGTTTGCCCTGAAGTCCAAACCACATCAGCAAATGACTACACACAATGAAAAACACAACACGTTCAAAAACACAAAAACATCAAGTAAGCACAATTACAAGTTAAGAAAATGGATCGACATCAACAAAACGGAAGAGGTAGGTCCTAGTGGGAAGCCTGAGACATTGTTGGCCAGCCTGCATGGGCCCCATGTGGGATATGGTCAGGTATGCTGGCTGGGTGACTGGGCGACACCACTTTTAGCTTTAGAACCAGATGTTATGCTGGCTTTAGGGCATTTGCTGAAAATATAAATGTTACCAGTGATGGAAATGCAGCTACCGCCATATTTAGAGCAGGAGTGGGCAATCCTGGTCCGCTAGGGCCGGTGTCCTGCAACTCTTGGATGTCTCCCTGTTCCAACACACTTGAATCCAACAGCTGAATCACCTCCTAAGTGCAGTCAAGTTCTCCAGAGTCCTGCTAATGACCTCATTATTTGACTCAGGTGTGTTGAAGTAGAGATAAATCTAAAAGTTGCAGGAGACCGGCCCTCGAGGCCTGGAGTTGCCCACCCCTGATTTAGAGTCATTAGAAATTCTATGAATCTCAGCTCTGTTGTTTTTCACAATGTGGGAAATACATAGCGCTGTGACTGCCTTCCTCTCTGTCTAAACAGAGAGAAAGCGAATTCAGGAATAATTTCTCATCCTAGAGCCAAAAGTGTTGTCGTCCAATCAGTGATCTGTCAGGTTTTCCCACTGAGCCTTACTTCTTTTGTTTTGTTAAAGTCGTTGTGTGTTCTAAATATGCATAGTTGTGTTCAGTGATTTGTTGATGTAGCTTGGGGTCACCGTACAACTCTATAGCCTGGAGGTTGTTATTGGAGTAAAGGTTCTTATTGGAATAAATATTTTTCAGCAAGTAATTTTTTTCCAATAAAACTACAAATGCCCTAAATGAGTCATCTTTGGCATATCAACTAGTCCTCTAAATGCAAGATGACAGCTCAGTTGTCCGTTTTGTTGATTCTGTCTGGACTGTAGAATGTTGAACGACAGTTTTTTTCTATTTCTTCCTCTAGGTGCATACAGCCTGTATGGACCTGTACCCTCGCAAGTGTCCTCTCGGTCAATGCAAAGTCTCCATCATTCCCCCCACGGCGCTCAACAGCATCGATTCAGATGGTAGGCAACGACTGCGCACGCGGTAACCTGTACAAAAACTCAATCTGAAGGGTCAGGGGTCAAAGTCTGACTTCACCTGTGAGGAACCATTCTTTCTCACAAGTGAACACTTCATTTGATCTGCTGATCTCTTTTCTTTGACCTCTGACCTGCTGTGGGAGTGATGTGGTGTGAGAGCAGAATTCGACTAGATTCGATAAACCCATCCACGACCTCTAAGGTCATTATTTGTCAATCTAAGAACAGGCTGGCTGTCATCATTTAATCGGTTATTTTTAATGAGCTTCCTGTTTGTGGTAAGAGACTTCTTGTGTCTTTCTTTAAGCGATGGCTTTCTTCTTTGTTGGTTTGGTGGTTGGAGTGGACGCAACGGGAGACTGGACAGTTCTGAAATAGATTTGAAAATGAGAGCATTACACTCACAAACAATAGGATACAAGAACTACTGAATACGAATGAACACTGCAATCTTTAGATTTTTATTTGACCATGTGCCATTTTCCTTCCCTTTATAATCACGTTCTATTGTGTGTGTGTGTGTTCCTGTATGTAAAATCCAAGTAAAGTTAGGGGTGGGAAGGCAGCCTCTCTGTTTCCCTGACCCTGAGGTGGCTGGACAGCCTGCCAGATCTCACTGTGAATCCATTCTAGTTCAGCACCTGCGAGACGAACCCTGATAAGCACGCTGGATTAGATTACTGCCGCCAAAGCAATCACACACGGACCGCTGCGTCTGAAAAGCTGCCATCTTCTAAGTGGCACCTGAATAATAGAAAAGTGGTGGGATTGAGCATTCAGATGAAAAGAGAAGGACAAGGTAACGGCAGAGGTGAAACTACGACGACAATGCGCTCATCTCTCTGTCCTCACGTGCCGAGGATCCCCGCTGCTTTACACGAAGAAGAAGAGCGAAGGGACCGCTCGGGTTTCAGTGTTGCCAGATTGTGCGGGTTTCCGCCCAGTTGGGCTGTGTTTGGACAGCTGTGGGCGGGTTGTTAATATTTGGGCTGCCTTTCACAACATTATGGCAAGTTTTTAGAAAAGTTTCAGAGGAAAGCTCTTTCGAAGTACTTGTCATTATATTCACTGCAAAAAACACCAAACCTTACTAAGTATTTTGGTCTGGTTCCTAGTGCAAACATCTTAATATCTTTAAAATAAAACTAACTTACTTTTTCATCAGTATTAAGGAATTGACTTAAAACAAGCTTGTATATGTTGCTGAAAAATTACTTAGTTACTTAGGTTAGTTTTGTCTTATTTCAAGTGTGCTAAGATATTTGCCCTAGAAACCAGACCAAAAATACTTTGTAGGATTTTGTGTTTTTGCAGGTTTTCTGTAGAAAAGCACAAGACCTTTCATAAAATGCCATGTTATTGCACTTATCTGAAATCTCTACAATGTGTCGAATGTGACATCATCAGTCATTAGTCATTTCTTCGTCATGCGTCTGTGTAGTAGCATTGTAAAACAAAAATCCCAGGGCAACATCATGATTTAAAAGGAAATATCTCTCAAGTCTCATTGCGTTCAAAGAGTCAAATCCTTTGTAGTCTCAATGGAATCTGGTTCTGTTCAGAATATAATAAAGGAAAACCAAAAATGTTGTGAATTGTCAAAATATATATAAAATTCCATTTTATTTTTTATTTCATTTTTATTTCATAGTTCATGTAACAACCAAAAGAAATTATGAATGCAGAGGAACAGAAAGAGACATAAATTTATATCTGCCCCATTTTCACATAATGATAGATGACAAGAACTCGTGTGAAAATGCCGGACGATAGTTTGTCCCAAAAGTTATTGTGATAAACAATAATATTGTTGTTTTGAGACCATTTTCAAATAATATAATGGTATTGGCACAAAAATGCAAGAACACATTCTCAGAGATCAAAAAACTTTAAATTCTAAGGAACATTTAACACTGGAAGTGGAAGACATTTTAAAATATCCAAAATAAACAAAACAACAAATAAAATTGATTATAAAGTTTCTGTCAAGAAAACTGTCCTTCAAAAAAAGAGCTGGTTGAGAGCAAAGCACCAGACTGAAGACTTTTGTCATCTAGTTTTTGGTGGAAAAGAGAGAAATGATTGAGAAATGATTGAGCATGCGATTAATTGATTTCTTTCTTATTGCAACAAACCCACTTTTATGAACAAATTTCAAATACACAAAAAACAAACAAAAAATGCAATGCAAAGGCAGGAAGAGATTCAGTTTTCAGCGATAGTTTTTGTTTTTCGCTGTCAGGATCCTTCCGTAAACCGACACCTTTAATTGAATCGTCTCAGTCCTGAATGTACATTTTAAAAAAAAAAATTACTTCCTTTTAAGTTGTGTTTGCTTTCTCTCTTTACAAATCTGTTTTAGATATTGTTTGGAATATTATTGGGACTATATCAGCATAAATTTCATTAGAGGTTGAGAAACGCTCTTTTTTGGAGTCCGGTTGGGTTTTACATTGTTTTTGGGCTGGAAACTGTCAGTGGGATCTGGCAACCCTGTTGGTATTATCTGGCTGAGGGAGTGTGGTGTGTGTGTGCGTGTGTTGTTTGGGGACGGGAGGGGGGGACACGAGCTGCAGCACGTGCCGGAGCGCCGTGGCTCCCTGTCTCCACTTTCTCTCTCTCCCCTACCACTCACCCTCTTCTTCCTCCATTCCTTAGCAACAGCACGATAGAGAAAGTGAGGCAGAAAGAAGGGGGGAAATCAAAACGGAGCACAGATGAAGACACTAAAGAGCAAAAACAGAGGGAGGGTTTGAGGGGAGCTATAGTACGCACAAAGTTGTCATCGCCAAGGTTTTCTTTAAGGATCAGGGCGTCTTGCTGCTTTGCCTCCCACAGATCGGCATATAGCACGTGTTTTTACCTCATGTCACCGTCGATGAACGATGGAGAGCAGGGTCGGATCCATGTGATAGACTCTACCTGCACCACTTTGCTCCCTCGTATTTATCACCCTTTCAAACAACACTTCATCAGCCGGAAAGTCAGTTTATACAAAAGCGTCGGTAGGTGATTAAATAGAAAGGCTTTCTAAACTTCATGATGCACAAAGGGAACCAGATTGAGACGCTTTAAATAGGCCGTCATAACGAAACCCTCGTCAAACTGCACTGTTGTTTTCTTGCGGTCTTGTTGCTGAACTGCTGACAGTATAAGGGTGGGAATGTTCAAACTGAAACGGTGGATTTTCTGCAGGCTTCTGGAAGGCCACCTGTCCCCCGTCGTGTGCCAGTCCCCTCCTGGTCTTCGTCAACTCGAAAAGTGGAGACAACCAGGGGGTGAAGTTCCTGCGACGCTTCAAGCAACTTCTCAACCCGGCCCAAGTCTTCGACCTGGTCAACGGGGGTCCGCACCTCGGGTGAGGAGATGAACCCGACACTATATGGGTTTTGGGTTTTTTTTTGTTAAGTGCCTTCAGATGACATTAGTTGTGAATTGACGCTATGCAAACAAAGTTGAATTGACCTGAACTGGTTTTGTTTCTCTGTCAGCCTGCGTCTGTTCCAGAAGTTTGACAACTTTCGGATCCTGGTGTGTGGCGGGGACGGCAGCGTGGGATGGGTCCTGTCAGAGATAGACAAACTCAACCTCCACAAGCAGGTAATCCACAGGACAGGAATGTGTGGCTGATGTGTTTGAACTTAAGTCTTGTCTTAACACCCTCGAAGTTTCTCATATTATAATCACATATTTCAATATATCCAACCAAGGTTTTTATGTCTTCAATCGCACACAAAAGTGAAGTTTAATGAAAATATGTTGTTTTACTTTTCAAAAGCAGACATTTGGAAAGTGTTGTGTGCTTTAAAACTGCAGAAAATGACTTCTATAAAATATGTTTTTTATATATTTGTTAATATTGTCACTATGCTGTTGTGACGGCATAAGAATTAAAAACAAATCGAGCTTCTCCACCCCCTTCCTGAGACACCCATCAAAAACAACCAACCAGAGCCAGAAGGCGGGACTTAGAGCTGTTAATCATCCTCCTGTATGTGCTGTTCAATGTGCTAATTGAGGCACCATTTCTCCGCTGCCATTGGTGGCTATGCTAACTAGCATTAACATTTATTGCAGGCTACATAGTGGTGCACCAGCTGTAGCAGCAGAGAGCAAAGAAGGAGGGTGTGAGCAGTGTACACTAGGGTGATTGAAAGCGCTAAGAACCACCTTCTGGCTCTGATTGGTTGTTTTTGACCGGGAGTTTGGAATTTCTGTAGATCACTACAGTAGCACTGGAAGGAGGTGGAGGAGATTGATTACACACAGATTCATCTGTCTCATAACATAATGTCACGTCATGATGACAGTCTTAACAAATATGCAAAATACAAGATTTATTTCAAAAGTTACATATTGCAGCTTTAAGTAGAAAACAGGAAGGCTGAATGGAGCAAAGCAACCTCGCTCTGTTTCCTTCCTCTGACCTGTAACCATGTTGGATTTTTGGGAACCTCATACTGTGGACATCCAGCAGATGGCTTGTCTTTCCTGCTGGCCAACTTCCATAAAGCACAGTCATGTAACCAGAGCATGCATGACCAAACACACCCCAGCAATGTCACCGCGCTGCCCAGTAAACCCCTGTGCCTGCTGCCTTTCAGTGCCAGCTGGGGGTGTTGCCCCTCGGCACCGGCAACGATCTGGCCCGAGTGCTGGGCTGGGGCCCTTCGTGTGACGACGACACCCAGCTGCCCCAGATCCTGGAGAAGCTGGAGCGGGCCAGCACCAAGATGTTGGACCGCTGGAGCATCATGACCTACGAGATTAAGATCCCACCCAAACACAGCTGCCCCACCACGCCGGAGGGAGCCGACGATTGCCAGGTAGACGGAACGGCTGACATGCATACAGCAGGCCCTTCAGACAGACCGGAGAGCGCCTGACTTTTTTTCCTTTTTTAATCCTGCTTCAGGTTCAGAACAGGAAGAAGAATAATAATAAGAATGATCCCTCCGCAACAAACTGACACCATTCATCCGTTTCTTTCTTTATGCAGTTTCACATTTCAGCGTATGAACACTCAGTGACCACTCACCTCACAAAGATCCTCAGCTCAGATCAGCACTCTGTGGTCATCTCTTCTGCCAAGTAAGTGTTCCACTGTAAGAACTCAGTCTGTGAACCAGCTCACAGGAGCTTTTAATTGGACTAAATGTCAACAGAAAATACAATTTAAGAGCTGCTGCAGCATCAATAAAACCAGGTCTGGAAAGCAAGTTATGGGGAGCACAAGTTTATTTTATCACTGGAAAAACAGTCAATTTTATCAAATATTTCTGTCTAGCTTTTAGTGCAAATGTCCTAGTACACTTGAAATGAGACAAAACGTACTTTCAAGTAACTTTTCAGCAAGATATAGGAGCTTGATTTAAGAATATAATTCCTTAATACTGGCGAATAAGTAGTAGGTTCACTGACAGATTATTGCCCTGAAGAATAATCTCCCAGTTGAACTGGTACTTTTTCAGTATTAAAGAATTATTGTTTTAAATCACTGCGACAGACTGGAAACCTGTCCAGGGTGAATCCCGCCTCTCGCCCAGAACGTTAGCTGGAGATAGACACCAGCACCCCTCAGGACCTCACTAGGGACAAGGGTGTTAGAAAATGGATGGATGTTTTAAATCCATCTCCTATATCATTCTGAAACGTTACTTGTAAGTTTGTCTTATTTCAAGTATACTAAGACACTTGGTAAGATTTGCAGTGAAGAAAAATCCAACACAGGCTTATTTAAGCCCATTGAGACAATTGGAACTTTGAAATCTGACTGAAAATACTTGGTAAGACTTTGTGGTTTTGCAATGTATTAGACCAAATACAGTAGATTCGATTCTGATTGGGACATCTCTGGCGTTATTGCAGCTTCTGTATCTGAAAACAGCAAAGGAATGAAGATACATTTTTATTTGTGTTCCTCAGGATTCTGTGCGAAACTGTGAAGGATTTTATTGCCAAAGTGGGGAAAGCATATGAAAAAAGCACAGAGAATGTTGAGGAGTGCGACTCGATGTCTCTCAAAGTAAGTCAAAAAAAAGAGAAAAGAATCACCATTTTCCTTTTTTATTTTCTTTAACTAGTCTTTTTTTTCTTACTGCCTCTCTAACTGCCTGCCTCCCCCCTCCCATCAGTGTGCCATCCTGAACGAGAAGCTGGACTCCCTCCTGCAGACGCTGAACGCGGAATGCCAGTCCCTGCCGCAGCTCCCCCACTGCACCCCTCCGATCGTGGAAGAAGAACAAGAGGAGGAGGAGGAGGAGGAAGAGGAGGAGGAGGAGGAAGCCAGTGAGGAGAGCCTGACGGAGCTCAAGGGGAAACTGGAAGAGGAGGAGACGGAGAAGGGGCGGGGGGGCAGCGGGCCCCCTCAGCAGCTGTTTAAAAGCCGGGAGCAGCTGATGCTCAGGGCCAACAGTCTGAAGAAAGCCGTCCGGCAGATCATAGACCAGGCTGTGAGAGGTGCACTTACTTTTTGACTCCTGAAGGAACCATGTTCAGCTCGCCTGATGATTAAGGATTCTTCGTGTTTGAAATATTGTTTTATTATTGGAGGCTTATAAGAAAACACGAGCACTCGCAGCTAGCCCTGTCACCATCAACAGTTTTGTTGGATGATAAATTGTCCGAGCTGATATTGAGATAAACGATGATGTTGTTGTTTCTGAGATCATTTCCAAGTAATAAACTGATAGTGGGACGTTAATGTGAATCCGCTCTCTCAAGGACCAATAAACTTGTAATTTTGTTCACTCTAGACCTGGACAACATTTTAAATATGCTAAATAAAGCGACAAACAAGAACAAGAAATAAAATGAAAATAAAAAACACTTTGGTTTTCATTGTTCACTCTAAAAGCGTGTGTTGGTGAATAAAATCCACATTCAATCAATTTAATTAAATATTCAAAAACCCAAAATGTGAACAATCGATAATCAATTAATCAAATCGATGCCAGGACCTTCCTTGCCTCATGATAAACTGCAAACGAGACTTCTTCCTTTTTTCCCCCCCAGCCAGTAAAAGAGGTGCGAATACTTTCTCTCTGCAGTGGTGGACGAGCAGAACGCCCACACGGACGACACGGAGCTCCCGTCGCCGCTGGAGTTCAGGAAGGACAGCGAGGACGAGAACAGGGACAGCGAGAAGGACGAGGACACCAAGGAACTGGAGGCGGTGTCGTGTGAGTGTTTACTCCTTCACTCCGGTCTCTGACCTGCCAGACGTCCAGGTTTCACTCCGCTTGCAAACCTTTCACTGACCGATTCTGCGTAGATTTCCAGAAAAAAAAAAAAACTTCACTTGTTGCTGAAAGGGAATTTAAATGTCGCCACCTTGTGCTTATTCCACTCATCGCAGCGTAGGGATCAGAGGCCTCATGGAAAAATGTTCTTGCTGACGCAAATCATGTTTCCTGTCATAAATAAACTCAGGGATTAGTGCTAAAAGTGAGCGCAGAGGAGCTTCCCTCCTGTGGTATTCCACCTCCTGCTTCAGGCTGAGCTGTTCATCTTCACATCTGCAGTTTTCCACAACAGCCTGTTGACACGGAGAAGTTCTCCGGTGATAAATGAGCGTACCTGACGGCAGGGTAGAGCTGCTGTTTGAAGCTGTCCCCCAAGTCCAGACAGGTTACCATGGAGACACCCCCCCCCCTGGACCGACCACAGGACGTTTCAACCTCTGCTGGGCAGAACGCCTTCCTGTTTATCCGAGTTCTGCTTCCTTTCTTCCTCACTTTTTATTACAGTTAGTCGACATACTGTAGCACTCAAATGCTCAGCTTTGTGTTGCCACCTTTCCTTTTACTGCATATTGACTTTTCTGACTTGGAAGCACTGGAATCTGAAAACAAGAAGACGGTTTTAGGTGTTTAAGTTAGATAAATGATTCCTTTCTGCATTTATATCTTATTTCTTACCTATCGCCTATGGGTGTGTGATATGGGCTTTGAATTTTAGCATAATATTCTATAGTACTACTGCAATAACAATTAAAATTATGATAAAAATCTAATTTATTATTTATTTTTTAGGTTAAATGCATGGCACACAAACATAAAAGCATCACAAACATAAATGCCAGTCTTAAACAAACATTCCTATTTGAAACAGGCTTAAACAGGCACCGCATGCGTAAAGAAGTGTGATTATTGCATAGAGACTTCAGGTAATCATCTTTTCAAATTTATTGGTATTTATTGATGTTCTCATGGGAAAAAAAACATGAGAAAACTGTAAATGTAAAATGTTAGGTAGCTTTTTTAAAAAATTAGCAGAAATTTATCATGACAACTATAAATCAAAATTCTTATCATGACAAGAAATTAAAAATAAAGAAAAGGAGTATTTAGAGTTAACAATGGCGGTGCACCGATTGCAGATTTCTGACCCATCACTTTTTTTGACTCAAAAGTCTCTAAGTTAGTCAAGTAGGATGAAGAAAAATTGGGTGCTATTTATCAGTGCACACCTAGTCAAAAATATTTCACAAAGTAACAAATTGTGCTCGATGTAAGCAGTTTTATAAAAACCATCAAGCTGAACTCATTTTTGCTGGGTTAGAAAACATCCAGTTCGAGCTGAAGAAAACAACACTAACCTTCAGAGAAAAAAACGCCACCAAAACCAGCTTCAGTTTACATTTCTTTGTGATACATCACAGTTGAAATCTTATAAGTTGCTTATTTGTGGAGCATGTTCTTCAGTCCACAGACGTCCTATTTCTGCCATCAGAGACATGAGAGAGAAGGATCGGTTCAGTTTAGCGATAAGCTTTTAGGAGCAAAGCAGATGCTCACACAGTCACACTTGTCCTAGAAGTATCTGCTATGAAGTAGGTCACTGTCAGCTGAAATGTATTATCTATTTTTAGACTAATCGTTCTCATCTTAGTAAAAGTAGACATTATGGTTAGTTGTTTAGTTTTGTACGAATTAGCATGTATTTGGAGGGTTTGTTTATTCGGTTGTCTCCTGCTTGCTGACGGCTGCTGAATTAACTGCTATCACAGCCCCTGGCGGAGTTACGTTTTCAGTATTAGATGAAAAAGGTTATATTTTACATGGCGTGTCGTTTTGAACCCTAGGAACCATTCAGTTCTGTCGAGAAAAGACTGAAGCGTTTCCTGTGTGCTTCTGTGTGTGTTCAGCCGCTAGGAGTCCCTGTTCCCCGACAGAGAGCAGAGTGAGCCGCAGCACCCAGTCTTACGGCCCCTTCACCATCACACCTTTCACCGCCAGCAAGGAGAACCTCCCCGTGCTCAACACTCGAATCATCTGCCCTGGTAAACACACACCTCAACCCGTTGCACCAAAAAGTCCCCACTCCGTCAGAAGCCACAGCCTGGTGCTGTTTCCTGATGGATGCTTTGTGTTTGTGTGCAGGGCTGCGAGCCGGGCTGGCCGCCTCCATCGCCGGAAGCTCCATCATTAGCAAGATGCTGCTGGCTAACATCGACCCGTTCGGCGCGACGCCCTTCATCGACCCCGACCTCGACTCGCTGTGAGAGCTGCACTACCTTCACTTCTCTTTGTCGTTCATACGTCTGTGTTCTCTCTGGTTGCTCTCTGAAGTCGCGATTCCATGACAAATGTGCGCAAATCTTTGTCTATATTCCGCTAATGTCCAAAATTGCGAGTTTTCATTAAATAAGAAATACAATTTAAATCACACGTGGATAAGCTTGTTCACGTGATAAGACATTAAACATTGTGACAGAGAAATGATGCGATATAATCATTATTTATCCATGGTGCTAGCGTCCATGGATAAATAATGGATGCTAGCCAACGCAGATTGGCATGGATAAATCAGCCAATCTGCGTTTTATTCAGGCAGCAGCGTGACAAGCCCCACGCACTTGGGAGTGGCGCTTTAGGAAGTTGTTGTCGGCCATTTTACAGAAGAACTATGGATTCAATATGTTAGAATGACAAAACCTTTTATGAGCTGTGATGCTGTGAGAGCTCTAATTCAGCCAGAAGCAACAAATCATCATCTTCTTACCACTTCCTGTCGTCTCCTTCGTTGTTTCTGCCAGTAGTAACATCCATCTGTTCATCACATGACCCTTGTGATGTGAAAAAAGTGTTTTGTGAAATACATCTATTTCGATATAACTGAAAAACCATCTCATGCTAGAGCAAAAAAACCTTTTACCGAAAACATCAGTTTTCCCCAAAATTGCTGTTTCCATTAAGCAAATTGATTTTCATAACTTGTTTAATTTTATGGCTAAAGGAAATGTAGCTAGTGTCCGTCTTGCTTACAGATGTTTTTTTTTTTTGTCTCCGTTTGCGGCAGAGAGGGCTACATGGAGAAGTGTGTCATGAACAACTACTTTGGCATTGGCCTGGACGCCAAGATCTCTCTGGAGTTCAACAACAAGAGAGAGGAGCATCCAGAGAAATGCAGGTGAGACCCCAGGCTGGGCGATACATCGATTTTATCGATTAATCAAAGTTTTGGGCTTTGAAGATTTTATTCATGGAAAATCGGGATTTCTTTCAAACAATGCCCTGTTTGACGTTTGATAGCTGAGAGTGATGTCAGCATGCCCAAGGCTGCCATCTTGTTTTACAAGTGTTTTTTTTACAGCTTTTGTTTATTTGGACTTTGAACTCAGCTCAATTCTATGGCAAAATATAAGAGTGAGGCCACAAATGTTTATTTTTATTTTTATGATGTTACAAGAATACAGTGACAGTGAGATAATAAAGTTATATGACAATGAAATCAAAATAGTACGAGAATAGAATCTTAATATTAGCAGAACAAAGTTGTAACATTTGGACAGTGAAAAATTCCAATATGAAAAACAACATATACAAAAAGAGTATCCACACTTTTTTCTCGTTCTTCTGGTAAAATTTCATCTTTCTTCTGCTAATATTATGACTAGGTTCTCGTAATAAAAGCCACTTTTTAAAAATATTTTCTGTCATTTGTAATTTCGTTTTTTAGCTAGCCCTGTGGTCTGTAATTTCTGTGCTTCCTTTTCCTGACAGACTAATAAATTAAATATAAATGTTTTTCCTTGGCCTTATCAATAAAACAACTAATGCACCATCTACACTTTCCCAATCCAGGAGTCGTACGAAGAACATGATGTGGTATGGTGTTCTGGGCACCAAAGAGCTGCTGCAAAGAACCTACAAGAACCTGGAGCAAAAAGTGCAGCTGGAGGTGAGGACCGATGGTGTTGTAATAGGCTTCAAAATGATTACTGAAAGTGTTTGATGGACGTTGAACCCTAGCATTAGCTATCATCTGCTTGCCGCGTGTCTTGGCGTGTTGCAGATCAGGCTGCCGTCGCTTGGACTCACTCCAAGTGTTCAGCGTACCGTACATGGTGGCTTTATCAGTGCAAACGAAGCATCTGCACGCCACACAATCAGATTAAGTCATTTTATTTTGATGTCATTCCTGCAACATTTGAGTATCACTTGGGCAAGTCTCCTGCAGTACCCCACTAATTCGGCATGTGGGTTGTGAAATCGTACGGAGAGTTCATGGAGCGACGCTGCTGAAGCGACCTGAAGCCAAGCTTTACTTTTTGCCCTGGTGTCTTCCAGTGTGACGGTCAGTACATCCCCCTGCCCAGCCTGCAGGGAATCGCCGTGTTGAACATCCCCAGCTACGCAGGCGGAACCAACTTCTGGGGCGGCACCAAGGAGGATGATGTGAGTACATTCACAGTAAAAACCACTCTGTTTTTCCTCCTTTGCCAGCTAATGAGTGCCGGCGCGGACGGACGCTTGTTTGACATGACCCTGACGTCCTGCAGGCCGGACCGCTACGTGGGCTTGTTTGTTAAATGCTCAATGGCTGCCCAAGGATTAAAGTGTCAGCTTTCGCAAACATCCCTGAGGGAGACACACTCACACACTCTGTGCTGTTATGTAAATGTGGCGCTGACGTATAAGGAGAAAAATTAATCCAAGAAAAGAACATGTTTCAAAATTGAAATAAATAATAATAATTTTTTAAAAAACTTTCAAAATGAAACTTTGAATTACTTCTCAATCCAAAAATACATTTTGAGAGTAAATCATAATGTGTATGCAAAAGATGAACCTGCATTGATGCAGTTTGTTATTTTTCCTTATTTTATTTTTTCAAATTATGTGAACGTTCTCTAGCTGAAAATGTGCAGGACAACATTGTCAAATACAAAACATTGACGATTTAGATTTGAGGATAATTGAGAATTACATTTAAAAACAAACATTTTATAATATGTGATTGACTTCACATGACTCGGATTTAAATTTTAAGAATATTCCAATGTTTTGTCTGTTTGAAGATCATTCTTTTTTTTTCTATGAAAATGTTTTTATTTATATTCCAATCCCAGTAAATTTATTGTGTTACTTTTGAAGTGCATTTAAAAGGGTTGGCATTTATTTTAGTTGGTATTTCTAAATTTTGAATTTCACTGATATTTTTCAACTTTTCAGTTTTCTAATGGATTTTTTATTTTTTTAAATGCTGTATCATATTTCATTTTCAGATTTTAGTGGTCTTGGTTTTACCTTTATGTATTTCTGCCTGTTCATGTTAGTCAATCACAATATATTGTTTCTGGCAACAAATAGGCTAGCATTAGCACTGCAGCACAGCTAGCTGCCAACGTCAGAAAATTAACTCCAGGAGTCAAGTAGAGAAGAACTGCTTTGGTAAATTTGAGTTTTACGGTCATTTAGTAAACCCAGGATGGTTTTTAGTTTTTGTGTTTCCAAGGATGTTATTTAAAAACTTCCAGTTATGACCTATCAGTATAACACTTTGTAAGTAAACTGATTTACCTACCAACAGTAGATACTTTATGTACTTTACATATGTAAAGTACATAAATGATCTATCTAAGGTGCCTGAATAAAAATGCACACCTGCAGTTGCAGCCATCTTAAAAAACCAAAGTACTTCATCTCTGCAGATTGATTTAGTATTTTTGCTGAAAAACATCTTCAAATGCAACAGAGGCTTGCAGACACATCTTTCACATTGTACTGTGACGCTGTGCAGATCTTCTGCGCTCCGTCGTTTGATGATAAGATCCTGGAGGTGGTGGCCGTGTTCGGGAGCATGCAGATGGCCGTGTCCAGAGTCATCAAGCTGCAACATCATCGCATAGCCCAGGTGAGCAGCAACACGGACAACAGCGAGAACGACAGTGAGTGTCCTCCCATTTAACCCGCATCTCTGTCTGAATCAGTGTCGAACGGTGAAGATCACCATCCTGGGAGACGAGGGCGTTCCCATCCAGGTGGACGGCGAGGCCTGGATCCAGCCGCCCGGAGTTATCAAGATCCAGCACAAGAACAGAGCGCAGATGCTCACCAGAGACCGGGTGAGGGAGAGACGCTGGGTGATGTGCAGGAGTTGGAAACAGGAGATGTGGAAGAGATATGGGCAGGATGACATGGCTTAAAAATAAAATCTCCTGGTTTGTTTTCACACCTGATTCAATTTTTGATTTTAATCTCTTTTTTTGTCATTTATTGTCTCAAAAAGATATTAAAAGTGTCAGAAAATACGTTTAAAACGTGGATTTTTATACTGCAGAATTTTACTAAGTATTTTTTGTCTAGTTTCTAGGCCAAATATCTTATCACTCTTGAAATAAGACAAAACTAACATACAAATAACTTTTCAGCAAGATATAGGACCTTGTTTTAACTGAATAATTCCTTGATATTGATGAATAGTACTTGTTCCACTGGCACATTTTTTTCATGCTATTATGTAAGTGAAATAATCTGCCAGTGGAACTAGTACTTTTCATCAATATTAAAAAATTATTGACTTAAAACAATCTCCTATTTCTTGCTGAAAAATTACTTATGAATTAGTTTTGTCTTATTTCAAGCATACTAAGATATCTACACTAGAAACTACAAAAATACTTGGTAAGAGTTTAGGTATTTGCAGTGCTTCAATAATCCATTCTGTATGACAGAGTATTTATGAGAATATAGTCATAATCTTAGCACAATAAAGATGCAATTTTACCACATCTAAAAAGTAGGAGCAAAAATTTGTTTAAATTTAATGTTATTTTTTGTGTTGGAGTTCTCATAGTATTACTACTTAAATGACCCATTAGAGACCTATTAAGAGTTTATTCTTGTATTATTTCAATTTTATTGTCATGACTTCATTCCTGTAATGTTATGAACTTAGCCTGACTCTTATATTTTGTCATGACCTGAATCCAAAGTCCAAATAGATATAAACAGTAAAAAACAAACAAAAAAAATTGTAAAGCAAGATGGCCACACTGGTCTTGCTGACATCACTCTGAACTATGGGAACCCAAGGAGTGCTTTGATGAAAAAAGAAAATCCAGATTTTCCAAATCTTAAATCATCAAAAACCAAAAATGTATTTAATGCTAGTGTTGGTTTTCTTGCAGCTCTAACTTATGCTGAATCTTTTCAAACTGTTTCCTGCAGGCATTTGAGAACACACTGAAGTCATGGGAGGACAAACTGAAGTACGACAAGCCTCCCCTGCGGCCTCACCTCTACCCGCAGCAGTCTGTGGATCTGGCCACAGAGGAGGAGAACGCCCTGATGCAGATGTGCGCCCGGGCGGCCGAAGAGCTCATCACAAGGTAGGAACACTTGATCCAGAACGTCAGGTCTGAATCCACAGCCCTGGCTCCAGTCCTGTAAGTGCTCTCTCCATGTGGCCGCAGGATATGCGAAGCTGCAAAAACCAACGGGCTTCTGGAGCAGGAGCTGGCTCATGCTGTTAATGCCGCATCTCACGCCATCAACAAAATGCACCCCAAGTTCCCAGAGGTAAGCAGCTAACACAACCAGGACAGCGCATTACTACAGTCTGTTTTAAAACAGCATATTTAAAGCTGCACTATGTAACTTTTACTAAAAATATTTTTTTTACGTATTTGTAAGAAATACGACATACAGTAGATAAATGTGACTAAATCAAGCTCCTGTGCCTTCTCCCAGTGCTAACTAGAAACAACCAATCAGAGCCTGAAAGAGGGTCTTAGTGCCATCAATCATGTCTATTTGCATGTCGTGCCCCCTCTCACCCATTCCTCCTTAATTAGCATAACCACCAATGATGGTGAATAAACAGCTTTCCTGTAATTTTGAACTGTTTCTCCACCGTTAGCATATTTAACAGCGCGTTCACAAGTTGATTGATAGCAGTAAGACCCGCCTCCAGGCTCTGATTGGTTGATTTTGACCCGGAGGTGTGTTTCTTCAGACGGCAGTAGCAGCTCAGGGAGGAGGTGAAGGAGATCGATTATCTGTCTCATAACAAACTGTCACTGTTATGACAAATATATAAAATAACATACTGCAACTTTAAAGCTAAACTGCGCCTCTTTTTTACTCCAGCCATGCTTCTCATGTTTCTACACTGCAAAGACACAAAATGTTACTCAGTATTTTTGTCTTGTTTCCATCTTTCTGCGTTTAAAATAAGATAAAACTAACTTACAAGTAATTTTTCAGCAAAATATAGGAGCTTGTTTTGAATCAATAATCCCTTAAGTTTGATTTAAAAAAAGTATTATTTCCACTGGCAGATTATTTAACTTGTAACAGGAAACATGTGTTGTTGCTCATGTTCAGGATGTTTAATGAACCGTTTATTGTGTGCCGTGAGCCTCACCACTGGTTGTGTTCCTTCTCCAGAGTCTGACGAGGAACACGGCCATCGAGGTGGCGAGCACCGTCAAGGCGCTCCACAACGAGACCGAGTCTCTTCTGTTGGGCCGAGTCTCTCTGGTTAGTTCTGGAATTGATTGTCTCCTATATATACTGTATATATACTGTAGATATATAATGTTTTGGTTTGACCAAAATTCCAAGTTGTATTGCTTTTTTAAAAAAAACGAAAAAAAGAGTTGACTTTTCCTGCTTCTGGCAGCAACTAGACCCGCCTGAGGAGGAGCAGCTGTCCAGTGCTTTGCAGAGTCTGGATGCTGAACTGGGCAAACTGGGAGAAATCCCCTGGCTCTACCACATACTGCAGCCCAACGACGAGGAGGTAAGCAGCCTCTGCTCCCACTTCTCACAGCTGAGACAGGTCTGCTCATGTACACAGACGTAAACAAAAGACAATGTTAACAAACAGGGTAGGGAAGTAGGTGAACCCTTCGTCTAAAAAAAAAATAACCATTACAATCCGCACGCAACATGTAAATCCAAACAGAAATTGAAGTTTATCTCACTCTTTAGTTATAGATGTCAAAATAAAATTGGTAGAAACTGTTCTTATGTTGCAAAAACAGCCAAAGTCCTCTTAAAAACTGAAAATATACATCTGTAAAGGAAATAAAAAATATTATTCAGCAAAGACTAATCCTAGAGCCATTAAAAACATGTTTATTTTTTTTTTTGTTAGAGATTTTTTGCTTTTATGTTTTCACTGTTAAAAATGAGCCTTTTATTGAAACTAGTTTGAGTGGAAAACAGAATCAACATCCAAAAACATGGAACTGGCCTCTTTGCCACTCTGAGCAATTACAGTTACGCATTCATGCCAGCAGGTGGCGTAGCCTAAAATAAGCATGAAATACTTAGTGTACCAAAAAAAAAGTACTAAACCTTAAAAGGTTTACTGTGTAAATCCTGTTAACACCTTCAGAGCATTTTTTCCATTATATCTTAGCTTAAGCTAGATTTGGTCACCATAAGGTTTAGTCATGTTAGAAATTGTTTT
The DNA here is from genome assembly GCF_002775205.1 of Xiphophorus maculatus. NCBI lineage: Eukaryota > Metazoa > Chordata > Actinopteri > Cyprinodontiformes > Poeciliidae > Xiphophorus > Xiphophorus maculatus. The sequence goes on along the minus strand of NC_036449.1, from coordinate 3,501,149 downwards.
TAACAGGTGATATATACTGTATATTTGTCAACCTTTTATCCAGCTGAAGTTTCTGTAACTTTCTATCTCAGGGATCCATCTTAACCCAGTTAGTGTGAGTCTGGTCCTTAAGTCTTGGTCAGTGTCAGTCTGACACCTTGAGGCAACAGTGACACATTACAACTCGGTTCTAATGAAAACAGAACCAAATAGTAAGACTGTAAACTCTTTATAGTTGAGCTTATTTTAGCTAACGGTTATTTTAATAATTGATTGCTCTATTCATTATTCTGGCACGTAATCGATGAAAAAAATTACATATTCTGCCAATTTTTCTTTCGACCACTTACGCCTATTTTATACAATATGTATTTTAAAATGTGCAAAACAAATAAGCCAATTCCTTTTTAAGAAAGAAAATAAACATTTTATTTCTTAAAATGCAATCACAGCATTTCTTTAGTGAACACTTAACCATTTATAACAAAGAATTCATCTGACAACTGGCTTTTTTGTGTCTGTACTCAAGTTAATGATTATTCGATTATTAAATTAGTTGATTATTTCAATAGTCAATTCATCAATCGATTAATCGTTTCAGCCCCAGTATTGTTTACATTTGTGTCCAGCATTAAAAACTGGAATTCTGGAAAACTGCTGGACATCCCTAGCATTTAGTTTTTCTCTGAAAATAATGCGCCTTTGCAGGTTATTTTGCTTTTAAAATGTAAAGTTTCAGCTTTGACTTTCTGATTAGTGCAAGCCACTCCCTTCATAAATCACAAGATATGTTACTGTAACAAAAAAAAATTAAAAAAGCTTCTTTGTCAAAATGGCCACATTTGGTTGATCATGATTGATTTTCCAAAAACAGTAAAAAGATAAGACATCAAAGTGCCATGAATACTTTTTATAGTCACTAGCTGCGTTTCCATTGACCAAATAATTGCGGCAATTGGACTTAAGAAAACAAACACGACAATTTCAAAAAGGCTTTGCACCAGGATGAGGTGGCTTTTCAGCTATATCAAAATTAGTATGTTTCGTAAAACTGCAATTCTCACATCACACAAGTCATGTGATCAACAACCAGATGTTACTGGCAGAAAAAGACGAAGAAGAAGAAGATAGGAAGTGGCAGGAGGATGATGGCGCAGCATGTTTTTGAACAACTTATCACGTGTGATTGTGATTGCATTTCTTATTTAACAGAAACACTGCAATTGCAAAATGTTGTTTTTTCGACATTAGCGTAATGTCGTCAATGTTTTGCTCTCACATTTGTAACGGAAGCACAGCTAGTGTATGCTGCGGCCATTGATTGGGAAAAAGCTGCATCGAGCCCCATAAAGACAATGTTTCACGGTGCTGCTCCCCCATCTAATTCACGAAGTGTTACCATGATTTTGCTGCTAGTCTTGCTAAAATGTAGCATTGCTCCAGAGAACAAGAGAGTTGAGTAGCTAAATGAAAGGCTATAGGTTGACTGTGCTTATGTACCAGGACCCCTCTCTGGGTTACGGCAAGAGGAACAGTCGCAGCAGCGTGTTCCGCATAGTGCCCAAGTTCAAGAAGGAGAAGGCCGCCAAGAAGACGAGCCCTCAGTCAGGTAGGGGCGCTCGCACCGTCACCTCTCTGAGCAGACACATGTACCTACAGCTGCTCAGGAAGGGTCAAAGGTCAATTAGCCCCGAAGCATAACATGGTGTTTTGGAGGCCGCGTTGCTTCCTTTAGATGAGGACGTGCATGAAGTCGACACGTAGAGGTGGAAATGCTTGGTGATGGCGTGTGGTTGAGGCGTTACATCCCGAACCATCAACCTGCACCCCCACTCCTTCATTCATGCTCCCGTCCGGGTTTGTGGAAGAGCGGAGGTGATCCGGTTGTAGCTCGTCAGGCTGGATCAGTTGTCCAGATGGGTTGGGGGGGGAGGGGGATTGGATCTTCCTGTCACCGCAGGCTGAACTTCCTGCAGACCACTCAGGCTTCTGCCTCCTCTCTCCTCCTCCGTCTTCTGTGTCCCAACCCCAGTTGATGCTAAGCCTGTTGCAATAATCAATAAATCAGTTAATCTCATGATGAATTAAAAAAACATTTGCATGGTTCAGCGTTGTTCTCTTTTCTCTCTCTCTTTCTACCAAACACTAGATGACTGAAAGTCTTCAGTCTGGTACTTTGGTCTCAATTTGTCCCTTTTTAAAAAAAAAAAATCTGTTTAGTTTGCAAAGACTTGAGCGTCCATTTTGTTTGTTCCTTTTAGGCATTTTCTTTATTTATTTTAAATATTTAAAATGTCTTCCAGTTCAGTATTAATCCCATAACTGGTGACGAAAAAGGCAGAGTATTCAAACAAACTAGATTTGTCCCATGGATAGGATACCGCCAGTTAACGGGTTAAATGTTAGTTAGCAGGTGAACTTGCATTATTATGGCATTATGACTACATTAATTGAAAATGGTCTCAAGACAAGAATATTATCGTAACTACTGGGACAATTTGTTATTGTGACAGGCCTAGTTGAAGCATGACCTCCTCCTTCACCTGTACTCACCCCAAACTCTCACCTGAAACAGAATGCATCCTTCTTACCACCTATCAGCCTCTTCATCCTTTCCCTGCCAAACCGCCGCCACTGCATTTCTCTCCATCCTTCCTCTCTTCCTCATCTGTAATTTACCAGTTTGAGCCCATCTGTGAGCTTTTCTGTGTGTGTGTGGGGGGGGGTGTGGGCGTGTGTGTGTGTGCTTGCTTGTGACACCATCTCCATACGTGTGTGTGCGTGTGTGAGAAAGATCCTGGGTGAAATGAGTCAGAGATTCAGGTGAAGTGGTACCTGTGAGGCGCTCTGAGCCCCGCTCTGCTCTGCTTTGTGTGTGTGTGTGTGTGTGTGTGTGTGTGAGTAGTGGAGAGGTGGGGCACAGAGGAGGTGGGCGTCTGGCTGGAACAGCTGAGTCTCGGGGAGTACAGAGACACCTTCATACGGCACGACATCCGAGGCTCAGAGCTGCTGCACCTGGAGAGGAGGGACCTAAAGGTAATCACACACACACACACACACACACACACACACAGGTGTTTACAGCTCGTAGTGAGTCCAACAATCAGCTCTTCCTGTCTCCTGTCGGTGTGCTGCTTCTCTATGGCTCTGTGGCCTGTCCCATGTCTCCCTGCTGCATCGCTCTGCTTGGCTTCCACTGTCTGGTGTTGCTTGGTGATAAGACCTGCTAACCCACTAACGCCGTGTTTACTGACCAGGAGGGAAGCAGAAGACACTGGGGGGGTGGGAGGGGATTCAAGCCTAGCTTGAGCGACTTGTTGAAGACCACAATCTGATGACCTGTGATGTTTAAAGGGGCAGTTTGGAGTAAAATCATCTTTTTTGAGCTTCACATCATGTTATAATGTTTTTCGCTCATCAATAACATACCTGGAGTGTTGCTTTGACTCTTTCATGGATGCCTGAGAAATCCTTCATGGCAACAATTCAGCTGTGCAAAACGACTGGTTGGACCGAGCACCGCCTTCGAGCTCCTCCTAAAACACAAAGATGTATCAACACATCAAATTTAGCATGCACCAATAATGTAAGGGCATTTCTGTTAAATATCTGACAGCCAGATGACTGTTTTTTACGTTTGACCAATTCATATTTTTTCTTATTTACAGGTTTATTGTGTCTCTGTTAAATGACTGATTGTAATTGCGTCACTGCACTGAATGAAAAATGTCTTATAGGATTGTTGTTTGTGCTCTACTTCTGTTTAAATTCTTTAGTGTACAAACTAAATTATAATTCACACTCGAAAGTGTTTTTGTATTATTATCTTGTGTATAAAGCACTGAGTTTCTCTCTTCTAAAAGGGCCTTTAGTCTGGTGTGTGATCAGACCTGCTTGAAAAACCTTCAAAATACAAAAAGCAAACCTTTCAGGTTTGGATAAAAATGGGGGGAAAGAGTTTATTTCATATCCAACTGTTAAAAGATGAAAATACATGTGCTTGTGAATAAATCCCTGCATCAGTCTAGGATGTGTCTGAGAAATAATAAACTGATGCTTATTGTTTCTCATCTTTATTGTTTTAATCTGATGCTGATACACATTATGAGTGTTTATGCAGTGTATATCCAAATTTAAAAAAAAGTTGAGTTAAAAATTTACAGAATTTTTTACTTTAAATGTCCTGGATTGGACAATTTTGAGTCTAGAAACTTTGCAATGTTCTATCCAAAAATGACTGGGGATCAAGAAAAGCACTCAATTCTAATTTGTACTTTCTAGTTCATGAAATGTGTCAATAGCTGCGTTTCCTTTATGAATGTACACAAAACTTTGTCGATGTTCCGCTATTGTAAAAAACTCCACAATTTCAGAATTCCAGTGTTTTCATTAATCAAGAAACGTGATCAAAATCACACACAAATCAGTTTGTTCACGCAGTAAGTCATTAAGAAACATGCCTCCCACTTCCTGCCGTCTTTGTCTTTTCCGCCAGTGGTAACATCCGGCTGTTCCTCATGTGACTCACGTGATGCAAGAAAGTTTTTCCACTGCACTTTTGTGAAAAATACAAATTTTGATGCAGATGAAAAACCACCACATCCATTCGCAAAAACATTTTAAGTTTTTTTTTTATTTTTTTAATTGGCATGTTTCCATTAAGCTAATTTTTGGAATTCCTATTTTTCAATTTTGCGGTCCATGGAAACGCAGTCATTGTTGCAGAGCAGGTCTTCCTTTGTTCTATAGTGGTAGTGTTTTGCAACTTTACACACACAATAGGAAATAGGAACCATAGAAATCCCTAACAACTCCTCATACTGGCTTGTGTTTGGTCACAGTGCTTGACTTCTTCTGTTTTGTCTCTCTGTTGGATCTCAGGATCTGGGGATATCGAAAGTGGGTCATATGAAGAGAATCCTCCAGGGAACTAAGGAGCTGGCCAAGGTCTCCATGGTCGACCTTTAACCTGGAAGCAATAATTGCCAGAGACGGGGAAGCCACACATTCCCCCCTATCATGGGAGTTTGGGAGCACCGTAGGCAGACAGCAAGAGAGAGAGAGGAGACGAGTATTCAAGTCGAGCCGGCTTTAACTGCTCCGCCATGAGCGCCTTTGTGACGGTGCGGACGGGACCAGGACGTGCTAGTGTGCCTGCGTGTGTGTGTTTGTGCTGCGGTGCCAACATGACAGTCCAGAAAGCTGAGGAAAGTTCAAAATGGAAGTCAAGAAAATTCATAGCAACAAAAAAAAAGCCATTTCAGAGTTAATAACCACTCAAGCACACTATCAGGTATGCAAGAATCCATATTAATAACTAGTTGTCTGATGAACTAGTAGCATAAATAAGACTTCCATGAGTTCGGGGTTCACTTTTAGTTGGAGTTGAGCGTGAACTGCAGATGATTCTTGAGCATTAAAGCAACCGTCAGGATTCTGCCGAAGCAGAAAAACAAACATCTCCATCTGCCATCGGGTCGCGGTCGCATGCTACGCTTGCTAAACTTTTAAGTATCTTTAACTGCATGATTAGTGTCTTGATTTTTTGGTGTGCAAGATAACACTTGAAGAAGTTTTACATGTCTTATTAAGTATTACGATGCCATTTGTTACTACTGAAACCAAGATGGTGTGCTTTTTTCCCCTCTCTCGCTCGATTTAATTTATTTTTACTAGCATGACTATGACGTGTCAGAGATTTCTGTCAAGTGCCATACTTTCGGTTATTTGTTGTAAAACGTGCTTTACGGCAGCCACCATAGAAAGATGAATGACGAGGTAGGAATTGGTGGAGTTGTTGTCCGTGGATGTGAAAACAGAACCAAAGTGAATGTTGGAGGAAAACCTGATGATTTTGTTTCGAGGACCGCGAGGGGTCTCACTTCCGCTCAGACTGGGATTAACGGTTTCCAAGGAGACGCTGCTGGTCAGGGGCCAGACAAATATATTATAGGGTTGTTCAGTTTTTTGTTTTGTTTTTTTTGTTAGGAATACCTAAAAGGCACTTTTCACATATTGCTTTATGCAAGTGCAAATCCTCATATCATTACATACAATAAAAACAACAACAAAAAATCACCTCAACTTTGTATCTTTTGGCAGTTTTAACTAATGCAAGATAGCAATTAGGTAACCAGTTTTGAATATGTAACGAAGCAGTTGATCTTCTATTTCCACGTTGATAGAAACTTTTTCCTGTTAGTTTATTTAAGGTCGATGGCATTACAGGGTATATTTCTAGATGTGATGCTAGGTTTGTACATACTTATGCACTGTACATACGGTAAACAAGTGGATGCAAACGATGTTTGTAAGTGTTGTAGCCTTATGCATTTTGTAGTTTTGCTGACTTGGCATGCTTTCGTGAAGAGCTCCCCCTTTTGGACAAAGTGTGAAACACCTTAAACAGTCGTGCATTGCTGATTTTGTTTTGCTCTCTTGTACATGTTGACTTTGTTGTATTCTGATGATGGTGCAATATCGGATCTCTTGTTTTGTTTCTCTCTTAAAATAATCTCTATCTGTGGGGGGAAAAACTTCTACAACGTGTGTTTTTATTTATGTTTATGGTTTTTTGTTTCTATATTTTGTTAGTCTGGGAGAATTTTTAAAGTTCGACCCCACAGCTGTTTCTTACATGGTCCAGACTTCTTCCAGTGGTTGATTTGTTTGTAGATTCGCTCCTTTGTGCTTCCAAGATGATACTCTAATAAGACTGTCTGTGAATGGATTGACTAGGCAGACGTGACTGTTGCGTTATCACGTATCATAATGTTTGTTTGTGAATTTGTGTGCACAGACAGTCAGTAGCCTGACATGCAAGCAGTTGTATAAGTTCAGCTGCAAAATAATCCTTATTTTTACTTCTTTTTTTTGGCTTTTTTTTCAAAAACGAATCAATATTTTGCAGGTTATGACACCTTATTAGATTTGCACATTCAAATGTATCCGTCCCTTCATTTCAGGCCTATAAGACATTATGAAAGAACAGAGGAAGACAGACGATAAAGCTTGTTTTATTTCTTCCAATACAAACTGACGTTTGATAACTGAGGCTAGGGAATAATAGTTGGTTGATTTTAGCTTTGCAGTAGCTGCCTTTCCATTACAAATGTGCGCGAAACTTTGTTGGTATTTCGCTGAAATCAAGTTGCAGTTGCTGTGTTTCCACTAAATAAGACACACAATTAGAATCCCACGTGAATAAGATTGTTCACGCCATGAGTCATTAAAAAACATTCTGCGCCATCATCCTCCTGCCACTTCCTGTCATCTTCTTTGTCATTTCCGCCAGTAGTAATATCTGGTTGTTGATCACATGACTCATGTGATGTGACAAAAGTGTTTCCATTGCAGTTTCATGAAATACACTAATTTCAATACGGCAGAGTAACCACCTCATCCTAGCTCAAAAGCTTTTCTTTTCGAAAAACCTGAGCTTTTTCAAAATTGTAGCGTTTCCATTAATTGAATTTATTTTTGCTATCCCAATTTGCGCAGCTATATGATCAATGGAAGCGTTGCTAGTGTAGCCCTTTCAGTTAATATTACACTTGCAGTTACTGTGCTATTCATACCACTTGGTGCCACAACCTTCAATGTATTTAATGTGGTGAGTTAGCAGAGAAGGATGCATGGCTTTCAGTTGTTTCTGATAAGTGTGGCATGCATTACTATTTCGCCTTCTTGAGTCAATATTCATGGAGAACCTAAAGATTCAAAATCTTGCAAATTCTTCTTATCAAAACAACTCAAACTGTCAAATTGGATGGAGAGATTTTTTTAAACCTCCAATTTTTAAGTCTTGGATTTAGCTGGGGACTTTTGCTAGGCCGTCTTAGCACATGAATTTACTTAGATCTAAGCATTGTCACCTTGGATGTGTCTTCTGACAAAGTCTCACCTCTCAGGTCTTTGGCAGTTATTTCCCCATCTCAATCCATCTTTTCATCAACTATGGCTAGTTTCTCTATCCCTGCTGATGAAAACATCGCCAATCCATGATGCTGCCACCACCTTGTTTCACTATGGGGTTGGTGTTTTCGGTATTGTTAGTTTTTAACACATATATGCCAAACAGCTCCGAGCAGTTTGGTAAAGTTTTTTACTCTTAGCTTACTTTTGTGGGAAATTGGTTGCATGTGTGGCCTATGTGGATCTGGTGGCTTCTCTTGGTGCAGAAATGAACGACAAGGAGCTCAATCTGGCATCAGTTGTTTTCTTTAATTCTCCATCTGCATTTCACACATGGGCACCGAGGTAAAGTCAGTCTCTGGCATGAAAGAAACTCCTCGACAGTGATCCTCATGGCTCTGAGGATTACCCATAATACCATAACCAAAATAAAATCATTGAAAATTACAGTGATTGCATAGTGGATTTGGTTTACATCAACGGAACAACCAGTGAGTGTCCTTTTTAAAGAAAGTAAAACAATTAATTAAAATGCTCTGAAAAATAAAATAAAATGCTGACATTTCATTTACTAGATGCCATTTTTATATGTTAGCTTGTACAAACTTGCATCTTGAAACAATGCAAAAACATTAATTAACCATATCTTTATATAAAACTATTAATATAAAACTGCCTTATATTAACCATCTGCTACAGAGATTTAGTAAAACATACCCGCATTTCACACATGGGCACCGATGTAAAGTCAGTCTCTGGCATGAAAGAAACTCCTGCCAGGAGGAGCCAGAATGTTACCGTGTGGGAAATTCCCGCCACACTTTCTCACGGACTAAACATTTCTATAACGCAACAAAAACTATATAATAGCAAAACTAGCATAACCTGGATTAAACATATTTCAATAATATGCAAAAACGAAAACCATAAATATATTTTATAAATAATATTTCTTTATCACATCGCAGAGACACGTTACATCGACAGTGATCCTCATGTCTCTGAGGATTACCCATAATACCCCGCTCTTTCTAGGGTGAATGCAATACCCCGTTTTACCAGCAGATGGTGCATTTTAGCAGGATTTAACCTAAACCATTTTAACTATGTTGCACGTTATTTTATTTAGAGGCATCAGACTAAAAAGCGGTGAGTAAAAATGCATGCAACACTTTCTAAATTTTTATTCATATGAGAAATAACTGCTAAAAGACAATCATTTTCATTTTCTTTGCACTCTGCAGTTATGTGCTCCTGAGCGTTGGTTCGCCACATAAAATCTTATCAAAAGGCATTGAAGTTTGTGGCAGAAATGTAATTAACCATGTAAAAACCTTAACAGTATGAATTGTTTTGTAAAGTACTTTCTGCATTTAATGTAGGTGCAAAACAAAACAAACTGGTTCAACTTTTCTGATTTGAGGGACCGCACGCCCCCAAAAAGTGGCTGAATTCATCACCGTGTGTCATCGGTAACATCCCACAAGGGGGCGATCTAACACACGTCAACTCCCAAAGCAGGCAGCTGAAGCTCGACAGTTTCTTACAGCGACAATCAGTTGGTTGACTGCGGAGCTCCTCACTTATTTGAACACAAAATCGAACCAGATTTAATCTTTAAAGACATAAATATGTGTGCTATTTTTCTTATCATGCTGCCAAAGATATTTGTTTTATGAGAACTGACATCCCATTGCAGTGCTGGTTCTTGATAAGCGATCACTTAAAGCCTCTCTGTACCGCCGGACACCAGGCGAGTTCTGAAAAACTCCGTCGCCGTTTTAGACCAGAGAGTTCTCCACTTTCCTATTTCCTAACAGTGGAAGTCAGTCACCACTGTCCTCCCATGATGGGTTTCCCACTGGTCTGTAAATAATGCTGCAAACTGCCTGGTTTTTACCAAAACCAACTGAACCCACGCGGATCTGAAAAAGACAAATGAACACGTCGTCCTTTTTTTGCTGTGCGCGTGCGTGTGTGTTTTTTTTTATTTTTAAGTGGCGGGAGAAAAGAAAAGTGAGTTTCATTTGTTTACATTATGTTTACAATGGCACAGGTTTCCTTTGTAAGACTCTATATGTAGCTACAGACAATATTTGCATATTTATTGTCTAAGGTTTAATGATATTACGTGTATTGTGTTTTCACAGTTGGATTATAATGTTACAGTTCTCACCTGTATTACTTATCTGGATGATTTTGGTAAAGTAGTTGATCATTTTTATGACTACTATAAGTGACTGTTTTCTGTGCCTTTTTATGGTTAGAATGCATGGTTACCTATTTATTACAATTTGGAGTCACTGAGATGTGTATTTTTGTATTCGGAATAAATAAATGATTCAGCCCTTGTTGTACATTTGAAGGTGCCTTGAAACAGGCCACCTGTTCATATCTCTCTTCTTCAATAAAACCAAATACATATGCAGTGTGTTTCTGTCTCCTTCTGGTGTGACACATGACAAGGACAATAATTCATGTTTCTTTAATTATTATTATTGTTATTATACAAGTAGAACTAGCAAGTCATGCTCTAGATGTTGCAGATATCAGCTGCTTTAAAGATACAGTCCACTGGGATGTATTCTTTTTTTATTATTTAAACAAATATAATCTGACAATTAAAACACAGGTAGATGACACTGTATGGGTTAACATTGCTGCACAGAGTTTTTTAAAAAGTATGCTTAAGAACCCCCTCCCCCACCCACCTTGTTCTGTTTCGTTTGTATTTGAGTTGATGACATCACAAGAGGTACAAAACTGGAGCTGATCAGCTGCCATTGTTGGACTCTGTCACAGTCTAGTGTCTTGACAATTCAATAGATCAATTTTGACGCCTTTCAAAAGTCGACCAATCATTTTTAGTGAAATGGTCTTAGCCCCGCCCACTATTGTTATTATACAAGCAGAGTATAATAACAATAGCAGAGTACAAGCAAAGCTGAGAAATAAAATGTTAGTATTAGTATTATGTAATAAAGATCAGCTTGAGCTTTGCATCATGTTATAATGTTATTTCCTCGACTTACCTGAAGTGTTGCTTTGATTCCCTATTTCATGTTTGAGAAATCATTTAATTTCAAAAGAACTCTGATCAGTTGCCTGTTACTTTATGCTGCATAATCAGAATCATTAGATGAAATCTTTCTTTAGGTCCCAGTGTTAGCTCTTCACAGACATGTCTTTTTTTTTTTCTTCTAATTTCCAAGAAGCTAAAACCCACCACAGAATCTGTTGAAGTTTTAAATAGTTTCAGTGTTGATGTGCCGACGGTAAGCAAAATTTTCCCTAAAATGTGGTTTTGGGAGGGGTGGAGTGGATGGAGGAGGGAAAGAGTATATTTCCAAGGTAAATTAAAAACAGACTTCATCACTGTGACAATACAACTAGAAACAAGTTTGTGAAGGTAGGCACAGCCTCTCCGAATTAAAAAAATAAAATACATGTCAGGACAAAACAAAGCAAAAAAATAAATAAAAAATCCTCTGGTGCCAGTATGTCAAATACATAAAATACTCAGCTAAATATTTGTAGTTTAGGTCTCTGTCTTGTGGGTCTCCTTGCTGTTTCTTTCTCTCACCTTCACCATGTCTCGGTAGGTTTGCAGTTGCATCAAGCTTTCATTCTCAAACGATGAATCAGTTCTCTGGGACATGATATTGATCTATAATCTAACCCTATTTTAAACTCCTCTGTCTGTGCTGTGTTCTTCATGCTGCTGTTTGTTCTTTTACTCTTCTGAGGTGATTAAAGAACGGCTGGATTTATAATGACATCCAATCACATACATATCTAGGCTATGCCATTTTTCAGAATTTTATTTGTAAAACGAAAAAGAAAAATCTTGAAACTCTCCTTCTTTGTTCCATTTATGCTCCATCCACTTAACACCCCAATAAAACACATTGACATTTCTGGTTAAAACTAAGTGTGAAGATGTTTAAGGGGTGTGAATAATTGTGTCAGTCACTGCACAGAAGGAGAGATTACAGGAGAAAAACCTGAGTGTGGAATATGGTAGGATTATCCACTACATGTGGATGCTTACATCATCACTGTTTGACTTGTGTGCAGTCAGAGTACATGAATTGTCACACACACTAAGTAGCAGAGTAAATGTTAGCCAATTTTGAGACTAAAGTAAAATACGCAGCACTGAACACTTTTAAGCCACCCTTTAATGTCTTTGCTATTCTACTTCCCAGCAGCTAGATTTTATATTTTGTAGTTTACCTCAAAGTTTGTCTCATGTAGCTCTTCTTGTTTGTAGTTAAGTCTATGTAGCAAGTTCATATAAAAGGAAAACAATATATATATATATATATATATATATATATATATAGGAATTGAGAATTCCAATGCAGCTTTATTCTTTTTTGTATTCTAAGTGATTAACACTGAAGAAGGTTCTGTCTATTATGGACAATAAACAGCACCCTCTCCACCACATAGTGGACAGACAGCGGAGCACCTTCTCACATAGGCTGCTCCAGCTCCGCTGTCGTAGGGACAGATACAGGAAATCCTTCCTGCCACATGCCATCTCACTGTACAATAAAAGCTAAATCATTGTTCTGCACTAATCAGTCCAATTTTGCACAACTGCACTGTGGTACACTTGCTGTACATATACATACTGTATCTGCATTTTTGAATCCTTGCAAGGACTGCTCTAAGCTGCTTTTTATATTGACAGTATGTTATATTTTATTTTTATTTTTATTTTGTCTACAATTGCTACTCAGTGGTGGTTGTTGTGTGTCTTGTCTCTATGCTGCTGTAACTGCGAAATAATTTCCCTGCTGGGATGAATAAAGTAATTCTATTCTATTCTATTAAATGTATTGCCTCGTTTATTAACCCTTCATGTAGATGTATTATTCACAAAATATTACGAATAAAAATGAACAGTGCTGAAGCTGAGTGACGTACACTCACACAAGTTGCCATGTTTCAGTACGCGAGTAATTCTACTTTTTTATATACTCCTGAAATTCTCGAGTTTTGATTATTTTTGTCCTACAGAGTGCGACATCTTTTTTTGAATCTGGGTTCTACTTGTGATGCCTGACTTTTGTTTTCATGGGAAGACTATGGAAAGACTGCAATAGGCCGTGAATGGGAAGCTCGGTTCGATTCTGGGAGCCATTTCGTTGTCCTAAATGAGTGAACGGTGTAAGTTTGCCTTTAGAAAAACAAATTCATTCCAAACTTACATAATAAAATATTGCAAACGTTTTTACAATATTTCAGCCGTAGAGACCGGCACTGGTTTGACATGGTGGGTTATGTTGTCACGTTGAGGTTGAAAAAAAAAAATCCAAAACAGTCGAATCGTTCCCGGACTGCCCATCAAAGTCAGCGGCTCCCGTCAGCGCTGTTGGAGTCCGACACTGAGAGGTGAGGCGGGGGGGCTTTATAACACAACACGGACTTGTTTAACATTAACAGTTACATAGCTGCGTGTTGTGGAAAGGGGGTTAACTGAATGCATGTCAATGTCACCGTCGTTTCTGTGACTAGCTAGTCAGAGATGTTAGGGTGACAAATCGGAGCCGACCGCGGCCTGCCTGCTTCTGCTGCTAGCTTCATAATTGACAGCTTGTCGCCTCCCAGGGAGCCTCACTCTTAAGTGGACTGTTGTCATTTTATTTGTTCTTAAGGTCTGTTTGAATCTGTATAAATATATATGTGTGTGTACGTATAATGTGCTGCCGTTAGCACGCTGGCTAAGCTTTTACGTGCTGTGGCCGTGAGAATCACCATCAGCATCCTCAGTGAGGCTCCTCTGTGGCCTTGGCTGGCTGCCGCTTCCTGACCCGGGAGCAGGAACAGATATGCGGCTGGTCCTCCTACGAACAGCCGGCCTGCTCTGGTGGTAGCTCCCCGTGTAGCCATGGGATGATTGTACCAATTTTGTGTCCTGGTCATAATGTGGTGTGGTTATAACAGTGCTGTCGCAGTGTGTATTTTCTTTAGAACACCATCGTTGTTTCTAAGGGGACAGCCTCCTCTTTTCCACACCCTCACAGTCTGCTTCAGTTTTCATCATCTGAGTATTTCTGACAGACTCCAGCTGATAGTGGCTTGTTAAAGTATTATCATTTTGAACATTATAGAGTTGTTTAATAACCATCACAAACTTCATTGGTAGATGGAAGAAAACCCCTTCCACGTATGTATTTCTATTTTGTTAATTAAAAAAAATGTTTCAAATTGATCATTTGTTCGGTGGAGTTTTGCCTATACCAGGGGTCTGCAAATATTCAAATATTCTCTACACAGAAAAAAGAAACCCATCAAAAAAATACTGACTTGATTTGTTACAACTACTCAAATTAAGTAAATATATTAAGTCTATTAAGTTTTCATGTTAAACAAACATAAATTAAGTTTGGCACGTTCAATTCGATTACATGTTAGAAATGAACTCAGTTTAACTCTTTTTTTTTTACCGTTTTTATGCTGAAGAAAAGCATTCCCACAGCATGATGCTACCACCTCCATGTTTTACTCTGGCTTCACTTAGTCTTCCACAAGTTAAAGCTTTTTCTTCAACATGTTGGGTTTCTGTACACAACTTTTGGCAAATGCCGATTGTTGTTGTTTTTTTTCTTTATTTCAGTCAGACGGACATGTTGGGAGATCGGTTTGCATTTGCGTCCTACTGTTTCTGTTTTCACATGATGGATTGAATGAATGATGGTTTGTAGGAAGAAAACAAAGGTATTATGCTATTTTCTCATTAGAATCTGGAATCTTGTTTTCTTTATGACCCAAGTTTAGTTTGGTGAGATATCAGTCAAAATGGTTGAAGGTTGCAGAGAGGGGATGAACAGACCTTACTGAAGAAGAAGAAGGAATTGTATCTCCAGAGAGTAAATTACAAAAGACATATGTGGATTTAAACTGAGACACTTCATCATTCTTAAATTCCAGCAGACTGCCAGCTGTTTTTGGACTAAGACGACTGGGTTTTACCCGAGTTCAAAAAAGACAAGTCCCTTGAGCCCCTAAATGTTTTCTGTAGTTCTGTGTAACATCTGCTTGTTAAGTAGAGCAGCTAATAGAGTAGAAATGGACAAAGAGGAATTTAGTGTCTTCATCCTAAACGTATCAGGATCATTTAAGAAATAACATGACACTTGTGTTATCCTCCGTAAGTCAAATCAGTTTCCTGTAATTTCATTGTTTAGCAACTAGCACACAACAAAACAAGCAGGTTTATGTGGAGTCAGTGCTCTTTACTAAATTAAAGCTAACAGGTCTTTGACAGGACGAACTTGCTGTAATATGTCATTATCAATATATGACTTGAAAATGATCTCAAAACAACAATATTATCGTTTATCGCAATAATTACTGGGACAGTTTATTGTCCAGCAGTAAACTGGAACTAGTCCTGTTCTATCGTGACAGGACTAGTGTCATTTTAGCAACTCAAAACAACTGATGGTAGATTTGTTCTTATTTTCAGACATCCAGTAGCTCCTGGGTGTCACCCTGTCAGCAGTCACCGGCCTTTATTTAAGCCACGTTGAGAGCAGACGTGACGTCACCCTTCGAAAGCGTGGAACCACTTTGAAACACAGATCCTTTGTTATTTCAAAATGAAACATTTTCCTTTGGCCTGCTGCTGTTGAAGGTAAAGCATAACTTTGTTCAAACGTTATATAATGGAATACAAAACAACTAAAACAAACAGCAAAAGTAGAAAATGGTGAAAATTTGAAGTCTGGCTATTTGTTGTAGCAACTTGAATGAAATGTAAAGTATCGTTTTCTCTTTCTCGATCTGGCCTTGGTTCCTCCTCTGAGTTCACTTTTAAGCAACTCACTCATACCGAAAATAGTAAACTTTGAGACTTCCTCCATTAGGAACAGCTTCTACACAGAAGAGTGTTTGTGGGTCTGTGCGGCCAGCTAGTGCTAATGAATGGTCTTTGGTCAGGACACAATCAGACTATCAAGTTCCCAACTGATCAATCACTGACCACCACAGTAGGAGTATTTGTGATTCATGATTACAACAATGATGTCGCTAAGATAGAAAAACTAAATGTCCTTCAGTATCTCAGTCTGGAGGTCATTTGACCTTGATTCTGTATTGTCTGTTCAGCCATTCTGTTGCAGCCTTGCTGCTGTGTTTGGGATTGTTGTTCTGGTGACGACCCAGTTTGGGCAAAGCTTCATTTGTCTGACAGACGGCCTCATAGTTAACCCCAGAATGCTCTGACATACAAAGGACATTACACTTCCTGGCCAAACAAAACGTTGCCTCCTGACTTCAACTGAGCAAATAGATCTGAGCTTCCTGTTGGACAGTTGGTGCCTGGACAGCTGTTTTCCAGCTGGCAACAAGTTATTTAACCCGAGCTGATGTAATGAGGAACTTCTCATTTCTCAAACAACCGTGCTGAAAGGCGCATCCTGTGGTCGTGGAAAAGACGTTGGTCTGTTTAAGAAAGGTCAGATCGTTGGCATCAAGCTGAGAAAACATCTGGAGATGCAGAAACAAACATTGGGTTGAGAACCGTCCAGAGGCTTGTTAAACACTGGAGGGAAAGTGGAAAACCATCGTTTTTGAGCAAGAAATGTGGTCAGAAAAGATCCCTGAATGACCATGATTGGTGATCTCTGAATTATTTGGTGACGTAAAATTAAAGAAAAACATAAGAAAACCAATAATCATTGAGGCCAATCGGAGAAAAAGATTGGACTCTACAGTGATGGAAGGTCATGTGATCTGGTGAGTCCAGATTGACCTCCTTCCAGAGTTATTGCCGCATTACGGTAATAAGAGAATGCCTTGCCTTCTGTAGCACCCAGGGAGTGCTTTGTTTTTTATTATTATCTCCAAACCTGGTTATTCGTGGCCTTGTACGAAGCAAAACATAGAACAAGGGACTGGATTTTACCAGGCTACTTGCATTATGGCCAAACAACTCTTCCTTTGGTCCTATCTATCCAAAGGACATTATTCAAGTAGTCTTGCAAACCTAAGTTATGGTGCCAGGTTCCTTTTAGAAAAGCTTTTTCCCAGGTACACTTCCAAATAAGTCATATTTCTTTATCTCTTTTCAAACATACCAGTCATGAATTTAAGCATTTAACAAGCTAGCAGAAGCCTGAACAGTCAGAGTTGGTGCTCTTGGGTTTTTCTCCATTTCTCCAAGCATTGGATGGTCTGTCCTAGACTTGAACTGCTGCTGAGAAGACCCAGAAGCAGCCTTAAATGTTTCCCACTTGTAAATATTGGTTTTCATATTGTTTGGAAATATCCCAGTAAAACATCCCAGATTAATAGGCAAAACTAATTCCTTTTTTTGTAGTCAATGCCGTTTTATTTTCCACCTTACTGTTCTGTTAAACACACCTCTATGCACCAGTGCAGCAAACTGCTACTGCTTCTTTATTTATAAAGCACTTTAAAGTAACAACAACTGTGACAAAGTGCTGTAATGAAAGTTAAAATTATGGAACATCTGGACAACAGAGAACAAATTGACAACAGAGAACAAGGGGCCTAGGATTGGGCCCTGTGGAACCCCATGAAGTAGAGGATTCAAAACCAGCACATTTACAGACCTGGTTACAGACCTGGTTCTGTCTGACTGATGAGACCTGAATAATTTTAAAGCGGTACCACTAAAACCCAATTGGTTCTCTAAAACAAGTTAATGAGGTAATGACTCCTGCTGGTACTCATACGATCAAATGCACTTGATAAACACAAACGTTTATTGTGAGAGCACCGGCTCGACTCAATTGCTCTTTTAGGTTTCCAACAAAGGAAAGAAGTTCTGACTGACTTCCAGTTTCCTCCGTCCACCTGCCCATGGACACCTGCGCTTCATTATCCTCCAGTATTTGTTCTCGGCCATCTGTGAGGGGGTTTCCTTGTGCTCCCACTCGTCTCCCTTGACCTTTGTTTATCTGTTCTTCTGGCCACCCACGTTAAGAACTTGGCCCACTTAAGCCTCCTGACCAAACCGGGCTGCAGACTACACAGAGTCTGCTTATGGCAGGTGGCTGATTTCTTTTTTTTTTTTCTTTTTTTTTTGGTGTCTGAGGTGATCAGCACCAGGCAGTGAGATCTACTGAACTTTGTTAGATTTTGGTTGATGCGATGATGACTTTTTCTGAACGGATGGTCTCAGAGGTTTGCATTAGCCTCAACATTTCTGGACGTAACCTTCTGCTGGCTTAAGAGACAGAGTCAGTTGGGCCCAGCGAGGTATTTACCCAGTGCGCGGTCTGAACACCTGTTACAGATCTGTGAAGATCGTACATTGTGGCCATAGGAGGCGCTGCTGCATTTTAACACAGTGCTACCCCAAAGAACGTAAATTTTGCAAGGGGAGAACAAACACAAAAGGAAAAATTAAGAAAAAGACGAACAAAGAACAAAACGTAACATCTGACCAGTAGCATTATCACTATTATGGAAACATAGACAGTCACAGAACATGATAGCTCGTCAGATATTGTGACCAGAATGTAACTTACACTGGGTTACAAAAAATACTTTTTGGAAGTTGTCTAGGTTTTTTCAACTGAATTAGGACTATTTTTCATCACTGAATCAAAAATTGACATCAATTTTTGTCAATCAGGTCAGGTTTTTATTCTAATTTGGTGTAGAGAAATCTGATCTTCTGACTAAGTTGAGGACATTTTTGTGACATTATCAATTAATTTCGGTAATATTTCTCACTCAAAAACAGGTATCAGGAGAGAAAATTTATTTCTTTCTAACGGAGTGTATTAACTAAATGTTACAAATTTCGATTTTTGTAAATTGAATTATAAACACTGTTAAAGGTAAGTAAATGTAAATTGAGCATTACGTCTTCAATGTGTAAAATTCTCCGTCTCTTTTCGGTCCTGATGGAATCTCCCCATGTGAGAACAAGTCATGAATTTTGATGCTCATGTTGCTCCATAGTTCAGAAAGTTAACCTGATAGAGCAAAAACAATGTGATTTTTCGATTCACATCAAATTCACACAAAAAAGTTTAAAAAAAAAACA
Source organism: Xiphophorus maculatus (assembly GCF_002775205.1). NCBI lineage: Eukaryota > Metazoa > Chordata > Actinopteri > Cyprinodontiformes > Poeciliidae > Xiphophorus > Xiphophorus maculatus. The sequence goes on along the minus strand of NC_036449.1, from coordinate 3,482,221 downwards.
GACAATTTTTTGTCTGTTGACCAGTGTTATAGTAAAATACTACACTTTACTACTCTACTATCAAGTACTTAATGATTTTGTATTAGTTATCATCCATCCATTCATTTTCTAACACCCTTGTCCATAGTGGGGTTGGGAGGTGCTGGTGCCTATCTCCACCTAACGTGCCGGGCGAGAGGCGGGGTAGTCATCAGTTTTTTTCAAATATGGTGTAACATCTATTGACCCTTCATAAGCTGCTACAAGGTTATTTTTTTGTGTATGTGTGGTTTGGGCATCGCTATAGAGGAAAAACAACCTTACATGGCACTGGTTTCGGGAACTGACGGTCTGATGGGCGCCCCTCCTCCTCGCTGTCAGGTGTGCTCTTCCTGAGTGTCGTGCTCTACCAGGTGTCTCAAATGTAATGGGCTAATTGTGCCGACTGCCTTTGTGACTGAGCCAGGATGCTGTGGATAGCTGGGGTCAGGCCCTGGGGTGTTTCTGCTGAGGCCCCATTGAGAAGCCTGGAGGTCCTGGACGACCAGAGGAAGATGACAACATTCGTTCCTCCCCAGCCGGCTCTTCAGGATACGGGAGGCGGACTCTGACGGACCACCTGCCCGCAATCTTGACTCAGCTCTATCTGCTCTGGGTCGCACCTCAAAGGCAGCGGCTTAGATTTCATGGGAAACTTCTCCTTCTTGTACACTGTAAATATTTTGCCTCCTCTACTGGCGCTCCAGCGCTGCTCAGCGAGCGTGTTTCCGCTTACTCAAGACGCACACAGAAATGCCTCTTGTTTTCTCTGCGCCCCGTTTGATCGTCGCGGCGGGTCACGCCGGTTTCCAGGCTTCATTGAAGTGCGGCCCGGGGTAACTTCTCAGCCGCCGTGACGAGTCCAGACCGGCTTTTGAGAGCTCCGTTCGTGACGACTTCACTTGAGTGTGAGGTAAACCCGGGTTAGCCGTGTTATCCCGCAGGATTGAGCTCATCGGCACACAGGTGCAGTGGATTAAAGTGGGGGCTTAAAAGTTTTCACACACCTTGAAGTGATGTTTCACAGTTTGCCACAAGCTATGCAGGACACACAAAAGGATGAGGTCACGGCTGAAGTGTTCTCTGGCCACACATGACGCCGTGTGTTTTAAAACTACATACCACCCTGAAAACTAATCCCCATATAACACGATGGTGGCAGCATCATGATGTGGGGGTCTTAAGCCTGGACAAGGTAGTTGGTCACAGGAGATGTCCTGGAAGAAAGAGGCTACAAAAGACTGGGTGATTCAAATTCAATTGATGTTATTGATTAATGGAATTTTTGGTTTTTTGAAGATTAGATTTTTTTTTTTTTGGGGGGGGAAATCTGGATTTTTTTTTTTTTTAAATCAATTGACTCCTTGAGTTTCCATAGTTAAGAGTAATGTCACCAAACACAATGGGTGTCCCAACCAATTTTTTATCTATATTTTCTTACTTTGAATTCAGGTCAATGCTTCAAATGAATATTTTATTTTTAATAGCGAGAACATAGTTCCAACATTACAAGAACACTGTGCTAATGTCCAGAATCGTGTCATTATATTAAGTGATTAATGTCGTAATTTTACGAGAACTCCAACAGAAGAAATGACGAAAAATAGATTATAAATATCAAGCATTTCTTGTTTAACGTTCGTTTAACAGATGATAAAAATGCTCATTACTACCAGATGACTGTGCAAATATCTGTCTGTTTTGAAGAAAAGAACTGCAATGAGTCATGTCACATTTTGACAAAGGCTTTTTCTCACTGAAAGAACTTCTGTTTCTTGTAATTTTAAGACTTTTTTTTGTTAAAGTTGTACCTTTGTTCTGCGAATCTCATGACTGCATTCTAGTGATTACATAGCATTTCTCGTAGCCGTCTGTCGTTGCACATCCGTCCGGACAAGGGTTTTGTCTGCCAGGGCACAAAACATTTTTCTTCTCTGTGTTTAATACAGACAAAAATGCATTCCTTTTAAAAGTGCATTAAAAAGAGTGCACTTTTAAAAAATAAAATATTCTGTCAAAAATCGATTGGCATTAGATCTGGTGTAAAAAACCCAAAACAAAACAGCAACTTTGTTTTGAAGCCACGTCATCCAGCCCTAACAACCTCCATAAACACAGATTGGTTTAGATCAAAGCGTATTCACGTACAAGAGAGCAGAATGCATACAAATACCTGCCACACCTTTCAGTTCTAAAGCCATGCATGTCTTTCTTCCCACTTCAGAATATTGTTCATCTGTGGCCTAAAATCCCCCCAAAAATGCATTAAAGTCATAACCTGAAAAATGGGGCGGAGGGGGAGTACAAGGAGTGTGAATGCGTATGCAAGTCACTGTAATTCCCTCCTGTTTGTGACTCACACGCTTTTCCACTGTGGAATTCAGAATTTTTCCACAAATGAAGTGAAAGTTTGATGTTCCCATTTGGCTGTGGTGGTTGTGGTGAAGGAGCACGTTAGAGTTCAAAGGGTTCACCTTTTTTTTTTTTTGTCTTTTGTTGTGCGTCGAAATGGGGGGGGGGGGGGATATCGGGAAATATTTCTGGAAGTTGGGCGGCTGAGTCCATCCTCTTTCTGTTTCCAGGTGAGCCGACCGTCGGAGCGCCAGCGCCTCTCCGTTGCCATGGATGCTGGTGTTCGTGTCAGAGGAGGCCCGGTCAGGTCCAGGGCGTCCGTACGGAGAGAGGTTTGTCTGCCAGGACACAAAACATTCTCTTCTGAGTGTTTTGATATAGGAATGCTCACATTGATCAGGTCCAACTGGATCAGCTCACAAAACGAGCTCCAGAGCCATGTGTGTATGAATCAGTGGTTCTAGACATTAGGAGGGACATACAGTTGTAGCTGTTTTCTGTTTTTGTTATTCTTCTTAATATGTTTTTTCCAGTTGTGAAATATTTGCAGGCAGAACTGATATTTTGACTTCTATTGTTGTTAGAGATGCAGGAATATGAAAATTTGGGCAGATATTACTATTGTTGTTATGGCTGATAACCGATATTTACCGATATTCTATATATTTCACTATTGTTTCAACACCTTTGGGGAAAAATACCAACCAGAAACAGACTTCAAGAAGATCAAATAAATAAAATCAACATCGGTTGTTCATATCAGCCCGGTTTTATTTATCGAACAGATACTAATATGTTATAAAAACAGACTGACATCAGCCGATATCAATGTGAGTGCCGATATATCGTGCATCCCTACACAATGCGTTACCAGGGTTACCATGGTTACCATGGTGGTGTTGCTAATGGTTAATCACAGGTCTTACATTTTGTTGTGCCAGGACTATTTCATTTCTTAGACGTCTTCATTGTGTTCTGTGACTCAAGGCGGTTGAGGCTATCGCTAACTACCTGCTAACAAATCTTCGCTAACTAGAGAGCTAGATTTTTGCGTTTAACGTAAATGGAAAAAAAATGTATCACCACTTAGCTGGACAACATTTGTTTTCACCACTGGCTCACTTCTGTTTCCAGTCCATATGAGGCTAGGTGAATTCAAAAACAAAATAAACTTTTAAGATAGGTGCTATGGGGGTTATTGTTATAGCAACTGTCCCCTATATTTACAGGATTTTTTTTTTTTGGTCATAAATTTCATTCAAGGTGGCATTTAAAAGGTCCTAAAAAGCCTTACATTTGACTTGCATATATCCTGACAATAGGCTAGAAAATTGCATATTGCAGTTCTTGTGCAAAATTGCTCACATTGATATTTTTATGATGACTCTGAGTTGATATGTTGTAGCTGTAGCTGACATCTGACCACAGCTGCTTCTTTAAAAAGCCTCCCAGCAGGACAGAACCTGCGTTCAGTGCCGGATTGTGATTTAGCTTTTTATTTGTGCAGTCGTTCTCTGCAGGAATGCAGAGCTTCTTGGACACGTCAAACGATGTGCGTCCCGCTGTCCGTTTTTAGTGACATTCTGTCAGGCTGCCGGCCACAGTGGATAAATCCAGAAAGTGCGGTCGGTCCTCGGACCTCACCGTGTGTGTGTGTGTGTATGTATGTTTACAGACGGTGCGTGACTCTGGAGCCCAGTCTGCAAAGAGCCTCTTCAGGAGCAGAAAGGAGCTGTGCGGTGTCGGCCTGGAGCTGCCAGCCAGAGACGCCACAAGGCTCTCTGAGGTTTGCTGTGCCCGGCTGCACCGATGGAGCTCAGTCGCATCCACGCATGGATAATGTAACGCTGACCGTGAGCTGTGTTCTTTCAGATTCACTTCGTGTGTCTGCCCGGACAATCTGAAGGGGAGGACTCCACCCAGCAGGTCGGGCACCGCCCCACAGCTGCCGTGCTTCTTCGTTTGATCTTGTCGTTCAGTCTGACGGGTTCTTATTCTGTCTTGATGTTTGTTTGTTTGTTTGTTTCACCCAGACTCTATCGTCCCTGCCCGCGGCGCTGTGCGAGCTGCTCAAGTCTCTCCACGCGCACAGCCTGAAAAGCGACGAGGTCCTGCTGCTCAAAGACTCTCGCAGGCTGGCGGAGCACAGAGACGTTCAGGTAGCCGCCGGCGCCGCGTGTTGGGAAGTGATCTGCTGAGTCAGCAGGATGAGGAAAGCAGAAATGAGCTGGGGAAGTGAGGAGAGCGCAGACAGGAAGTGAGAAAACGGCAACTTGGCTGTTAAACTTCTCTGTACCTGCTGCAACTTTTATTCTCGTGTCAACTTTTAATAGTGTTTATTATGAGAAAAAAAAAACATTTTCAAGAAACAATCAGCACAAAAATCAGATATGCTTGTTTGTTTTCCTTGGTTTTGAGGAAAACCAGAAAGTTTTCTTTCTGTTATAAGAAAACTTGGAAAATAATTTGTCAGTGAAGTAGTGGAGCTTTATGCAGCCATCTGTAGTTTTAAAACAGAGTAACAGGTGGCGCTCTCATAGGGTTCAGGATTTTTAATATATTTCCAAACAGTTTAAAGTCTGTGTTGTAAACTACAAATGTTGGTGCACAACAAACAGTTGAGGGAGGAACAAAGATGAGGAGCGGTGGGTGGGGCGGGATCAATGGAGTAGAGATATTTAATATTGGAAAAATCTTGCAATACTAGTAAATATTGTGATGGCAAAATCAGGTGTGGTATCATCTGCCTGTTTTCCTCTTTCCTCTCGTTCCCGTCTGTGCCTCCATCACTCTGTGACCGTTTGCTGTTAGTGTCAAGTGTGAGTCTCTAACTGGGTAAATATTACATTAGGAAGTGAAGCCCAAGTTTATAACAGTTGGAAATATATTAACCAACCGCAAACAGTCCTTTACGATATGAATATTGCCTCCGGTGACATTGTAGTGACGATGTATTTGTGATACATTCCGCAGTCTGGCACTTTCTCATCTCATTAAAAACAGGTGAAACCCAAGAAATAATTTTGGTTTAATTTGCTACAGTTCGGCAGTAGTGGTGGGTCCATGCGTACGAGTCCATTCCCACTGTCAGCGATAGACAGTGTTGCAAAGAGCAGACTGTAGGGGGAGCTGCTGTAGTGTTTGTCTGTAGTACTAAGGCCACTGAATATCACAAGCATTTTAAGACTTTAGGCAACAATGTCAGGTTGTGAAACAGTACCTTATGTCTCTTAGAATCCCTAACTTTTATGAAATAAATAGAACTCATTGAATACCGGATCATAATGAGGCGCAGCATGTGCTGGATGCATGATACACTTTCCTCTGTTTCTGCAATGATTGAGAACTTTAATGGTTTTTCGCACCTCATGGTCTGGTAGACTCGGTTTTGACTGGGGACTAAAATTGTAACATTTGTTTCATTTTCAGCTGTTTTGGTTCTCTTCCACACCAAACGAAAACCTGTTCCCCACCTTGCCTGTGGTGGCGCTGCAGCAGGAAACACTGAAGGAAACAACTTGAAAATCTCTAAGGAAGACATGAGCGCAACTTCCTTTGTCATAAAATGTAAACAAAAATGGAGAAGCGTCAGATTTGATCGTTTGTAGGGTTTCTCTTTTGTTTTTGGTAAAAGACCATGAGCCATTTCTCTGGCTAGCGAAAGTTTCTCGCATTTGTACTTACTCAGAATGCCCTGCGCTGTAGTTCGCTTCCTGCTTTTGGAGCGATTGCATTCACATACGCATTCAAACCGCGCCAGAGTTCACTTCAACTGAACAGAGACCGAGGTTTGTAGGCGGACCAGTGTTTGATTTTTGAACTGCACCAGAGTTCGATTACACTGGGTTACAAAACATATTTTGGAAAGTTGCCCGTATTTTTTTCCCAACTGAATTAGGACTGTTTTCCACCGCTGAATACAGAAATCATGTAAATTTTTCTCAATCAGGTCAGGTTTTTATTCTAACTTGATTTAGAGAAATCTGGTCTTCTGACTAAATTAATGACATTTTTGTGAGATTATCAGTATTTCTCATCCGAATCAATCAATCAATCAAATTTTATTTGTATAGCACATTTCAGCAGCAAGACATTTCAAAGTGCGAAGTTTGGCCCTGAAGTTTCGAAGTTTGGTCCGAAAAAGGTTTTAGGAGAGAAAAATTGTTTCAGAGTGTATTAAGGGCTAGAGTTAGGGTTAATTAAATATTACAAACTTGGCTTTCTGTAAGTTGAATAATAAACAGTAATAACGGTAAGTAAATTGAGCATTACGTCCTCATTGTGCAAAACTCTCCGTCTTTTTTCTGTCCTGATGAATCTCTCCTCCTGCTCATCACTCACTGATCCAGATTCTGAGGAAACCGATCCAGATGTGAGATATCTTACTCAGAAAATCTCTATTGATAAGCTATGTCGATATCAGATAGTTTGTCCAACCTTTAAAATGGCAGTTATGTATTTATGATTTAACTAAAATATGTTTCCTTTTTTGAAAATGAGCTTTTGACTTGAAATAAGCGGCTGTAGTTTTTGCTTTTGTCCATCTGTAGATGATTTACTCAAAACATAAAACAGAGTAATATACTCCATGTCCTCCTCCACCAGCAACCTTGCATTCCTCCGGCTGTTGACCAAAATGTTGTCGGTCGTGTCAGTCCAACAGAAACAGCCAGGGCCTTTCTCACGCTTTAGAGGAAATGCAGGTGGGACGGACGGACGGACAGATGTTGTTTTCGCAGCCCACCACTGCAGCCTTGTCCTTCCCCGGTCCTTTGTGTCTTGTTTGGGTTCACGGAGGCCCTGCAGCTCATTTTGTGGGTTTTCTTTCCATTTCAGTCGGCGGGACCTCCCACAGATCTGAATTCTAAAGTGTGGCTTTGCAAAAACTTATTCTGTGTTCTGACAACTTGCAATCAGAGCACAGACATAACAATAGCACTTCTATCCCACTCCTGTAACGTATGAGAAATTCCCCATTTGAGTTCAGCTGAACTTGCTGAGGTTAAAAAACAAAATCTTATCCAAGACATGCAGAACAGGGACATGTCAGTCCTCTTGTTTGACACAAATGATGTATTTTTTTTTTTGTCCGGACATTAAAACATTTCTCTTTTTGTCTCCCCACCCAGTGTTGGCTAAAGGCTGTGTGTGTCCTGAGGCACAACCCCTCCACAGGCGTGTACCCCCAGGCCAGCGTAGCGTCTTTGGTGGGATTGTTGGGATGCTACATAGCGGGGGTCCGCTATGTGCTGGAGCTCCAGGATCTTCAGAGGGGTCTCAACGAGCCCAGCCAGCCGGAAGAAGACGACACCAACCAGTCGGTCTCATCGATCGAAGATGATTTTGTCACTGCACTGGAGCATCTGGAGGAGGAAGACACTAGAGACAATCCCTGTAGGTTCATGTAAGGAGTGCTGGGATTTAGTAGGATCTGGGATTTAAAGCTGTAGTATGTCACTTAAAAAATATGTTTTTGTTACATAGTTGTTGAAACTGCCACATTAATATATAATATATACAGACCTGTATAATATGAGGCAGATAATCTGTGAAAAAATGGAGCTCCTCCCAGTACTAATCCCAGTACTAATTGCAGAAATACATATCTCTGTCAGAAACAATCAGTCAGAGCCAAGAGGAGGGCTTAGCGCTGACAATTAAGCTCATGTATGCGCCTCTCCATTCTCTTCCCCTACATCGTCTTTCTGACAATAGTTTGTCATGAATGCTAAGTTTAGTTAGGATGGCGGCGGATAAAAACTGCTAATGGCAGTTGTTTCTCTGCTATTAGCATATGTAACATTGCATAGGCAAGGATGCTTGACGGCGCCAAGACCCTCCTTCTTGCTCTTATTGTTTGTTTTTGACCAAGAGTAGCTAGGAAGGAGGTGGAGGACATTTCCAAATCCAACATGTTCCTAACATTTCCTTTAAACTGTCCTAAAGTTGTTTGACGTCCTGCTTCCTCTCCGCTGCTTGCAACCTGCATAAACTGCAGATATACGTCGACATGTCGCAGCAGTCTGCTTTTGAATAGCTCTGATATCTCGTTTAAACACCTCACTGATGTATAAAATGGTTCAGGTTTACACTTCACACGGACTTCTTCACACTATCAGCATTCACGCTGTGTGCGATTATTATTGTCATCCCATCCTAGCAATGTTCACCCATTGGAAAGAGAATACATTGTTGAGTTGCTAATAATGTTCCACTTCCACCCCCCAGACCACTTCTCAGTGCATCAGTAATTAGGGTGAAGGTTAGGAAAACCATATATATCGTATTTCCTAAATGTTTGCATGTAGGTACTAAAACATCAGCCAGTTTGTCCCAAATGTTTAATTTCCTCCTCAATTTTTTTTAACTTCCTTTGTGGACAGCTCTTTACCCTCTGAATGTCCTATTTGGTTATTTTAATATAGTACTAACCAGTTTAACCTTCCTTCAATTTTCTGTTCACCTCCCCAGCTGCAGCTGCATTTTGCCATTTTAAGAAGCGTGATGTGGCTTCACAGACCATCCCAGCCCACAAAAGAAAGAAGGAACTGTCAGGATCCCGCATTATCATGAGTTCATCTTCCAAGAAACATTCAGCCAAACATGGTCCCGATGTTTCTGTCACAGTGCAGCGGTCATCGTCAGGGGTTGAATCCCAGTGGACCTACTGCAGTCCCGGAGCTCGTCCGGCCTCTCCTTCAACTCACCTTAGCGAATCAGAGGAGTCTGACTGCTCCAGCCCCAGCCCAATCATTTTCCTGGATGAAGTGGGCTACCAGAGGAGCCTGTTGGCTAAGTTGGACATCCCCCAGGTGCCAGGGGGACCCAGAGATCGAGTTGAAGACTCAGACTCTGAAGTTAGTGAATTCTTTGACAGCTTTGACCAGTTTGATGACCTGGAGGAGCTAAGCTCAGAGAGCTGCACTCTAACTCTCCCTCTGGACTCCATCAGTGCCTCGACTGCACAGAATAAGTCTGAGGCTGGTTCCAGTGGTCCCACTTTGAAGTATGTTTCCAGGGGTTGCTCAACCAAGAGCATGAACCCTCAGCGCTTTGACCAGCCCACTCTCCCAGCCAATGTGAAAAAACCTACTCCTCTGAAACCAGGTTCTCCCTACTCAGTTCACCCCGACATGTCCGACTCCCCTTGGTTGGCGCAGACACCATCTGAGGAAAATGGAGGACCTCTCTTCAGTCCTGTCAGCTCTTCTGCCTTTAGTCCTTTGGTGGAGACTAACGGACCACTGGAATACTTCTGGAAGACGGAAGAGAAAGGGGAGGACAAGTCAGAGCTACGTAAACCTCAAGACCTCTGCTCCTTGTATAAGACCTACTCAGACTTTGCCAACAATCTGTCCAAAGAAATTCTAGGATCGGTGTGTGGTTTCCAAACTGCTGTTGACATCAGTGACAACAAGAATCTCAGCTGTGTCTGCCACAAAGAGTTCAAGAACCCATCGGGCTATCTGATGAAATTGTCAGACATTCAAGAGACTGTCACAGTAGCCAAGTTGCAGAAGAAGTCCCAGTCTCTAAAGGATGGCATTCAGAGATTTGCTTCTGACCTGGTGGAGATGAGCTTGGGGAGCGCCCTGCGAGACCTCCAAAAAGGCGTATCCTCCTGTACCACCACCCTGTGTCACCTGGCTGCTAGACTCACCTCCTCAGTTTTTCAGATGGCCTTTCACGAAATTGGCATGCGACGTGCGTATGTCTTGAAGGAGCGAGCTATCAACGGATTAGCTGGCTTCCTTGTCGGTGAAGCCATTTCTGGGGCTCTTAAAGAGTTCCTCACTGTAAAAAAACAGATTTTCCACAACACAGTGACGCAGTTTGCTGCCGACCTGGCTGAGGAGCTGGTGTTTGAAGGCATAATGGAAGTGTGTCAGTTCTCCCACCCTTCGACCCCTATCACACCTAGTGATTGGGCTTTTGGCCATGGGCAAGCAGAAGAAGAAGAAGAAGAGGAAGTGGTCTCCTCCTATGCTTCGGATTTGTCCGAGTCCGTCATACAGGAAGCCTTCATAGAGCTCTCTCAGGCTGACGTTGCCTTTACGAGCCAAGCGGCCATTAGTGTGTCCTTGGATAACGTCTGTTATGTCAATGCTGAGAATACTAGCACTCATACCAGCAGCATCTTTGCTAACAAACAAGTTTTAAGCTCCAGCTCCACTTCAGCAGTTCCAGGGCTGTCAGGAGAGGAGGCTTCCTGCACAGTGAAGAACGCTCTGTTCACCGTCTCAGGCATGGCTAGCTGTATTCCTGTTCCCCATGCTGGCCAAGCCCTCTCCAGCTTCCAGGATCCAGAGGAAGCTTCCCAGTACAAGCCAGATAGCCCAAAGGTCAACACCAAAAGAATAACTGTAACATCGACTGACAGTACCTCCTCTAAACACTCTCATGCTTACCATCACGAAACCCAGAACTCCATACCTGTGGGAGGCTCCTCTCAACAAAGGTTATTCCAAAACTTCTCTGGCAACATTGTGGATATGATTGTAACTGAGGCCTGTGAGCTTATTACCACTTCTAAAATGAAGAAGGGTTTTGGCGACTGCACTGACTTCCTTACAAAGTCCATCGGAAGCCGAAGGAACTCCTCCTCAGCGCAGGAAACAGCAGATTCGCTTTCAAAGCACAGAGCAGATAGGGAGCGCTTCAGATATGATGGGTGTGTCCGACAGGGGTGGACTCCTGAGTTTGCTCCTCCTGTTTCCTTTCCAGCTGGTTCCTCCAACCAGGGGAAAGTCCAGTGTGAAACGGATCCCAGGGGAAGAGGTGTGGATCAAACGCATCCTGTGATGATGGATACTCTCAATGTGCCTAGTGCAGCTCTGCTTGGACGGGGCCGGATATCTGGCATTCCGGATGAGCCACCTCCAAGCTCTGGCCAAAAGTCTGCAGGGACTCCCGGTACCCCTCCTTCCACCCCTCAGCAGCCCAGTGAAGTCTCTAAAGAAAAACAGATCAAACAGTTTTCCAAGAAGCTGAAAAGCAAGCTAGCCAATGAATTTTCCCCTGCGACTCCTCCCCCAACCCCTCATTATCACCCCGAGCCAGGTCCTGGCCCTGAAGACGCCATCCCTGAATCAGACAAGGCTGAGTTTATGCTCAGCCTCATGCGGTCTCTGTCTGAGGAGGTGGTTGGTGATGAAGATGTTGAAGAGGAAGAACCAGTTGAGGAAGAAGGTGTTAGTGGAACTAAGAGAGGTGTAGAGGCAGACTGTGGGCAACGAGACCACCGTCAGGTGTCGTCTCGTAGGATGTCTAACAAGGAAGCCCTCCATTATGCTGAGCGTTTGGCCTGCCACATAGTTTCTATGGCGACTGAGATGGATACATTAGGAGGGTCAGAGGAAGGGGGGGAGTTAAGCAAGAGCAGCGAACAAAGGAGGGACAGTGTGGCTCAGTTCTCAGAACAGACCCTGAACACGTTGTGGGTGTATGCAGGCGAGGTGGCAGGACAGGTCATAAACAATGTGAAGACAATGATTAGCTCCGGACAACGGTGTCCCTACCACAGAACTCAGGAGCTCCGAAGAAGATCCAGCTCTGATGGTTGGCGTCCGCGCCACCGTCACCAGTCTCAGCCCAGTACAGACCAGAGCCGAAACTCAAGGTTAGCAAAGCTTGCAGAGCAGTGGTCCAATGACCTGATAGCTTCAGTTTCTCAGTCTCCCCATTCCACTTCAAGTACCAGCTCCAGCTCTGGTATGTCCTCCGAGTACCCTAGCTGTGAGAGTGTGACAGATGAATACGCGGGCTACCTCATCAAGGTGCTGAAAAAGGAAGGTGGCACTAGGGAGTTGGTCCTAGACCAGTATGCAAGCCGCCTGGCATACCGCTCTATTAAATTAGGCCTGGCTCATGCTAGTCGTAAGAACAAGCAAAGGCCCTCCAGCAGTCGCCTTCTGTCCTCCAAGTCCCTGCCGGATGAATGGAAAGCTTCTGGCAATGAGACCTTAGCATCCAAATCTAGATCAGAATCTATGGGGTTAGTGTCCGGTGAGAACACTGAGTGTTGCTGCCGGGTTTCTGACAAGCAGAGCAAGAGGGAGTACGTGGACCTGGTCAACTTTGCAGAGTCTTTAGCTTACAACATCACCTGTGATGTCACACGCAAACTGCATCTTTCTTCAGTTCGCCTTCCGAAGTCTCTCACTGACTCCTGTCTTTATAAAAAGTCCAAACTTGAAGATATGGCTGAGAACATCATTAGAAACTCTTTCTCCTGCCCTCTGTTGTCCAAGGAGGATAAAAATAGACATTACCACAGTACAGGAAGCCTGTATGATAGGGGTTACAGCAGCGGGGTGATGCAGGTCATTGAGCATTATGCCAGGAAGATAGTCGATGACACCGTCAAAATGAGCCTGGCGTCCGTCGGACATTCCTCCTGGGAACATTCACAGACTCGTGGCTACGATCGGCACTCTCACGCCCAGAGGCTGTCTGAGGGGTCGGCTGCTGTCCAGTCTGGAGGAGAGAGGACCTGCCGTTACTGCCTGTCTCAGGAATGTCCTCACTGCACCAAACTTAGCAGACACCCTTACCAGCCTGCCTTACAGAGAAGGATAAGAGCATCAGAAAGTCACTTGGCATCAGAGCGCCTCCCTAGTGTGGAAATTCCCAAGATCCACATCGACCTGGACCACAGGGCAGCATTCGCAGAAGAAGTTGTGTCTCTGGCATTGGAAACGGCTAAGCGTGAGCTGAGTAATGCCAGCCTTAATGCAGACAGTGGGATCGGCCATGATGGCACCAGCTTCGCTGAGAGCCTAACAGCAGAGATCATGACATCAGCGCTGTCTAACGTCTGTCAGGCTGCCAACATCAGGTATGTCCTTCAGATGCTTGGACTGGACGGTTTCTATAGCATGAAAGCAGCATTGTGTAATTAGCGTGTTTGCATTTTTAAATAACGTGGAAATACTCACTTTAACTTTTCATCTAGTTCTCCAGGTCGGGAACAGACTGAGTCCACAGTGTCCCAGCAGCTGAGTGTGGGAGAAGACAGTCTGGGCAGCTGGTCTAACCTGAGCTTTGAGGACGATCACCCAGACGACAACAGCAGCTTCCTCCATCTCAGTGACAGGTAAACGACCTCTGGCTGTTTCCCACATCCAGATCTCTGCACAACTATCAGAAAGCTTGTGCTGTTGGTTAGGGTGAGCTAATCCATAGGGAATAATCCGTTGCAAGATGCAATCATACAGGTCTAACTACTCCTATAGTGCTCTTTAGCACACTTGCTGCAGTTAATAATAACTTCAAGTCTAACTTCCTCCTTTTGCACCACAAAGTTAGCTGACGAGAATTACTTTTTGAACATCTCCGTGTGTTCAAATCATTTAGCTGTAGACTTTTTCACATATTCATCCCTTGTTCCAACCCATCTGGACTGTTTATAGTAGAAATGCTAAATAAATCTTGGTGTCATTTCATATAAATAAAAAAATTGGTAACATTTATTTTAAAAGTATATAAAATAATTGTCCCACCTGGGATTCGGCTATGAACATTTTATTTTTGGGAAGAAATCTTTTGCCCCACTAAATACATGTACTAAAATAAAATGTTTATGTTAAATGTTATGTTTAGTTTATCAGTGTGAAATTTTGGATTTTTATTTTGCCAGGTTGCCAATAGCGATGATCAGTCTCATATGGATTATCTTTATTTGTAGGATGTCTGAATATTCTCCCATGTCTGATTCCATACTTTTGCCTGAGGTCATAGTTGTAGTGGAAATCTTGTTTGTAGGTGACTCCCCTGGAAATGAGGCCCCCGTAAAAGTTTTTTGTCTCTATGGAAGCAAAACTGACAACATCTGCCATTCTTCCCTCAGATACCAAAACAACACAGTGTGTGATCTAGACCAAGATAATGTATCATAATATTTTCTAAAGGCGTGTCTGTGAGTTCTCTGTTCACTTCTGGCTCCGTTTCTGTCAGAACAAAGTCCGTCATGTGTAATTCATTAGAGCCTTCCGGAACCATTTCCGCTCTGTCGATGAAGTGACACAAGAAAGCAAAACACCTTGATGGGCCTATTTAGCCAAGAAGCATGGTGACAAATGGAGCTTGTTTTGGCGCGTGTCACTCAGTAAAGCCACAGGAGAAAGCTGAGGTAATTGCTGATTATTGAAGGTATGTTTAGCTATCAATTATGCACACCTTCCAGAATCTCTGAGATGAATGCTCATTGCATTTCAGGGGATCCTGCCTGCTGGCTAATTACTCATACCACAGAGACTGAGTGTTGTTGTGCTTCTGTTGCCTGCTGGTTGTCTTGGTGGAACCTACATGAGTACCTCGGTTGTGTAGGGACAACAGCACGATGATCTCACACTTTTAAGCCTTTAGCAACAAATGATTCAGTGGGGAGACACAGGGGAAAGATCTACCTCATCTGGAAAACTCTCCTTTGTTTTGCGCCTTACCTAACAGTTATAGGACTACTGCAAATCTCCAGAATAATTCTTTACTCTGACTATTGTTTATGTACATTACATGAGGGATAAGAACATGAGGAAACTGATCATTATTGTATCATCTGGCTCTGATGTTGGCATAACCTGCCTTTTCTCCTCAGCAGCAATGGGAACAGCAGTAGTTGGAGCAGTCTGGGCCTTGAAGGGGAAGTGTGTGAGGAGCGTATGTCGTTCTCCCCCTCTGACAGGTTGGTCCACCACAGCCTCGTACCGCTTCCTAAACACTAACCCAAACCAGAAAAAGACACAACGGTAGCTGTGTTTCCATTACAGATGTGTGCAAAACGTTGTCAATTTGCCAATACTCTGCTTATGTCCATAAAACACAAGTTTGCAATTGCTGTGTTTCCATCATTTAAGAAACGCATTTAAGTGGGTTCACACAATAAGAGATTAAAAAACATGCTACGTCATGATCCCCCAGCTACTTTCTATCAACTTCTTCTTTGTGGTTTGCACCAGTGGCAACATCCAGTTGTTGGTCCTGGTGTGATGTGAAAAACTCATTTTTTTCCATTGCAGATTTGTGAAATAAACCAATTTTGATACGGCCAATAAAAACACCTCACCATAGCACAAAACCTTTTAACAAAAAATGAGAGTTTTGTCAAAATTGCGTGTTTATCTCCAAAATGTCAAATTGCGCAATGCTATGGTTTACGGAAGCACAGCTAGCATGGTCAACCAAAATAAAATAAGTTCTTAGCACTGACATTTCCCTTTGATCTTTTACTGATGAAAGAATGAACCCAACATATCATATCTGAATGCTCTGAAAAGCCAACCTATGTGATGGTGTCTGTCATTCAGTGAATGTCTCCCGGACGAGCCCCCAATATTTTGCGCTGCTCAAAGGCTGTAGCATAGAGGGGAAGAGAGGAGCAGATTGGAATTAGTTGAAATAGCATTTATTTCACATAGCATTAGAGAAACCAAAGAGAAACCATAATGTTGCCAATGAGAAAGGAG
This sequence comes from Xiphophorus maculatus, assembly GCF_002775205.1. Classification (NCBI taxonomy): domain Eukaryota; kingdom Metazoa; phylum Chordata; class Actinopteri; order Cyprinodontiformes; family Poeciliidae; genus Xiphophorus; species Xiphophorus maculatus. Next base: position 3,466,388 of record NC_036449.1, on the reverse strand, counting down.
AGGGATGATTCTCAGGAAGAGAGGGATGTTATAGTCTTGACTGACAATACTGTACAGCTGACTCCAGTTTCAGTCAATGCTCCCTGACTTGGAGCACTGAAAGACACACATACACACGCATTCCTACATAGGCATGTAGAAAAGGCTTCAGACTAACAGTCAGTCCATTTGTTGTCATTTAATTATACAGAAGGTAGTATACAAGAAAAACAGAAACGTTGTTTAAAAAAATCACTCACCCTATATATATATATTTCACCTCCTGGATTAAGGGAACTAATTTGTTGTAGTAAAAATAAAATGAAGCTAACAGTGACGTATCTTTGCTTTGGGTAAATTGAGTCTTACATTGTGTCACAGAAAGAACCAGCAGCATCTTGCATGGTTGCGCTGCAGCTCTCCACATAGACAGGTTTCATGATATGTGCTTGTTTACAGTGACGTCTGCATTCAAACTGCATGGTTAATGTTTTTATATTTCTGCATATACTTTCTTGCTTCTAATACCTGTTTTTTATTAAAATACTCATGCTGTCATTGTTACTCACCCAGATAAAGTAGCCAAGGAGGAAAAAAATATTACCAACTCCATTACCAGGCATTTCTGAACAGAACCTATTTTTCCTGTATTATTTACACCGTGTTCCAAATTATTATGCAAGTGATATTTTCTCAGATTTTCTTAAATGGTCAATGCAAATGATGGTCAGTATAATTTTCAAGTCATGAACTATTACAGTATAAATCAAATTTTACTGAACAAAGCTCCCCGTGAGAACAGTATTTTTATCAAAAGTAAAAAAATTCAAAATGCACTGTTCCAAATTATTATGCACAGCAGATTTTCTAAACATTTTATGGATTACAAAGAACTGCAAACGGTCATTCTTTGAATGACCGTTTGCATTAAGTGGTCACATGTACTAAAATCAAAAGCTATTTCAATCAAAAACATCTTAACAGACCAAGTAACATGTTAACATAAAACCTTCTTTGATATCACAGCACAATTCTTGATCCATTGAACTTGTGAGTTTGTGGAAAGTTTCTGCTTCAATTTCTCTGCAGGATGTCAGAAAACCTTCCCAGAGCTGCTGTTTTGATATGAACTGCATTCCACCCTCAGATCTTCTGCTTGAGGAAACTCCAAAGGTTCTCAATAGGGTTGAGGTCAGAGGTCAGAGGAGGTTGGTGACCAGTGGTGGTGATGAGTTTCTGCCCTTTTATGCCCATAGCAGCCAATGACACAGTGGTATTCCTTGCAGCATGAGATGGTGCATTGTCATGATGAAGATGATTTTGCTACTGAAGGTTCGGCTCTTCTTTCTGAACCATGAAAGAAAGTGATCAGTCAGAAAGTTCATCTACTTTGCTGAGGTCATTTTCACACCTTCAGGGACTCTGAAGGGGCCGACCAATGATTCTCTCCCCATGATTTCAGCCCATAAAATGACTCCACCACCTCCTTGCTGACGTCACAGCCGTGTTAAAATGGGACGTGGTGGCCATCTACCACCAATCCACTACTGCGTCCATCTGGACCATCCAGGGTTGCACAGCAGTCATCAGTGAACAAGTCTGTTTGAAAATTAATCTTCATGTTCGGCTGGGCCCACTGCGACCGTTTCTGCTTGTGAGCTCTGGTTAGGGGCCCAATAGTAGCTTCATGCACCTCAAGCCTCTGGAGGATCCTCCACCTTGAGGTTCCAGAGGCTCCAGCAGCTTCAAATAACTGTTTGCTGTTTTGTAAGGGCATTTTAACAGCTGCTCTCTTAATCTGATGAATTTGTCTAACAGAAACTTTCCTCATTCTGCCTTTATCTGTACAAACCCATCTTTGTTCTGAATCAGCCACAAATCTCTTCACAGTACGATAACGCTTCAGTTTTTGTTAAATATCTAATGTTTTCATACCTTGTTATTGGTCACTACACGATCTGATGATTTTCATCAGCAGAGATTATTTCTCTTTCCCATATTGTTTGAAACCTGTGGCCTGCTTAATAATGTGGAACATCCTTAAGTAGATTTCCTTTAATTGAGCTCACCAGACAAACTAATCAACCAGCTCTCTGAAATTAATTAGAGTGATTTAAAGAACCCTGACACACAATACCATCTAGAAATTTAATAGCACAACAAAATTTTTTATTTTTATGACACTTTAATCAAATTTGCATAGCAATTTGGAACACAGTGTATACTTTTTCACATGTCCGGCAGATATAAGTAATTTCAGTTCTTCCCTTTGCACTTTTTTTTTTGGAAAACTTTTTCTGGCACAAAAAGAAATGTTCTTCTGAAACTGATCTCGTTTTACCATCCATCCCATTTTTCAAACAACTGCCGCTTTTGGTTGCCCTCTCTTTATTTTCAATTTACATGAATTCAACTTTTCTTATTTTATGTCTGCATCTTCTATTTTATATATCTCAACTCAGGGCCTTACAATTGAATTGTTGCATAATCAGATGAGAAAAAGCATTGAAGCCGTTTCTTTATACCACTTAGACACTTTGACTGGCTTTCAGCATGACTGCTGTCTATATTTCCAGTAATTCCACTGACTTGCTGCATGTCCACAGTCCTCTTCACACTTTGATGAAGAGTTCATATTTCCCAACATTTGATAATGCCCAAGATTTGGCCGAAAAATATTCTGTGGACTAATGAGACAAAAGTGGAACTTTTTGGGAGGTGTGGTTCCTCTTATGCCTCATAGCTACAAGTTTGCTCCATCAAGCTTTGTTCATGATCCAAAGCACACCAACAAATCCACCTCTTAATAGTTTGAAAACAATCAAGGCTTTGGAGCGGGCTAGTCAAAGTCCGGACTTAAATCCGCCTCAGATGCCGTGGCATGACCCCAAACATCCTCAATGTCCTCCAATGATCCTGAATTAAAACAATTTGCAAAGCTGAGCGTTCCAGCATTCCTCCGCCGTGATGCAAGAGACCTCACGCCAGCTATCACTTACTCATGATACCTGCCGGTTGTTGCTGTTAATTATACTTCATCTGAAGTAAATATATTTAATAATAGGCTTTTTGTCAAGCTGGAACTAGTCGGATTGTGCTGTACAAGACATTTTCTAAATGGTTTGTAGCCTTAAGGCAACAGCGGCGCTGGGAGCCGGTGGGTTGGTCGTGGATACGTTGTATATATTTGGTGTTTTCTGTTTCTCGGTGCCTAAAAAAAGCCGGCTCAGGTATTTGCCCTCCTTTTCACAGCTCTAGCAGAGTCGACGTGTCTGTTGCCACAGGCTGTGTCAACAAGTCTGTGATTAGCAATCCTGAGGAGGAGAAATGACTGTTTACCTGTTGGCGAGGATCAACAAAACTGACAGAAAAGATATCAGGGAGAAAAACTGATCAAGATGTTTTCTGTATTGTCGCATCTTAACAGTCATTAGACAGCCAAGCCAAGCGGTAGTCTGTAATGAAATCAGGAAAATTGTTTCTGCTGTGCTCCTCATCATCATTTGTGTTCCTTTGCGTGCAACTTCACAGACTCAAACTTTTAAAATCTTCACGTCCTCTGAAAAGTTTCACATTTTGTCACGTTACAGCGCAGCATGTCAAATTCAAGGCCCGAGGGCCAAATCCGGCCCGCTGTGAACTTCTTATGTGGTCCTCTACACACCAGAGAGACACATAAGTAGATCCTTCAGGATAACGGCTGTGCACTTAAATATTATCTTATCAATCAAATCAAAGCAGTTTTTATGTGTTTACGTCAATCACACGCTCCAGTTATTTGTGATTCCACAAACGTGGAAAAATACGCAAAATCGACAAATCTTTGTGCTTTTTCATGCTAATGCATAATTGCGATGTTATTTCAAATTTTCCACAAAAATGGTCAAGCTGATGCCAACAGGATAAAAAAACATTTCACCTGAAAATATATTGAAACTAAAACTCCTTCAGTGGCCTAGTTATAGCTTCACTCAGTTCAAATTCACTAAAGGAATGCTGTGTTGTTGCACTTTAGGTAATAAAATGTTGATTTTCTTATTTAAAAAAGGAATTAAATTACTTGTTTGTTTACATATTTTAATTTAGTTCTAATATTGTATATAAAGACTTAGGTGGTTCAATATAAAATCTGTAGAATGTACCAATTTTTCTTTTTGTTTAACTGATTAATCGTCAGGACCGTCAGTTACGGAATTGCAGCTTAGTGTTTTCTAAATATCCCACTTTGCATCTTGCTCTACCACATAGAATACTTTGAGGTTGCTATGCGACATCTGAAAAGGTTCAGGGGGCGTGAATACTTTGGAAAGAACTCTTGTGTTCTCAACCTCTGCTGTTTGGTCTCTAACCTGTGTGACGTTCTGTCGTCCAACAGCGTTAACACCGAGGACAAAGAGACGGAGGTCAGGGAGTCCAGTGGTAAGCAGCGTCAGCGTTCTGTTCCGTCCGTGTGCCACGCACCGGCCGGGTCCCGGGAGCCCGGTCCAGAACCGATTAACGCAGGGCTGCTGGCCTTTCTGTGCTGCAGGGACGCTGTGTGCAGACAGGACTCCGGCACAGACCGCGCGCGCCGCTCTGCTCATCATCAATTCAGACTTCAGGGAGCTGGGATGCGGCCTCCAGCACGCGACCTCTGACCCCCAGCTCAGGAGCATGCTGCAGTGGGCGGCAGCCTCCGTGGTCGACGTCCCTCAGATCCAGCTGAATGTGGACAGAGAGCTGCAGCAGGTGATTCGGTGAAATGAGTCATACTTTGTGGAACTGGTGATATTGGCTGAATCTGGCAGCAACAGTCAGATGGTAACATGAAGATTTAGTTTAAATCATTTTGCATTTAGTTCAGTGTTTCTGTCTGTTCGTTCTCAACAGTCCCGTTCAGTCTAACAACTGAGTCCGGTTTGTTCCGCTCATAATCCGGGCGCAGTTACAGGAACACGAACGCAACACCAAAACAATGACAGTCATTACTTCAGTGACAGACGGAGGAGAAGAAATAAAAACAAACAAAAGTTGTGATTATTATGGAAGTATGCAGAAACTTTTATGTAGGCTTTTAATGAACTGAACAAATATTTTTTGTTCATTTCAACTCTAAAGCATTTTTAAATTGGAGATTTTCTTTTATGTTAGAAACAAACATGCTAAAAGCAGGACTTGTACACTTGTGTGTCAAAATATTATTTTCATCTATATATTTAATGACTGTGTGATCAGTAGCCCCATGGTGATGTTTTTATTTGTAATCTGCTGAAATGCTGAAGGTGTACTTAGTTTCTCCCATTGTGCTACGATTTATGATTTGATGAAGAAAAATAAAATTACTGTCATGATTTTTTTTTTTTGAAGGTGAAAAATAATACAGCCTGGCCCAGGTTTTAGCAAGGCCTTACAGGGGGCATGCCGTGGTGGCGGAGGGGTTGGCGCGACCCACATTTAGGCAAACGTAGCCTCGACGCGGCCGTCGCGGGTTCGACTCCCGGACCCGACGACGTTTACCGCATGTCTTCCCCCGTCTCCTTCCGCCTTTCCTGTCAGCCTACTTTAAAAAAGGGACACTAGAGCCCACAAAAAGACCCCTTGTGGGGCGATAAAAAAAAAGAAAGGGCTTACAGGGCCCCGATTTCATTTTGGTTTTTTTAGGATTGGGGACCCCAATGATTAAAAAAAAAAAAAAGATTTAAAGATTTGTCTGTTGCATACCTTATTTTATATTATATTATATCATATTATATATAAATCTCACAACCTGATATTAGAGGAGTTATATTCAAAATGATGACATTTTATAAGATTTTGCTTGGGAAAATCATGGAGCCATTGGCCAGTGGATGTGTTAAACATGCATCAATTCATGTACACAACTGCATATTAATGTTCTGTAAATTGCCTTAGTGGAAGTATTTCTCAGTAGTGCGTAGGGCACCGAAACTAGCTCCAGCCCACATCCGTGTAAATCCGGCCCTGACAACCGCAACTATTTCCCATGACTGCATGCAAATTGTTTTGGTGATCCTTCTCTCATTCCTTGATAATTTTCCGTCATCCTGTGTATCTGACCCCCTTCTTCTAGCAGGCAGCCATTAACCAGAACTCTGTCTGCCCCTTCAGCTGCCCGCTGTGGTGCAGAAGCTCCAGGAGAGAAAGTGGAAGGTGGCAGATCTGCTGCACATGCTGCTGCGCTACCAAGAGGAGAGCCTCTGCCACGCGCTGCTGCCGCCGCCGCCGGGGGGAACCGGAGACACCCAGCACCCCCCGCTCTTCCAGTGGCTCCTGGAACACGCTTAAAACCTCCTGATTTTTTTGTTTCGTTTTTCTATTTCAAGATTTCAAGGATCTCGTTAGCCACCAGAGGGCGCCACAGAAACCGTGTTATCGGTTCCATTCCCTCCCATGCCGGGCAGCATGTTACAAAGAGCTCCTTGAGCTGCATTTGTGTTTTTTTTTTTCTCTCCACCTTCCTGTTGTGTTGCTGCAGATTTCTCCTCGTATCCCCAGGTCGGATGAGAGGAGCCGTCTCCCTTTCTACCCCTCTTGTTGCCTCCACCCCCACCCACGCTTGCCAAGCCTCCCTGTGTTCTGGAGCTGAGGAGTCAGAGACCCACCCTGTGTGTTTCCAGACAGACACGGATGGAGCTGGGAGAGAGAAAATGTGTTTTTTTTTTTGTTTTGTTTTTTTTTCTGACAGGGAATCCCCACAGCTGCTCAGCAGATGATGTCATCACATCCACTGCTCACCTCCGTGGTGTTTCCACATGTTCAGAGACCAACTGTGCACCCAAACACACACACACCCACACACCACACCCTTTTTGAATTATCAGATTCAATTCAAAGGAGTAGTATTATCCCACCGTTTAGTTGATCATCTGAAACTTCCTGTCTTTCGGTTCGCTTCGGTGAAGTTTCTGTGAAGAGCTGAGACTCTTCATCATAATTCATCAATGTGCTGCCAAACGGTCAGAAATATAAGCTGTCTGTGAAGGTGTAAGAAACCTTTTTCTGCTACTGTTACCTTGTGTTGATATAAGAAGCCATAATCGTGGCTTTAGAGAGAGAAATATAAAAAAAAAAAGCCTCATGAAGGAGTATTGTTGTTCACTGCAAAAATACAAAATCTTACCAAGTATTTTTGTTCTGGGTTCTAGTGCAAATGTTTTAGAACACTGGAAATAAGACAAATCTAACTTACAAGTAACTTTTCAGCAAGATATAGGAGCTTGTTTTAAGTCAGTAATGCATTAATTTTGTTTTTAAAGCACGAGTTCCACTGGCAGATTGTTACACTAACAAAGGGTCTTGTTTTAAAGGGGACCAATAATGCAAAGTTCATATTTTGCACATTTTTGTACATCAATTTGGGTTTCTACTGCTTGTAAAAACAACCAAAGTGCTTAAAAAAAAACCCACCCAGTCTTTTTTTTTTTTTTGTCAATAAATTAAAGTCTTTTGGCGTCTGGAAAATGAGCCGTTTCAAAAACCTTCAGAATGTCACCTAGCAACCCAAACAAAGCCAAGCCCTTCAGTGAAACATATGTTTCAATCAATATTAAGGAATTATTTACATAAGCTCTTACATTTTGCTGACAAGTTTGTTCCAAGTTACTTCATTTTAAGTCTACTAAGACATTTGAACTAGAAACTAGATGAAAAATACTGGATCAGATTTTGTGTTTTGTGTAGATTTGAATCTGTTTGCTTCATTATAACGTCCTCAGTTGTCAAACTTAGTAAGAAACCCCGGAGTGCATGATGTTTACTAAAGTTAGAGTAATTTAATATAAACAAAAATCTTTTTTTTTTTTAACATAAAAGTATCTAATCGAACATGACATGCTGCTTAAACTGTCCCACTGGTGGGAAGCTGCCAGACGCAGTTAAAGGTGACTCCGGTCCAGTCAGTAGTAGCTGAACGGGTCAGTAGTCATCTGTGGAGGAGGAGGAGGAGATCCAAGGGGGGGCGGTTCAGTTCGGGGAAGGTCTGGTGACGTAGACGGTAATTAAAGGTACAGGAGATGTCTGCATGTGCATAGCTGAAAGCAGGGCTCACACGCCCACGCACGCCGTGTCACCTTCAGGAGTGTGAAGGCCACAAACACACCCTCGTCGGTCACCGCCGCGAGCATCTCTGCCGCTTCACAGTCCTTACCCGCCGTCCTGAAAACTGAAAGAACTACGTTTGTGTTTAATTTATTGTTTCTGATAAGAGGGACCGAAGAGTGACGTCCATGCTGTGGGGTCCTGTGTTTAAAATAACACGCCAGGAACTCACGTCTGTCGTTATTATTCTAAAGTCCAGTGTTGGCGGCGGTGTTCAATCACTTCTTCGTTCTGCCTGCTTCGCCTGAGCGGCATTGCTGTCAGTAGCTGCGCTTCCATTACAACTGGGGGCAAAACTATGTCGATGTTCAGTTAATCTCAACAGAGCACAATTTTGCAGTTGTGGCGTTTTCATTAAATGAGAAACACGATTAAAATCACACGCGAGGGACGCGGCGGCGGCGGCGCACGACTCAGTCCTCGAAGCTGCTGCTTCGGGAGTCGAACCGGGCCGCATGTCTTCCCTCTCCCTCACAACCCGTCTGACCACTCCCAGATAAAGGCCATAAAACTTCTTTTTTTTTATTACATTTTTTTTTCACGTAATAAGTCTTTAAAAGCCATGCCGCGCTTTCATCCTCTTTCCACTTCCTTCCGTCTTTTCCTCCAGTAGTAACATCCGGTTTTTGATTGCGTAACTCCTGTGATGCGAAAACGTTTTTTTTTGTTTTTTTTTTTATTGCAGTGTGTTCCAAAATACGCTAATTTTGTTGCAACCGAAAAACCACCTCATCCCAGCAAAAAACTTTCTTTTGATAATTTTTTTCATTTCGAAATAGCCATTTCCATTATTCGAATTTATGCACATAATTCCAATTTGCATAACTGAGTAGTCAGTGAAAACGCAGCTTATGTTTCCCATCACTTCCCAGTGTGACACACTTGTTTCTGCTTCAGCAAATTCTTCCGTAATCCTGAAGGTGTTTGTTTTGAAAAAAAAAATTCCTAAAAAGTATCCAAAATTGACATCCTAACAGGAATGAAGCAATTTTGAAGTATTCCCCTGAGAAGTGTGAGAGTTTGTTGGTTTACAATAAAAAGAATGTACCAGGAGACACAGATTTCCTCCTGCCGTGTTTCCAGCTGTTTCTTTGGGACCTCGCCAGGTTCTGTCCTTCACCTTTCAGAATTGATATGAAATATTTACATTCCTTCTCATTCCCCACTTAACCTCTATGATTTTCTTCTTGTTGTTGTTGTTGTTTGTGAAAGCTGAATGTGTTATGATCCTGCCAAGACTCCATATAGAGGCTGATTTACTGTAAATCTGTTTTGCTACAGTTGTTTCTGGTGTTTTCTGCTCCTCGCCTGCCGCATCGTAGACAGAAACAAAAAGAAAGAAAACGACTTCACCTCATCACCTGTCGCTTCCTTCTGAAAATCCCTGCCAAATGAAGATATTTAATAGTTTATGTTAAATTATATGACAGTGAATTTGTTCTCCTTAGTGACATTGCTGACTAGTCTAAGCTTGAACTCTAACTTTGTTCATGTTAAAGCTTGTTGTGAGAATAAAGCTTTTTATGTGCTAAAAGGCTTTGTCTCCTTTGAATGTGTCTGCGTTGAACATTGATTTGGTGTGTATGTTGAACCAATCAGTGGGGGGGTGTGATACTGCAGCGTTTGGCATCGCTGACACAGCAGCATCGTTGTCGGTACCGATACTTTTTGTTTAGGTTTGAGATATTGTCAAACTTCTGTCCTTTACGTAATTATTTTTGCTCAAACCTTGGACAGAATTTGGACAAAGGTTATAGGTGGCTACAAAATACTGTAATAACATCTGAACATGACAAACAATAGAAAAACAAAACTCCAAAATGCAAAAACAGAATTTGAGAGCAAATAGAAGAAAAAAATTTTCATGGTGGAGTTGAGAGACTACAATGCAAAAATAAGATAATCTGAAACTAAAGCATTGATCCGATACTGATACCGACTGGTATTGATATCAATAGTTTGGATTCATCTGCCCACCTCTACCAATCAGAAACTTGTGCTCAATTCTTGATCACAGTCTGATTTTTTTTTAAAAATTCAACTGAATTGATTTGATTCGTATATTAATTTTAAGTTTAAAGACCTAAGAATGTGGTTTTGTCTCATGTTGGAAATATTCTTTGTATTGGGAGCAAAGTCAGTTTTGCTGTGTTCTTGCTCTGATCAGATGGGACTCGACAATGATGCCCTTTGGACGCATGATCAGCTGATGATCAGCTGATGAGATTTATTGATCTAACTAGCATGTTAGCTTCAGGGGGTTTAGAGAGTGATGCCAACATTAACAGATTATTTGTTTGAAATGGTGAAGGTTAAATATCCAAATTAATCCCAAAGTTGCCATGTGAATTCCACTCAGTGGACACATGTTGACTTCTTTCAAGTAACTTTTTTAATGCGAGTTCTTCCTCATCCCCATTTACACCTCAGCTTTATAAGCTGCAGACTTACTGGAACACACCGCGGCCTGCAGTCTGAACACCAGTCAAAGTAATGATTAACTACAGCTGTCTTCCTGCAGCAGCGCCGTAAACAGAAACGAGGCCACATCAAACCAGTCTTGGTGCAAGTTCCCCTTCAGGCGATTAATCTCAACACCGCCTTGATGACAGGAGAGTCGAAGCGTTGACTTCCAGCAGATAACAGGCCCTTTTGTTGAGCACAGAGATTACATCAGAGACAATAAAGGCTTTCACTGTAAAGCAGGTTCCTCCTCCTCAGAGGAAAACCCGAAGGACTGTTTATAAAAGATGGTTTCGACAACAGCGCTTCGTCTCTCCCTTCTCCCTCCACACAAGCAGAAGAGCAACTGCGACTGAGTGCGCGCCCCGTCATATGTAGTTAGACAGCGGTTGCCACAAGGTGTTTGCAGTGGATGAATGGAGGCGACTGTCCTCCAGGTTGGAGGAGGGAGGCTGGAGGAAGGCTAATTGCAGGCTGCGCGGTGATACAGGAGGCGAGGAATGTGTCTGAGATGCGTCGAGTCGCAGGAAACCTGTTGACGGGGCGTCATCGAGCAGCCGTGCTGCTCACCAACACTTCGGCGTGGGAGTCCTGACTGAGTGAAGTCATTCCCAGCAAGCTTTAAATTAAGCCTGTGCCCACTCTTTCCCTCCAGGAGAGAGAGGGAGAAAGGCGTGGGCAGGCTCTGACTCCCAGAGCGGCGACCCTGAAGGAAAAAAAAAGAAGAAGATTTCGTTCAAAGTGTTAGTCAGGCATTATAGATTCATTCCACACGTTATTGCTTACCGGTAATGAAAACACGACAGGCATCTAAGATCAGAAAGATCAGAATCTCTTGTCAAAAATATAAAAATATTTTTGAGAAACATGTGCAACATATTTAATACTGACTAAAAGTTCATTCCAAAAAGTACTTTTGATCCTACAAACAAGCCTAATAACAACACACTATAATTTGTTGAACGTGACTGTATTTGATGTTCTCTCTCTTTTGATGCTTTATATTTTAATATTGATATTTGCAACTTTTTTCAGTCTTAATTTTGTTGTGGCTTTATCTTTGTCTTGCAGACTATATGAGAAGTGCTCTACAAATACTAGCCTGTCCGTCATCCACTCAGTTAGATATTTTTTATTTGACATATTTTGTGTTTTTACACCCAGTCTTTCGTTTCCACACGATTCATTCTAACATTAAAATGCAAATCATGCCATGAACAAAAACAGCATATGAAGCCCAAACTGACAGGCACATTTAGAATTGTTTTGATATAACGTTTGACGTTTCCTTCTTGGTAAGGCAGGTACTGTCCCCGGAGTTTCCTGGTTGGATTCCTGGGGGTTAGTCCGGGGTGGCGACCTGTGCCAGGAAGTTCACCTGGTTTAAGTAAAGCATCTGCCAAGTCTGTGTGGATGCAGCTGTGGGGTGGATGAGACTGCTGTGGCAACTCCTGTGGTGGAGGGAGATGCAGAAAGAACAGCAGAAAAAAGTTTTGTTCTGAATGAATTGATACAGAATCTCACAGATCTTTAATTTTGAAAACAAAAATCTGGTTTCATTTACTTATGTTATATCTGGCTTTTGTCTAGCAAATGGTATTGCAAAAAATATTTATTCCCTTTTTGAATAACTAATAGAAAATAATTGAGCACTGTTATTGCAGCACCGACATTACAAGCACTGTTATTTCCTGTCCACATTAAAGGAGGGCTTGTTCCGAAATCACACAGAGACTCTATATTGGTCAAAAAACGCTGCTATTGACTGTACATTTTAAGAGACAGCAATGCAGCACAACAAAAAGAAATGGACTGCGATCAAACTAGCAACAGCAAGTTTGACCAAGTTAGTAAAAGTCAGAATCAATAGGACAATTTTTACTCCATACATTCAAATTCATAGGGGAAGCAGCGCCTTCCAATGCAAAGCACAACATGGAGACGGTTCTGTCAGATTTGTTCAGTCTCTTAAAAAAACATGCAGGTATAGACAGTAGATGGATGTTCTCAAAAAAACCGAATGTTAGAAAAGGCCAAACTTCATCTGCATGTTTCTTTACAAACCCAAACAATTACTGTAGAAACTGAAGAATACTTGAACTTTTACTGCAACTTTTCAGTGACTCACTGAGCTGTTATTTAGTTTTGTAATCGGTGTAGCTGTTTCCCATCCCTGCTGCATGAACCAGCTTGTGGGACCCATGAAGGGGTATTCCAGTCCAGAACCGATGGATTACATTTCTTTGTTCCTCTGAATTTTCCGCTTCAGCCTCAGAAACATGTTTGATGTCACACAGGTTTTGGTTTGGATTAAGGTCGGGGGATCAGGTTGATTGCTCCATGACTCGTCACTCATTTCCTCATTTCCATTGTATTTCCTCCTCAGCACCAGGCAACATGGTCTCTCCGTGAACTCAGATGTGTTCGAACCGATACGTGATCCTAATATTGAACCCTAAGACCAAAGTACGCTGAACATTTTCATAGAATGAATCCTAAATCACTAGGCTGCGTTTCCATTGACTCTAAAACTGAGCAAACTGGAAGAATGAAAATAAATGTGCTTAATGGAAACACGCCAATTTTGAAAAAACTCGTTTTTTGATAAAAGGTTTTTGTGCTAGCATGAGATGGTTCTTCGGCCGTATCGAAATTTCTACCTTTTGCAAAACTGCAATGGGAACAATTTTTCCGCTTCACGCGAGTCACGTGATCAGAAACCGGACGCTGCTGGCCGAAATGTTGCTGGCCGAAAAGACGAAAAAGACGACAGGAAGTGATCAGAGGATGATGGCGCTGCATGTTTTTTAATGACTCATCGAGCAAACAAACTTATTCACGTGTGATTTTAATTGCATTACTTGTTTAACGGAAACTTTGTGAAACTGTGTTTTATTGACATTACAGGAATATCAACAAAGGTTTGTGCACATTGGTAGTAGAAACACAGCTTGTAACATTCTGCAGTAATCGCTTGAGATCTTGTCATTTTCTCCAGTAACAGGAGTGTGTGGGGGTTTCTTGCTGACAGTTTGGTTTCACATAGATGTCTTGTAAATGTTAGAGTCCTTACAGGTAACTATGGGCTGTTGCTGATCATCTGCTGAGCGTTTGACATTTTTACTGCTCTTAGGTCCATCAGAAAGGTGGTTTTCCTTTTCCCCGGATTTTCCAGCTGTCTACTCAAAGCAAACGGTTCTCCTTGGGGTATTGGAAATGTATTTGCTGCCTTTCATCTTTAAATATGAGCCACCTGTTTAACTTCTGTTTCCAGAATGAATGATGTCACTGAGGGAACGCCATGCTGATGAACAAATGCTGATTCTGTTACGCACAGAATCAGCCCTCCTACACATACTAGGGAATTTCTTGCAATGTAGAAATATAATTTGTATCATAAACAAGAATGGATCTGATCAGAGATGATGGGCTGTTGTAGTTTTCAACCCGTATCACTACAGATAAAGGAGTGAAGTCATCTGAAACACCTCAGGTCAGGTGTAGTTTTAAATTGAACATTTCCTAAATTGGTACAGACGTTCCCAGCGGCTAGCTTGTTAGAAAAAAAACAAAAAACAAAATCTGTTAGCCACTGAAAAATTCAAGATGGACTCCATGGTCGTCAAAGAAAATTTATTTTTGCACAAAATTTACTAATTTTGTAGTGGAGAATAAATGTTTGCACTAAAACCTATTGCCCTTATTGCTATTGCCAGTGGTGGACACATTAAACCAAAAAGTTTGGTTCACTATTGACAACTTTGTTAAGCAAGAATCTTAGCTCTGCTAATGGCACACTGCTGAACACACAAAGAAATCAGCGCAAGCTAATGTTAAACTGCAAAGCAATTAAAAAAATAGCTGTAGCTAACACTAAACTGCTAAACAAATGAAAAAAACTGGCAGAAGCTAATGCTGAAAACAAAAATATTGGCAGAAGCTAACTCTAAACTGCTTAACACATTTTAAAAAATAGCAGAAGATAATACTAACTATTAAGATGACTGCAAAATCATCTTCATCTCCTTCCAGTTGATGACTGGTGTGAGACTCTCTAACAGCTAAGGACTCAGTTTCAGATTTGGCATCTGATTTGTCTACATATTCTTACTTTAAAGTTGTATGAATAGGATCACCATAGTCCAAAACATGTGATGTGACATAAAGTTCTTCCAAGTCATGAAAATGTGTAACATTATAAAGCAAAAGTTGGTATAAATGGCTCAAAAACGGCGTCCATCTTGAAAAATGGCCGTCATCTAGAAATTTAAGAGGCCAATGGGAAATATGAAAAACATATGACCTCAGTGGTGAGCATGCACATTTTTACGCTTGTGCCCACACATTTCTACCGCAATATTCTGCACTAGCGGCAAAACTAATGGAAAGTAAGTAACTATGAAAACAGAACACACCTCAAAGTAACCAATAACAGAACATTACCAGATTACTCCAGCACAGATCTAACCATATTTCTCAACATGGGTCATCTTTTATTTGTATTTGGGATTATTAATATGATCATATTATTTAAAGTCACCCTCCGGATCTTTCTTCTTCAAGTAAAAATTCTATGAGTTTAGACATCCTAATGTGAGTAAACATACCAATGATTATGTGGTTGAGAGGCACAGACCAAATCTAATGTGAAGTGCGTCAGCTGATGCTTTACGTGGCCACAGCACAGTGAGTAGCCAGGATGGAGCTAGGTAACACTCTTACTGAGACATGACCACGGAAACCCCAATCGAAGAGTTCAGCAAGCGTCACAGGAGGGCGACCACAGGAATGTTGCTCTGACAGAAGGCCTACTTTCCTACAAAATTCTTTGTATTGATCTTTTCTGACAGACGTAGAAACAAGAAGAAGGATTTTGTCGCTGGCCTCAGTGACGGACGGCAATAACCGTACAGACAGTAAGTCTGTCTATATGCTGAGTTGGTCAGCGTATAGGGAGCGATGGCGGGCCCCGGAACAGGTCAACCTCTGCTCCTAGATGGAGTGGGCTGATGTCTCTGTCTCTGACGTCAGATCAGTCTGGGACCTGGCGCGTATCCCCCCACTGAGATCCATTGACATCACTTCCCTCCCAAACAGCAACAAATGGATGGGTTGTTGGGAGAGTCCAATGAATGAGAGAAAAAAAAAGGCAGTTTGAGTCAAGCACTTGGAATCCATGATATACTGTAGTGGGCTTTGTGTTAGAAAGGGGAAAACCAGCTACATCATCCCTGTAAGTCTTTTGTTTACCCCAGACATCAGGACAACTCCTTTCTTTTTATCCATTAGCTCTTTCCTTCATCACAATGGGCTAATAGGTGTGAACGTTTAATGAGGGGCTGAGCTGCATCAGCGAGGTGGTTCTGAGATCATGCTGGGTGACCTATTGTACCACAGCGTTTGGAACAAAGAGGCTCCTCACGCTGGAGCTTATTCACAGGAAACTTTCATTGGGATCTTTAGACGATCAAACTTTTTTTTTTTTTTTTTTTTTGCAGTTTGGACATCCTACAGGATTTCCTGCCAGGATGCATGAAAAGGCAGGCGTGCTAAAGTCGTTTCCACGAGGGAACGTGTAAGAAATTAAAAACACTTTTGTTCTATTGCTTTATCCCAAACCAGACGCTTTTTTGCCTTGAGAGCTTGTGGTGACAGCTGCAGCATATCCACCATGCAGCAATGTATTCTTAATGTTGAGGGGAGGACTGCACACCACTTAACTGTTCTCTGTTTCAGCTGCAGTTATGGTAAGAGCCAAAAACCGTTCAGCACCCAGAAGAATCGCACCAAAATAACTCAGCACAACCATTAACATCTAAACCACTGGCAACAAAAGAGAGTGAACCCATAAGTGAAAATGTCCAAATTGTGCCCCAAGAGTCAATATTGCGTGTGGCCAGTATTATTTAACTGCTTTAACTCTCTCAGGCATGGAGTTCACTAGAGCCTCACAGGTTGCCACTGGAAACCTCTTCTCTATCACGAGGAGCAGGTGGATGTTACGAGACCATGCACCCCTCCACTTTCTGTTCGAGAATGTCCCACGGATGCTGAATCGGATTTAGATCTGGAGACGCAAACCCTGAGTTAGAGACAGCACCTTCGCCCTGAGTCTCTTTAGGAAGGCAGCGGTCGTCTTGGTGGTGTGTCTGCTGATGTTATCATGTTGGAATACCTTCCCTTCCATACTGAAGGGATAAGCTCATGGTCTGCTTCAGTATGTCATACTACATGTTGGGATTTATTGAGCTCTCGATGAACTGTGGCCACCCTCAGCCAGCAGCACCATAACACTCCCCCATTCTCTAGACAAGACACACGTCTTTGTACTCCTCACCTTGTTGCTGCCACCAACTTGACACCGTGTGACTCAAATATGTTTGTCTTGGTCTCTCTAACTACAGGACATGGTTGCCAGTGATTCCTGTTCTGTGTCCTGGTTGTCTTTAGCAAACTGTTTATGTGCTTCGTGGTTTCTTCCTGTTAAAATGGGAGTTTTTCCTCTTCAGTGTCGTGACATGCATACAAAGAATGAGGGATTGCTCTAAGGTCAATGACACAACGCCATGCTATATGCTCTTCCAGGAGGACTGAACGCTGCAAATCAATGACTCGATACGATCCACTGGATTTCTTAGAAAAGATCAACTGCACTGAATGGAATCCAGCAATGACTTTCCAGAAGACATGAGAGATTCATTCACCTTCAGTGATCCACCTGCTGCACGGCAGGTGGATCCCCAACTCTAGGAACCACCTAGAGTTGGTGTTTCCTACCAACTGAAGGAAACACCGTGCTCTGTCTAAAACCTTTGTGTAGGTGTGTCCGACCGTGGTGTGTGGCAGGAAAGGTTGTGAACAATAGAAACAAAAGGCCTTAAGATACAATTAGAACAGGTTCTGTTATGTGTGGTAGCAACACTTTATCTTCCTTTGAGTTGAAAAGAATGTTTT
This sequence comes from Xiphophorus maculatus, assembly GCF_002775205.1. Lineage (NCBI taxonomy): Eukaryota > Metazoa > Chordata > Actinopteri > Cyprinodontiformes > Poeciliidae > Xiphophorus > Xiphophorus maculatus. The sequence goes on along the minus strand of NC_036449.1, from coordinate 3,448,895 downwards.
CATGCCTGAATGAGTCACAGGTCCTTCACTGCAGCGCCGCTACGCTTAGAAGCAACATGAGAAGGATGTACATATCGGTCCCTTACCTGGACTATTTATGGCTTCTATTACCATCAATAAAAAGCTACTCCCTGGGGAAGAAACTGATGCTGTTATGTCTTTACAGATGTCATGGCAAAAGAGGCTGTGGTGGTCAGTCTTGACTTTGTTAACTTTGTGAGAAAAGCCGTGACTTGACGGCAGATCCCACAGAGTGACCAGCGGGGAGGAGAGCGCTGCCCGTGATGTTTCCAGGCCTATTGCCTGCCCGTTTCCACGAGTGACCACGCAGCCACACTGGTGCTGCTGGGGTGTGCGTGAAAGCCGGACAATAACTCGCGGCTCTCCAACTCCCAGGGCAACCCAAACCCCTTTGCACTGTGAAAACTATCAGCGTGGGAAAGAAGGGATAGACAGCCCCAAACGAAAAAGAGGAGAGCGGCGGTTCGTGTCAAAGGAAGTCGTCGACCCGTCCTAAGGTTACAAGCGTTTCTCTGAAAAGATCAGGAGGAGAGGTTGCTGGTGCTTCCCAAAGCAACTGCTCTGTTTTGACTCTACGGAGATTGAAAACAATAATCGGAGCTCGGTGTGGACTTGGTAACCTGGTAAATAATATTGGATGTTATCTGTGAACCTGAGTACAGATCCTGCCTGACTCACAAGAACAACAGACACCCCTCAGCCGGAACGCTGCTGTCCCCACCCAAGACGTAAGGAAGACATGGGGAGGCTTCTGCAATGGGTTGCCTCATCCTGTGTTGTGTCTCTGCTCATCTTCAGCCAGTTTACACCCACTGCTCTGTTGACTCAGGTGCGTGTGTGTGTGTGTGTGTGTTTAAATTAGGATTTGATGGAACATGAATGAGCAAATCCATTTTTCTTTCTGAATGATCTCAGAGCACTTCCTCCACGCCCACTATGGAGATGACACTGTGGTCTGAGTGTTTTTAGACTGGGCATGAGCACATCAGCTCTGACCACACAGAGGAAGTAGAGGGCAAGACTTGGAGATCCTGGAGAGGCCCGGATGAATGGAGATGTCTCCTGCTGATTAGTTTAAACACAGGGCTTTCCTGCTGGCTCCAGCCACTTCCTAGTCTGGTCACATGGCAGTTAAAAGAGGCTGAAGGCTTTTCATTGTATAGAGGAATTGTTCAAATGAGAGACCAAGTCCGGAGGTTACAGTAAAGGTATTTTCAAGATGCCAGTTCTGGTTGTGGCGTCGTCCCACTCAGACGCTGATGTATTAAGTCACATTTTGTCACATTGCAGCCGTAAACGTCAGTGTGTTTACGGGGACTGTGACCAGCCCAAAGTTGTGCATAAATGTAAAGTGGAAAGAAAACAATACAGTACAACATTTTTCCACATACTGTAAAGAGGACATAGACAAGAAAGTGTTTTGGCCTGCATGCAAAATTTCATGGGTGGTGCAAAACTGAAACCTTGTTCACACAGGATAAACATTTCCTTTGGGGAGGGGGGGTCGAAGGAGACACCATAAATAATTGAAACCCCAACGTCTGCTTTTTATGTGTCGCATTCGCAGGGGATAACCGAAGCCTGAGATGTTGCTGAAATTAAAGGATGCTATATTAACGTGCTGCAAAATTAAATTTACTTGAATTGAATTGTGAAAGCTACTTTAGTCTTTTACATTAAATTTGCATCTGATTTTCCTCTTTCTCTTCAGCCTTTTATCTTTGATGCCACACGTTATGTATGGCATCAAAATGTACATAACCCTTTTAGGTTTTCACGAAACCCTTGCTCTTAAATAAAAATGCACCCAGGAAGAAAAAAACGCTGCCTAATTACATATCAGATTTCACCCATTTTGACAGATGAATTATCACAGAACCTCCAAGTTCTGTGAAATAGACGAGGTGATTTGTGGGGGATTTTTTACTTTGCAGAATACTGACATTTGTAAAGTAATTTTTATTTTTTTTATTGAAAAATAAAAATGTTAGTAGGTAAAAGTTCCTAAAACTAAAAGTTAAAACCCCATCTGTTGCGTTCGATGTGTGCTGATGATTTGAAAGATGGCACTTGACAAAATGTCATGTTTGGTTTACTGGTTTTCACAACTGTTGACTATATGACATGTTTACAATGTTTTCTGTGTTTCATGATGCAGAGCACAGCAAACTGCACTGTTGCGGAAATGTAATGTACAAATAAGCTTGATTGATTTATTGATTGATTGACATGTGCAATTCACACGGGACTAGCAACACAGACAGTCTCTGTGATTATTACAAATAGCATGTGGTCCCATAAGGCCTAACCCTCTATAATCACCCTGAATAAATCAGCTCTGCAGGAAAACATGGTGGTGACAGGGTCATGCTGTGGGGAGGCTTCACTTCAGCAGAGACAAAGACACCGGTCAGAGTCCAGGGCAAACCTGGACGAAAACCGGTTTCTGCTAAAGACCTTTGACCCGGCTGCAGGTTCACCTTCCAGCAGGACAACAACCCTAAACGCACGACCAGAGCTGCAGTGGAACGTTCTAGACTGAAGTAACCTCATATGACTGAGTGGGACGATTAAAGAACACGTATAAGTTCATTAGAAAATCTGTGCTGAGACTCTGACTGACCTTCAGCTATTTTACAAAGAAGTCTGCAGAAAAACGTCAGTGTCTGAAGGAGCGAAGCTGGAGGAAAAGCTGCCGCAGCAACAGGTTGATTCCAGAAAATATTGACTCAGCAACTTTGGAGAAGGTCCGGTCTCTTAGCTTCGGCTTTGACGTGTGGCAAGTTGGTGAGGTAGCCTGCTAATGGAGGGCATTGTGGGTAAGAAGGAGGACATACTTGATGTGTGAGGCATGGTCTCTGCACTGCAATTTGAACATCTTCAATGTAAACTACCCCATTGTATCTCTGGCTGTGTGCTTAGGGTCTTTGTGCTGTGGAAAGACAAATCTCCACCAATTTCAGGTCCTTCATATCCTGGAACAGTTAGTTTTCAGCAGAGCCTGGTGCCGACACTACGCATTACTGCACAGTGTTAGTTTTCCGCAATGCAAAGCCCAGAGTTTCATTTCTCCCTCATTTGATCAGATCGCCTTCTTTGTCACGTTTGCAAACCAGACTTTTTCAGCCTTTCTATCAACAGTGGCTTTTTCTTGTCACTCTTATTTAAAGTCTACATTGGCGACAAATACTTGCAAACAGGTTGGTGAGAATTTGGGGTTTTAATGAATGTAACAGACCTTGCTGCCCGGTTCCCAGATTTAAGCTTCTCAGTTCTCTGCCATCAAAGGCGATTCATGGTTTCAACTTCCACTCGACTGCAAGGCTTGAGAGAGAGAGAGAGAGAGAGAGAGAGAGAGAGAAAAATCATCATCTGCACCCATCTGCCAAGGTCTGTTTAACGGCCCTGCGTTTTCATGCTCATATTTCTCTGTATGTAAACGTTAGTCGTCTCCCACACGCTCTTGGAGCTCTACCCAGGAGCTGGCTGCTTGTGGGAAATCCTCTTCCTCACTAGCACGTGGCTCCTCCCACAGCCTTTTCTCCAGCTTGTCATCGCCAACAGGATGCGTTTAGATCAAGATGCTCATTTAGGAAGTTCATAAGGCATCGATTCTGCTGCCAGCCTCGTTATTGTCACGCATTACGTCCTTCCACAGAGTCCTGAAGACGGCCCGCTGCCATTGGCCGCTTCATCCAAACTCTCCCACACTCTCCAAGCCACACACATCAGCTGAAACCGTATCCGCCTAATGGTCTGGAATACCCCTGCTCAGGCTGATCATCACTCCAATTTTCTCTTCAAACGGGCAGTTTTGATAAAACCGCGAGATGGTGCGATGTGAGGGGAGAGGTGGAGGTGGGGAACGGGGTGTAAACATTGGAGTTGCCATGGAGGTGGCTAGTAAATTGTATGTGTGTGTGTGTGTGTGTCTCGTTGTAAACTTGGAATGACCCTCTTTCCATAGAAGTTGTGGGAGTGAGGGGAAAGAGACAATCCTCAGTTTTTCATGCCTCGGGTCTTGCAGAGCAGAAAGATGAAAGAGGGTTGATGATAAACAGTGGAAAATCCTGAGTAGGTTCTACCTTCAGTCCGGATTTCTCACGCGTCCGGAATCCGAGACAACACACGATCGCCTCGGCGCACGCGCTGAATCAAAGGCCAACGCAGCAGCCGCGTCGGGATGGCAGGACAGGATGCGTGCCTTCAAATGTTTATGCGCCGGGCAGCAGCTCCACCATTTCCTCGCTAATTCCTGCACTTCTCCCCTCTCTGGTTTCAAAACAGGCTGAACCCAGCGGAATCCTGCTGGTTGCTTTGAAGCCGAAATAGCCACGGCCAGAACCAGAGCCAGACTGACCGGGCCCTGCTCACTGTGACTCCACAGTCTGTCTCTGCACCCTGAACCCTCACCCTTGACCCCAGAGACCTCAGACGGAGACAAACCGCTGACGTCAGGCGGCAGGGTGCAGGGTGAGGTTGCAGGGTTTAACGCCGGGGTGAGCGCAGGGCCATGGTTGACTAGGAATGCTCTGCAGGCCAGAGATAATACTTTGCTTATAACGATGTGAGGGTTGGCATGGTAAACACCCTGTCTGAAGTTTTATCTTTGAATGCAGACAATTTTTTTCTCCTTTCTTCTTTACTTCATTCATCTTTTTTTTTATTGCCTCCATCTTTAGTTAGGAGGTTTTTGTTAAGCTGGCATCCTCTGCTGGAGTGTCAGGTTCCACTTTCTGTCAGGCCGCCAAGAGCAGCGTGAAGACGGATCAGGGCGGTTCGGGGCGGGTTGACAGGCTGCTGCTGAGGTCGGGCCAGTTTGCTCTTCTCCATCCCAGAAAGAAGGGAGCCACCTCCTGGGTGCGGGGGCCAGTGGCCCCTCTGGGGAGACGTTACCTGAACCTGGGTATGTGGAGAGTGAGTGGGTGTATGGTGTACATTTTCATGCATGTTTGCATTGGGTGAGTGGGTGTAAACATCTGTGTGTGAGCATGAGGGTGGGAATGTGCGATTGGGTCTGTGTGTACCTGTTTATGTGTCAGGTTGGGTCCTTGGCCGACCCCCTCCTGGATCATCCTCACCCCCTCCTCCCATCACACTCCCCTCCGGTGATCTGGTTCATCTACCTCTCAATGATGTTATAACTGTTATTATTATATGTGCATATTTTGTTAGTTGCTATGGTTTATTGGTCTTGTTTTCTCTCTTTCTGCAGGTATAGAGACAGACTTCAAGGGTGTTGACTTGTGCTCTTCTTTCTCTCCTTTACTCCTTTCTTCTTCTTTCCCCTTAAACCTTTTCCCACATTTATTCCTTTCTTTTCCATCTCTGTGTCCATTACACTTGAAATAAATTCCCAAAAATGTCTAATAAAGTCTTATATGTATATATGAAGTGGCGCAATGTTCCACAAGCTGGCCCAACATGAAAAATTAGGGCCAGCTAAACATAACCTGCGGCCGCCATGTTTGAATGGAGGTGTATTCTTTCTGTTCCTCTTCTTTCTCATTCGTCCACAGAACAATTTCTCTTTATGCTTCGAGATCATCACGATGTTTCTGGTACATGTGAAACTGACCTTTATGCTCCATTTGGTCAGTAGTTTTTGCCCGTTTGCCTTCTTCTTTATGAAAGGAGGATATTTTGTAAAACCGACTGCATCACGTTATAATTCCTTCAACAAAAACACGCCTGGAGTGTTGCTTTGATTCTTTCATGCAAGCGTGAGGAGTCCTTTAATCTCCATGGCAACCATTCAGCTGTGCAGAATGTCTTGGTGGACCGAGCGCCTAGAAGAGGAGCAGCTCCTCTTTTTAGCCGCAGTTTCCAAACGTTCACAGTAGAGAACACGGCTCCCTCTCAGCTCCTTCAGACTAGCCAGCAGCAATTAGCAAACACCTGCTGGAACTGCTTGCCTGCTGAACTCGTTATACAAGCTACTTACTGGTAAAAAACGGTGTTAAATTAATAGAGGAGCCATGTTGTGATGACTTCCTGAAGGCGGAGTTTCAGGAAGAGCAGGAAAATTTAAAGAGACAGAGACCCAATTTCAAGCAGTTAAATTACAACGTCAAATTCTTTTAAGTCATATTGGATATAGACAACATTTTTATAACAACCGGAGGTAACATAGTTACTTGATTGTGCTATAAAATGGCACGATGTGCCTGGAAAACACATAATACCGGCCCTTTAAGGGATCAGCTAAAATGCCACTTTAACCTGTGGACAGTCTCTGCTGAACCACAGCTCAGATCTCCCAAATCCTAAATGTGCATTTTTGAGGGCACAGGAAACCCACAGGTCCCAGCAGTGCATTAATGACCCCTGACCAAAAGAGGAGTACGTCTCACAGCTACACAGCCTTACTTCCACCGTCAGTGCCAAGACCCTGCTACGTGGAGCCAAACACAGGAGTCTGCTGGAGCCATAATGTGGGTTCAGAAGGTCCATACCGAGAAACTCCAATCCCTGCGTTTTAGGAGGCTAAACATCAACAGGTCTACGCACTTCTTGTAAAAAGTCTGTGGGGGTAATGTGAACTACTACAACATAACCAAAATCATGTGTGGTTTTATGAAGTTTGAAAGTCCATAATGATGGAGTATTAAATGATTGCAGCACCACGAGGTTGGGGGAGTGGGAGGGGTGGGGGTGGTTGTAAAAAACATTTTTCTCCCATGAACTCCTCTGGCACCTTTAAACGAGTTTGAATTTCGCAAACTCACCCAGCATGGTACGGCCGTACAACCGCCCCTCTCCTCCCATTGTCGCAGCTCCTGCCTAAAATAACCCGGCTCCTGCAGTGTGTTCCTTTGTCCTGCTGGCTCTCTGAAACCCTGCTGCGTTGTTGTGCTGGCAGCGGGACAGCTGCGGGGTCGACGGAGGCTGCTCTCTGGGCCGACGGGAGCCACCACCATGTTTAGATGCCACGGCGAGGCACCGCCTGCAGGCGCCCGGGCCCTAACCAGGCGCTCCAGCAGCAACCGTACATCTCTGCTCCCTCTGGTATGTGCAAGAAGGCTTGAATCGGAACATGCGATAAAATTAATGGCACCGTCGGCACACTGTGTAATTACGCAGTTCATTTTGTTCATTTCTGGTGTTTGTTTCTTCTATTGTTCAGTCTGTTTGCTTTTATTGTGAAGTGATTTTGGGTGTTCTGAAAGGCACTTCTGAATAAAATGTATTATTATTATTATTATTATTATTATTATTATTATTATTATTATTATTATTATTATTATTATTATTATCATTATCGTCTTACATGTCCCCTCCCCCCCTTCTATTTTAATTACACATGTAGTAACATTACCTCAGGTCTTTTGAACCAATAATCACATCACAACAAACGTGTTTTATTCTTTTATTAATGTACAGGACAGAGTGCTAATCGTGAGGTAGGCGGAAATGAAGACACGGTGGTGAAATGTTTGTTTTACAAAACACGCAGAATATGATGTGCAACAGAGATGGCAGCGGTTCAAGAATGAATAAGTGCGAGTAATAATTTAGTTGTTGTGAAATTATGCCACATCAATAAACTGAATTGAATTGACTTATCAATGGAGTTATTGATCCTTTCAGTTAAAATACGCCGGTGCATCTTCATCTGATGGTGTCCTTAGTGGGATCATTTCTGAACAAAACACCTGAAAGTCCAAATATTCAGCCAATAAACCTCATGCACATAACTGCCAACATGCAAACTGGATCATAAGAAAAAGAACCAAATCAGCTAACAAATGAATTATGATCATAACACGATTTATTCAGTCGACTTGATGAAACAGAAGTGGCTTCAACCAGACATCTGAGATGACTGGATTGCAAAAAAACAGGCTGAATGAAAGAAGCAGGAATTCTGCTGCACGACTGATGTTAAATGGACGGCATTATGTAATTTTTCTTGCACATTTTCTAACACAACCAAGTCACTATATATATTATTATAAAAATGCTGCACATATCAAATATGACTGAAAATAATTTTAACTAAGTAATTGAACGCCTCGAAATTGGGCCTCTGTCTCTTTAAAAGTCCCTGCTCTTTCTGACACTCGGCCTTCAGGAAGTCGTCACTCTATTAACCCTTTCACAGTTTTTACCAGCTGTATGCAAAGTTATTTCATTGAGACTTATGTTATTTTATTTAATAAAACGGTTCCGTGAAGGCGTCAGAGGTTTGTAAGTGAACATTAGTTTAACAGCATTATGAAGACCAAGAAGACATGGGATTGTGATACTGTTGTCGAATATTGAGATGGTGATGTCATTTTCCTGATTGTTTTCTTTTTTTCACAACAATACATCTGTTGTATTGTTGTGGGGATTGAGGAAAGTTACACTTCAAAAACACAAAACCTTACCAAGTATTTTTTGTATAGTTTCTAGTGTAAATGTCCTAATACCTTTGAAATAAGACAAAACTAACTCAAGGAACTTTTAATCAAGGTATTGCTTTTTTAGAGGCAAAACCTCCTTAATACTGATGAGGTGAAGAAGTCCTAGCAGATTATTTCACTCATGGGAAAAACGTCTTGAAAATTCGCTTTCAGTCTTCGTTTTACTTCACTGTTTGCACCGTTAGCTTCTGAAGCTGCGGATCACAGAACAACACATGGAGAAAGTGCGCAAGATGTTGATGAATTCCGAGCAACATGTAAGCAACCGCATTGACCCGAAGCACTGCACTCAGGCCAAAAACAGAGCTAACATTAGGCTTCGATTTATCAAGCAGTTGTAAACAAAACCAAAAATAAGCAGCGGCATTTGTTTGTTTTTGCCGAATATGTATCTCTACATATTTGGCAAAACGGCGCCTGTGGCCTCAGGAGGTGGAGAGGTTTTCCACCAATCAGAGGGCCGGCGCCTCCAGCTCCATCTTCTTCAGTCTAATGGCCAAGTTGCCCTGGAGCTGCTGGGCAAATTCCTCTGTCTGCTTGTGGATGGGGTTCTTCACCTGGATAAATAATTACTCCAGATTTCTCATTTGAATAAGGAAGGCTGCATGATATATCTCATGCAGCCTATATATATACAATCCATGTATGATAAAAATCCATGTGTGAAGTAAAACATTCAACTTGACTGTGGTATTAACAGCTTTGAGTGACCAGAAAGTGTAAAGTCAAGCCAAGTTTATTTGTGCAGCACGTTTCACCACGAGGCAGTTTCATAAAAACATCACACAGTCAACAGTTATTAAACAGCCAATAAATATTACATTCTGTTATCAAATATGCTGATCAATGTTCCACTTGCTGCTAATCCAAGCTGCTTTTAGCCTTGATTTAATGGGACTCCGTGTTTCGGCTGTTTTGCAGTTCTCTGGAAGTTTGGTCCAGATTTGTGATGCATAGAAGCTGAATGCTGCGCCTCCATGTTCAATTCTGGTTCTGGGCAAATAATATCTACATGCAATGTTTATAAAAGCTTTTGTAAAGAGCATGATGCAAGACTGTGAAGAAGGAAGAAGTTTTAGATTGATTTGGGATTTTTTTTCTTTTGCCCTGTACTGTTGTTTTGTAATTACGTTATATGTATGAATTATTTTCATTTTTGTTCCTGAAATACCAACATTTTGACATCAATGTATATTTTGATCCATCTGATGATGCAGTTTTTAAATATTAAATCATGAATGTTTTTGATCAGTTACTCTGTACTTGAGTAGTCTTTTTTTATTTTTATTTTTTTTACCAAATATTCTTTTTACTTTTCTTTGAATAAAAAATAAGTTGAAGTAGTGCTGGTCTTACTCGAGCACAATTTTTTGGCGACTCTACCCAGCTCTGGATCTGACCTTTAACAAACAAACAACACATGAACGAGTGCACACCTTTATTTTCATTTGGGTCGACTATGGGAATGCTGTCTAGACAGGTCTGTGTGAGGATCAATCCGGCGGCTGCAGCTCATCCAAAATATGGCGGCCGGAGATCTGACCAAGGAACATTCACATTTTGCACATTCTTACACATCTATTCTCAACTGCTTCTGAAAACAGAACCAGCTCTTAAAAAAAACCCACCTAACCATCTTTTGGTAATAAATTAATGTTCCTTGGTGTCTGGAGAATGCGCCATGTCAAAAACCTTCCGATTGTTAAGTCACTCTGCGCCGTTACCTAGCAATCCCGGTGAAGTCCAGCCTGTTACCTAGCAACTTAAACGGAGCTCCAGCCCGTTTCGGTCAGCTAGTTTTACTGCTGTATGCACTGTACAATGGCTGCTGGAAAAGACAAGTGTTTTGTTGTTGACTTACCGTCCAGAAAGCACTTATTGGTTGTGCAGGAGTCTCCACTTCTGCTTTTCTAAGAAGTATGGTTGTATAATTTCGCATCTGTTTGCAGCCATTTTCCTGTGCAAGTGTAAACGTTGAGTTGGAGGTGAGGAGGCGTGGCCAGTGGCAGTGTATTTGGATTTAAAGTGACAGAGGCCCTAAAACATCTGAAAGGAGCTCACAACAGGCAGAACTGAGCAGTCTAACGATTTTGTGCAAAAAATCAGCCATGAACATGTTTTCATTGCTCATTCAGTCTATAAGTGAATGCCATACCGTACTACTACTGTGACAACAGGAGGTAAAAGTCATGCCTGTGTTTCAGGGTAAAAGGAACAGATAATATCTCCAGAGGTTGATGTTTGGTCCTGCACTCTTTGAGAGATAGTTTCTTAAGAAACCACCGCTGTTCGTTTTTTATTTGCTCCCACAAACCTCAGTTATCTCTGTTTGTCATGCTGCTGCCTCAGACCACGGTGTCTGATATCTGGAATTCCACAAGTAATGAGTCTTAATCTCGATCGCTTGCTTAGTCCAGGTAGCTCTGGAAGGGATCGCGACGAGGCGGGTAAGTAACATCATGGACAGCCACCTGCAAGCTTTGCGGTGTTCCTTATATCCACATGTGGTCAATTGTGAAAGAATTATGCAGTAAAACATTGAACAGGAAGCCCAGCCTGCGACATCTGTGGCCAGAGTCATGAGTCAGTCCAGCATGACGTCCGCCGGTTGCATTAGTTTCTTTGCTTAGTGCAACAGTGGAATTCCAGGTTTCTTGTCATCTATTCCCCCCATTTCCTTTGTCTGGTAAAATGATATTATAACTTAAATAAAAAAATATTCAATATTCTATACCTTTTTATTTCTGCTGCTTCTATTACTAGAAAACAAGAAAATATCTGCCACTGATCGGGCCTCAGTGAAATGTCTGCTATGTGCCTGCCTGTCACAGCCTGTCACTGCTAAGCTTCAGATTCTGTGCCAGTAGAAAAAAAAAGAAGATAATGCATGTAGATCATTCATATCCACACACAATAGTTCTTTAACACATATTCTTTAGACTTTATGCAAAGGCAAGTTCAGTTTTGGCTGCTTGTATCTCACTACAGAAGAATATTTTACTCTAGGTGTTTAAAAGGAAAATATTATCTGATTTCCAGGAACTTAGTATCATTTTATAGCACAGTCAAGTAATTATATTATCTTCAGTTGTTAAAGAAATGTTGTATATATCAAATATGAAGTTTGAGTTTGTAACTTAACACTTTGACATTGAGCTTCTGTTGCTTCAAAAACTTTTGCTCCTTCTGAAACTTCTCCTACAGGAAGTCAACACAACATGGCTCCTCTATTGACCCTTTAACAAGGTTTTTTATCAGCATTGAACTGAGAAGTAGCTCTTCCGGGTGTTTGCTAATCCCTCCTGGCTAGTCTGAAGGAGTCAAGGTAGTTTATTACATATTTATGAACACATCATTGTAAGGCTGAGCAGGCGTTCTTTTCATGCTAGTAACATTAAAACTCCCTCCACCTCGACCAACTGTTTCACTGCGATGCACTGAAATTTCCTCTGTGACAAGTCAGACATCATCATCCTCAGAAGCCTTTCCTAACACCACATCCACAACTTCACAAGAACTGCCGTCTTCCACTAAAACATGTTGCTCATTTCCTCCAGGTTATTTCAGTCTCCCATCTGCCACCTTCTCGGCCGCTGAAATTCTCACCCGTGCCTTCATCACCTCCAGACTTTATTACTGTAACGGTGTTCTTTAAGCATAATCAGCCAAAGCCAACAATAAACTCCAGCACATAAAATACAACTGTAGTATGTACAACGGTATATACTACTACTGCTGCTTGCCTGGTTTCCCACACCGGATCTCTTGACCACGTCACCTCCAGTTCTCCAGAAGCAGCCCTGACTTCCTGTCCCTCAACGTGTCCACGACAAAGTCCTCCTTCTTACCCACAATGCCCTCCATTAGCAGGCTACCTCACCAACTTGCTCCACGTCAAAGCCGAAGCTAAGAGACCGGACCTTCTCCAAAGTTGCTGAGTCAATATTTTCTGGAATCAACCTGTTGCTGCGGCAGCTTTTCCTCCAGCTTCGCTCCTTCAGACACTGACGTTTTTCTGCAGACTTCTTTGTAAAATAGCTGAAGGTCAGTCAGAGTCTCGGCACAGATTTTCTAATGAACTTATACGTGTTCTTTAATCGTCCCACTCAGTCATATGAGGTTACTTCAGTCTAGAACGTTCCACTGCAGCTCTGGTCGTGCGTTTAGGGTTGTTGTCCTGCTGGAAGGTGAACCTGCAGCCGGGTCAAAGGTCTTTAGCAGAAACCGGTTTTTGTCCAGGTTTGCCCTGGACTCTGACCGGTGTCTTTGTCTCTGCTGAAGTGAAGCCTCCCCACAGCATGACCCTGTCACCACCATGTTTTACTGCAGAGCTGGTTTATTCAGGGTGATTATAGAGGGTTAGGCCTTATGGGACCACATGCTATTTGTAATAATCACAGAGACTGTCTGTGTTGCTAGTCCCGTGCAAAACATTATAACATGATGTGAAGCTTAAAAAATAAAAACAACTGAACATGCTATTGTCTCTTTAAATACAGATTTTTCTCCCAGCATGTACCACAGATTGATGAGATCACACACGTACTCTGCTTGTTGGCTCACTGACTTTAAACGTTATCTTTACAAGCATGCAGAAGCTTATCACATTCCCGTTCCACAGGAAAATCATGAAGCTGAGCTTCATTTAAATGAACCATGTTCATCCACAATCATACAAATGCAGAAAAACTTGTTTTTAAAAAAAATAATAATCAAAGACGTTCTCATCTATGAAGATTGATGTGACCAGGCTGGGTTCCCATCCTGTCATAACCTGGCTGTTGCATTCCAAATGAGCTTTGGGTCCTGCCAGGGAATTATTATTTTTTTCCGCCAGCTCAAATGGAAAAAAAAAGTTTGATTAAAGCATGAAGGAAACATCCCAGATAGCAGGGACTATTTAAAAAAGAAAAAAGAAAAAAAGCAACAGGTGAAACGGCATCAGTTTATCAGGAAAGCAGCTGGAGGCAAAGTCTCCTGTCAAAACACAACAGGAATCTGACTTTAAGCCTCCACTTCAGCAACGTTTTAACAAGTAACAGACGTTACGCACAAGTGTTTTTGCAATAAAATAATTTAACTGAACTAATAATCATAAATATGTCATTCACTAGGACAAAAAAAAGACATATTCCAAAACAAACAAGGCCCAATGTGCCTAGCAAACTGGTTCTGTCAGCCTGGGTGCCAACAAATGCAACAACTGCCTGCACTGGCTACTGCCACCTGTACTGCCAGTACAGGTTGGCGGCTCAATCCAAAATATCCACAGTATCGATACCAAGTCAGTATCGGATCAATACGAGCCTATTAATATTGATACCTTAGTTTCAGATAACCCCCTTAAAATTTTATTTCATTTTTGTGTTGTAGATGCTTTGATCTTTTTTCCCCCCACTTCATTTAGGAAGCAGTGCAGAAACATTTGTTCTGTTTTGCTCTTGCTTTGGATAAAAGTTTACCAAATGTGCGTCTCCTAGGTTTAAAAAAATAATAATTCAAAGAAAGAACTTCAAAGCCACCTAAATATCAACATATCAAACGTAAGTGATAAAAAGTATCGGTATTGGTATCAGTATTGGCGATACTGGCCCTGATTTACTTGGTGCACCAAAATATTGAATAGAGTTATTCATCGGGAGTGAAAAAAAAAGATAAAAATAAAACATCTCACTGGACTCATTAAAAGGAAATAAAGTTACCAATTTGATCAATGATTGCTGCATCAAAAAATGAAAAACAAGCAAAAGCCAACATGTTTAATAGCAAAGTACACTTTGCTAAAGTACTGTCATGAAAAAAAAGCCTTCCAGAATGAAAAGCAGAGAAGACAGTAGAATATTGCAGATGGAATACAGCAAGAACATTTATTATTTTAATTTTATTATTAGAACAGAAGATAATACAAATGATAATTAAAATGAAGGAAATCAAAAAAGATCAAATTAAATAAAGTAGTTACATAAAAATCATTAAAGTTTCTAACTGTGGCATTGAGAACTGGTCCCCTGGTGTGGGGGCCCTAAGCAACCCCCACACCAGGGGGCCCCCAAGAGCACCAAGCTCTACATATGTATAACTAAATGCTTTTACACCCAAAAGACTATTTTTATATTATTTTTAATGTTGTTACACAAATAATGGCTCAATATCTGCCTGCTGTTTGCTGCTGCCACTGTTGGGTTAATATAACATATCAAACTTGTTTTCTGTACATTTAGTGTTAATCAGGTGATGTTCTGTTCACATAGTTAAAATTCTATGGCATGCTTAGAAAACTCACTGCATTTCTAAATCCAATTTATTTTATATTTCCTCTACAGTCTAAAGTCATAATAACACCTCATGTAAACTAATTACAAATTACTAATGATAACAGGCATGTTACACACATAGAGTAACCTGTAGGAACTATGAAACATCTGTTGTTGAGTTGTTGGTTTTGGGGAAAAATGAAAATCTACTTCGGGCCCCAAAAAGACTTGGGCCGGCCCTGGTGGCGTTGGAAAAAGAAAATCAGTATTTGTTTGGGAAACATAATCTAAAAGTGTTTTAAAGTCCGGACTAAATCAGACTCTAAATGAACCGACCAGCCTTTTGCCCGCATGTTTTCTGCACAGATTAATATCGCAGAGATTAAAGCAGCTCTGATTTCTCCTCTTACTCCATCTGCTTCCATCCCCGCTGCGTCTCCGGAGTCCAGCCTCAGTCTCTGAGACCGTGTTCGTGTGTGTGTGTGTGCGTGTGTGTGTGTGTGTGTGTCATCAGGGGTGTGGACGCCACGGAGAGGCGTGGGCCGCATCCACATCTCAGCCATAAAGAGCCCGCTTCACCTGCAGCAGCAGCGGCAGCGGCACTCAGGTCGACCCGGTTCGCGGTCTGTTTCGCTTCCATCGCCAAGGTCCCCCGTGATTGGCTGAGCGCTCTCCCTATAGCCCGCCCCTCCGCCCCTCCACTTGCAGACGCGCAGGGACTCTTCGCTGACTCTTGTTTCCTTCCTGCGCTCTGAGTCTGGGAGCACGTCCCCGGGGCTGAATCGCAGAAAAGCAGAGAGCAGACGGAGCCGCGCGCCATGGCAGCTACGCACAGCAGCGAGTACCGGGCCTACCTGCGGAACGCCATGGACGTCGAGGCCGGGCAGCAGCGCTTCCCGCCGGTGCCGAGCTCGGAGCCGACCTACCGATCGCTGTTCATCGGGACCCTGGCTGTTATGGGAATACTTCAGGTGGCCTCCAGCGTCGCGATCTTGTTGCACCTGACCGGTTACCTGCACGAGGTAGGCGCACTGAAGCATCGCGCTTGGCGAATGCGATCGGGCTCTGCAAAAGGAGAAAGAAAAAGAAAAGAGAGAGAGAGAGAGAGAGAGAAAACCATTCTTCAAAACCTTTGTCAACGAGCGAGTTCAGATAGTCCGACAACAAAAACCTGGGCTCTTTGCGCAATAACTCCCCAGAGAGCCATAAAGCGAGAGATAAGCAGAGCTCGGGCTTTATGAAGCGGGCGGTGTGTTCTCTCAGAAGTGAAGCAACCCGCTGCCGTGCAGGGAGCCCAGGCGGCGTGAGACAAAGTGCAGTCCTCGGTGCGCCCTGCTGCGTCTCCTTGCACGCGCACACCGAGCTGCCTGGTGGCATCGCGCGAGCCCCTGGCAGGCGAACTTCCACTGGGAGAGATGCGCGCGCGGTCGCCCGAGTCACTCTCCCCCGCCGCGGCGCTCAGATGACATCTCCAGCAGGCGTCCTACGTCTTCCTCGCCTTGTTTGCAGATTCGCAGATGTTTTCACTTGAGCCTGTCGGCTCTCATGCGCGTGTTTACATGCCATCAGCGGCTTCCAATTGCCATTTATGAGTCACGAGTTGTAAACTTTGAAGGATAAGCAGAGCTGTTTTTTCCAGAGAGGTCTGACCGAGTTCAAGTGTTTTTTGGTTGTTGTTTTTTTTTAACATTGTTGCTCGTATAAGGAATGCAGAGCCCTTATTCTAGGGTACAAATGCTTCAAAAATAGCTATTCATCAAGTTCTGTCCTCGGCTGTCTCTTTCTAGCTACACAGCGGTCTCGCTGTTGTATAATTGTCATGTCACAACAAGCAAAGAGAGCAGACCGCATGTCCGCTATGTCAGGATCCTCAGAGTTCACCTGGGGAGCGTTTGTTGCCCTCCGGCACCCTGACAAATTGGTTCCAGTGTTCTGGTGGGCTATGTGGGTAAAAATGTGGGTATAGGGGGGATAGAGTCTTTAAAAACAGAAAGAGGGATGGGAGAGAGAGGAGAAGGAAGGTTGAGGAAGGTGTTTCTGGATTGTGATGCAGGGTTGAACTGAATTTGGCACCGCTTGTTTGTTCAGAGCTCAGAAGCAGACCTCCACCCGTGGAGCTTCCTGACGGTGGTGGTGGGGGGGGAATCAAAGCCATGAGCTGGTCTGAGTTGGTTTCAAACGAAACTCTCTGATCTGACTGGAACATCGTTTCTGTATGGATTTGATTTTGCTTGTTGCAGTGGAAAGCAGAGAAACATGTGGAACATAATTCAACCTCCCCCTCACACACACACCGACACGCGCAAAACTTTTTGACAGGCCTGCTGGAGATTGTCTTCTTCTGACACCTTTCTGTTGGAGAGGCCCTCACCGTTCTAACCTGCCCCCCCCTCTCTCTCTCTCTGCAGGTGGACCTGTCACCGTCTTCCCGTCCTTCCCTGGAGATGGAGGTGAGTCAGGCTAACTTCATCTAACGTGTTTCCCTTTTGGCTGACATCTATCACATGTTGCTCTGTTACAAACACAAACTTCAAGATATTTTCACTTGAGTCTCATAGGATTGTAAATGACTGATTAACTGCGAAGAGGTAGAACAAAAGGTACACAGTCTTCTAGCCCTTTTCTGGAATAAGTCATGAATAAAATCCAATCACATGTGTGTGTGTGTGTGTGTGTGTGTGTGTGTGGGTGTGTGTGTGTGTGGGTGTGTGAATTAAGACGTTCCGTTTCTGGCCTCAGAGGTTCCGTAGAGAACAAAACGCCGTGGAGACGGAGGGTCACGGCAGACGGGTCAGGGAGGATGTGGTGGGGAAGCTTAAAGCGAGGTTAGGTCAGAACATCTCACAGAACTCAGTCCAGTCCATCATCTGATCACGGAGAGAGGACGGACTGACCAAGACATGACCTTCCACCTAAAGCTAAAGGTTGGGGAAAGAGAGCGTTGATCAGAGAAGCAGACAAGATGGCAACTGTGGAGGAGAAATCCCCAGCTCAGCTGGTTGATGCGGTTCACAGGACAACTTTTTGTTGTACATTTTAGTTCTTTGGAAGCTGTTTTTGAAAGAAAGTCATATTTGGGTCCACTTACGGTTAGATCAAACTTGTTCATTAGCTACAACGGCCCAGTCTAAGTCCAGAAGTTAATACTTTTTTGAAGGGCCACTTTGTTTACAGAGACTTTATAATCCGTTTTATTGATGGTTTCTGTTGGGTGTGGTTTTTATTTCCGTTTTATGTACTGTTTTTGTTTGGATGTTTAAAACATCTTTCAGTTCCAGTGTTGAGTCCATCATCTCACTTCAGTCCATCATCATCTGATCACGGTGATCAAACGATCAAAAAACATACAAAATGAACGTTTTTTTGGTCGAACTTGCATAAGTTTCCCAGTACTTGAGAATGGTCCCAAAACAACAATATTACCATTTATTGCAGTAATTACTAGGACAGTTTATTGTCCAGCAAAATTTGTGATTGTCACAGACTTATCCATAGAAAACTATGAAGTTCTGCTCTGTTTTTCCACATTGGCTCTTCATGGAAGTCCAGTAAACTACATCGCCTCTCATGATTGCACTGCATCACATATGCAGATGCCTGCCGGTGTTCTACTATTAATGTTCCTGGAAAAACAGCTGGGATCTTGAAATGCCTCCAGTATCAGTTTCTGAGCCAAACACAACCTCCCAAAGGCGGATGTAGCTCCGGCAATGATTTGAAGCACACCAGGTATTTCTCCTTGTCGCCGTCGAAGGAGGAAGTAGAGCGTATTTACTCGCGCTGGTGTGTTTTTAAAGGAGTCGAATTAGCATCAGCAGTTTTTTGGAGTCATGATTTTCCCACGGGTGTATTTCCTGTGTAGCCAAGCACAAAACCCCCAGCTGGTTGTGCGGGGCTGGAGCGAGGTCAGACCGCAGGAACACAAACACCTCCAGAGACAATAAAAAAAGGGCTTCTCACTTCAGATTATTTTTTTCTTTCCTCGACTCCGTCGGCTTCCCTTTTGCTGTGCGCTGGACAGTAAGTTTGCAGCCCTCTCACTGGCTGGCGTCAGCGGTTGCAGTGTTTTCTTGGAAGTCATTTCGGGCATCAGATGTTGAATTCTTAATTGCTGAAGTCATTTTTTTTCTCCTTTTTTCAAACTGTTGGAAGCTGCTGCCCTTTCTTGGCATGGGCTTTTACCAACCCAAAGCACAGCCTATTGAGAAAGCGAAACAACATAAAACGATCTTTGCTTTCTGCGTTTTTTGTCCATGATGCTTTAAGTTCCCATGAAATTCCACGCTTGTTTGCCCTGGGTTATCCCTGGTAAGGACTGGGGTTAAAGCTTAGTGGGTTAGGTTTACGGTGAGGGTTAGGGTCCTAGTGGAGTCCTGAGAGGAACCACCCACCCTGTCTTGGACTGAGGAACTCTGTTTTTGTTTTCCCCAAAGAGTACAGGAAGTGATTGTTCTGGGCTTTATGGTGCATCAGGTTGACACTTGACCCTCACCACGTTGAGCTAGGGGTCAGCGCCGAAGCCGCACAGGGACTTTGTTTGACAGCGGTGCCTCCGCACGCCTGTGGTCGGTGGTGAGAACGCAGGGCCGTGAATCAGCCACCGCTCATGATCTGAGTGTTTATAATGTGCGTAGATCTGTGGAAGAAGTCCGCTGCGTTGTGAAACACAAAAAGAGACGGTCCGCTTTGGTGGCCGCGCTCTTGAGTGAGAGGACTTTTGTTCTTGAGCAGGATCTCTGAAACCACTCGTCAACATAATAGACATGTTGAGTGATGTATGTGGTGAGCAGTTAAAAGGCTGAGTTGAAGTCTGCGTGCACTGCGGTGATCAAGGACGGCGCATGTGCAACTAAGTCAGCCGTAGCCGGGCGCAGTCTCCTGGAGAGAGGGTTTCTCTTCCACTCGCAAGGGAAAAGAGCAGTGCCTTGCAAAAAGTGTCATTATTGCTCCAGCCCTTTTTACTTTAAGTCAAGTTACAACCATCAACATCAACGTGTTTCGTTTGGGATCTTATGTGAGAGACTAACGCAAAGTTGCGCACAATTGTGAAATGCTACACGCTCTTCAAAATTCAGGGGCACCAGGAAGACATGGCCGACAGGAGGAACTCTGGAGGAGCTGGAGAGAGGAGCGGCTCAGGCATTTCTTATGCATTCCAAACAATAACTTGTTGACTATGTGTTGGGCATTCCAGGAATCTGGTGTTAGCAAAACCAAACAAACATCAACAAAAGAATGTAAAGCTTCTTTTGAGAGAAAGCAGAGCTTGGCAGTGTGTATGGGAAGAGGGATGTAGCTAAATGCTAAAAAACAGCATTTTTTTAGCCGGAACTCCAATGGAATGGGAAATATTCACATGTTAGAATGGCCCAGTCAAAGCCCACCTAAATGTAGTAGAGAAATAATGTTTATAAATAAAGAGCTATTTAAAAAAAAGAAAAGAAGGTGCAAACATTTTGGTCTGTAGCTGTGTACCGGCTGCCCTTCTGATTGGCCACCGCAACTAGAGCTGCCAACCACTTTCTTCGTTGCGCACATAGATATCAGCATTTCAGATTCAGACTGAAGACCATTTTATATAGGATAAAAAAAATGTCCCCCGCCCCTCTTTCTTAGCTTCAGATATTTTCATTCAGTTCATTGCAGGGAAGTCAGATAAAATCGTAACTTTAGCATGCCACCCTTCTAGACACTCCCCCCAGCCTGTAGCTGCAGTGAATGGAGCTTCTGCAAAACAGTAACTCAAGCCGACTATATACAAATGCATGCCACACTCTTCACTTGTTCAAACAATATCCTATAAAGTATACTGAGGTTTGCAGTTGCAACTTTAGAAAATGTGAATTCTTGAGCAAGGCACTATATATTTGCTACCTCACCACAAATTAGGACGGATCCTACAATTAAAGGTTCCAAGGAGAAGCAGCTATTCCTTAACCTTGGCTAGATTCTTCCGCCCGTCACATTCCAAGACGCTGCTCTGTAAAAATGTTTGTGTAGCAAATTGTTTTTGGATGACAGCACTAATCTTAAGCTGAAGCAGTTTGTGTGGACTTGTGAACAAAATGCTAAGAGCAACATTAACTCATTGCATTGTTGCAAAACCCATGTTAACAGTGTTTCTTTGAGCTGTTTTTGGACTGACTGACTGACTGTGTGTGGTTTCCAAGTGCTTAAAAAGCACTAATCCTTTCATCTACACTTTCCATTCCATCGCATTTTTTCAATAATGACTGAGTTATGGTGAGATAACAGTGCCAGGATTCCTGAAATTACTGGTTTGAAGGAAACTACCCTCAGCCCATAAAACAAGTTTAAACATCTTTAGGGATGTAATAACAGCCCAATCTGTCAATCACTGCAAAATCTTCACATGGATTTTGCTTCTGCAAAACTTTGCACATGTGAAGAAATGCATCAAAGTGGGAGACCGTTAGGAGTCCCGTTTCGCTTGCGCTTCGTGGTCTCTTGGGTAAACTCAATCATGTAGGTAGAGGCAGAAAACAACACTTCAGCCTGATGTGTTAAACTCTTGCCAGAAGTGTAGGAGACTTGGCAGCTCCGGCGCTGTAAGTGTTTACTCGCATGGAAACCATGTTTTCGTTGAGTGTATATGCTCGGTCTTGCCTGAAGACAACCCTGCTCAGTCCAAATACGGTTTATGCCAAATCTGGGAGAAGCTCAGCCACTCCGAGAAGTTCCCCTCGCCACGGGGGCCTCCAGCTGTAAATACGACCACGGACATAGAAGAGACTTAGCGAAGGGAAGATGATATACACAGATATATAGTCCATAGACGCCCCTATGCTTAACGTCTGCGTATACTCCCACTCAGAGCCATTACAAGCAGCCTGTCATTTAGAGTGAAAGCAGAGCTAAGCTGTGGTAGGTTATGTCCAAATCTTTTTGTTGCTTAAGGAAAAGGCTTCTTGTAATTGCAGGGCTCCAAATTACAAACTTCAATTGTAATCAAACACACGCAAAAGGACGTGCACACACGCAACGCAGGCGACTGCTGATGGTTTTTGACCTTTTGGTTTACGAGTGGATGTTTGCTGAACTAGCCTTTGTTTTTCTCTACAGAGTGAACCAGTGGTGCACGCCCTGAAAGACCCAAGAAAAAAAGTCAGGTGCAAACCTCCCAAAGACGCCACAACGCCCTCCGCCCATCTACCAATCAGAGCACCTCAGGAGTTCACTAAGAGTGAGTCAAGCCAATGTAACATGTCTTCCTTTGAACTTTTGTAGTAAATTTGCAGTCTGGAAGCTTTGTCTCCCCCCGCTGGCACTGCCAATAAATACACAAACATTGTCCATGTGTGGTAATGTCGTTAGGGTGTCTGTAGGAACACAGTCAAACCCAAATCGGATACCAACTCCTCCAAGAGCTTAAGCGTGATGTCTGTTGGTCCTAAAAGAACGTCCTCTTCTGTTAAATATCTCCAAATGGATAAATTACATCCTTACTGATCCATCCACATGTTCTCATTATTCCGTCTGTTTGGGTTTTGTTAGACTATATTCATACCACAAAACATGTCCATTTCCCATTCGGACCATTAGATTAGAAGGTTTTTCTACTCAGTTACTACAGAGTATATTACAGAGTATAAATTTCAGATGCTCACATTCTACATCTTAAATTCTACATTCTGCATCCATTTGACAACAAATGTGGAATCTTATAGTTTTAGTAAAGATGATAAAAACATAATTTTTATTCCTTTTTGATTCTTGTTCCAACTTGGAACATCCGCAAACCAAGACCTAAACATCCATAAACTGTTTATGGATGTGCATTAGCTGATCATGGTATAATTGAATGACTTATACATTTAGCTTGCATTTAATGTTAGATTTAGAGATAAGTGGGGGCATGATGTTCTTTTTTTCCCCTTTTCTTTTCAATAGCTTCCCAATGATTTCACAATCTTATGAAGTGCTTTCATCCACGTGGTTAGCAATTTCCCTCCAACTAACGACTGTTCTCTGGTTTTTGTTTTTACTGAGAAGTTAAAAAAAACAGAAAATTGTAGTCAATGATTTTACTTTAGAGCTATGGATTAAACCCATTTGAATGACACAACTTTTTATGAACTTTGTGATGCTGTGAGAGCTCTGGTATGAAACTCCCCACCCCCCAAAACAAACCATCTTCCTCCTACCACTTCCTGTCGTCTTCTTCTTCATTTCTGCCAGTACAGGCGTTGATCACGTGATTTGTGTGATGTTAAAAAGGTGTTAGTGTTGCAGTTTTGTGAAATACATCAAATTCAACAATGCCAAAAAACTTCCTCACCCTAGCGCAAAAACGTTTTATCAAAAAATGTGTTTTTCAGAATCTGCATTTCTATTAGGCAGGCTTATTTTCAGAATTTCACTTTGCTCAATTTTACGGTTAACAGAAACGTAGCTACTGAAACTTTTTTTTTTTTCAGTTATTATTTGCACTTTGGCCTTGATGACGTGGTCCGACGTCAACTCCACGTTTCTGACTTCAATTTTCTCAAACTAAACCATATAATCCATCAACACTTGTTTGATACCAACAACCAAATATTCTGGTTTTGTTCAGAATCAAACAAATGTAAACTTTTCTGACTCTTTTTGTTCTCGTCATCTCGCAGAGGACTACAGCATGATCAACATCAAGTGGGACGATCTGCACGGAAACCTCCACAAAATGAGCTACGATGACGGGAACCTGCTGGTGAGGGAATCGGGCCTCTACTACGTCTACGTGAAAACCTGCTTCCGCTACTACAACATTGGCGGTCCAGACGAGGGCCGCGAGGCCAGGACGCGCCCTCCGGACGTGAGCAAGGCCCAGCTCATCCAGTACGTCTACCATAAGAGCATCAAACAGAACAGCAGGAAGGTGTTGCTGATGAAGACGGGAAGCACCAAGCAGTGGAACAACACGAGTTACAACATGTACTGCGCCCAGCAGAGCCGAGTGGTCCCCCTGGTGGAGGGAGACGCCTTGTTTGTCGAAGTGTCTAACGCTTGGCTGCTGGACCAGGAGGCGGAAGGGACGTACTTTGGGGCTGTAAAGTGGGGTAACTGAAACTTTGTCACCGGCGGAGCAAACATGCTACTGAACATTTTTCTAACCGATGGAACCACTTTTAGGGGATCAGTGATGTTGAATTGTCGAACCAGTTTGGTTTCGGTTTTACGCCACCACGTGTGTTTGGTTGTACGCCACATTGCCTTTCATCCAACAGCCCTGGAGACTTTTGTCAGGTGAACTAAAAAAGACAAAAAAAACAAAAAACAAAAGGGTTTAAAAAACGGAACCTTTTTACTTTCCCACAGAGCTTCTTGATTAAACATTTACCAGCACTGGAGTTTAAAGGACGTTTTTTTAGTGTGCTGCAATTTGCATGCCAGTGGATTTTGGCTCAGAGTCCCACATAGAGTCAGCATCCGTATATGTTTTAGTAATACAAACAACAAGGGAGCAACGAAGAAAGTGAGCTTCGAGGCAGGAAGGAGTTTTCGGTGCTCAGTGTTGGGCAAAATGTCCAGAAGGACACTAGGGTAGAGAGTTATCAGTGTCTCAGACACAGCAGTGAGCGCATGAATGTTTTCCTAAAAGTTTTAGGTGGTTTGAAAAAGGCATCCTCACATTGGTTCAATTGGAAATGAGCAGTCAGGTGATAATATTCTTATGTTGTGCTTACATTCTCAATGTTGGAATGAAAACCTTAAAAGGTTAGGCCACAGCATTGAAGTGAGGTTCTTTAAAGTAATTATCAGTAATGTCTCTCTCATCGGTTGTAGAAATATTTAACTCTGAACTTGTTGGAAAAATAAGTACGTCCTCTAAGGGGTGGAAGCTAATAAGTCAGATACACGGTATAAATCGCTGGCTTGGTGAAGCAGCTGACTGTGAGTCTGCTGGGATAATTGTGAAACTATGAGACCTGGAAAACACGTTAGCATGTCATGTTTACACAGCTAATGCAAAATCAGAGCTGAAGAGGTGAATCTGGTGGATTCATACACCCAGCTGGGTCACCAAGGTGACGCCAATAAGGAACATGGAGGTTGTTCAACAACAGACCCAACAACTGCTTCTGTCCTACTGAATGTTTTCAGCTTGAGCTGATTTAAACACCTATGTTAGCTAAAACAGATTGACTAGCTTGTTAGCTTCCACCACTACAGGGTGGGGCTGGATGATATCGGTTGATATCAATGATTATTTATTATTTTTTTTGTTTTAAATATCTGAAATGTTGCCAAACTGGTGGTGTGACCTTTCCTGTTTTATCCACAGTCTTAACACCTTAAACTGCCACTGCACCGGTTACTCAACAAGATGTTGCTAGGTAACCAAAGAGCGAGTTAGTTAGTTTATACCACCCACCGGTTGAGCATTTAATGCCTTTTCCTCTGCCTACACCCCCCAGAATGTTGTTTGGTTCTGGATCAGAGTTCAGTGTATATTCTATATATTGAATATTCTATCAGACGTATTATCTATTGATATTGATCACGTGTCCATCACAATATACTTTGTTACTGATTTTATTGTCCAGCCCTATCGAAGGGATTTAGTTACTTTCCATCAAACTCACGGCGCTATGACGACCGTCTACCGTAGGTAAGAGTATTGTTACTGATAATAACTTCACACACCTTACCTCAAAAAATCCAAACCAACCTGAACAAAACCAATGTGTCCTCCAAAAGATTCATCCAGTTTTCTAATGTTGCCATCAACTGCAATAACCTGACAATGTCATTAAAACCAAAGAGGAAATGACACCTGCTTGTTTTAATTGTGACAACCAAGAAGCGATGAAGATAGCTGGACTGTCTGACTGTAAAAGGACATGAATGGACTTGTTGTCCTTAACAAGGGGAACCAAACTGAGTTTGGTTCAGCTTTTAACTTAAATTTAAATTTTTCATTTATCTCTAACTCGAGCTAAATGGGAATATGCATTTAATATTTATTTATTAGCTATAGAGGTACAGGTCATCGTTAAAGTGATTTGTCCACTGTAAAATCATGTACATTTTTTTTTGTCTGTTTGACATTCATTATGCAGCACTTAAAGTTAATATTAGAAACACGTTTTGTTTGTAAAACACAGGGGCTTTATTTCAAATTATATATTTATGTATCTTGATTATTTTATTTTTTTGACAATTCTGTGTACGTACCTAGCCAAAAAGCAACATGGATTTATTATTGTTCTACAAGACTGTAGCATACCTGTAAGAGCTTCATTGATTGTTTTTCCACATCCCTTTTTATTATTTATGTTTGTGTAAGTTTTAATAAAATCCTGCTTTTGTAGCACCGGTTTAAGTGTGCGGTTTTTACAATGATTGAACCACACAGGAAGATGCAGACATTGCAGAAATATTTATACCCACTGATTTTTTTTTCTCATATTTTTTAGCAACAAATATTAGCGTATTTATATGGAATTTCTTGTGGTAGACACAAGGATGATAATAATTTGGTTGTTTTTTATGTATATATATATATATATATATATATATATAGTTAGCTTTATTTAGGTTTTAGGGTGTTTGCTCATTTTTATTACTTACTAGTAAAATGTTGATTAGCTTACTTTAGTTTTTATCAGTTATAATGGTTTTACTTTTTTCATACTTTGGTTCATCTTTAGGGGCAGAATTAAAAAAAGTCTAGGTATTGCAATGTTATTGTAATACATTAGTTGGGTAATGAAAAATCAACAGAAAATACCATTTTCCAAAAATTTTTTATTCAATTATGGTTGAACAACCATCAGATGTTGGGGGCTTCTTCCAACATCTGATGTAAACTGACTGCTTATGCCATCAGACTAATAAGCTAATAAATAGATTCACAAAAACAAAGAATATTACATCTATAATTCCTGTATGTTATGGTTAGTTTTATAAACGCACAATATAGTACCAGTTAGTTTTCCCCCCACCAGTTAACTATTTAGTTTTTATTTACTTCAGTTAACAAAAAATGTTTTCTCAATTTCAGTTTTCGCTACTTTGCTAGTTTTGATTAACTATAGTTCTTTTCTTTTTTTATTTTAAAGTTAAAATAAAGAAACAAGATGGGCTGAGGTTGTAATGTGAACTGGGCAGTAAATACTTTTTTCAAGCTCTTCCACACACTGCAGCCTGTCGGTGAGAGCTCTGTGATTAGCTGCTCTGTAATCTCGGTGAAAATTCTGCTGCATTCCAGCCAAACGAATGAAGTCACACTGTTCCTTTGCTTCCCTGCCCCTCTGGTCAGAGCAGTCCACCAGTTCATAACACAGATACAAGTTGTGTAGAGACGCCGCCCACTGCTGCTGCAGCCCCGACCCGCTAACTCGCAGCAGACATTTGGACTGGTGCAGAAAAGGGGGAAAAAAAAGGAAAGGAAAACGAGCAAAGG
The DNA here is from genome assembly GCF_002775205.1 of Xiphophorus maculatus. NCBI lineage: Eukaryota > Metazoa > Chordata > Actinopteri > Cyprinodontiformes > Poeciliidae > Xiphophorus > Xiphophorus maculatus. The sequence goes on along the minus strand of NC_036449.1, from coordinate 3,421,803 downwards.
CTGCTGGGAATAATGATAGGATAAATAGGATTTTATTACTTCACTGTGATGTGTGTGAGCTGTTAGGATCACTCAGTCCCTCAGAGAGAAATATTCGAACCAACAAGAACCTCTGTTGCCCTCCCCTGGGTGTTCACCAGGATATGGTCGGAAGATGGTTTGGGCTTGGAAATACGACATAAATATGGCGATTTTTCAGATCAGATGGCCGAAGGAACTGACTGACGGGGAAGCAGCAAGAGAAATGCCTGAAATAGGTGACTTTTTAACAAGGTTTTTTTCTTTTTTAAGTAACAGAGTTTTGTAAGAGAAACAATTGAGCTGCGGTGTCCATAGGGCTACTCTGTTTCAGACTTACATAGCTTGGACTAGGAGTATAAACAATGGACTATAGTGCGCCACTGTTTTTATGTGACTCGATTTCTCAATTGTTGGCACTCAGCAGAAACCATTAAAATGTGTTGTGTCAGTAAACATTATGGGAAGCTTGGCGTCCACTGGAAACCCACCCAAACACACACACACACACACGCACACACACACACACACACACTGAAACAAATAGACCCAAGAGTCAAACCTCAGCAGACAATATGTACTCGAAACATTAGTCTAGCTTTCCACAGTATATTAGTGACAGAATCTATGGCAGATGGCGAATTTATGGTTTTCTGCAGGGCATGGTCCATGTGACCTTATGGGAAATGCAAATCATGAATATTAAAATGTTGAATAACCTCTCTTCTCTTCCCAATGTGGGTGGTCGTCCTTTAAACCCGAGTATTCCAACAGAACAAGCATGAAGTCAGATCTCAGATGCTTTCTGGATCTGCTGAGGGAACATGTAACGGCACTATAGAGAGAGATCCATTGGTGTTTATCTGAGTTATCCACCAGGCTGTTTTAAAACGCATTTTAAGATCTAAGGAATTTTTTTTGGCTGAGAACATAGTTCATGACTACATCAATGACAGAAGGTTTTCCCAGTCTCTGACCACTTAGCTCAAACAAGCGAGTCCTGCAGCGGTTCAGAAGTTGTTCGGGGTTTTTTGTGAGGTGGATGACTCAACCCAATACAACACAATCCAGACCAATAGATGTCAATGACAAGATATCTCATCTGTTTTTCAATTTCCTTTAGATTGAGGCATTATGTGTCTCTTTTTAATCACTCAGCCTGCTTCGTGTTGACAGACGTGAAGCATTGAGGTGATTTTTTTTTTTTTTAGTAATCAGGCCTGGATGTGGCTAGTAGAAAAAGTGTTTAATCACAGTTAATTTATAAATAAATGTAAGGGATGATTATAGAGGATGATGGATTTGTAGAGATTTGTTTCCATAATAAGTAAACTTTTCACTGAAAAAAACTATTTTTTGTATCTATTCAGGTTATCTTGGTTTAAGTTTAGTGCTTTTGAGATTTTTATGCCTTCAAGACATGACTGTAATCTCCCTACCAGATTGGATTCATCAGGACTTATGTACACTGTTATGCTGATGATAGTCAGCAATATCTCATTTGTCTGTGACGATTTTTTAAATTTGGAAGCACATAATAAAACAAATTGGGTCCCAGCACAGAGCTCTGCGGTGCTCCTTATGTAACGCTGGAGTGTGAGGCGGATTTATCGCTCACATGATCAAACAGGCAGGATTTAAACCAGCCTGGTGCTGCTCCCTTCATACCTACAACATCTTCAAGCCTTTCTAAGAGAACATGATGGTCAACTGTGTCAAAAGCAGCAAACCAGAACAGACAAAAGTCCATTATTTGAGGATAAGAGAATATCATTTGTAAATTTCAGAACTGCTGATTTAGTGCTATGATGAACTGAAATCTGATTGGAACTCCTCAAACAGATCATCATGTTTCAAGGACTTTAGATCACAAAGGAAGAAAAGACATTGGTCTGAAATTTATTAAGTCATCTTAATCAAGAGAAGGTTTATTAAGAAAAAGGTTTAATTGCACCCTTTACTTAAGAAACCTTCTCTTGGAAAGCCTGGGATACATGCCTGTTTAGCATCGGATAGATTAATCACATCTATAGTGGGGGCAGTAACCAAAGGGAACACTTCCATAAATATGCTGGCTCAACATGCAAGCTGAAGCTTAAAATGAAGCTAATATGTTTGATAACTCAGAAAGCTAAACCGACTTCAGGTTCTACAGTTACATTCAGTAATCCGGCCAACAATCTGATTTTTCATATAATCAATTCTATTTAAGGAGGATTCCATAGAATCGTTACTGCTGAGAGTCGATGACTCTGTGTAAGTTTGACAACTCTGGTAAAGTACACATCTCTGAGTTAAAGCAAGGAACCAACCTCCTTCTCCACAATGGTATATGTGTTAAACTTAGTGCTTTTCCAATCATTTTGACCACTCAAAGTGCCAAGTTATACACCGACACACAGATCAGTCGGCATGTGGCAGGAGGACGCTGGAATTGAACCTACAACCTTCCGATCACAAGACGACTCTACCCCTACCCACAGAGCCACAGTCGCCCACCGAGCCTGTATCACGATGAACAAGAACACCAGAGTGTGAAGGGCCAGAGACGGTGAGGAAATTAAGAAATGGGACAGATTTGTTTTGAAAGTTTGTTACATCATCTGTTTGAAAAATATCTACTATAAAGACGTTTTCTCTGACTTGGTGTACTCAGGTAAAATAAAGTGAGAGGTTATTTAGAAATGGTTGGACAGGGCAGATTTGTGGAGAGGTGCTGTTAGTTCTTCACTCTCAATCCCATATTGTCAGCACAAGGTCTAGACTGTAGAGTATGAGGACAAGAGTGGGCAGGACTGTGGATACTTTGAGTGAAGCCAGTTGAGTCACAGCTAGCATTAAAGGCTTCATTTAAGCTATCACTTTCAGTAATGGTAAAATCCCCCACTGAAATGACTTCATCTGTATTCAACAGTAAATCAGATAACAACAAACTAGAACAAAATTGTAGGACAGACGCTCACAAAATTTAGTCGTAGTTTCCATCTGAAAATGGCCATTATACAGAATGTTACACATTCTAAGTTTTTCTTTATTTATTCCTCTCTAGAATAAAGGCACACTTTGCAGTAAGTATAACAAGCTAATGTAATATTTTGAGGTGTGGATGACCTAAAATCATATTAGCAGCAGCGAACATATTACAGTACTTTAAACGAGAGCAGGACTGACAAGTTTACGGCGAGGAACGTTTGCTCGTAGAAAATCCAAATAAGAAGGAGAAAGAAAACCACATGGGGGCTCACAGAAAGCAGGAGCAGAAACAAAGTAAACATTCAAATGTGACAATGAGTGAGAAAGAAAAACAGGAGCATAAATATTGCGATTTGATTAGTAGGTTGGGAACAGGTGAGGCTAATTAAGTGAATGTGGAACATCTGTGGAGGACACAGTGAGGCTGGAGACACAGAAAGTTTGTAAACAGGAGAAAAAACACCGAGAGACGATAACTGAACATGAAGAGCTGAAGGAAACACAGCGGTGATCAGAAATATAACCCGGAGTTTAACTGGGTCAGAGCTGAGCACCAAGCATGACGTAGTAGGGCACAGCAGAAATAATTCACATCGGAAAGGGATTCATTAACAACATTTCTTTTAAAATTTCAGACAACTGACACTCGTGATGTGTTTCGTACTATGAAATACAGGAAACCAATGATTCTAAGCACAAAACACCTTCATCCTTTTTGCAAAAAAAAACAAACCACATTATAGAATTACAGGGGTAAGAACTGACTTTCACATTCTGCACAGAATACTTGTCTGCTGGACTGCTTTTCTGCACATGCCTCTTTAGCTGCGTTTTCATTCTAAATGTGTGTAAAACTTTGTCCATGTTCCGCTACTGTCGAAAAAAATAAATAAAAAAGAAATACAATTTTACAATTGTGGTGTTTCCATTAAATAAAAAAACAAGTTAAAATAAGTTTGTTCACGCGATGAGTCGTTAAAGAAACATGCCGCACCATCATCCTCTGACCACTTCCTGTCATCCTCTTCTTCGTGGTTTACTCCAGTGGTAACATCAAGTTGTTATTATGTTACTTGTGTGATGTGAAAAAAAGTGTTTCCATCGCAGTTTTGTGAAATAAAACACTTTCAATACAGCCAGAAAAAAAATTAAAAAATAAACCCCACTTCATCCTTGCACCGAAACTTTTTAACGAAAAATACGTTTTTTTGAATTTGGCGTGTTTGCATTGAGTATTTTTATTTTCAAAATGTTAATTTTTGCACTTATACTCAGAGGGAACCCAGCTAATTTTAGCACATTTCAAAGTAATTAAATAACCATGAGATTCAAACATCTGACCTAAACTATTCTGCACTTCTAGGAGCAGACTGGATGAAAACGTTTGTGCTCCGCCTTATAAAAATCGTCTATTGTTTGAGTCAAAAACATCATCTGTAATTTAAATATTTCTTTTTTTTAATCCAAAAATGGTCCCACATTGAACACACCGTGCCTGCATTGTGATGAGAAATTCAGTCTCTAAATGCAAAACAGCCATTTTCATTTACAAGCGGGTCCTCCCAATAATGGTATTCAACTAGACTGGAGATTTTTACAGCAGTGGGACTCTTCTCTTAATTTTTCCACAAAAAAAACACCAAAATTTTAGAAACTCCATGAAAATGCTATTTAAATCCCTCAAATCAATAATTTGTGTCATTTAAAGCCTAATAGCTAACTTCAAATTGAACAGCCCTTCTTGTCTGTGTCTGTGCCCATGGCGATGGCGGTAAAAAGCAATTACTCTCATTAAAAGGAATCGGGACGCGCGCTTTTCGCCCCTGCCGACAGGTTTTCGTGTTACGCTGCAGCGTAAAGAGCTCCCTGCAGAACACACAGCGAACAGAACTGTATTCATGTCTGTTCTGGTTTTACGATGCTTCATCTCCATCAGACATTATTTCACACTCCTCTCCCTGTGGCTGAGTGAGGAGGTGGAGCTGTTGATTCAGAAAAACAAAGTTATGGGCTGGAAAATATATCAGGGTGTTTTCCCCCCATAAGCTGCCCATGAGGCATTAGTATGGACTCATTAGCTAAAAATGGGTGCTTAGTTTTATATGGCTTTGCGGTTTGGGGGAAATTGAGCTGTGAGAAGTCAGGTTTATCGAGCAGCTTGGGGGGGCGCGGGGTTGGGTTGGGGGTTGTTTCTGCGCAGGCTTCTGCACACTTTTACACATCGACATCTCCACGCCGTTACACAATTTCAGCCGTGTATCAGCGTATAAAATTGTGCCCACACACGTCAAACACCCATGGACAACCAAATGCATGTTCTGCTGAATCAGCATGTCCTGCTATTTTTACAAGCTGGGCCCCCGCCCTCTGTCTTCACCCCAGTGTAGCTCAGATGTTTCAGTTGTTTGATGTCTGACAGCTTTACCACTTGGCTAATGCTAACATTAGCGATTATTAAAACAATAATAGAGAGAGCTTTACAGGCCGCGCTCCAGACGCATGGGCGTGAGATAGCAGGAGGGTTATTACTGTAACCGGGGCTCTGTCATCTTCTGTGAGAGCTGCCGGCCAAGTTTGTGAGTGTGTGTTGGTGTGTGTTTGCACGTGCCATGCCACCTCTGAGAATGTGTGTCAGCCATAACGGGATCTTTAATCAAAGCCTACACCCTTCAACTACGTGCTACAGGGTGAAGTAATGAGCGTACATTTAGTAATGCTACAGCAGACATGACAATAACATGACAATAACATGACAATAACATGACAGAATCAAAGCATGTGCTTCTGGTTAAACACCAAAGAGAGAACACCCAAAGTTTCCCCTTTGGTAACTTAAAACACTGCAGTTTATTTTTAAGTGTATGTTGTTCCTTAATTCAATCCAGTTGGTTTAGTTTAATCAGTTTCACTTAATTTGTTGGAACAAACGTAGAATGCAGAGAAACTTCTGTTAGTTTATCTGGAGAAACTACTCACTTTACCTTATCAGGGGTCTCAAACTCCAGTCCTGGAGGGCCGCAGTCCTGCAACCTTTAGATGTGCCTCTGCTGCACCACCTGAATAGAATAATTAGGTCATTAGCAAGACTCTGGAGAACTGATCTACACAAGCAGGAGGTAATTAAGCCATTTCATTCCAGCGTTTTGTACTTGTGGCACATCGAAAGGACAGTGGCCCTTGAGGACTGGAGTTTGACACCTGTGCCTTAGATCAACATTTAGCATTAAACTTTCTGATATTGAAACAAGACCTAGAGAAACTCCTGTTAGATTACAAATCTAGAACAAACTTCAAAAGTGCCATCTACCTTATAGAATCAGACATGGAGAACCAACATCTAGTTTTATCAGATCAAGAATCCAGAGAAACCCCTACGGACGACTTATTCTTATTAAACATGGGGAGCCAATACGTAGTTTTATACTTTTCAATTTTTGTCTTTCTTTTGGTTTGTTGTTTTGTTTGTATTTTTCTTCTACAGGTTGGGCCATAAGTTTCCATACATAGAAAAAAATAAACATTTTATATTGGACAACCGTTTTTATTTTTGTGGGACTCTGTGAAACCGCTGCACGTCTTGGACCACTTCATGGTTGATCTGCAAACATTTCCGGTCTTCTGAAACTTGCAAATAAGTTTTGCCACAGTGTCGTGTGTGTGATGCTCGTTCCATGTTTTCTGTTAAAGTTTCGTGCAACCGTGCGACTGCTTCCTGATCCAGCCATCAGTATAACTTCAATTCTTTACTCTTTTCTCAAACGCATCTTCTTGGGTATCTGAAATATAAAAGAAATATACATTTTACATTCTTCTATGTATGGAAACTTACAGCCCAGCCTGTAATTCATGGAAAGCACTTTGAATTGCCGTGTTGCTGAAAATGTGATATATATAAATATGTGCTATATATATATAATACACTGCTCAAAAAAATAAAGGGAACACTTAAACAACACAATATAACTCCAAGTAAATCAAACTTCTGTGAAATCAAACTGTCCACTTAGGAAGCAACACTGATTGACAATCAATTTCACCTGCTGTTGTGCAAATGGAATAGACAACAGGTGGAAATTATTGGCAATTAGCAAGACACACTCAATAAAGGAGTGGTTCTGCAGTTGGGACCACAGACCACTTCTCAGTACCTATGCTGTCTGGCTGATGTTTTGGTCAGTTTTGAATGTTGGTGGTGCTTTCACACTCGTGGTAGCATGAGACGGACTCCACAACCCACACAAGTGGCTCAGGTAGTGCAGCTCATCCAGAATGGCACATCAATGCGAGCTGTGGCAAGAATGTTTGCTGTGTCTGTCAGCGTAGTGTCCAGAGGCTGGAGGCGCTACCAGGAGACAGGCCAGTACACCAGGAGACGTGGAGGAGGCCGTAGGAGGGCAACAACCCAGCAGCAGGACCGCTACCTCCGCCTTTGTCCAAGAAGGAACAGGAGGAGCACTGCCAGAGCCCTGCGAAATGACCTCCAGCAGGCCACAAATGTGCATGTGTCTGCACAAACGGTTAGAAACCGACTCCATGAGGATGGTATGAGGGCCCGACGTCCACAGATGGGGGTTGTGCTCACAACCCAACACCGTGCAGGACGCTTGGCATTTGCCAGAGAACACCAGGATTGGCAAATTCGCCACTGGCGCCTTGTGCTCTTCACAGATGAAAGCAGGTTCACACTGAGCACATGTGACAGAGGTGACAGAGTCTGGAGACGCCGTGGAGAGCGGTCTGCTGCCTGCAACATCATTCAGCATGACCGGTTTGGCGGTGGGTCAGTAATGGTGTGGGGTGGCATTTCTTTGGAGGGCCGCACAGCCCTCCATGTGCTCGCCAGAGGTAGCCTGACTGCCATTAGGTACCGAGATGAGATCCTCAGACCCCTTGTGAGACCATATGCTGGTGCGGTTGGCCCTGGGTTCCTCCTAATGCAGGACAATGCTAGACCTCATGTGGCTGGAGTGTGTCAGCAGTTCCTGCAAGATGAAGGCATTGAAGCTATGGACTGGCCAGCCCGTTCCCCAGACCTGAATCTGATTGAGCACATCTGGGACATCATGTCTCGCTCCATCCACCAACGTCACGTTGCACCACAGACTGTCCAGGAGTTGGCGGATGCTTTAGTCCAGGTCTGGGAGGAGATCCCTCAGGAGACCGTCCACCACCTCATCAGGAGCATGCCCAGGCGTTGTAGGGAGGTCATACAGGCACGTGGAGGCCACACACAATACTGAGCCTCATTTTGACTTGTTTTAAGGACATTACATTAAAGTTGGATCAGCATGTAGTGTTATTTCACTTTAATTTTGTGTGTGGCTCCAAATCCAGGCCTCCATTGGTTAATAAATTTGATTTCCATTGATGATTTTTGTGTGATTTTGTTGTCAGCACATTCAACTTTGTACAGAACAAAGTATTCAATGAGAATATTTCTTTCATTCAGATCTAGGATGTGTTATTTGAGTGTTCCCTTTATTTTTTTGAGCAGTGTATATATAAATAGACTTAGACTGACTTTATTGTCATTTTGCATGCACAGGGTGTATACAGAACGAAATTTCGTTGCATACAGCTCAGGACAATGTTTTGAGCTTCCAATGTTGTGAGGTTACTCCAGAATAAAATAAAATACAGTATAAAATATGAATATAAATCTAAATATAAAGTGCAGGAATGACAGTAAAATATAAGTTATTTAGCTATGTACATGTGCAAGGTATAAAGTGGAGACCAGTTTTTGAGTGCAGTCCAGTTAAGAGTTCAGCAGTCTGATGGCAAGTGGGAAAAAGCTGTTTCGGAACCTGGTGGACCTGCACTGGACGCTGCGGAACCTCTTTCCAGAGGGCAGCAGGGAGAACAGTCCATGGTGGGGGTGTGAGGGGTCACTGATGATGTTTCGGCCTCGTGACACGCAGCGCTGGGATGAAATGAAGAATTACCTTAATTTTTTTCAGTTAAACGGTTGGTTTTAACTCAATTAAGTGAAAGCGTGGAGCCGTCACCATAGCATAGCACCATAGCAGAGAATAACAATTATTTCATGCTACATTATGAAAATTGTACTGCTCTAACAATATTATTCATGTTTGTACAATATCCTGTTGCATTATTAAAAAACTCCTTTCACATTTGAACAATATCTCGGTTATCATGTGCCTATTTTTCATGCTAAAACACACATCTTCTCACATTCTTACATTGTAATATGTATGATGTATGAACATGTTCATACACAAACAAAGATGCTTTCCTGCTGGAATGTAAAACGTTTGTGTTGTGGTGGCTGTTAGAGAGCCAAATTCCAGACAAGCAGTGGAGTGTGACATTAGATTCATTTATTTCGTAAAGAAGAAGAAGAAGAAAGAAGCAGACTTTAAACGACTTGACAAGGTGGAACCAAAACGAGAAACAGGCCCGACAACAATCTAAGAAAATAAATACAAATACACATGAAGCATAACACGTAAACTTAGTTTACCAGACGAAGAAGTGAACAGCAAACCTAAATACCACGCATGAAAAATAAAAAAAAAACAAAGACTTACACAAGAACATGGCAGGAATAATCTGAAGGGAAAAGCTAATAATCAGGGCTAAAGTATAAACTATAAAACTAGACATGAACGGGCATGACGAGACCTGATGAGCAACGAGGAAGAGAAACTGACAGAGCATGAGAAGACTTACACTAGGACTAAGCAAACACAACAGAACCTATTCAGGAAGGGGAACACCAGAATAACTTATAAAAACAGATCTACCAGAAAGAACTAATGATGCAAAAACTATGAACCATAAATAACCCATAACAAAACCACAAACCAAAACAGCCAAGAATCATGACACATTTCACTTGGAGAAACGTCATCCACCACTCCATCTGAAGGCTTCACAGTGTGTAAAAGAGTCAAGACGCCACAATAATTTGCGGTGATTTCTGACCAGTTCTGTCTCTGCTCAACCCAGCATGGGGCCAGCTGGATCTGGAAACGTCTCACGGTACTCTGCCTGACTACACAGCCAGGTCCAGTTTTTTCCACTTCCAATACCGATACAGATATCGATATGTTGGCCGATACTGATCTGATACAGAAAAACATTCCTGAATTGACTTAAAATGTTTCTTTGTTTATTTTTTTTCTTTTAACACAGACAAATGTACAGAACTACGCAGTTATTAAATAAGCATCAGTGAAGCACAATTAAGTTCACAAGTTTGGTCAAACATGTAAAAACAACACAACGTTTGTTTGTTCAGTCAGTGCAAACATGAGTAAAACAATCGATGTAAAATAAATGTAATGAAGAAACCGAAACGGTTGACTACCTAAATAATGAACTGTTACAAACTTTCATTCAAATGGTTCAGAATTAGGAATTCCAAATACAAGGTAAAAAAATAAAAAATAACAAAGCATATCACTCAGAACACAAAGCATAGAGTTTGACTGAATAGATCTGCCCTTATGGATCGAGCACATATTGTTGCGGACAATTGTATATTTTTTGTGAGTAAAGACAGGAGGATGTTTTATCAACATTTTTACAGATTGTTTGAATTTCTGTCAGTAATAATTAGATATAGATGTTTACACAGTGCATGCTTTAATACAGGTTAGAGCTGCTGCTGACTGACTCATCTGTTGAGTCTGGTAAAAGATACAGGGACAAGTTAAATATCTGAATATCTTGGTAATTATTTTTCTTCACTGATTAAATGCTGGTGAAATGGAGGCAACCAGAAGTCTGTAGCTAGACTACCTATGCTAAATCGTTGCTCTCACATAGTCTACCCACTTTTCTTGGAGAAAAACATTGTTACAAATTGACTCCCTTTTTCTCTTTCTCCCTCTCTCTCTGTTTTTTTAATCGGACATTTTTTTTTCTTGTCTGCACAGTGACTTCCAGTCGTTCTTGTCTTGTACGGACTGCCTGCTGAACACCGTCAGTGTCGACTGCGCTAAGCAGGAACAAACCATTTCATGCAAATCGTGTTCAGTTCAAATGTGGATATTTGCTTTTTGGTCTGGGAGAGGGTAGAGTTTAATTTTTACTAATAGCAAGTTTAAAAATGATGTCATTCATTTTATTATTGACAGGACCCCCAAAATGTTTTTATTTTATTTCTATTAAATAAAAAAAAGGATTTGTTGTGGGGGTTCCCTGTTGATCAGAGGTCCTTGGAATTGTCAAAGCTTCTCTGCTCAGGTTTAGTTCACACAAAGTGGCCTTGTGCTGCGCAGTCACAACACAAGTGACCACATAGCAAAACTGAAGCACAGTTCATTTGTTTTACTGAAATGCTTATGTTGAAACAATAAAATATTCTCTCTGACAGTTTTAGGACGGCTGCATTTTTTGTTACATTTCAAGCCTACAAAGCTAAGAATTGTAATTACCGGTAATTGTGACTAATTACAGCACTAGAGTGTGATTAACCTAATGCTGTTCAATCGACTGGTAGCACGAATAAAACTTTAACTGTACAACACCATTTCCTCTAAAATAAATCCATTATATCTCTGAGTGACAGACACAGAAGGCAAAAAAAAAGTTTTTAAATTGTATATAATTTTATAAGTTTAGACCTTAATCCAAAAACAACAAGTAAAATATGGAATAAAAAAATATTGTTTCACTTTTGGAAAGGGTTTGAAATTCATACATTTTGATCAAATCTGCACTATAAAAATCTAATGAATAATAATTACATCCATTCTTCATACTAGAAAATTAGACTCTGGTTGAATATTTTCAACACATTTGATCAAAACTGTAATAATAATAATATTGGTAAATGTAATGTATCTGTACACAGTCATCATAGAGGATTAAATCTCTGTTCACTGCCAGGCACCACAGGAAATAACAAAATTGACAATAATGTATTGTGGTGGTTTGATGAAGGCGCATGGCGTCATGAAGGTGCTGATAAATGCACTAGTGCAAAGAAATTTTTTTTTAGAAAAATCTAAACAGAACAAAATGAATCAGGAACTCAAAACAACACAAAGAGCTTAAATTACAGAAGGAAAAAAACCCACAGTTGGCCGTTCTTTGCTTCAACTTAATTTGAACAATTTCCCCCCATCTTTGAGGTTTGCAACTTGAGACATTTTACCGACTTTTCTCATTAATCTGCATGCAAGGCATAGAACAAATCAATATCCATCATCTCGAGTTTATTGTTCAAACAGCTGAAGCTCTTTGTTGAGGCTTTGAGGCTTTGGAGCGGCCTCTGACCTCTCGCTCCCCTCTCCCCGCCCTCTGCCTGTGGGAATCCTTGAAGTTTTTCTTTGCTTTTTTTTTTTTTCCAGCGCTCACTAACAAATTGCCCGCGCTGCGACTCAAATACTCTTAATTTCATGCCGATCCCAGCAGATCGGTATGAATCTAAATCATGGAGCTTCAAAAAGATGGCAGGCGGGAGATGGAACATCACGAAAGCAAAAGAAAAAAACAAAAACACAACAAAAAACAGGACAGACTGTGGTTGATGTTACATTAATAGACTCAGACAGAGCAGGCTTTTGCAGAGATGTGACGTAAAGACGCATGTAACCGCATTAAAGTGTGTTTCTGCAAGGCTTCTTATGCGCAGGCCTGGACTCACATGTGCACAGACGGAGGGAATCCCCCAGCTGAGTCACGCAGGAGCAAACCCTCCTCACGCTGTAATCCGGCCCGGATAAAACGGGCCTCAGTTGGACTTTTGTGCTTCCAGCTAGATGTGGCGACACCTGAGCAAAGTCCCGTTACGACGAACAGCGCCGTAATCCTTGCAGAGGACACCTGCGCCTCCCCACAGCTTCTGAAGGATGGAGCCGGAACATGAGGACGGAGGGCTAATATTTACTGTAGCGATGAGTAAAAGATGACTTTCTGCAGGTCCATCCGCCAGGTTTGATCTGTGCTGCAGTTGGTGCGGGGGGATGAGTCAGACTCAGGGGTGGTGCCAGGACAGTGTCGACACAAGCTAAATCACTGGAGGCTCTCAGACTCCCCAAACCACCGGCAACAACAAGCAACACACCCAGAATCAGGACGAGCTGGAATGTTGTTCATATGGTTCCCATTTCATCCTCTGCAAACCAGAAGATGAATTGGCTCTTCGGCTGCTCGGTTAGCTGACTTCTTTATTAATCTGGTTCTGACGGGGCCTTCAGGGACAGTTGGTATTTTGGCCTTGAGCGCGACTGGAAGGTTGACTCAACCTGCTTTCGCCCTGAAATTAATGATCAATTAATTATAAATGATTAAATTTATGATCAACTGACATAGGACCGTGTTCTTGAAATGATTTTTTTTTTACTATTTTGGTGTTATATATATATATATCTTTGATCTGTATTTTAATTGTGCAAACTTAATTAAGCTAAAAGTACAAAAGGTTGACAAAAATGATTCATAACTGTTAGATTTAAACTTAAAATTATTTTTCATTCAACCATTCCGCTTAATTGGAGAAATAAGAAAAAAGAGATTTAAAAAGTTTGATTTAATTAGTACTTTATTGAAAAATGGCATGTCAAAAAAAAAAAAAATCATTTTCGTCCTTAAAAAAAGAAACATTCTTAGCACTCCAACGCTTCTCATATCTGCTGTGGTTCAAGTTTCCACTGCTAGTTTTGTGATTTAACTTTCACTAGAAAGGACCGCGACACGACGAGACGAGTTTAAAGGTTTAATGGAGGAATAAGTCGAAGGATTGAACCCAGCGTGGCGCTCAGTCTTCAGAAAATGTCGGAGAACCTGCAGATCTAACCTGAAACAAAGAGGATAGGATGAAAAATGACTTCCTTTCACAAAGAGCGGGAGTTTTTAAAAAGACAGACACCCCATTTGATTATAGGCGCTAATTTATGGTGACGTAGTTCAGCTAGGTGACGTGGTAACTTGATTGTGTGCTAAAATTGTGCCTGGGAAAAACACAACACTCAACCTTTAAAGTCAAAAATACTTGTTTGTTGATCCCAAAAGGTAACTAAACTAACGCGTCCATTCATCACTACGCAGACCAGGTGCATTCTGGGATTGAGGCCGATGTGACAGAAGGAAGCTAGAATCGGACCCACAGCCGTCCTCGTGTCCCGTGTGGTGGGCTGCGGTCAGTCGCTCCAAACTGCCTGTTTTTGTCCATTTAAACGCTTCATTTCTCTTCACAATCCCCGTATTGTTTAACAAGCTGCAGCAATTGCGGCTCGCAGCGCGTATTACACTGCGGCGTCTCGGGCCGATTGTGTACAGAGAGAAGGAACAATTACTCTGGGCTTAACTTTGATGAAGAGGAGGAGGAGGAGGAAGGTGGTTTACTATCTGTGCTACGGAGCAGAACAAGATCCCCCTGCTTGGAAAACATGCATGAAACTACGGCCACAGGCTTCAGCCAATTCACCGTGATGTTTTTTTTTTTTTTTTGCCTTTCGGTGCTCGCATGAAAAAAAAAAAAAAAGTTCCCCATCACACTCATATGGAGATCGATATCGGGGCTGCGAATCTCTCCTGTTCTCAGTCAAACTAGGCCAGAGTCAGCAGCAGCAGCAGCAGCAGCTCTTCCTCCTCCTCCTCTTCCTCCTCCTCACTGTTCTTATTCTGATCTTTATCTGGAGCGCGCGCATTCTGAGCAGAGCAGCAGTTTTTTCGACACTGCTGGCCTTGATACGACCACACAGCACATCCTAACCACCGACACGCAGCTCTACCAGGAAGACTCTCTGCTTGTCAGATCCACATGGCTCGTATCTACAATCTGTTGTGATTAAAACGGCTCCCGCTGTTCCCCCCCCCCCCCCACGCCAGGCAGTGCCGTAAACTCGCAGCCTGTCAGCAAATGCTGTTTTCGCACATCCGCTGATAAATTCTCCCGTAACTCCCTTAGAGAGCCATGCGGTGATCTGACTGCGGGTTCTGGCGGCAGATGCGGCGACGTGCCAGTGATCCTCATCTGGGTTGAATCGGACCTGGTAATCATTGAAATGCGTGGAAGACAACACGTCAAGTTGGACTGAGCAGCTTTATCATATTTGGCAATAAAACAAAACAAACAAACAAACAAAAAAACTGGATTGTGTTCAAAGGGAGGCAGGGAACCAAACAGGTTAATCATCTTTGCTAGGAGAACACAGACGTCAGTAATGGACCTGCTCCAAGATCCAGAATCAGGATGAGGCTTCAGGAAACGCTGAAATAAAAACCCCGGTGCTGTCATGTTACAACTGAGAACTGATTTAAAGGGGCAGTGTCGTGTAAAGTCAACTTTTTTCAGCTTTACAACAAAATATCCCTTATGCATGTTTGAGGAATCCTTTAATAAGACGAAGCTCCTCCTCTGAGCTGCAGTTTCCAACCTTCTGCCTCTCTGAGCAGCCCTACCCTGCACCTGTCCCCCTCTCGGCTCCTTCAGACTAGCCAGCAGCAATTAGCAAACACCTGGTGGAACTGCGCATCTGCTGAGCTCATTATAGGAGCTACTTCTCAGTGAAACGCTGGTAAAATACATTGCTAAAGGGTTAATAAAGGACAGATGTCATGATGACTTCCTGAGGGCGGAGTTTTAGTTTTAGAAAGAGCAGGAGCTTCTTAAAGAATCAGAGGCCCAAGATCCAGGTGTTATATTACACAGTCAAATCGATCAAAGTCTTATTTGATATATCACTTTTATAACAACTGAAGGTAACATAATTACTTGATTGTACTACAAATTAACTCCATGTGTCTGGAAAACGCATAACGCTGCCCCTTTAAGAGATCCTTGTTGAGTAAAACAAACCCTATTAGGATAGAATGTGAAATTTATTTAAAAGCCTGAACAAAATCTGTACCTGAACGCATGGATGGTCTTTCTTTCTTATTATTATTCATCTGTCAAACCAAACAAACAAAGTCAGTGTAATTCGTTTTTTTTTGTTTGTTTATTATGCCAACCTTAGTTATGGAATCATCGGTCATTCTGATGGTACTGAATATTCTTTTTGTTGGTAGATTTCTTTTCAGACTTTGTTTGGAAAATGTCAAATCTGCCAACTTGCGTCACTTTATGACGCACAAACACAAGGTAAACAAAAGCGCAAAAGAGCTCAAAAAGAAGAGGTGAAACAATAACAAGTGTATACAAATATCCCAATCCCATCATTTTCCAACATCTGCCTCCCCTTTTCGTTTTGTGGCTGGTGGGTCAAAGTATTTTTCTCCACTGATGGAAACTGTTGCAGCAACTGTGGGATGGTCCTCCTGAAGCCTGCTTTTCAGGACGGGATCATTTCATGCAGCCACACAAATGTTAGGAAGTTGCGCAGTCTTTACGTTCAGGGCCTAAAGCACGTTTCCAAAATACAAGCAAAAAGGTGAGAGATCATATTTATGCTCAGAGGCTCTGAGACTGGATGTCAGGTTCTTATCAGATGCTTTATTACTTTCAAACAAAATGAAAATAAGTCTATTTATTTCTAGAAAGTTCCACACTTGCTTTAAACTGCAGTATGTAACTTTGATAAAAAACAAACAAGTTGTTTACATATTTGTTAAAACTGTCATCATGACGTGACAATAGTAGGAGAAAGATAATCTGTGAAAAGATTGATCTCCACCTAATCTTTGATCTGTTATTGATGTGTGAAAAACTGCAAAGTTTCCAGTCAAAAACAACCAATCAGAGCCTGGAGGAGGGGCTTAACGCCATCAATCAATCTCATTTATGCGCTGCCAAATGAGGAGAAACAACTTACCATTACAGGAAAACTGTTTGTCCACTGTCATCAGAGGCTATGCTAACTAGCCTTAGCATTCACTGCAGGCTCTGCTATCAGGAAGAAGTAGAGAGCTCAGAGGGTGATTGACAGCACTAAGACCCGCCTCCAGGCTCTGATTGGTTGTTTCTAGTTTGCACTGGGAGAAGGGACAGGAGCTACAAAAATCTTTAACAGATTATCTGTGTCATCCTGTTATCTGTCATGGCTTTTAATGAGCTAGGACTGCATTTTTTTTATTATTTTTTTTTCTCCGAAGAGTTTTTGCGGCTCGTATTTTTTGTACAGTAGGCAGACAGGAAGGAGGGCGAGGAGAGGGGGAAGACATGCGGTAAAGGTCGTCGGGACCGGGAGCCGAACCCGCGACGTCGAGGACTAAGGCCTCCAAGCGTGGGGCGTGCTAACCCCCTGCGCCACCACAGCACGCCCCAAGCTAGGACAGCATTTAATCAAATATATATCTGTATACATTTGTCCTCTGCTAATAGAGCTAACAATGTCAGAGGTTTCTGTCAGAGACTTGCTGCTCATCTTTGACAGTGGAAGTTATAATTAGAGCAGGTCCAGTAAGCTCTGGAAGCCGGGTTTCTTCATTACTTGAAAAAAATGTTACTACCAGCCACTGTCCTGCATACAGGAAAGGCTGGAGGTGAAAGGTCGTGAATAACACGGAGACACTGCTGTAACCATCCTGAGCTGAAAAAGCAAGGTTTGGCCCCTGGCATGTGGGGCGCATCACCTGAACAGGTCAGGTATGTAGTAGCCTCAAATACGGAGAATTTGAACTGGGAATCCAAAAGTGCCACCATTCAATAACTTGAAAAGTTCAAAATGTATTTTGATACATGCGGGAATTTGATTAAAACCAAGAGGTCACAGGTGTTAAATAAGTTCATCTTTAAATTAAATAAATATTGAAATAGGTGCTGCACAGTGGAGCAGTTGATAGAGCTGTTGCCTTGCAGCAAGAAGGTCCTGGGTTCGATTCCCGGCCCGGGGTCTTTCTGCGTGGACAGACTGGCGACCCATCCAGGGTGACCCCGCCTCTCGCCCGGAACGTTAACTGGAGAGGCACCAGCACCTTTCAGAACCCCACTAGGGGTTAGAAAATGGATGGATGGATGAAATATTGAAACAATAAATATGTTTAGTAATTTTTAATATAGGCTTACTTTATGGTTCTGTTGTTGAAGGACATTGTGAATGTATTTGATCTCTCATTCACATAACTCAAACAGCGCTTATTATAGACAACGTGATTTGTCTGGTTACAGGTTAACAAATCAGATTTTAGTTTAAAACGGAAAATTTATGTATGATTTTACCACATATTTCATTAAAATTTTCCTCAGTTTAATTACTTTTAATTATTTTATTGAGTAATAAATAATGAATCATGTCTTCAAATGGTAAATACATTTTAGTGAATGGTTACAAAATGCCTTGTCTAAGATGATGTGATCCCAGACAGAGCTGTCAGCTGACCCGGCCCGTTGTAGCTGTGATTCTATTGAACGTGTGATTGTACAATTTGACATTTCTAAAAATGAATTTGCTTAACACTCCAATTTTGAAACAAAAAGAGGTTTTTGGCTAAGACGAGGTGTTTTTAAAAAAAAAAAAATTGTGACTGTATTAAAATTGGTCTGCTTCACAAAAAGCCAATGGAGATACTTTTTTCACTTCACACGAGTGACATGATCAACAACCGAACCGAAAACCACAAAGAACAAGATGACAGGAAGTGGTAGGGGGGTTGTGTTTTAGATGACTTATTTTGTGAACAAATTTACTCACGCGTGGTTTTAATGGCGTCTCTTATTTAATGAAAACGCCGCAATTGTGAAATTGTCTTCTTTCGATAGTAGTGGAAAGTTTTGCACACATTTGGAACAGAAGCGCAGCTAATGTCGGCCCATCGGGCCCAACCAAGACCAACCAAGACCGACACTTCAAAACTAATCTGCGGCATGAGAGTGAGAGAATTCACTCTGAAAAGAAAGGAAGTGTCTGATATTACTTTTTAACAGTGTTGTATAAAGTACTGAAATCTCAGAGTCAAGTAAAAGTACAAGTACCTCTCCAAAATACGACTTTGGTAAAAGTCGAAGTCACTGACTGAAATGTTACTCGAGTAAAAGTCTTAAAGTATCTGAAACTTCTTGTACTTAAGTATGGAAATTACTGTAAAAATGGATGTACTCAAGTAATGTAATGAAAAGTACAAGTAAAAAGTAAAACAAGGCAAGTTTGAATGACATTTCTTATATTTTGGTAAACTTGTCAAATAAACTTAAAATAATGTACACAACCAAGTGCAGGCAAAATGAAACCTGCTAATAAATTGTTCCAGTTTTAAAGAGTAGCACATGTTAATGGTTTGTGGTTTTGAACTTGCATGCCTTTCCTATATTCGTTAAATTGAGTCTAAATTGCTATCGCTATGGCTTCTGTCCCCCATTGAACTAGGGTGACCAGACGTCCTCTTTTTCCCGGACATGTTCTACTTTTCAGACCTAAAAAGATGTCCGGGGGGAATTTAAAAATTGTCCGGGATTTTGGTCAATTGCCTCAAAACACATTACATAGCTTATAGTGCATTATAGGGCACGGCGCTGCGTGTCACGTAATCCCTGAGCCGCGTCAGTGCGGGCAGCACTGTTCTCTGTTCGTCCCTCCCACCCACTCGGTGTAAGGTGTTCTGATTTCTGATTTCCCCAACAATGGGAGAAGCGAAACAGGTGTATCCTATTGGAGGTGATGAACAAGCCCAGGCAAGCAGGCTACGGACTTTGTTCGGTAGCCTATTTGCTACTTGCTAATCAGTAGGTGGGGTCAAAACACTTTGTTTCTCTCTCTCGCGTGTTTGTAACGAGTAACAAAACCATACATTGAAAATGTATCGGAGTAAAAGTACGCAATTAAGTTCGGAAATATAGTGAAGTAAAAGTGAAAGTCATCAAAAATTTTCATACTCCAGGAAAGTATGAAGTACTCCAAACTATACTTAAAGTAGTGAAGTATTTGTACTTTGTTACTATACAACACTGCTTTTTAAGTCCAACTTTCAACGTTGTTTCAACCGTTGTAAATTAAAACGTGACTGTCTAGTGTGCCCTGGTTTATCGACCATCAAAAAACTTTATTCAAGACTTTACAGATTTTATTTCAAAAATAGTACAGAAGTCTGACATATTGCTGATAATTGGCGATTTCCACACACACACACACACACACACGTCTGATGTGTCAGTTGGACCCAAATGGAACCAGAGGCAGAGAGATGGGATGAAAAACTTTTAGTGATGGGAAATTAAGACTTAACAAAACTGGCATGAGGAGACCTGGGACATGGAAATGAAAAATCCAGCAAGAACAACAACAACAAAAAGAAACAAAAGTAAAAAACAGGAACTTAAATAGTGAGACAGGAGAAGAGAATGTCTCAGAACCAGCTGAACTAATCAGAGGGAATGTGAAACAGCTGTGGGGATATTGGAACAGAGTAACTGAGTCTAATTAAGACAAAGGGAGCTGAAC
Source organism: Xiphophorus maculatus (assembly GCF_002775205.1). NCBI lineage: Eukaryota > Metazoa > Chordata > Actinopteri > Cyprinodontiformes > Poeciliidae > Xiphophorus > Xiphophorus maculatus. Next base: position 3,401,521 of record NC_036449.1, on the reverse strand, counting down.
TGAGACACAGAAGGATCTACACACCCAAAACGAAAAAAACTAACACGGGTTTCAAACGATAAATCAAAATGCCAAAACACAAGAAACACAACGAAAACCCCAATGACAGTAATAACAGAGTGTGGCAATCTCACAATAATGAACCCTTAAAAAATTATCATTTACAAAAAAGACAAACAAACAAAAAAACCACCTGTAGATCATGACAGTAAGATAGGTTGAACTTTTTATCAACGTGATCAAAGATGGGAAACCCAGCACAGAAAGGTCTTTCCCTTTGGTCTGAAATCATGTGTTCAGGCTTTTTCCTAGATGATCTCGCAGAAACAATTGTTTCCACGATGATGTCAACAAAACCCCACAGATGTTTGTTTGTGGGAGACCTGATTAGCAGCCGGTGACCCAATTAACTTCCTGCGAGGAGAGAAAACACTTAGCGACGGTTCTGTGCAGCACACAGAGCGGCGGATCCCTTCAGCGCCGAACAAACAATGGAACACGGCATTGTTGGGAAGAAAAAAAAAACACAATCCAAAGAGACTTTTTTTGCTGAAGTTATCTGGTTGCATCTCACACACACACACACGCACCCACGTGGCGCTATTAAGGTTTATGACAAGTCTGTTGTTGATTTCAGGTGATTGGTTGCGGCGGCCAGGAACAGTATGTAGTGGCCTGTCTGAGCCCAGAGTATAAAGAGATTTTTTGTTTCTGAGTTGGCAACACTTCGTCAATCCCCCCACCCCCCGACCCGCAGACCCCCTCATTCAAATCCATACCAGTTTGTTTCTTGTTGCTTTCAAATTCCTTCAAAGCTTTGTTTCTTAATCGAAAAGGAATTCCCTCATCGTTTTCTGCTCTTTGCTCCACGCTTGACTTCATACGATTTAGTGAAGCTGAGCAGATCGACGAATGTTTCTTGGCTTTTCCCAGTCAAGGCCTCTAGGACTAAAAAAAGAAAAGGAAAAAAAAAAAACAGTGTGTGCACGCATGTACTCAATCGTACACAATGCAAGGAGAGCTAGTAAAAAGATTCCATCCACAGAGTTATTGACACGAGATCGAGCTCCTCTGCCAAACATCCTCTTTACCAGAATCCAGCTGACCTCGGGATGCGATCGAGATCTTATTCCTGGATTAACCGGCAGGCCCCGACCGCATCCATGCGCCTGTGTTGTCGGGAGCCGCATCACCTGAGAAAGAAGAGCCTGTTTACTCGGAGTTAATCCTGGCTCTGATTGGAAACAAACATGTCATGTGCAGCCGTTTCCCCGCAGCAATCCATCAGTTTGTCTGCAGCAAACCACGGCACCGGGAGCAGACTGGAGAGAGGAAACCAGGAATCAACAACTGCCCTGTCCCCGTGTGTGTGTGTGTGTGTGTGTGTGTGTGTGTGGAGTGAGGCTAATGCTTGTCCAACAGACACAAATACTGAGAAACACATGGATACATAGGCAGGCATGGGCATATTTAACACACACACACGCAAATGTACAGCTGTTTAGAATTACTCTGCCGCAGTGATGAACTCACTGACACACCGCGACTCATATAACCCATTTAAAGATAAATAAGAATGTGGGGGAAATATGTTATATTCATAGATTTACGATAATGTTTTTTTTTTTTTTGTTTTTTTGAAGTCATTATTCAGAGGGATGACTCCAAAGTTAAGATCAGAATGTAACAAACAGGAATCTAGCTCACCAGATCTGCTGGAAGACCATAATTGAAGTCGCAAAACACAAGACAGTTAATTTCAGCAGTCAGTGTGGTTTGAGGTTGTCTATCAATTCCAATCAGTGTCGAACTCTTCAGCAGGAGCAGAAACACCGACGGCGGCTCTGCTGTGACTCTCTGTCACTTTCAGCACTCAGCCAGTAGATTTGCATAGATTTTCATCTCTGGCGGTGTGGGCATTTATCGTATCGCTTATCATTTATTGTGATAAATTCCTTATCACGATAAGAATTTTGATTAATTGTTGTCACAATAAATTCCAATTATTAAAATGACCCAAAACTATTTTCTGGGCATTGAAATTCCACAGTTTTAATATCTATAAATATTATTACATTTGAAAGTAGGATTAAATGCAGTTGCTGTGAGCAGTTTAGTGATATAAATCTGTTTTACATGACTGGTGTCCTAGAGAAGCAGATTACAAATATTTTCAAGAGCAGTTTTTATGTTTGTGGAGCTATGATTGGTGTACCATAAAGTCACAGTCATACCTAGTTTTACCTATTAATAAGTAATAAATACTTCTTATCATTGCTTTTATTATTATCAGAACAGTACCACAAAATATCGATAAAACTTTAAGTCCATATTGCCCACCCAGTATTATGTTGAATCATAATAGTAATTTTGCAGTAGCCAGAAACAGAAAGACAGGCATACTGCTAAAAATGTAATGCAGTTACGGCCTCTTTCCATTTCCTGTTTCGTTCCGAATCCATTTTCAGAGCATCGTTGTGTCGTGAAGTTGAGCCACAGGTAGCAGTTCTGAGCCAGTCCTCACAATATACAAGGCATGCCATATTTGGGTGTTTTTGTTCTGTCAGTACAAGACACCAAATATGCTGTTGGTTTGAACTTTAAAAAAAAAAAAATTTCATAGTAAGCGAGAGAGTGAATAGCTTGTATTTGCATTAGAGCAGGTAAACTTCCTGAATAGAGGGAAAGGTCTGAAAGAATAGTTAGAAAGAATCAGGTAGGAATGAGATTCTTCCATGTTGGTGGAGTGGCCTTCGACTCTGAGAAAGTTAATAAGTTAATTGCTGGAATTAAGTTGGAGGGCAGATAGTTGGGTAGTTGTAAGTAAAATGATTCTGGCATTTGAGGATTCGTTTGGAAGTTTAATGTTTTCTTGTTCGGTTTTACGGAGAGAAAGCAAACCAGGAAGTTTTTGGAAATTAATCTGTCAGGAGCTGCGTTTGCTTTACAAATGAGTGCAAAACTTTGCCAATAAAATGTTAATATTGAAGAATCATTAAATAAGAAAGTCAATTAAAATCCCACATGAATATGTTTGCTGACGTGATTAGTCAATAAAAAAAACGTACCGATTTGAACTCTCTTATACATTTCTGTTTGTGAAAAATGATTTTACAAGTTGATTGATACAGTTGACCACCATCATAAATCATGTTAGCTGAACTGGGCAAATGAAATTATACGGCACTTTTTCAGTCATACTCCGACTTAAAGCCGTTTAACAGTAGATCCTCATTCACCCAGCTGCACCCCCCCCCCACACACACACACACACACCCCTACAACGACAAACGGAACAGTGGGCAACTTGGGGTTAGTGCCTTGCAAAGAGGCACTTTGACATTTGGCAGGGGAAAACGGTAGAATCAGACCCAGAAACTTTTCAGACTTTCCAAATCTGATTTCTGGCTTAAATCAATTCCAGTTGATTTTCCCAACTAACTGACAACAAATATTATACATCAGTAAATTCCCACATTTACTGTAACATTGCAGTATTGTACACAAAACTTTAACAGGTTAATTGACGATGGCCCTCTAACCAAGTCCCGCTGCTTAGTTAATCTAGTTCAGGTTTGGGCAACTCCAGTCATCGAGGGCCGATGTCCTGCAGCTCTTCAACATCTCCCTGTCCAACATATTTCAGTCAAATAGCTGAATCAACTCCTCAGTGAACTCAAGTTTTCCAGAGTCCTGTTAATGACCTCATTATTTGACTGATGTATGCTGAAGGAGAGACTCAAAGAGTAGCAGGACACCAATCATTTGAGGACTGGAGTTGCCCTCCACTGGTCTAGTCTGAGGAGAGATCCTCAGGTTTTCCACTCCACAGGATCCTGTCTTCAGTTACAACTAGTGTCACTGTACTGCTTCCTTTGCGTCACTAGGAACAATCCAGTAGGGTGTGTTTAAAGGATCTTTCTAGGTTATTCTTGAAGAATGCCTGACTCCTGACAACTACCTCCCTTTTAAAGCAAACAAGAAGTGAACTGACCGAAGTGCCCACGCTCTGGGCAGGTTGCACTGCCAATTCACCGCGAGGCGTAAAAGGGCCCGGGCGAAAAATTCCAAAGTTGGCATTCCCTGGTATGGAGCTCCACATTGTCAATGTATGACAAGTGGCTGGGAGGTCCCTAACTGAGGAACTACTCCTTATAATTTGGCTCTCTGTTCACCACAGAAAACCAGTCCAGCTTCCCGCTCTCCGCCAACGTCGGCCCAATCTACTTAAAACTCCTTCACCTGACGCTTAACTTGTCTTTGTTGAAATGCAATTGGTTGCTTTCAGTTTACCAATTTGTTCCACAGGATCTATTTAAGACAAACATTAGTTAGAAGATTGGTACAAGCAACCAGGGAGCAAAGACAATTGTAGTCTATTTCACAGGGGATCTAGAGACTGCTTTTACATTTCTGAAACTGACCTCTTGGAGTCTACGCGTAGTCAAAACGCCTTTGGACATAAGGCTGGACATTCCCTGGACTCTGGGAAAACGATGTCAGCATTGGAGATGGTTTAGCCCTTTTCTAGAAACCGATGGTCTGAGGAGGATGGCGGTCAGAGCAGCCCTTTGTGCTGCCTTGCCACCTGAAATCGCGCTGCACTTAAATCCCACACTTTGGCATTTGGCATGAAGTTTGATCCTGATCCAGTAAGTGTTTGTTCTGCAGCCAGTCAAGAAGTAGGCAGTAGCTTTACTGTAAACACAATTATGCTAACTGTGGGAGGATTCATTGACCACATGAAGAGAGGAAGGCTCTCACGCAAAACATTCAAACAGGCAGTCTCACACTCTATACTTACTCACTTACATGCTCATAAAGCCCAACATGGCACTCATGCGCACCTGCAGTCTCACGATACGGACCCGCTGGCCCCTCACACGGACGCGCAACTGCATGTCGTAAACAACTTCCTCTGTGGTCTGTGTGATTAGAAAGCATGCGGAATGAGTATAACGAAGGGGCCGGCCCCCGTACTGCACACACACACCAACACACACACATACTGGAACCACAAGACAAGGCAGATGCAGTTAGGAGCAAACACTCCACAGGTGGCCACCTCCGTGGTAATCAGCACAACCTGCAGGGAGCCCCAGTTCATCAACACACACACATGCTAAGCCTAACCTATTTACCAGTAGATGAAGAATTAAGAAAATATTGTGATGGCTAACTGCTGCATTCTAAGTGAGTCACACACACAATGGCCAGCATCTCACCTCAGGCAAGCATCTGCTTGGTCAGTAGTGTCATTTACAGAATAACACATCATTCTTTCCACTGTGGGAGTGGGCAGGGCTCTCTTTGGTTTCAGAGTCACTGTACTCGCTCCAGCCAACACGCAGACCCATACTCACACACACCAAGAATCATACTCAAAGCGGCGCACACCCTTTTTTCCACGCATCCTAGAACTTTAAGGGAATCCTCAGCTGGCGCGATCTGACGACTTGAACTCCCCAAACTCGCTAATGTTGACCTCAGGCAGATTTATTTGAATCTAAAATGGTTCAAATAAAGCCCAGGTTAATGCTGCTAGACGGAGAGAGGGAGAGGGTGTTCAGTTGTCCCTGTAGATGGTGTGTTTGTGTGTCACTTTGCCATTGCAAATCCCTTTTCATTGAGGCATGTTGATGCTTACTAGGCGTCGGTCCAGACTGGCTGAATGTTTATTGAACATTGTTTGTGGGCTTGACATTTCCCACAGAGCAGAGTGCATTAGTTTTATTATTCACCACAGAGTCAAGTGAAAGGCTGTGTTAAATCAAACCGCCATCAGGCCTGTTGTTCCTCTTTGCTCAAGAATGCGGATCCTGCGTTGGAATGCGGCCCAGATGTCACGCTCTCCAAGGTGAGCAGACCCTCGCTCGGTTTTCACGCCGGCACGTCGTCTTGGTTGTGAAATGTCGTCGTGACAAATGCAGCGGAAAGATCAAGGTGCTCGGTAGATACGGAGGATTGTAAGAGCATCGTAGCGCTCCGGCGCTGCTGGCATTTTGTATATCTGTGAGTTACAGTGCGGCGATAGCGATCTCTCTGAGATAGATTCGAAAAAAAAACACAGTTTGAAAGTGAAACTTATGTGCCACTTTTTGCCTAGAAAGGTTACGAGGCTGAAACCACCCACAAATACCTGAGTAGTGTCCCGGCATTTCCTCTCCTCCTTCCTGTGTCAGGCGTGACCCCGAATAGGGTTCTGACTCAGAGTAAGATGAAAGTTTCACAACGTTTTTTTTGTTGTTTTTTTTCTCGAGGAACATGCAGCTGTTCTGAACTTTCGTGGCTTGAAAATGGAAAAATGCATCTTATCCAACATGGACTCCTTGGCAAGATCTGATTGTTTAATTAGACAATCAAAAACTAAAACTAACTTGCAAAGCTATATTTATATATATATATCTATATATAGATATATATAACAAATTTTACTAAGCCTATCTGGTCATATTGGTTGAAATAATACTTCTTCACATATCATGCTTTAAGTTGCATGATATGCAAACTTAAAGCACAGAATCTGATTTGTCATGCATGTGACTCTGGTCACATTAGAAACATTTGTAATTCACAGGCTAAAGTATTGGGAGTGCTTCTTCTTTGTTTTTAATTAAAATGTTACACTTTTGATTGTAACATCAATTAATATAAGAGGCACTGAAAAAAATCTGCTCTGTTACTGCGCAGCCAGAAACTGAAGAAAAACCAAACTATTTTTATTTCTACCACCAAAACTTGAGTGCTACTTACTGGATTGTTCTGACAACAACCCTCTTTGGTGTGAACGCTGTTACTGAGGGAAGAACACTCAAGGTACGCTAGCCCTAGTTGGAGACAGGTGTTTAAAATTGAAGTGAGAGGAAGCTGTTTGTAAGGAACTTGTGCAAAGACACCCTATGATTCATTCAGGCTGCAAGAGAGAAAGACTTCATTTATTAATCTGACTTTAAATCAGAAGTCAGTCATACTTCAATTTGTTTTTACTTTTTTATTCCAAAAGCATTATTTAATAGTACAAAATATGTGGTTTTATTATATTCTCATTCTCATATTGTAGGTAATATATTTTCATCATGAAATTACTCTTTTTTTTTTTTTATTTGGACCTTATCAAAAGTATTTATTTATATACTTTATCTGAACATTTCTTGTTTAACAGTTAGTGGATTGGATATAATTAAATAAATACCTGTTATTTTATTTCATTTAACCAAGATAGTAAATTGAGAACTATTTCATAAAAGAGACTCGGCCAAGGCAGCAGCAGCATAATTACATATTTACACATAATTACAATAGAAACAAATGCATCAAAATTTGCACTCGTATGCTGGCTAAGTAAACTGATATTTTTAAACTCATTCAATACAACAAAAGTTCAAAGTTGAAGTTCAAATTGTAAGTGAAAACCTAAAGAGCCCCCCCTGCAATACAAATAAACTGACGTAAATCTGAATTAGACTTGTTTTGATTTTGATAGGACTTAACTGAATTAAGCTTAACTGAATTAAATAGGATTTTTTTGAATTCCTGAGTCAAAGCCAATTTAAGGTTTTTATGCTGAACACGTCTCAGTGATCCAGGAAGGTTGAGGTTTCTTTACTCTGTGTTTAATTTTAGAAACGGCGTGGCTCGCCCTAAAACAGAACCCCTCGGGAGATCCGCTCCGGGTCGCAAGTCTCACTCAGGTTTCCAGGTCAAACACGTTGGTGCCAACACTGATGTGGAGGGGAAGGAAACATTGTAGTGAACAAAACCATTGAGAGAGTGAGCGTCTGAAGAAAAACACATAAGCTGTCCATCATCGTTAATGCCGTGATTTTTATTTTATGCCTCCTCTACAGTTTTGTCATCAGAGAAAACTCAAACGGCAGATGTGGTTTTGGTATCCCGTGCCACAGCTTTGTGAAAGTAATTTTCACATCGAGATGGACTGATTTCAAAACTGCTAAAACTTTTACTGCCTGTTGCGTCAGCAGACAGAAACGCAACACGACCGAGTGTTTGGAACCGACTGAATCAAATCCCTCAGTCTGCTGTCACCGCCGCTGATGCTCTGCGCAGTGGCCGGGAGCAAGAATGAAGAAACGGGAGACGTAGAACAAAACTCGGAAAGTTGTTCACTAATCGGGAAGTCAAAGATGGTTAATTATATTTTGAAAATAAACTCACCAGTAATGTTAAAGAGGATCGTTTAGCTTGAAGTGTGTGTTGGGCCAAAGTCATAAGATGAAATAGAAAATGACAAAACTGTCCATTGAGTCAGATGAGTTCTGTTAAGAGTCTGACTGCAGAGGCTGACCAACAGACAGAAAATGAGTAAAGAATTGTCCTAAGAGAAGACACTGCACTCATGACAAGGTGTTTCCTGTACATAACGTGAGATAACAATGAATTTATACTTGTTAAAGAAAAATAATACATTGTTTCAAAGTTAATCATAATTTACACTGCTACCAATAATTTCTGTTCGAATTCCAAGCAGTTTTCCGACCCACATGTAGAATCAATAGCAAGACGTCAATTACAAATGCAAAAGGTTTCATTTGTAAAATAAAAGAATGTGCAGTAGAAAACTCTCTGGACGAGAGAGCGGAGAGTTAGGAAGGGAAACTGAACGATTTAAGAACATATGGGTGATGCATTTCCATTGCCCACATAATTGCACAATGAGACATTTTGAAAATCAGTTTCATAATGGAAACACACCAGTTTCAAAAAATTTTGATTTTTGCTAAAAACTTTTTGCTCCTAGGATGAGGCGGGTCTTTTGGCCGAATCAAAATTGGTTTATGTCACAAAACTGCAACGGAAACACTTTTCACCTCATACAAGTAACATGATCAACAACCGGCTGTTGCCATTGGTGCAAACCACTAAGAAGATGACAGGAAGTAGTCGGAGGACCATGTTTTTGAATGACTGTGTGAACAAGCTTATAAACATGTGATTTTAACTGCGTTTCTTAATTAACAATACTAAATCTAATACTTTTTTTTGAGGGTTTTCCTAGAAACACATGACATTTAGTAACTTAATTATGATGATTCTTTGTTTCACTTCAAATGAGTGTAAGAATTTAGAAATTCATTCTTCTAGGCATAAGAGAAGTCAACTTAAAATAACTCAAATGTGCGTAAAAGTAAAGTTTAACTGATGAATTTAGAAGTTTAGTCTTAGTTAATCATAAGTTAAGCACCAGAAATACACAAATTTATGTCCTGTTACCACATTAAAATAATAACTTAAGACTTAGATTAAACAAATGAACCAAATGTCTTAATATGCATCTGTAACAAAAATGGCTGTTTCACCAAACGTATCCCTCTCCTTTCTTTTTATCCTTAAGTATGCACTCAAAAAGAGAAAATCAATTTCAGAAATTACTTGTTTTTCCATATGTTTAATTTTGACCAGAGGATGAAAGCAGATGTTGCTTGGTTGTTTATAACTTGGGTCTATTTAGGAACAAAGAGGATGAAGTTAAATTTGAAATTGTTTTGTTTTATTTTGAAATGTCTGCATTAGAATCAGATGAAGCAACATTAAAATTGTACTTGTTGATTATAATATAACATGAGTTAGAATGAAAGAGAATGAGAATATATTGAATTTTAATTAGATTTTCATAAGAGGATGGCTTACTATTACATAAACTCTAAATTTAAATTTAGGATTAAAATTAGTGTAAGACCTACATTTTCATTAACATAAGCAACATAAAATGAAATAATTCATAAGTATCATGTGTTAGGGCGGTCTAATGATTGAAATGCATGCACGTATTCTGCAGGTCAAAATTTGGGATTAAAATAATTACTTATTAAAGCAGTTAGAAAACGGTTTGGTATTCCACTGGTGCTTTACTTCCAAATACATTATTTCAAATTTCTCCTTTTGAAGTTTCCTTAAAGATGACAAAACATATAGAGATCTGTCTCCCTGGCAACGAGAGGTTGCAGGATAACTTTTCCTACCTAACAGAAGTGACAATAATAAAGAGATGAATGGATGACTGCCGGTAGGTTTTTCATATATTGCGTATATGTTTTTGTTTCATCGTACAGAATAATGTTTCAATGACTGAATGAATATGTAATGTCTTAAAATATATGGGATACTTTTTACTACTCACCATAAAATTTTAGCAATTTTCTTTTACGTAATCAGTGGGATGGAATAAAATTTGACTTGTGATTATAAATAATCACAAAGGAGGGAAATTGTGGTGGAAAATTACCACAAGTTAACATCTGCTGATCATGTTATATGAATGCTTGTGAACTCTCACCAAAAGAACTATTTGGGTTACATGTACAAGGTTGGGAGTTGTTTCCTACAGCTGCAGCAGAACCAGACTGTCTCCCCTTGTTTTGAATTCCTTATCCTTGGTATAAAACTCATGTGTTGTCTCTGCCTGGCAGAGCTTTTCATCCAGACCTGCTTCATTACTGATTGTCCTACCAGCTCTCTGTATGGTGCACAGTATATGAATAAACCTGATTGAGTGATTTCACCTGACAACGCTTCGTAAAATAGTTTTGTTCCCACAACAAAACACACCAGTATTAAAAAATCTTGTTTTTTGCTAAAAACGTTTTGCTCCTGGGATGAGGCGGGTCTTTTGGCCGAATCAAAATTGGTTTATGTCACAAAACTGCAACGGAAACACTTTTCACCTCATACAAGTCTCATGATCAACAACCGGTTGTTGCCATTGGTGCAAACCACTAAGAAGATGACAGGAAGTAGTCGGAGGACCATGTTTTTGAATGACTGTGTGAACAAGCTTATAAACATGTGATTTTAACTGCATTTCTTAATTAACAATACTAAATCTCCTGCATCCAACAATAAGGACATAATATGTTCCCACAAGAGAGAGGAAATCATAGTTTTTCATCAACCCATCGGTTGATGAAAAAGATCATGAAATGGAAGGTTTGAAAGCTGTGACTGAGCACAGCAGATGATCTCATAGTGAGTCTGACCACCATGACAGGTGAAGGCACTGAGCACGAGCAGATGCTGATGAGGGACAGCGGGCGTGAACAGGAACAGGAAATGACCAGTCAGGAAAAACTGAGTGAACAGACTCAGACTAATCACTGGAGCTGTTCAGTCTGTAATGAGAAACGGAACTTTGCTGTCAGACGGCAGCAGCTCCTCTGTGATTGACTCCATTACCAGCCACCGCAGATCACCTTCAATACATGCGAGTACCAACAGCATGCTGGTTGTATTCAGAGGGTTGTGTCCTGGATGGGGTGTGTGTGTGTGTATCTCCTGCCTTCCTCCTCCGTAGGGTGGGACCTACAGGCGAAGCCTCCAATTGGTGCTAATCAGGGACCAGCATTTGGAGGAGGAGGTTTCCTGAGGCAGATGGCTAACTCACTGCTCCTGGTAAACTGGCTCGCTGTTACCCACCACTAAAGAAAACCTGTTTTTATTTGTCCTTACCTTCAATGTCCTTTGTGCCTTCTTGCAGTTCCATCCTCCATCAAAGATGGACTCCTGGCTCCTTGGACCCAACTCCTACGTTGCCTTCACTGTTCGATGTAGCGCCTCTCAGCACCAAACCCTCCAGCTTACCTGCCAATCCTCGACTGCTTACCTGGATCCTCCAAACTCTTGGAAACACTTACCTTCCCTCCTGGGTTTTCTGTCTCCTCTCAGTGATCACTCACCACTCTAGACCCGGATCAAACCTTTTTTTCCCAGCAGCAGCAGCAGATCTCCCCCACTGTTAATTATCCTGTTCTAAATAAACCATTCACTTACCGTTTAATGAGCATCGGTAATTGTTGCTCGCACCAGAGGCTTTTTCCTGTCTTAGGAGAAAGCTGTGACAAGAGCATAAACTTATAATGCAGTTTCCCAACAATTTTTCCCCTTTAGCTTTATTTACTTGTTCTTAAATGCAGCGATCTATTAGATGTCTAAATCTTGAACTGCTTATCAACCAAAAGTTCAATTTTACTCAAATTTTAGTCTAGATGTAAATAAATTGACTGTGGTTTTGACATTTAAAGAAAATGCTCTCTGGGAGTTTACGTAGGCAGACGACAAACATCTTGTCTGCAATACTGGCTGACATAGTTTGGTAAAGATGTGTCATATCTGATTTTCTCTAGCTCTATCCGCTAATTATATTCTCTACGAACTGAATCTCAGTTTCTTCCCTTACTGACACATACTTACTTACTCACAATAATGAGCCCAGCAATCCCACTGGCAAATCCAGAGCTCTTTCTCAGCTGTGGAACTGACAAGTCTTGCACAAGTGGTTGACACAATTCTGCTGAGAAAATATGTGGCCCTTATGGACACGCTACATACCGTTTGATCTCTCTTCTTCATGACTTCGCCAGTTGCACATGGGATTAGTTGGACCAGTCCTCCCATTTCTGCTCTTCCTCAGAGCTGGAGGAGGATGAGACGTTTCAGTTGAACTGAGCCTCAGACAGACAGAGTCGGCGGCTCCGTGAGCGGACATTTTTCTGGGAAGTGTTCCTTACGAAGCAGCAGGAGGCCAGGAAACACCGGCTCATTCGGCCTATTTGTGCTTGTTAGAGGGTTTGGCCGTGGTATGGATTTTACTTCTGAACTTATTAGGTTCCTGCTTTTGTGTCTCCTGCAGACATCCAGACACAAACAACCCCAAAGCGATCCAAAAATAAGAGAAGCACCATCCGTCACCTTTTCCAGGGTGTGGCGTTGGCTCACTGGCAGAAGACACACTGATATTTAATTAAATCCCAACAGAAACTAAATGTTTTGTACATGGCTTAGAGGTTACGCTGATGATCCTGTAGACCACAATCTGATTAGCAATTATGCCATAAACAAATTCATAATGTTCCTGGTGGTTGAGTTCATGGTGTTATCAGTTGCAATCTAGCTATATTTTATATCATCAACAGGCTGTGGATTACTGAGGTGGTTTCATTTTAAGTGGTGGCCTAAGGCCTAACAGGAAGTATTACAGAAAAAATATGACTGGAATGAAAAAGATAAAGTGTGAGAACAACGGTTGGGTTGAGCTGGAGCAGATTAGATTCAGAAGATACAAAACCTCACAAAATATGAAGAACGGGGTTAAGAAGTTCAAGGGCAGAATGATGTAAAAATCGAAATTTGGAGCTTTACATCACAATGTTATTCCCTCATCAATCAATCAATCAATCAATCAAATTTTATTTGTGTAGCACATTTCAGCAGCAAGGCATTTCAAAGTGCTTAACATCATATCACACACAGAAACACAAAGCAACATAGAATCAACAATCAAAACACGACATTAAGTCAAGTTCCATCAATAAATTTGTAATTGATTACATTTCAAATACAATCCTAAACCGGTGGGTTTTTAGTTGAGTTTGCATCCATAAAGATTTACCTGTTACACTCCTACTGTCATCAGAAACATACCGGGAGTGTTGCTTTGATTCTTTCATGCATGTTTGAGAAAACCTTTCATCTCCCGTGGCAACCATTCAGCTGTGCAAAACGGCTGGGTGATCTAAGCTCCGCCTTCCAGGACAAAGCTCCTCCTCTGAGCTGCAGTTTCCATGTCCAGTTTTAGACAAGAGGCCAAGTTTCAATTTTAGGCATCGCAGCTGTTTATGCGAATGCTGTCTTATTTTTTTGGACAGCTAGCAACAGGGAGGAAGTGAAAGCAGGAAGCAAATATTCTACAAGTAAACAAACTTTTACTATATTTTTATGCTTCTTTTTATCCATTATAAGTACCGTACATGTTTCATACTGGTGTTCCATTGGTGGCACACTGCTTTCATCTCCTGTGCAAATAATCATTGGTTTCTTTGTGAACAACTGGTTGATTCACGTCTGACGATGTTTTAAAAGTGAACCAAAGTTTTCACTAAATATGCAGATGAAACCAGATAAATACATACACTGAATAAAAGGACACAAACATAATTTTTTCCTCGCTGACTGACGTGAAATCAGACCAAACATTTCTTATTTTAGCTTAATTGGAACCAAAATAATTTTTTTTAATCACTTTTTATCACAAAAAAACTTGAGACCATTTTTAAAAAATTATTATTTGTAACTTTCCTCAAACTCAACAGTTTACATATATTTGGTCAGCATCCAGGATAACTGTGTTTTAAAATTATTGTGGGCAAACTCATGCAAGACCTGTAAACTGTTGGGTGTGTGCAGCTAACGGTTTTATGCACAACTGGATCCACAAATGGACCCAAAATATAAAAACTGCAGAAAATGTGCAGTTTTGCTGAAACCTCTTTCTGAGTGATAGAAATGCTTGTCAAAACTGACCGCGTGAGACGTTCGAACCCAGGAAAAGTCATCTCCAGACTCTTTTTTTTTTTCTTGGGCACGACTCTTGAAAACGCAAAGCTTGCCCCTAGAGAGGAGCGTAAAACAATGCAGAAAATGTTTCCGACTCTCACAGAGAAAACGTGCTCTAGGTTCCCCCTCCTCTCCTCGGGCCTCCCATGCACATTCAGACAGATTCCTGTCCCGAAACAACAATGTGTTTCCCTAAATATCTGATTTAGAAAGACAACAACCACAACATAAACACAACAAAGGGACAAAAAGGGAGTCAACACAGTTTCAAAACTCATCAAAATTCTCAGCAGAAAATATTTGCATAATGCAGCCGATCTTGCGTGGTAAGGACACGACCACAAGAAAATATACATCCCAATTATGCTGTAGCCTCTGTGATTGATTGTGTGAGCTGGGTGCAGTAAAATAAAGCTGTTTGTGTGGAACAGTTGGACAGCAGAAGTCTTGGGAGACCTGTTTCGGTAGGAAGACCATAATTGCTTGGAGTTGCGCAAACGTCGCTGGCTACGGTGGGCTGAGAAAGCATTATGGTGCACGGCCATGTGGCCGTCTCTGCACATGCCTGTTGCTCCAGCTTTGTGTGTTGGTTCGGCAGTCTCCCGACTGGATGGAGCGGGTCCAGCGAGCCAAAGTGCTGCCTAGAGCCGCGAGTGTGGATCCTAGAGAGACAGCGAAGCGACCACAGCTCGGTCAGGACATGGTCAAGCCTGGGTCAGGGCCGGGTCCGGAGGGAACGGCTATATTAAGACGTGGAGTTTGTTTCGGGGAATGTTTTCGGGGAAAGGAGCTGACCCGTGTTTTTGGGTTCGTTGTACTGTAAATCGCTCCAGTAGCTAAACCTTTCTGGACTGCCTCGTTCTCGCAAATCATTTTAGTTCAGCATATTCTGATGTTTGGAAACGTTATCGTTGCTTCTTGTACAAGAGCGTTATGACAGTCTAAAAGGGGCAGTATTGTGTTTTTTCCAGGCACATAATGCCATGATGCACAGTAAAGTTCACTATGTTACCTTCAGTTGTTATAAAAATGGTATTTATACAAAATATGACTTAAAATAAAATTGACTTTGAAAATTAATGCCATGAAATTGGGCCTGTCTCTTTAAAGACTGCTGTTCTTTCTGCCTACAGGAAGTCATCATAACGTGGCTCCTCTGTTAACCCTTTAACGTTTTTAGGAGCGTTTCACTGAGAAGTAGCTCCTACAATGAGCTCAGTTGATGGACAGAGACAGAGGCCCAAATTCAAGGCGTCAAATTTCATTTAAGTCACCTTTGATACATAGAGCATTTTAACAACAACTGAAGCTAACATAGTTACATGATTGTGCTACAAAATGTCACTGCATGGCTGGAAAGTACATAACACTGAATGAATAGTAGTTGTATCACCCTGAATAGAAGATCACCGCAGCTCCAAATCGGACGACATTCTGTAGACGATGTCTGGGAACTTTGGGCTCACACCTTCTAGCTGCATGACATAATTTGAGTAAAACTCATCGGCGCGAAACCCGGCCGCGTGTTTCACACACGCATCGCAACCCCGTGGGATTTTCCCAGAGTTCTTTCCCAGACTCGCAGAAAGCTCCTGCGCATCAGCCGCTGCAGCGCAGTAAGGTAAAAAAAAAAAAAAAAAAAAAAGTCCATTCATGACCTGGGACCTCCACTGTTGTCCTAACCTCCTATTACACACCATCAATCTGTCACCATCACAGCCTTGTTACTGTAAGGTCTGCTCCACTTGAAACGGGCCTCTAATTATCCTCCCATTTGACTCCCACTGGACCACATGCTGAAGCTCCGCTCCGCCGCCGCGCTGCTCTGCTCTGTAGGTCGGCTGTCTCTGTCAGCTCAGCTCCCCATTTGTCTCCACGCGTTCACGTGTCTTTTCGGTTCCGGAGCGTCGCCTACAGGTACGCAACCCCAACCGGGCCGCCTTCTGGACGGGTTGAACACAAAGCGACGACGCTTCCGTCGAGGCCGAAACATTGCGAAGCCAAACGGACCAAAACGGACCAGTCTCTCTGTACGCGCTTCTTTTCGCGTATTTCTCGGCCCAGAGACGAGTGGGAATTGACAGTGTGGCCCTGAAATGATTAGTGGGTTTTAGTCATTTTCGTCCCACCACATGTGTGTGTGTGCGTGTGTGTGTGTGTGTGTGTGTGTGTGTGTGTGTGTGTGTGTGTGTGTGTGCGTGCGTGTGTGTGTTTGTGCTCGAGTGTAAGCAATAAAATAGAAATGGGGCACCGGGCAAACCAGTCTGTGGGCGGAGGAAACTTCGAAGCAGTCCGATGATGACATGGCCTTTGGTCGCAATGTTGACACTTGAAAAACTTGGAGAGATGTTATTTTGGCTTTTTGCATGAGGAGTAAACTGCTGCTACACGTGTTTCTCTGATATCAGCAGAACATTTTTGACCTTTCTTTGTGTTTTGTGCTAAAAACAAAAAGAAAAAAATCAGATGTTGCTGCATGTTGGTGTTTGGAGCCAGCAGCCTGTCACATCAGAGTCAAACCGCCTAGCTATCCCTCTGCTTAGCAAAAGTATTTATCTCCCTTGAACTTTATTACGGTTTGTAACATCACAACCACAAACCCCTAAGTATTTTATTAGGATTTAAAGTGACAGATCAACACAGCAGGAGCAGCAGCGTTCTGGATCAGCCGCAGCTGAAGATCAATGTGACCAAAGAGAAATGCATGGGTGAGTTTCTCTAGATCAGAGATAAACTCATTTTCGTTTTGTGCCAATTCAAGGTCATGAATGCTCTTAAAGGGCCGGTTGTGGCAGGGTCAGGGTTAGGGATAGGGTTAGGAGCTGCAGGGAGTCACAGTTCTGGTGGTCGAATCTGTTGGCAGGATGATAAAGTTAGTGGTCACTACTTAAAGAAAGCAGTGGGAACTTCTGTTTGCAGTTTGATCATTTAGGAGACACAGCAAACATGTGGAAGAAGATGCTCCGGCTTTAAAGCTGGAATATATGACTTTGATAACAGTTACATGTTTGTACTTTTTTTTTTTTAAACTGGCACCATGTCGTGACAGTGTTATGAGACAAGCAATCTGTCTGTCTCATAACGGTGAACAAAACACATGAATATGTTTTGTTCACCGCTCTCAGACAAAAAGTACCAATCAGAGCCAGGAGGAGGGTTCTAGTGCTATCAGTCACACTCATGGACACGCTATCAAATGTGCTTTTGATGGAGAAATAACTGAGTGTCCCAGTAAAAATGTTTAGTTAGCATAGAAGTGTCTATGCTAACAAGCGTTAGCATTCATAGCAGCCTCTGTGGAGAACCAGCTGTAGCCAGGCAGGAAGAAAGGGGGAGGTGAATGACCAGCACGTACACCAGCATGATTGATAGTGCTAAGACCCGCCTCCTGGCTCTGATTGGCTGTTTTTCGTTAGCACTGAGAGAAGGCATAGTGTCTCGTACTATGCTGTCACAACATCGTTAAAGTTTTAACAAAAATGCAAGTCGCAGTTTTTTTTTTAATAGAAGTTACATACCTCGGCTTTAAAGATACTAAAATGTAATATTTTTCCCCGACTTAGCAAAAGTCTTTGTGTGATGGAAAAGTGACACAGCGAATCAGCCTGAACTCACCATTCCTATGGTGAAACATGGTAGTGGCAACATCATGTTGTGGAGATGCTTTACCTTAGCTGGTTGGAGCTGATGGGAAGATGGATGTAGCTAAAATGACTTTAAACACATGGAAAAGTTTAGGAACGGAGAATGTAAATGTGTTTGAATGGCCCAGTCAAAGCCCACTGAGGTAGAGGCACACCCCCAAAAGGACTTGAAACTGCAACCGCTGTGGAAGGTGTTCCTACAAAGTATTGACTCACAAATGCATGTCAGACTTTCCACATCTGTTAAAATATTCAGAGTGAAAGATTTTTTTTCATTTTCCCTCCATGTGAAGTGAATATTTCTGCAAAGAACTGCAACTTTCCTGGACTTGGAGGAGCAGGTTCAGTATCTGCCACAGTAAACATGCAGTTATTCTCGTCAGCGGAGAGGTCAGGACCCCGACAAATTAATAAACACCAGTTGACAAACCCCGATCCCCAGTGATCGGCCCCACAGCACTCAGGATCCGCAATTTGTCCTAAGTTTAGACATTTTTCCATTTCATTTGAAGTCAGAGCAAAGGTCCTTATATTGTTTCTCTTGGTCATATTTTACATCCTATCAATTTGTAGTGCAAGTGAAAAGTGGTTGAACCGCAGAACTGCGTCCTGGACTTGGAAGCGTCTGCGAGCCAAGTGATTCAGTCAAAACAAACGAGCGCATATTAGCTTACCGCGCTGCGTTTTCAGAGATGTCACCGAGTTACGTATTAGCTCATAAATCATCATTAGAGCCTAATATCTCTGATCTGACCTCGTCTTTTTTTTTTCTTCTTTTGCATGTGTGTGTGTATGCGTGTGTCTGTTCTGGATGAGATGAAGGGCTGTGTTACATGACAAGTCTGTGGACCACACAGGAAACTGTTACAGATGGGAAGCCACAACCTTAAACACAACCCAGCCCTGTCTCAGCAAAAGAGAAAAGTTGAGATAGATACTTCAACTTTTCCTTCAATTCATTAGTTTTCTGCTCCTCCCTAATCCTGTTAAGGTCACATGGAGGCTGCAGTCAACACAACAGAGGTGTCGACTGAACGTTAGCAGTCCACCACAAAGATAACCACACACTCAGTGCAAAGGTCGACACTTGGGTCATACTGCTACCCAGCTGGACGTCTGAGTATTTCTGGTAACTCGTCAGTATTTTCATGTTATAATCTTCTACATGTAGAAGATATGTTAGGAACGTAATTGATAGGTGCATTGATTTTATTGGTCATTTGATGTTTGGTTTAAAAACAATTCATTTAGTTTATTTTTGAATGCAGAAGACTTGCAAAATTATTCACACCCCCGGAACTTTTCCGTATTTTGTCACAAGTATAAATATATTTTTGGGGGATTTTGATGTGAAAGACCAACACAAACTAGTAGACATGATTCAAAACATCGTTTTTACAAACAGATGGAAAAGTTTGGTGTGTGAAAGTATTCAGCTCCACCCCAAGTCAATACCTGTAGCTGCTATTCCAGCTGCTAGTCTTTAGGGTTTGTCTCTACCAGCTTTGTACATCTAGAAACCTTTGCCCACTCAAGCTCAGTCAGATTAGATGGAGAGCTTTTGTGGACAGCAATTTTCCGATTTTGCCACAGATTCTCAATTGGGTTTAGATCTGGACTTTGACTGGGCCATTCTAACACATGAATATGTTTGTTCTAAATAATTTCATTATGATTCTCAGATCGACGCTCTCCTTGTCCGACCTTTCAGTTCAGATCTTGATCGGTTTTTAGTGGATATTTTTCCAGATGATTTTTCAGATTATTGACTCCACAGCTTCTTGAGTCTTGGGTTATAGATGTATGACTCCCTAACATGTCGCCATGATGCTGTTTGTTCACTAAAGCTCTCCCACAAATCAGTCAGAACAACTGGATTTATACTTTATACCACAGAATGTCTTGGAAAAGAAACAAATTAAGTCATCACAGTGGCCCAGTCAAAGCTCAGACCCCAACCTGGTTGAAATGGTGTGACGACTCCGTCACAAGCTGTTTTGCAAAGCTCATTCAAAAAAGATTCAAGGATTTGATTTGTCATTGTATTCCAACAACAAAAATACGTTGGCACTCAAAACAGATGAATAAAGTCAAATGAATATCATGTAAAAAAATAAGATAAAAAGAAACCGTTTAAGAAAATTTGTCCACAATGACGTTGATAAACTTCTAAATTTGAACGAAGCGCTGTTAGAGGTGGCTCCAAACTCTCATGAATTATTGGACATGTGCTAATCTCCCCGTTTACTGCTACTGTTTGGTTTAGCTTTTTCTTTTTCTTCCTCTAAATAAAATAATGGCACACTTCCATGTGTTGTGTGCTGACATGGTTTTACTTCATTTTAAGATCTTGTGAGAATCCGATTATCTTAATCACTTCCTGATACATAAAACCTTGGGATTGGTAGACGGGAAAACAACCAACATTCAGCTAACTAAAGCCAGATGGGGGGAGAAGAGGATGGGCATGTTGAGGTGTTTGTGTGAGTCTGGGGGCAAAGAACAGGATGAACAGGAGATAGAATCTTAAATGATTAGAAAACAAAACTGATCACAACTTCAAGTAGTGATTTACATATCGTCACCTTCCTACAATAATAGCCTTTTTTTTCTTTTTGCCTAAAACACTTTTTGGAAAGAAAGACATGATTGTTTTGCCAAAAAAATAAAAAATAAAAAAACCCCACCCATTATTCTTGAAGGTGACAATATTTATACAGTGAGCATGGCAAACATAAATCCAGATCGTGATCATCTGTGTCTCAGCATGCAGACCCAGACTGATGAGAATTTTAGAATCTGGACTTCTGGAGTCAAGACGGTCATTTCTGCTTTCACATCACTCCATGTTTCCGCCACTATCGTGATGTACAACTCCATCAGATGAGCCCCATGTTGGAACTAGGTGATGAATAACAACATTTGCATGGTCTATAGCTTATTCGCTGTACGTTCCCAGGGCTGGGCGTCGAGTCTGAGCGTGATCAGACGATGGGAAAGAACAACAAATGTGCTGCTGTCAGCGCTGCAGGCCAACGGGAGAGGACGGCCTCCGCCGGCCTCCGTGTGGAGCCACTTTTCACTCAGGAACCAAAGTGACTCAGTTGTGGTTTGACATTGTTTGTGAGTGCACAGAGAGCTAGAGAGAGGTTAATGTGCACACGGCATGCTTACATTCTTGTGCACATCTGTTGGAGTTCGCAGGCTCAAGCATTTTTAGGTGATTCTGTGATTTATCCCCGGGGTCTGGCATGCTTTCTTTAGGTCAAACTGAGGTTTACTGGCATCCTAAAATTTATATATATATATATATATATATATGCCTCATCCTTCGCTGCTGGAAATGTTTTATGACAGCTTGTGCAGACTTCACACCACTATGCCCCATAAGTAAACTCTAAGGGGAGCATGCAGGGTGCTGTCAAAACCAGAATGTACCCAGACAGCAGCATCGCCGGGCTCCTGCGTGGGGAAACGGTTTTATGATGTCTGCATTAAAGGCTTGGAGTGAGCCAACGAAAATCTGTCAGCTAGTGATCCAGACTGTTTCGGTTGCGTGTGATAAAGTTCTCTGTCACCAGCCCCGTACCGTTCCGACCGAGGGGCCCGGAATTCTGCTCGTGTTGTTCAAAGTGACTCCTGCAAAACTAAAGAGGAGCATGTATTTCTAGAAAGGTGGTTGTAGTTACTGAGAAGTCCACAGTCCTCCCCTCTGAACCGTTGTTATTGGAACTGCTTGCTTCTTAGGAGACAGTCTCAGTACAAGTTGTTCTGTGGATAATTCAAAGAAAGCAGGACATTGTTTCTGGGAACAAAAGCTGCAGCAATTCAGCAGCCATTTAGTTTCAAATGCCTTTTCTACTTCTGATAAATCATTCAGTGGCTGCGTTTCTGTTACAAATGTGCAAAAGTCTTTATTGATATTTCTGCGAATATCGAGAAAACACAATTTTGTAATGTGGTTTGTTTTAATGATTTGCCAGTAGTAACGTCCAACGGTTGACCATGTGACTCGTGTGATGCAAAAAAAAGTGTTTCTATTGCAGTTTTTATGAGATACATCTAACTTGATATGGTCTGAAAGCAGATTCATTTCAACTCAAAAAACGTTTTGATGAACTGACCGACCAACCAACCAACCAGCAATCAAACCAACAACCAAGCAACCAAGAAACAACTAAACCATCCATCCATCCATCCATTGTCTGGTATAATTCTAGTTAAATCTGACCACTCTTTTTGGTAGACCTCATCTAAGCTGATTGGTTCAGGCTTAGTTCACACGTTTTACAGAGTTGAGATAATTGCTAATAATAAGCAGAAGCTTAATATTATCCCACTTGATGCCTATTTGGGACCACAGTTCTGTTGGAGACCCAGTTATGCCCAGGTTTTAGTGAACTAACTGTTCATTTAAATCCAAGTTGAGAACTTTGGTGATAGTCTTTCTTCCTCATTATTCCATCCACTTTGTGCAATTCACCAGCACCACTGGATTGCTAAACAGGCCAACAGCATGGTGCAACCACCACCATGCTAGACAGTTAATACTGAAACTTTTTCTTTTAAAGATTCAGCCGACTAATCCAAAATGTCAGTCTCAAATGAACGGATGTTGGCTTTGACATTTATTGCCAATGTAAACCATGAGATGCTGATTACCACTGTCCACAGCGACCAATAGGCAGGATATGAGAGGGTTCCCCCATGAGTAAACGCCTAAATGCAAACATACAGTATCTGTACCTGTCCATATGGGCAAACCAAATGTTTCTGGGAAACATGGTGAGAAGGACAGGAAGTGTGTTTTGGGGAGTCAAGGAAAGGCTTTTAAAACTGAAGTGTAAGAGCTATGAAGCATGTTGGTTGGAGTATTATGTTGGGGGCGTGTTTCATGGCCATTACTGAATGAAGAAACTTTACCTTGAAATCAACAGCTTGATGGTAGGAACTTTGATTCTGTTGGAAGTTTTTAAAAAGAAAATACCCCAAACATCCAGCAAACGTAGATTTGGTAAAACCAGTTTAACATTAAGCTTCGTAAGTGGCAACAACCTTAATTGATTTAGAAATGAACTGACTGTGATTAAAAGCTGTGCTGACAAATTTAAATGACCTCTACCATTTATAAGAAAAATAGTCAAACCTTCAGCCAGGATTACACCAGAACCTCGTTGATGGCTGTAAAAAGCATTTGGTTTCTCTGCAACTTGCAGGACATTTAAACATGAAGGTGTAGACATATTTGAGGTCGGACGTATAACCCTGTCTGTAACAGAGAAAAATCCCCAATAAATTCAGATTTGTTCCCCTGATTCTTGTTTTTTTTCCCCGTTGTTTTTTAATTCATATATGTTGGCTGGAAAATGAACGGTTCAAATAAATCCTTTAAAACCCCAAATTAATCTCATATTCGTGTCAGTGACGAGGACATGCAAACCCCTGACCAGAACTGTACACAGATATCCTTTAAAGAGGCCACATTCTGGAAAGTCTTACCCTCAGTGTAGCTCAGAGTTTATGAGAAAGTGAAAAATGAACTTCGACTTGATTGGAGTTGATGTATTAACCAGCCTGGTGGGCTGCTCTATTACTCAGCACTTTTTCCTCTCAGTGTTGCAGTCTGCTGAGGTCCTGTCAGCTCCGTTTGTTGTGTGTGTGTGTGTGTACGAAGAGGCAAAGTACCGTATTTCTTTATGAAATTATATATTTTTTTCTACACAATAAAACAATTTTAGAGTGGAGACGTGCTAAACTCTCTTGTGGGAGTTTTAAACGACTTGCATCTCCTCCTATGCGCTACCTTGCCGTTCTTGGACTTGGCTTTTGCACTCAGCTGATATAAACCTCTGAGGTTTTGATTTCTATAGCACATGCGGACATTGTCTGTCATGGTTTTCAGTGATTTCCTGACCCACACGCACCAGAAGTCTCAAGGGGGAAGAGAAGCCCTAGAAGGTTTGTTTCACAGCGATTTGAGTAATGAACTCGTGCCGATTCGAGGAGCCGGAAACCGGGAAGCACGGGGCGATGTGACGAGAAGAACGAGAGGTGAGCGGAGCAGAACGACATTAAACAAGTGAAGGAGATGGAGGAAGGAGCTTACTGACTGATGTGTGGAGAACATCAGGGAGGAGTGACTGGAATCTGGGGCTCGACTTCACCGCAGAAAACACAAAATCTTGCCAAGTTTTTTCTTTGGTTTAGTTTCTGGTGAAAGTATCTCGGTACACTTGAAATAAGTCAAAGCTAACTTACAAGTAACTTTTCAACAACATAAAACCATACCGCTTTAAACAACTAGGAGAATAAAATTCACACGATGATTGAACCCTACATAACCTATAGACAGTTTATCAGCAGAAACATGTTGCTCTGGGTTACCTACATTACTTACACTCTAACGATGAGCACAGAGAGATGATTGGATAAAGTTTGGAGAGATAAGGAAGAGCACTCGGAGCTAAGGAGGGCTAACCACGAGGAAACACTCTGGCAGTGAGTGTTTGGTAGCTCTGATGAGCAGAGCAGGAACAGGTGTGAGGGAGGACACCTGTTAGGCTCCGCCCTCCTATGGAGACCTGCAGCTCTACAACAGAGAGCGAAACACCCACCATGCAAAAAACACAACCCAGATTGTCATTTTGTGTCTTTCTGTCTCTGCCTGACAGCCAATGATTAAAGCATATATTCTGTCTTCTATGCACTTTTCTGTATGTAGCTGTGAGGAATCACAAAACAGTGTTTTATTGTTTTGTTTTTTTTTAAGTATATCCTCCTCAGACCACCAGGAACGTACAGGAAGTTGTCGAGCTCAGATCACTGTGAACTTCCAGTCGCTTTTAGATAACATCTAAAGAAAATGTTCTGCAAATTTCCAGACAACTCCCACTGAAATACAGGAATATTTTAGGGAGAGTCGGAGCACAAAGGTTTCAGGGAGTTTCTTTTTTTTTATTCCAAAAATGCTTCATTCACTGAATCCAGTCTTGAGTGACATTAGCAACATTAGTAACATTAGTAACATTAGCAACATTAGCAACATTAGTAACAGATCCTAATGTCTAGAATTTCTGAGTATAATACGCCATTTCTTACATTTGCTTTTTATCACTCCATTGAATTAATTTAAGAAAATCCTAATTTCAGTAGCAAATATAAAGGCTTTAAAGAGCTAATGAAACAGCAAACATCAAGTTAAGTAAGTAGTAAGTTAATTGTAAAGTATAAGAATCATTAATAGAAATATAAATTTAAGAATAATGTCAGGATCTCTGGTGTTTCGGGGCTCATAGTTTGGGTGTGTTGTCTGTGTTTGCCTTAGTCATTTTCATTTTTGATTAGATCAACCTGGTTTCTGTTGCACTCAAAGTTATTTTAGTTACATCATGTTATTTATTTCTTATGTTTAGTTGTTTGTCTCTGGATTTGTTCTCCCAGTTTCCCCCGTTTATTTACTCTCCTTCCCCCCGTTGTGCCGTTCTGTCTCTCTCTCCTCAGTCTATTTGTGTTCTGTGTTCTTCTAATTATTCTGGAAGTTTAAATTATTATTATTATTTTTTTTTTTAAAGAATCCTTATCAACTTTTTCCTCGCCATCTCTGCTTGTTTGCTAATGGATCCTACACCTGGTACAAACCACGACAAATAAAATATTAAAAATGATCAAATTAAATAGTGAATTGAATAGAAATGCCTGAAAAATCAGTAAGCAAGGATAAAAATGTTCAAAGATGAATGGATGTTCTAAAATTGGGATTGATTACAGATTAAAAGCAGTGGATCCATATGTGCGTCGTAATCGCTGGATAATAAACAGCTAAAAGTGGCATTTAAATATGGAGCCTCAGATAGTGTGTATTGCTGTGTTTCCTTCGCAAATGCGCACAAAACGTTTGTTGTTATTCCACTAATGTTGGAAAAAACACAATTTCACAAATGTGACGTTTCCATTAAATAAGAACCGCGATTAAAATCACAACTGAATAAGTGTATAAAAAACCTACAGCATCATCATCCTCCTGCCACTTCCTGTCTTCTTCTTTGTTATTTCCGCCAGTAGTAACATCTGGTTGTTCATCACTTGACTCCTGTGATGCAAGAAGAGTGTTTCCACTGCAGTTTGGCAAACTAAGTTGATAATGACACAACTGAAAAGAAACGTCATCCTGGTGAAAAATGCTTTTTTTCCAAAATTGTCACATTTCCATTAATCGTAATTCCAGTTGGCACAATATAAACACAGATTACATGTAGATGGATTTCTATACATTTAGTTACATTCAGGTAGACCAACTTCAGTCCCTCTGTCCTGATGGAAGCAACATGAACTGCTGCGTTGTTCGACTTACAGCTTCTTTAATTCCACTAAGGGAACTAATGCTGCTTTGTTAACCTTTATTAACATAAATCTGATTTTTAAATTTTTTTTTTTTAGGATTTATTCCGTTTTTTATACCCTTATTCAATCATTCCTCATATCTGTTTCCTGTGGAGACTGCCCCTGCCTCCCCCCTGCGCCCCTCAAGACAATGGTGGGAGGATTGTTTTTGGCAGAGAAACACCGTAGATGTGTGACTCGAACTGCGCTGATCTGGGATGAGATCATATTGCAGGCTGATGTGAAATTTCCTCTCACAGACCGACTTTCCAAAGCTATAAAAACAATTAGAGGTGATTCCCAACATATCAAGATGCTTTATGCGTCGAAACCGATATTTAATACTCTCCAGGGCTCGCCGGCTGTGTGTGTATCTGAAGATGCTTCCAGCCATTTTCCTGGGATATCTTTTGATGCGCGTGCAGCACCGCGGTGACCTCATTCTGACTGTGAACCGCCCTCTGGGAATCCCCAAACTCTCAGCCCCTCCGTCGTGTGTAGGCCTCTGCGTCGCCGCATGCTCTGTGTAGCTCTGCCATAAGCTGTGATGTAATGGCGTGGAGACGAAGCCCCTGGGTGGTCGGCTGACCCGGACAGCAACCTGGAAGGTGCAGCAAGTGGGAAAGAAAATCAGAAAGCTGGGATGCGGTGCAACACGCTGAACTTCAAGACACATTTTACTGAGCAGGATTAAATACATATATTGGCGCTAAGCTGGCTGAGTCCGTAAAGGTTTGCACAGCTGTGAGGCCTTACTGTAATGTTTGATGGTAACAAATGCCAGTTCAAATAAATTCCACTTTTATTTGATCTCACAGGAGTCCATTTAACACTATATCAAGACCTCTTCTTCAACACACTCACGCACGTACACGCCCACACACACATCCACACACTCCTGCTGTGCCTTGTTCTCTTTGATGTGGTCCAGAATTTGTCACAGATTAGGCTCAGCGTACACTTTATTGGGTTTTTGTGGGACAGACCAGCACAATGTGGAGCAGAACTATGAAATGATTTTTAATTTTTTCCTGTCCAGATTTTTTTATTCAGATTAAAATAGTAAAGAGTCCTCAGGTTCTGTCAAAAGTTTGTGGAGAGTCGTGGAACCTGGGTTCGCCTCCTCTTTCCGTGTCTCATGCAGAACCTGAACACTGAAAAATGGAGCAAATTCTACTTTGTAAAAATTGCCTAGACTTAAAAAAAACTAGCATTCTTTTTTAAATGGAAAAACTAACAATTCTTTCAAAATTGCCATGTTTCTATTAAGTAAATTTGAAAAAATTTAGGAAATTTTACTTTGCAAAAATAACTTACATTTTGGTCTGAACTTTGACTAGGACATTCAAAGATATGAAAGCATGATTAGAATTATGTTCCCACCAGCATGCCTCACCACAGACATCGTGTTTAGGGTGATGTGGATTGTTAATTAACGATGAATTTAGATTTTTTTTTTTCCTACAAAAGATGAAAGTTTTCCTGTCAACTGATTCTTCTATGTGACTTACTGGCTTCCTTTTGCCAGTTTCTCTAACTAATGGTCCTGTTTATGTCAATGGTCATGGCTTGGTGGGCTAGCAGTGGTGCGGTCCTGTTTCTCTCACTGTGACTGGTAGACTGAACAGAGCTCAGAGTTTACAGGACTTTGCATTTTGACCTCACTCCGCTGTCGATTCCTCTCTGACCTATCTGCTGGGTTCCATGACAGTGGCTGCGCTTCCATCGCAAACGTGAGCAAAACACATTCATCAGTACTAAACTAATGTTGGAAAAGATGCAAATTTGCCAATGAAGTGTTTCAATTAAATAAGAAACGCAATCGAAATCACGCGTGAGTAAGTTTGTTCATTACAAAAGCTGCTCCACGATGATCCTGCAACTACTTCCTGTCGTCTTCTTCATGGTTTGAACCAGTGGCAACATTTCGCTGATGCCACTGGCAACACGTGCTTTGCAATAAAACTGTTTCCATTGCAGTTTTAAGAAATAAACTGATTTTGATACGGCTGAAAAAACCACTTTATCCTAGTGGCAAAACTCTTTACTGAAAAAGGAGAGTTTTGTCGACAGTGCCGTTAAGTGAAATTATTTTTGAAACGTCAAACTATGCAATGGAAACGTAGCTAGTGTTTTTGTTTTTCTAAAAAAACAACACTAGCTACCTTTAAGGAGCCACTGGATTTACACTGATGCGCCTTCATTTAGTAATTACACGACTTTTGATGGAAATTAGTTGAAATTAGATTTAGCTGAGCGGTATCAAAGTAAAGGACGACGTATTTGTTTGTAAAAAAAATCTTGATGACCATGTAGCATTTTCCCTCCATCCCACCACTATGAACCACGTTGTGTCACGCAAAATCCCAGCTAGCTTGTGGTCGTAGCGTGACAAAAAGTTCAAACGTTCAGTGAGTGAGCAGCGTTTGGGAGGCTCTGTGCTGTTCTGGTCAGAACGTGTAAGACACTGTGCAGCGAGCGTCAGCATGGGAGGGAGAAACTCACATCTTCCTGCACATCACATCCTCTGACTCATGTCTGTTCAAGATCAACAGTGCCTGAGCGACTCTGCAGGACGGACAGGAAGGGCTCCTTCCCCTCCGGTGGGAATGAGGTGGGTGTTTCAAACCTCCAAGGGTGTTGGAACTGTATGTGTGTCAAACATGGGTTTATTTTGTGCCGTTTGGATGCTGCGCAGGCAAAAAGGAAAAAGACAAAAACAAACAAAAACGTCCCCACTTTGAAGTTCTGGCACACAATCTGTTTTCCTCTGCACCTGCCCCCCTTCTTCCTCTCTGCCGGACCAAACCGCCGCAGCTGCCGGACTTCATCTTACTTGATCCCTTCCCTTCTCGAGTGTGTTAGTGAAATGATGCTCCACAAACACACAAGACAAATATACTCATACCTTTGGGGCCGAAGTAGGTCACTCAGGACCCGAATGATTCATGCAAGTTTTTTTTTTTAAATGCCACGGCAGCTGCGGTTTAGGTTAGACTAAAATCCCAAAGTTTTGTCTTCTGTAAGCCTCACAGAGGAAACTACCTGCCGGATCACGCAAAGACTCCGTGGAGAGATTCCTCTTCTAGATAGACGGAGCTGACCTGTTCGGGTAACACAACATTTCCGGCGAGAAGTCCGATTTTAACCACCGGGGGACAAACCGTGAAGACGTTTCTGACACATTTCCAGACGTAATTGGCAAACCGTCCGTGTGACCTCTTTCACATGGTTTCTACTCTGTCATCTAACGCACCACCTCCCAACCCACAACTCTAACTGTAACTGTCATGGTGGATAACCCCGAACAGGAAGCAGGTAGATGAAGAGTGAGATAAACTGTAATAGACGAACAAAACAAAAGCAAAACTAAAGTCGCTGCGAGTCAGAAGACGGTTGCAGGCATGTAGGACGGGATTCTGCCGCTGAGCGAAGCGAGCTAAGTGGAGCACGGGGCCTTCTGGAGGTTCCACATCGTGTCACGCCTCGACCACAGACGCTCGGTGGATTTTACTGGGATTTTATGCGGTGGACCGTCGTTACGTGGCACAAAACTGTGAAACAGAAGGAGCAGGAACACGTTTGAACAGACGTGTGGCATGCTTTCCTGTTAAACTCCTTTCACTGTGATCATTTCAAATATTTTCAGAAACGTAAAATTGACGTTTTTGAGCTTTCACGTCATTTTCTAATATTATCCACTCATCCATAACACACCCGGAGTGTTGCTTTGATTCTTTAGGAAATCTTTTAATCTCCCGCGGCAACCATTCGGGGGGCGCCTAAACATTTGCTCCCACGAAGCTCCGCCTGTTTAACCAAAGCTCCTCCTCTAAGCTGCAGTCTGCAGCCGAGCCCCCGGCTCACGGACCAGCCCTCTCCCCGCAACTCCTTCGCTCAGCTCCTTCAGACTAGCTCGCAGCAATTAGCAAACACCTGGTGGAAGTCATGATGCGAACTAAAAACGGTGTTGATGTTGCTGTAAGAAGTCAAGAGTGCCGGAAAGACGGAGGCCCAATTTCACTGTGTTAAATTCAGTCAAATCTCTTCATGCTTTGAATTAGATGTACAAACAACAAAAGTGCAGGAGTTCAATTCCTGACCTGTGAAAAAGTCATGAGGTGAACGTCTCTAACACAAGAAGGAGGATACTGTGACACGACTCTGCCAGGTTATGTCACATGACCTGTAAAGTTGTCATTTCCTCTCTGTCGTCTTGGAGAGAACGTCCTGAACCAAAGAACTTCAACTTCAACTTATTTCTTGCAACGTGCCGCATAGTCCAGACGCCACAGATAGAAACCAGACTAATCTAAACTCCACCAAATTTAACTCGTTTTTGACAGATTCTTTTTGATGATCATTCTTAATGATCTTAGCGATAGCATTTGACAAAATGTGGTGCTTGCTGTTTGCTTCATAATGGGTTATTGTGTGTTTCCGATGGACTGCCTCGTCGCTGAAATGTGCCAAGCTAATAAACTTGACTTGACTTGAGAGCCGAATGTGATTCTAGCTCTTGTGCACGGATCCTGACAAACAAACACAAACATGCTCTTAAGCGAAAGTTCCAGATCTGCAATAATCATATCACAACACAGTGCGCTGCCGCTCGAATGTTGACATTCCACCGTGGGATGTCCGGGTGAAAAGGATTCGTCGTCGCTGCTTCTTCCTAGTACGGGAGCCAAAAACATTTCAGCACTCAGCACAAATGTGTTTTGTCAGGATGCGATGTGGGCAAACGTCTCAGCGGTGAAACACAGTGTGCCGCATTCATCAAAAAGGGCCCTCACAGTTCTCCCCACCCCATCACCACTCAGCTATGTGCTGCTTAATGATGCCTTTTGCCAGATATGTAAAAAAAAAAAAAAAAAAAAAAAAAAAAAGAGATGCTGCTGTCGTCCTGTTATTTGTTTGTCGAAGCTTGCTACTCAGGTTAGTAGAGGAATGTGGGAAGTGAAACTCAACTTTGCACCGTTGGACAAATTGCTGACAAATGAGTTTCTGTGTTGAAAACTAATGACCTTGGAGGAAAACTGATCCCTCCACTGTGGCTGCTGTCTGTCA
Organism: Xiphophorus maculatus; assembly: GCF_002775205.1. NCBI lineage: Eukaryota > Metazoa > Chordata > Actinopteri > Cyprinodontiformes > Poeciliidae > Xiphophorus > Xiphophorus maculatus. Next base: position 3,370,082 of record NC_036449.1, on the reverse strand, counting down.
GACAGCTTCCTGCTGGTGCAATCACATTCCTAAAGCTGCTAACATCTCTCCTTATTACTGGTTTTGGTGTCTGTAATGCTAAAAAAATTTTTTATTTCCCCCCAACAGAATGAGTTCCTCATTCTGTTGTGTCAGCTGCTTCCTTGTTTCGACAGTCCTGCTTATCCTTTCATCGTCTCAGCAAGCGCCTTGGTATCGCTACTGCACTCCAGCTACCAGTTGGTCATGAGGTTTCCTGACATCATTTGTTGTCGAAGTTTCGCTAAGTTAAGGTGAAAATTAAAAGTTCTTCTGTTGCTGTCAGGAAGAGAGGTCTTATTTCAGAAACATACAAACAAAACAATTCCTCATAAACCAGTAAAGACCAGCGCTGCTGACAATATTCATAAAGCAAGTAAATAATTACTTGCTTTGAAAGGCAAGTAATTATTTACTTGCCTTTCAGTTGGCAAGTAGTTGAACTTGCAGCAGCTGAAACAGTTTAAACTGCGTGATTGTGAGCGTGAGTGGGAATAAAAATACCAATAGGTATTTTGTTCCATATCACAGTAGGAATGTAACCAGTAAACCTTTTATGGATGCAAAAGCAAGAATCCCCCACTTGATGACTTTCTTTCTGTGTTTGATATGATGTGAAGCACTTTGAAATCCCTTGCAGCTGAAATGTGCCATGCAAATAAAATTTGATTGATTGATTGATTGATTCAAGCTGGAGAAATCCCACACGTTTTAAAAATCAAACAGGCTTGGTGGAAGTAAAGGAGGCGTGGAGTGGAGCTCAGGAGGGTCAAAATAGACCGTGTGTGTAACGTATGAAATGGGAGTGGAACGTTTTTCTTTTCAAAGGATAAAAACAGTCTTGTTCTGTTTTACAGCATAACCGCTGCTGATAAAACCTCCGTCTGCTCTGTCTCTGGGCCCTTCGGTCCAATAATACAAGTCTGACCCGACCTCAGGGGGTTTACTCTAACTTGTTGGACAAACCATGACACCCCAAGGAAAACAATGGCGACCCACATCCGTCTGAACGGCCCAGTTCTGACCTTTTCACTCTCTCTCTCTCCCCCTAAAATAAATTAGATCTGTGCCACTTCCTGATGTGGAGCTAATGCGGATTCGCATCCGATTGTTTTCAAAGCGTCTGCAGTCTGAGCGGCCATGTTGCATTCTGTGTGACTTTCACGTCATCGACGCGAGACGCGGGTCACAATTCTGCGCCGCAAGAAGGAAGACGTCGTAAATCAGGACGTAAACAGCGGAAGGAAAACGATCATTTCAAAAGTTTTTAAAGAAGTGTGAGTCAGTGAAGCGTATATCACAATCCCAGCACTCTGAGCTCTGACTACACATCCACACAAACTTCTCTCCAGAAGTTGCAGTCAATGCTCCACTGAAGGCCACTGCTGTTAGTTGTGCTTTCGTTTTATTAGCTTCCTTCGTCTTGTTGTGGTGTTGTGGCGATCCTGTCGGCTCTCGCTGCTGAATAACCTTTAAGATCCGTCCATCAACGGCTCCTACCGTTAACAACGTGCTGCTGTGTGGCGTCGAGGTTCTTCTGACTACATGGGTCGCCTCGAGGTCGTAAAGCGTTCACACAGAAGTCTCATTGAGGTCGGGTTGAATTGGTAGTATGAACGACATAAAGACCTGCTGTGTGAACGTAGCCAACGTTACCACTGAATAAATGGGTCAGTAAAGGGTCAATCTTCCCTGGCATCTTGAAGAATGAATGACAGTGATGGGCTGACCGGGCTCTGGACCGGGGGGTCCGCAACTCCAACCCTGGAGTTCTGCTGTTCTGCATCTTTTTTGAGCATCATCGGCAAGTTTGACAAAGTTCTGCTCATGGACCATTCATCTGGTTCAGGTGTAGTTAAAGTTTATTCAGCAGAACTCACAACATCACTAAAATACCTTCAACCTCCTTCAGTTTTGTTGTAACCTTGAAATATTTACGCTTTGGTTTTACCTAAAGAAATGCAAATGAACACTTTTTCTATTTTCAGATGAAAGATTTAATTGGTTTCAAATATTAGGATATTGTTCTCTCCAGCCTGTATCATAACTTCCTTGGTATTTGTGATGTTTTTTATTTTTATTTTTTAATCTTCTAACAAACCTCTGAGATTAGCATTTATACTAAAATTAAACTACCGGTAAATTAAAGGGATAGAAATCAAATGATGCAAAGGTGGACTTTATCTTCCAGCCAGCTGAGCTCCGATCACAGTTTGGATGCGCTTGATTTTGTGTCGAAGCATCAGAGCTCGATGCATGCCACACTTTTCAGATATTAATCGCATAAAATGACTGAAAAGAACGTGTACATTGTTGTCCCACTGCACAAAATTTTGTGCAGAAAATATTCGGATGTTTTTAGTGACTGCAAGAAGAACTTGAGCGCTCTGAAATCCTTTCTGCTCGAGCGTTTGACCCAAACTCACGTCTCCTGCAGTCGTGCATCTGCGGGCCGCAGCGTTCATTCCTGCTCCACCCCAAAACAAAACGCACTCACGCTACCTTCGGCTTCAGCGCCGAGCAAAGTTGTTTTCAGCCGTCGCTGCAAATGACTAATGTTGTCGTTTCTGGCAGGACGCATGTAAACAGTAATGGATTTATTGCGACAGACACAAAGAAGAAGCCCAAGATCCCCCAAAATTCCCTTACGAACGCTGCAGTGATGTAACTGACACAGCCCTCTGCAAGCAACAGTGAACACACGCACACACACACACCCGCTGCAGAGTTCAGGGCTTTCAACAAAAGTCAGATGGACTGAAAACAATTTCCTAAGTGAAACAAATCTGCGTTGTTCAAAACATCGAGCCATTAAGGGAAACGAAGGGGAATTCATGGTTTTATCTGCAAACTTGTTTCCAGGAAAAGGTCAAAATTCCTCAGCGGTACAGCCGCCCCGTCCTCAGCACTAACACTCATTGATTCTCTCAACAGCCTCTTGGTTTTTTGGCAGCCGTCAGTTTGAGTTCTCTGGGAAATACTCAGAATGCTGCGTCAATATTGTTAGCAGATACCATGATAACCACTGCAGCGGATGGAAGAGTCAGACTTCACTCTGTTCATGTGTTTTCCTGTACAGGTGTGTTTCTGCTTAAAGGGAAACAAACTAGTTTCAGCGTCTTTAAGTCTTTTTACTCTGGACTCATTTATTTACAGATAAACATATTTCCATGTGCATACTTGTTATTTTATTTACGTTATGTTTTGTCATATTTAAATTACTTACAATATCACACTTATGTACACTGCAAAAGCACAAAATTCTAAGTATTTTTGATCTAGTTTCTAGTGCAAACATCTCAGTAGACTTGAAATATGACAAATCTAACATAGAAGTCACTTATTGGCAACATATAGAGCTTCATTAGAGTCAATAATGCCTTAATATTGATGAAAAAATACGAGTTCACCTATAACAAGACATTTCCCCATGTCATAAGTTAAATAATCTTCCAATGGAATTAAAACTTTTTCATCAATATTAAGGAATTGCTGACTTAAACAAACTCCTGCATCTTGCTGAAAAGTTACTTATAAGTTAATTTAATCTCATTTCCAGTTTGCTAACAAGATATTTGTGCTAGAAACTGGGCCAAAACCTATAAAATCCAAGATTGTATGGGTTTTGCAGAGTATATTTTGTTATAAATTGTACATCCCTTACAGTAATATTGGTATTCATTAATATTTAACACTTTAGATGGAGCAACTTGTCAATAAATAAGCAATTTCCCCTTGGAAATCTATCAAGAAAATTCTATTTTATAACTTATTGCTATAAGAAATAATCCTTTAATAAAAAAATAATCAAATACACATTTTCTTAATCTTTGTGCTGTTCTTAGCAGATAATAGACTAAGGTTGTCCTAAATGAAAAACTCACTTTCTAGAGTAAACTAAACCCATTAATAGAATCTGATGACAGTAAGAATATTATGCAACATTTTCCCACTGTACCCGTCCATCCTGTAAGTCTGATCAAAAAAAAAAAATAATAAAGAAATCTGTCCAGAACAACAAATTTTAAGAGAGAAGTTGACAGAAGTTTGTTTTGTAGAAATTCTGGGATTTTTTAAAAAGTTGCGTACATAAAGCTAAGACTTGGAGCAGTGCAAAAACATTTGCCTTTATTTGACGTTTTCCAAAATGTATTTTCAAAAAAACAACTTTCTTACAACACGTCATGCTGTTTCTGTAACATCCCATCTATTTCCAGTACAATTTATTGGCTTGTGGAGCTTTAAAAACAACAAAAAGAAAAACATTCCAGGGTAAAATTAATAATGAGTTCAAATCATTTTGTTCCATAAACTTCTCAGTTCTTTCGTAGTGAATAATCTCTGACGGCAAAATCAAGAAATAATTCCGATCGGTCTCTTTAAAAGCAGTCGGATGCGATCAAGTTAACATAAAAGAAGTGACAATTGTTTACACAGAAATTATTGCCGTGATTTTTTCCTATTTTCTGGTGGCGGCGGGTGTCAGGGCTGCAGCCTGTAAAGCTCGGGGCTCATGTTGATCCCTGGAGGGACGACATTTGCCGGATGACATCAGCAGTAAACATGACTTCATGCTAAATTAGTCGGGGATTTTCAGCCCCTCGTGTGGACAGCACCACCCGTTGGGCTCTGTCGCCACTGTCGTCTGATTGGTTCTGCCGTCCGACTCACAGGAAGCAGAAAAAAAAAACAACTAAACCATAGCAATCAGTTTCTAATGCAAACACCTTAGCACACTTGAAATAAGATAAAAGTAACTGACAAGGAACGTTTCAGCTGGAAATAGAAACTTGTTTTAAGTCAATGAAAAAGTACTAGGCCAATTATTTCACCTAAAGAAGACATTTCTCCTTTAAGTGAAATGATCTGCCGTTAGAACTATTATTATTGATCGATATTTAGGACTTATTGACTCAAAATAAGCTCCTCTCTCTCTCTCTCTCTCTCTCTCTCTATATATATATATATATATATATATATATATATATATATATATATATATATATTGTAAGTTATGTCAAGTGTGCTAAGATATTTGCACATGAAATAAGATGAAAATACTTGGTAAGATTTAGTGCTTTTGCTTTTTAACCAGGAACCTCTAAAGGTTCAGAGCATCAACATAAAACCTCAATTCTTTACTGTCTTCTGATAAGATTCATGGCACAACAATCTGATCAGATAGCAACGATAACAAAAAAAAAAAAACAACCAAACAAAATAAACCTTTTTTTTTTAACATATTGATCAAATTAGAAGCCCAAAATATGATTTAAACATTGTGAGTCATAAACAGCGACCTTTACCAAATTCATATAAGAACAACATGGACTCTGAGTGGGCTCAAAAAGCCAGCGTGACTCACCAGAGAGATGCAAAACACCGAACGCTCGGAGATTAACGGGATAATAGGAAGCAGATCCTGGGAGTCGCTCTGGGCCCCGTAGGTACCGTTTGTTACAGCTGGCAGGCAGCGGAGCATTTTATATGTGAACGCCGCATGAATCTGCTTGTCCTAAAACGTCCTACCGTCTCGTTTACCAAAGCGAATCAAATTTAAGAGAGTGTGCTGCCCAGGAGAGCGCAGGCCTGCTCGTAGTCGCCGTTGCACTGGGTCAGGATGTCCTGGACGAAGTCTCTGCTGCAGCCTGGGAAGATGTTCACCAGTTTCATCAGGTTCCAGTCGTGGTCGGCCTGCGGATCTGGAAAACAGACGGTCCGGAGTTATGTGAATCCGGGGTCAGGGCTGGAGATATTTTGTTTTGTTGTTAAAAAAAAACAAAAAAACAATAAAATAAAAAAAGGGTTTTGATAACAGCTTTGTGTGCATGGTCAGAAAAATATGGAAATGCTCTGAAAGATGTTTTACAGTGAAGGATGTGATCCAAAGAGAAAAGTTTAGCTGTATTTTCTGACTATACAGGAATCCGGATGAAATTCTGATCTTACTACAGAAAAGAAAAAATATTAGATTTCTGTTTCCAAATGAATATATTTATGGTTACAGCAGTAACAGGTTTGTCTTTGGCCTTTAGATATCAATCCATCCAGGAAGTTGTGAGGTCATCGTCAGCAAATTTAACGCAGACTTACAATTCTCAATAGTCATTGCAACTTTTACGCAAATCTGACCAATCACCACAGCGTTTTCTATATTTCCTTCTTTTCTGACCAATCACTGCAACTCAGCTGAATTTCGACCAATTAGCTTCCTTCTAATTTAACTTCCTGTTTCACGACGCCTATTGAAAGTTGAACCTGAAACATGCTTAGGTTTGACGCTAAACTGTAACAGTAGCATTTTTTTTTTTACATTTTGAGATGTTCCGTAGGATTTGCTTGTCCGTTGTAAACAATTCATGTTAACTTGAAATCTCGATTTTTTCCTCTGACAAATCCTCCGGACGAGATTTGATTTGCATCAAGGTTCTAATTCAAGAAGAACCCTTCTTCTTTGAACACTAACTACGTTAAAATCCTGTATTTTATGTATTTTGAAGGTCCTGTGCAACAATTTTACCTTTTTTTGAAAGACAAAAATAAAGCTTAAAAAAACAACCTTTTGCAACTTTGAACGCAAAAGGTCATATTAGGTCATAACAGACACAATAAAACACGGTAACATCCTGCAGGGACTTTTATGTTTATGTTGTGATGCAGAATAAGAGCAAGAGAAAACCGCAGAGCTTTCCAGGTCAGTCACCTAAAAAGCTGTTTAAAACCTGAATTTACCTTCATACTGCTAAACAGCTCTTGATTATTTTTAACCCCTTTGAACTTAACGCAACTTTTTCACTTGATATACTTGAACTGAGCTCAGCTCAGCCTGACAAAATTCAACAACATTTTATACAAATGTGAAATAATATGTTGCAGAGTGGTGATATTGACCTGTGAGGGCAGAATCTGGCTTTCTGTGCGTTGGGTATTTTAACCTGTACATATAAAGAACCACGGTGAGAGTAGTATCACTTCAGCCTTTACAAAGGGAGAAGAGTCTCAGTCCAACGTGTCCCCCTGCAGCAGCCTGGTTTTATTGACAGCGGGGTGGGGCTTGGTCATAAAACAGAAACTTAAAAGATAAGGAGCTGAGGGGTTTCTCTGAACTGGCCCGAACCGGTTTCTCCAAGAACAGCATGGTCCACCTCACCCTGTTTCCAGCTTAGAGTAGAGAGACAAATTTATTCATGAGATAACTATTTGCAAAACTCTGACAGTGTGTGTGTCAAACATATTCACAGCTAGTAAAGTTTTACACGTTTCTCACATTAGAACCAAATATTTTACTGAGATTTAATGTCATACAAAGGAGCACATAATTAGCCAGTGAAAGGAAAAATAACGGTGATGACAAGTGAACAAACTAAGAACCAGTCAGACAGGTGAAGTTAAGGAGAAATTTAAAACACAAGAGCAAGAACTAAACATCTTCATCTCCAGAAGCAGCTACCTGATAATGTGGGATGTGCAGCAGCTGCAGCTGCAGCTGCTTATTTACTCAAAATGATCATTTGGAAATTTGTTTCTTGTTACGTGACGCTTCCTTGTTTAATTAACAGAGTCAGAAACAGATGTGAGGGAGCTGCTTCCTGTCAGCAGCCAACTGAACTATAAACACAAACCGAGTCGTCTTCTTCGCTCTGTGTGAACTGAACTTTGCGCTGCTTCGGCGACAGGTTAGTGCCGAGCGGAAAAACGCAGACTTCATGTTGGTGAAAGTCGGGTCGGATCTGGCGGACGCATTCCGTCATGGATAGAGGATGTTGTGGGATTGTGACAAGCAGAACTGCGGCCACAATGGCGGCGCTGAGGTTGAAGGTTTCGCTATATTCCAGGAGATTTTGGCTTTGACCGTGGACCAGTGAAGCCGTCCTGACTTTGCTACGTTATTTCAGTAAATACTGACAATGCAGAGGCAGGACGAGATGCATTAAGTCTGGGATTCATCTATCAAATGACATGAAATAAGTAAAAAAGAATCTTCTCTCTGTGTTGGACATGGTGGCGGGATTTCTGAGGAATAATGAATCACAGCGATTCATTTCTGTGTAAATCCTGTTATTACACCTGGTGCTGTCGGTACGATTCGACTGGCTGCTCCACTGGCTGCTGACGTTTTGTTCTGTGATCTTAATTTGAAAAAATAAATAAATAAAAAATGCAATTATCAGCTCCCGGTGAGTTTGCTGCGACGAAGCATCAAACTGTTTCGTAGATAAAGAAAAAAGAAAAGGAGCAAGTGCCAGGAAAGCTCTGAAAGTTTTAGATTAATCTCAGAACTTTTCTAGAAAAAGACTTGGGAATTTCTAAATGTGAAAAATCCAATAATTAGCAAGAAAAAATGTTTGAGCTTAATCTTAGACATTTTCCAGAAAAAAAATCAGGGAAATTTCAAGAGTAAATAAAATGTCGACTTTGAAACTCATAAATGTCCTTGCAATTTTTTTTGAAAATTTCTGAAATTATTATTATTATTTTTTTTATTTTGTTTCTTGTAAAAATTATTTTTTCCCCTTTCTACGATGACCCTGATACAACGTCGTAGCTCCATGTCTTATCTAATTAGATCCTATCTAGACCCTTAGACCATGTTATTGTACTGAATTACAATAACATAATTGTAGTTAAGTGTTGCCATAGATTCTAGGACAAACACTAAAAACTAGCACACACTAAATAGAATCACAGTCGTTACAAATCATTTTTGATTTTCTAAACCTCAGTCACTCACACCAGAGTCACACAGCCGTCCCAGCTGTTCATACACAGATCCGTTTTGCTGATGGCTGCAGGCGGAAGCAGCGCTCAGTTAGAACAACAGTGTGTTTTTGTTCCTGAAGTACGAGCCGCAGGTGATCTGGAGGATCAGGTGTCATTTTCAGCTACAGGAGGCGCATTTTAATATGTTGGGATGGTTGCATGCCAACTCTGTCATTCCAATGCAGCTTCCAAGAAAATGTTGGGCTCTGTGACAGAAACCTGAAGTCTGAGTGTTGATGCTATTTCTGTTCGTATCACAGCAAGTGAGGGAGATTAAATTAAAGTGTCGCCTTTAGCTCAGATCTTTTTGTTTTTAAAAGGAGACAGAAAAAAAAAAAACCCTCCCTCACACAAACAGTCACTCTTCCAGAGTCCCACAAACTGCAAGTGTCTGCAAGATTTAAGAGCTGAGAGGAACAGATAGACGAGATGCCACTCATTAGTTCCTCCTGGCAAGTTTCACAATGTTTGATTTATTGCAGACTAAACAGATAAACTCACACACTATATGAGTTAGTCAACTCCTGTCACATACCTGATTTAGGTTTGGTTAACCAGCGCACAGTCAAAACTTAAAAAAAAAAAAAAACGGGGCGTGAGAAAGAGTAGATTGCCGGCTGCCCACACGCGTCATTTCAGCTCACCAGTTTCCTCCGTCCAGTCGGAGCAGCGGCGCTCTGGACTGGGCTCCGGGTGAGTCAGGCTGACGCGCCCGGCTGCGGCGTGTCGCCTGTGATCGTCAGGGGCCAAACGTGGTCGCTCTTCCTCCCGGCCGGTGCGGCTGCTCGCCTCGACCTCCGACCCCCTGGCGTTACATTCCAGCTTATCGAGAAAGGCTTGGTTCACCCTGTCGAAACACACGGGGAGCAGTTTAAAAAAAGAAAAAGATGTTTCAGACAAATTACAGGAGGGCTCCGAAACACAGAGAGCTTCCAGTGTTTGAACCTGATGGTGAGGTTGTTAAACAGCCTGCAGACACTCAACGTCCACTGACTCAGCCAACAAGCAGTCCGACTAACTGTTCATCTTATTTAGCACTTGGTTTGACTTTATTCTTTATATGGGAATTATTAGGTGCCTGCCAGGCACATTTTACAGCACAATCTAGTAACTATGTTACCTTCGGTTGATGTAAAAATGCTGTGTCTATCAGAATTCAGTTTATTGCCATCTTTCATGAAAGGAAGCACAGCTAAATTTTAAAAATAGCGATTGTAGACTATAAGTGCTATTTTATTTTATTCAAGTCAAATAAATGAATAAAATAATAATAAATAAATTTATCTCAATAAATATAAAAATAAATATGTTAGGGACACAAAAATAACTGGGATGCTGAGGAAAAATAAATAAATACATAAATAAATAAAGATCAGGTTTTAGATGGATTAGCTGTGTTCAGGGTAACAACAGCTCTTGGGTGGAAACTAGTTTTTAGTCTGTTCTTGACTTTATTGCGCTTCAAATGACTAGTAATTTGTAATTTAACACCTTGAAATTGGGCCTCTGTCTCTTTAAGAAGCTCCTGCTCTTTCTGAAACTCCGCCTTCAAGAAGTCATCACAAAATGGCTCCTCTATTATCCCTTTAACGACGTTTTTTCCAGCGTTGCACTGAGAAGTAGCTCCTATAATGAGCTCAGCTGATGCTCAGTTCCACCAGGTGTTTGCTAGTTGCTGCTGGCTAGTCTGAAGGAGTTGAGAGGGGCAGTTTCAGGGAAGGGCTGTGCTGCAGGAAAGAAGCTTGGAAATTTGGAAATTGCAGCTATGAGGAGTTTTGTCCTCGAAGGCGGGGCTAAGTCCACCCAGGCGTTTTGCACAGCTGAATGATTGCCATGGAGATGAAAGGATTTCTCAAACATGCATAAAAAATCAAGGGAACACTCCAAATATATTCTGGGTGAAGGAATAAAATTTAAAAACATGATTTACAGTTCAGAACAGTTGATTTTACAAAATACTGCCCTTTAAAATTTAAATCCACTTTGTCCTCAAGTTCTCCAGAACTACTGATTTCCTCCATGTTATAAATGAGTAAACAAATCACACTTTGTGATATCATGTTATGTGCATACAAGTCTTATCCAAACAGGATCTGATTTCTTAAACTTAAAAGGAACAAACATGAATTATTTCTACTATTGTGGCTATTACTAAAAATTGACCTGCTAAATCTAGGAATTTCCAAATGATTGTTGCATGAACATTTTTTTTTTTAATCTGTTCTGTTCATAAAAAAAGAGACGTTTAACAAGCTGACACTAGTTTGTTGATTAGTCAGGCTGTCTGCACTGTGAGCTACCGTGCAGTCAGCTGGTATCTTATCTTCTTCTGGGGTTTTGTTCTCTTCTGAGTGCTGCCAGGCAACGAGTCGATGCAATCTGCTGGGTCTCTTTAGATAGAAAACTTTTTAAGCTAATGTGAATAATGAACTGATGTTAATGCACTGGCTGATAACTAGGATCAACAGGAACCCGTGTGTGACTATATGAAGAAACTGATCCGAATCCAGTGACAGGTGCCAATCCTCCCTTTGCTTCCGTATCTCAACTCTCTGGTTTTCACTACGCAGAACTCGTCTCTCTTCAAAGAGAAAGTGAAGTAAGGACAAGAGAAAGTGCTGGGTTTGGTTCTCTGTACCTCCTGTGTTCCAGCTGCAGCTCTTCCATACTTCTTGTCTGTTTTTCTGTCTCCTGGTCGCCCACTTTGTTCTGAAAGAAGAAAAACGTCTTTTAAGAACTGAATAGCAAGCAATGCAACAAAATCACACAAAACTCTTGAAAAATATTTGAAAAATATATTTTATAGGATATAGTGTCTTTGAGTAGCCGAGTGACTCTTGCACACATACGAAATGGCTCGGCGTTCTGATAAGCCTGAGAGCACAGAGAAAACCAAACAATAATACATGATATAAAGTGTCAAAGTTGCAATATTGTTTTTTAAAAACAATATCTTTTTCCGACATTTGCTAAAATGGCCACTATGTCGTGACAATGTAATGTAAGACCGTGTTAAAATCATTAATAAGCAGTCAAAAAATGGAGCTTAATGCTTCCTCCCTCTACTAACTGCAGAAATATACCGCTGTGTCAGAAACAACCAATCAGAGCCAGGAGGAGGGTCTTAGCGCTGTCAATCACTCTCGTGATCACCCCTCATGCTTCCTCTTTGCTAAGCTACAAATGATTCACCACAACATATGCTAATGCTAGTTAGCATAGCCACCGATGACAGTGAAGAAAGTTTTTTCTGTAACAGTAAGTTGTTTTTGCGCTATTAGCACCTCGAGAAACTTACAGGAGGATGATTGACAACACTAAGACCCTCCTCCTGGCTCTGATTGGCTGTTTTTGCAGCCCGCAATAGCAGCACTGGGAGACGGTGGAGGAGCTCCACCTTTTCACAGTTTATCTCATATCAAACTGTCACAACATGGTGTCAGTTTTATTAGATATGGGAAAAAAATGATTTTTTTTTATAGAAATTACATACTGCAAATGTAATCTACTTCTAAAATCAGGAGTAGATGGTTTAAGTTGTTGGAGAAATCAAGCATGTAAGCAAGGGTGCAGAGGTTAATCAGGCTGAAACAAGCAGCAGCGCACTGCATGCTGCGCTTCCTATCAGTCACACAACCCAGAGGACTTGCCCTTGACTGACCTTGAGGTTACAACAAGCAACAAGATGGAGCTGGAAGCAAAAACTACAAACAGGAGGGGTGACAGTGCTCACTTAAATGGTGGTTTTAAAAATAAAAGCAGTAATATCGTAGTATGTCGAGTTTACTTTGGGCTCCGGCCTGTAATTGAAGTTAATTAGTCCGGTCGGATCGGGTTCTGACACTGCCAACGGGCTCAGGTTGGACTTTTTAAGGCTGATCTGAATTCCAGGTCAAAGGTTATACTGCCAGGACTAACAAACAACACCCGGGAGAGAGAGGAACGTCTTCATTTTATATAGTCATTACACTAAGGCACATAAAACACAAAGAGAGGGTCAACTACTTTACAAATAAGAATTGGATAAAACTAAAAATTACTCCATAAATGTACAACATTACTAGTTGAGTCGTTCAGATACACAAAATAAACTTTTTTTTCTCCTGCTGTTTCACCAGGAAAGCTGATTGGTCAGTGAGGGCAAGGCTAGTGCAGTCCACCGGTGGGATCAGAGCTCAGCATTACCTCCCCCTCAAACACACACACACACACACACGCGCCTACATGCACACAACTAGAAGATATAAAGGGGGAGATCTGTCTGCATGCTGGAGCCAGTACTGAAAGAACAACAGATCTGGGGTCCGGGTCGGAACCACATCAGATACACCGAGCAGCGACCACAAGCTTTCATCCCCCAATCTGACAGAACTGTGGGCTGGGAGAGGAAAGACGAGAGGGAAAAGTGCAGAACAGAGAGATGAGGGGAGGGGAGGGGAGGGGAGAGGAGGGGAGGGGAGGGGAGGAGAGGAGAGGAGAGGAGAGGAGAGGAGAGGAGAGGAGAGGAGAGGAGAGGAGAGGAGAGGAGAGGAGAGGAGAGGAGAGGAGAGGAGAGGAGAGGAGGCCGAATTGAACCTTTTGTTGGTTTAATTATGTCGACTGTTTTGTCTTTCACCACAAAACTAAGACTTTTCATTAATAAAAGAGTTTGACCCCAGGTGTCTCTACACTGTAAAACCTGACAATTCAAGTGGTTTGAGTTCAACTGAATCCACCTTAAACTGTTTGAGTTTATTAACCTAAACAAATCTTAATGCCACATTTAATCAATTTTAAGTAAGATTTTTTTGTAAATGCTTTGACTAATATGAAGTTGTATTTTAGTCCTGTTTTTACTTTTATGGTTGAGTTTGCTTTTAGTTATTTTTCTTCCATTATCATCTATATTGTATTTAAGTTGTCAGTGTGTTGCTGCCCGTCTTGGCCAGGTCTTTCTTGAAAAAGACATTTTTAATCTCAATGAGACATGCCTGGGTAAACAAAGGTACATACATACAAATATATTCTAAGGTTAATAGTACCATTTCATTCAGTATTACTTTTATTTTTTTCCATTTTTTTCTCCGAAGAGTTTTTGCGGCGCTAGTGGCTCGTATTTTTTGCGACAGTAGGCAGACAGGAAGGAGGGCAAGGAGAGGGGAGAAGACATGCGGTAAAGGTCGCCGGGACCGGGAGTCGAACCCGCGACGTCCGCGTCGAGGACTAAGGCCTCCAAACGTGGGGCGTGCAGCACACCCCACTCATATGTATTATTACTTCTAATTAATTTAAAACATATTGGTTAATCCAAACTTCTGCAACTTAAGTGGCAAAATGGATTTTAAAAAGGTGAAACATGGGCACCACAAAATGCTGCAAAATGCAATAACAAACAGCCCAAACAATCACTGAGATAATGGACGATGCTCAACAGAGCTTTCAATTTTTGATATAAAGTCAACTTCAATGAAAAGAAGTCAATGAAACAAACTTAAATTATTCACTTAAAATACCTTTAGGTTCACTGAAATCAGCTGAGTTGTTACCTCAAAAATTCATTTCAGAGTGACCACAACTTTTCCTAACTTTAAGTCATTTAAACTTCTGCCATTAAGATGTACTGTTAGGTTTTACAGTGTATCTCAATGCGCTAACTTGTCAACTTGAATGGCTTGTTTTCAGGTCGGAGGGAGGTCGACGACGAAGTCAGGATAACCAGGAATGTCACGAGCCAAGAAAGACACCACTCTCAAGCTCCTGCAGGCGTTGCTAGGTAACGCCCGCCTGTCATGGATAGAGTTGTCAGTCGGTACGGAGCGCTGCCGGCATGTCCTCGGGCCGCTTCGTGCTCGGCGGCAGTGAAACGGAGGGGCCGTGTGGAGGAGGAGTGTGAGACCTGATGACAGGAATTATCAACACTTTCCAATAAACGGAGCTGTGAATGACAGAGACCCTTCACAAACACAGGCTGACATGATTTAAACCATCTTCTCTCACACTGTTGAATAAAATAGAAGCCTTTTTAAAATGTCATTCTTTAAAACAGATGTTGTTTATAATGTTGTTCTAAAAAAAAAAATCACAACAATTATGCAGTTTAGAACTGTTCTCAGGAGCGAAGGACTGGGGCGGGGCGACATGGAGGGAAAACATATCACAGTATGAGGGTTTCATATCAGTCGATATTGATATTTATATATGTTTATATATTTATCAAACTGGTGACAGTATTTATCCACAGTTTAGTTTCTAGCTGTTCTCATTTTCTCCTTTTACTCCACGCCGTTTTTTAAGCAGTCACGAGGCAAGGTGGAGAAACATGAAACTGCTGCTGTACAGGTTACTCAATGGGTTGTTGCTAGGTAACCAATGAGTGAGTGAGTTAGTTGATGCCACCAGCCTAGCTTAGCTGATCATGAGAGGTTGAGTGGCTAAAGCCTTTCCTCTGCCTACGTCCCCCAGAATGCTGTGCAGTTTTGGACCAAAGTTCAGTGAAATTATTGAACATTCTATTGGACGTATTTTATATTGATATTTATCTCAATGCATACTGTTATTGATTGATCACCCAGCTCTACATTGGACTGAGAAGTAGTTTGTATGATGAGCTCAGCAGACACGCAGTTCCAGCAGATGTTTGCTAACTGCTGCTGCTGCTAGTCTGGAGGAGCTGTGGGGGGGCTGCAGCTCCAAGGATACAGGATTGTGGAAATAGGCGGCACTTTGTATGAGGTGGCGTTAAGGCACTCCTGAATGGTTGCCACGGGAGATTCAAGGATTCTTCAGACATACATGAAAGAATTCAAGCAACTCCAAGATGATTTTGATGAGGAAGTAAAATTATAACATGATTTAAAGCTAGAAAACAGGTCAGTTGGGCATAATATCCCCGCTTAAATGAAATTTCATTTTTTATTTTCACCAAAGTGACCGGAGTCAAACCACATTGAAAAAACTCATCTCTGACTCCAATATGCTTAACATTGGGATGCCTCCAGGATGTGTACTCAGCCCACTGGTGTTCCTTATGTTAACATGTGTAGACCCAAAACTAATCAATACATTCACAGATGATGCATTTGAGTAAAGCAGTCTCAACATAGAAAAAAAAATACAAAGGAAATGGTCAATGGAGGTTGTAACCAGAGATACTTCGTAGCCTTAGAGAACCAATTAATTGAATTAATCAACTGATTAATTGAATGAGTTTGATGAGCTAATTGAATAAATAAAACGGGTCATAACAGTAGAGAAATCACGTTCAGAGGAAACTGAAGCAAACATGACCTCCTACCAGCACCTCAACTTTCATTTTCTTGTACTTTAATCTTCTTTACTATGACTGTGCCAATAAGTTTCATCTGACATGAATCCGTTTAGGACTCGTGTAGTGAACGCCTATTAACCGGGTGTATAAATGTAGTTATTGATTGATTTTATTTATTTAGTCAATCATCAAATAATTTGCTTTGAACAATTCACACCACTCCACCAACTTGAACATTTTGACTGAGAAGGCACAGGCAGAAGCACAAGGCTTATATTTATGCCTGTCCTAAACGTCAAATTCAACTAAACTACCTCTACCCCTCATAGTCACCGGGAGTGAAAAGAAATAATGAAAGCAAACAATGCAGTCGAGGTATTTTCAACAGCTCAGCAGAATTGAGAAGAAGGTTCCACAACACAGGAAGGAGAAAACCCCAAAGTGCAAGTTGACCTCATTAACTGACAAGACGCTGAGCGCTGGTTGAAGAGCCGGGGCTTTTCTGCAGGTACGTTTACCGCTACAGGGTGTTCCACTCATTTATTTTACACACACTGCGCACTTTACTCATGCCGCACTCTAACTCTATCTCCACTCAGTGTGAACTCTGGGAAGTCCCTTGAACTCTGCTAGCACTCTGTTCATTCCCTTGCAGCAAAACCAACACAGAGTGGAAGAGAAGTCCGAGAAATAAAGAGAAGAGGGGGGAAGAAAAGACAGTAATAGGAGCAGACGGAGAGACAACACGGGGCAGTAAGAAGTGGTTTATCTCTCTCCGCTGGACACGATTTCCATGTCCTCCAGCTTTGACCAGGAGATACTGCAGGTTCCCCCAACCTGGCAGATAAGGGACAGGACTTGGTTTCCTCGCAGTCTCAGTCGGCAAAAACGCCGCGCCCAGAAGTATTTACTCAGAAAACAGGCTGCGAAGGCTGATCTATTGGTGTTAAAATCCCACAAAGATTACACGGCCGCAACGCAGCTCAGTTCTGAACCCCGAGGAACACGCTGAACACTTTGGTTTGCTTTCATGTAAATGTCAGTGGCTCACCATGGACGATGTGTGTGCAGCACCGCAGGACAGAGCGGCCTCTCTCTGGAGACTCTGCAGAAAACTGTCATTTTTCCTGCAAAACATGAACACACCAGCCGCCCGATCAGATCAGCTAAACGATTTGTTTCCACAGGGGATTCGTCAGACATGGATCAAAGCAACTCATGACAGCATGAGAAAAACTTAACAAGTGTACATTTTTCATAATATCCTGTCTTTCAAGAAATCTGACTTTTTATTTTCACTAAACACCCGTCTCTGACTCCACTGGGACGCCTCAAGGGTGTGTACTCAGCCCACACTGATTATCTCCAAATACTTCCTGGATCTGTGTGTTCATGTTCCCACAGCATCTCATCTTTACTGATTAGTTTTAATTCTTCACAATCACACCTTTCTCTCTGATCTTAATGTTTGTTATTAACAAAAAGCCAGAAATCTTCTGGCAGGCAGTTTTTCTGGGACCAGAGAGTCCAGCAACTTTAAGCCAATCTTGGCACTTTTTTAAATTTAATAGTACAGAATATTAAATAAATACCTCACAAATTCTGTGTAATAGAATGTCAAAAATTATTAATGTGACAACTGCATAAGTCCCAGTCGAATCATAGTGATAATCAAGGACAGGTTTCTACAATCGAAGACGTTAAAAACATACAAGGCAAGACAAGCATTATGGAATCACTCCTACAGGATGTTCAATCAGGTCTTTAAACTTAGAAAAACAAACAAAACTGACATATTAGAATTTACTTAACAGCTGAAACAATAGCGCTTTTCCAAAAGAAATGTAACTCTATTGTTGTAAATACATGAAGTCAGAGAAGAGTTATGGAATATGAATGATTGATCTCATCTGATCACGTTTAAAATCTGAAGGTGAGAATCCATCCATCCATCCATCCATCCATCCATCCATCCGTCCATCCATCCATCCATCCATCCATCCATCCATCCATCCATCCATCCATCCATCCATCCATCCATCCATCCACGACATACAGAACTAGTAGAGCCCATAGATGAATATTTCTCCATTTAATCAAATTACAGTTACAAACTTTCATGCATTTTATTTTATGATTTAATTTATTTATTCAATTTGTTATTTAATTATTTATTTTATTTTAGTTTTCATGTATTTTTTCTAACAGATTAACAAAGAGTGGTAAATAATTGTGTAGTCAGAAGAAACCAATACTTTCTTTTATTACTAATTACATGTAAAAAGAGTAACATGCATGTGCACTTAGTCCTTTTAACCCTGATGCCCCTAAATGAAATACACGTGTGTAACTAAATCTCATAAATACTGTAATTACATTATTCTGTGAAGGCCTCAGCATTTTCTTTCTCAGAGAATATTAATGAACAAACAGCATCATGAAGACCAAGGAACAGGTCAGAGAGAGAGAAGAAGAAAAGAGGCTGTTAGCTGCGTTTCCACTGACCATATTATTGAGCAAATTTTGAATTCTGAAAATAAATTGACTTAATGGAAACACAACAATTTCCATAAAAATGTTTTTTTTTTTTTTTTGCGTTACGACGAGGTGGAATGGAAACACTTTTCTCACGTAACACGAGTCACGTTATCAACAACTGGATGTTACTACTAGCAGAAACGACAATGAATCCTCCTACCAGGAAGTGGTAGGAGACCAAGGAACAGGTCAGAGAGAAAAAAGAAGAAATTGTGTTTCTTCTTTAACAGAAACACGCCGAATGTGAAATTGTGGTTTTTCGACGTTAGAGGAATACTGACAAAGTCTTGCGTACATTGGTGAAGGAAACACAACCTGAAAATGCCAGGTTTCACAAGCCGCACGGGAAGCAAAACGTACAAAACTAACACTAATACATCAGACTCAACACTTCATCTCTGCTGAAACAAACTTGAGACCGGAGCGGAGGTTCAAAGTGCAGACTGAGCTACAATGTAAAGGCTTACATCAAAGCATGTCTAATTAAACCAAACTACCCCTCATATTTAGGCCTGTCACGATAATAAATTTTGCTGAACAATTAATTGTCTCAAAAATGATTGCGATAAAGTTCAGAGCCACATCTAACTGACAGCCTATGGCATCTGATTTGACTGGGTTTGCACTATTTCCCAGAAAAGAACAGGCTGAAATGTCCGTCTGGACTTGTACAGCAGGAGAGACACAAACCAGAAGATCTGCAGCTGTAACTGCAGTGAAAAGTGATTCTGGGATTGACCCGTGGGCTGGGGAGGTGTACATAGTACAAATGGTACTATTACTACAAAAAAAGTATCTTTCTCCCATCTTACAGGTCTGCTCTGTGCTGTTCTATCACATTAAATCCCGGGGTACACATTGACGGTTGTGGTTTGTGGTGGCGATGTGACGACATTGACTGCGGAGGCTCAGACGACGGAGAGACGATTATGTCACCTGATGCTGACGCAGCATTTATGACTCTCCTTCACAGCAGAGAGGCAAGACACAAACAGACCTGTGAGAACCACGAGAGGGAGATCCTGGCCTGACCTGGTCTGATCCGAGTGGAACCGCTCCCGCCTCCTCTCATCCTCCTGCCGCCTCCTCAGCTCCAGACGCTCAGCCTGAAACACGGCGCAGTCGACAATCAGCACCACAGCGTTATACACAGGCTGCAAAACACTGCAATCCAACGAAAAGTAGAAAATGTGTATTTAATAGATAAAAATGTAAAAACATAAAAACTTACTAAGTGATTGTGGTCTAGTTTCTACTGCAAATATTTTTAATACACTTGAAATAAGACAAAACTAACTTACAAGTCACTTTTTGGCAAGATATGGAAGCTTGTTTGAAGACAATATTTCCTTAATATTGATTAAAAACAAAGTTCTAGTTCCACTGGCAAGTTATTTCACTTATAACCAGATATGTGTCCCATGTTATAAATGAAATAACTGAATTATATAATTGCCATAAATAAGGCTCTTTATACATGAAATATTCTCTTTACTCTTTACTGAGATTTTGAGAGAAAATGCATATATTTATATCACAGCTTTTCATCCAAAAAGAAGCTCTCCTGTTTCTAATCTGTAAATCTTTTTTTTTTTTAAATGCATCACCATGGGATTATTGCATGTCCAGACTGTGGGATCAGTGATGCTGGCGGTCTGAACATCTGGATCATAGAGACGGTAATTCCTGTAAAATCAGGAAGTGGTCTTCCCGAACAGGAAGGCAGCTCAGTGTCCGCCGCCGCCTTGTCCCGTCACGTCCATAATCTGAGATCAGACTGTTTCTCAGCGCGGGTTTATCAGCTGGATTACCGCCGCATTCCAATGGCGCAACGTGGGAGAACGGTCTCTATGGTTACCAGTTTGGTGTCCTACGGTAATCTCCCAGAAACATGTCTGACATTCATTCCTCCGCAGCCCCATCAGTCAGGTGGTTCTTCAACCTGATGCCTCGAGAAACGGAGACGCTTCACCGGCGCTTGTCTCTGCTGACACCTACAGGCCAAACCTGGAAGTTCTCACTTCTCACTATGTTTCACTAAATCACAGCTTTGCATATGATCAAGCAGATGTTTCGCTCTTTTAAAAGAAGAATCGTTTCTCGAGGCGTTGTTGAGTCGTGACATAAATTGTTCAAAAATAAACGAAGACAACAACAAGCAGCTGAAAGTAGCGTTTTGTGAGTCGTGAAGTACTGCAAGATGCAACGTTTCATTTCAGAGAAGAAGACTGCAGGAGGCTGAACACTACAAAACACTAAATCTTACCAAGTATCTCTGGTCCAGTTTCTATTGTAAATACCTTAATACACTTGAAATAAGACAAAACTAACTTACAAGTAACTTTTCATCACAATATAGGAGATTGTTTTAAGTCAATAATTCCTTACATTACTGGTTTTAATGGCAGATTATTTCACTTATCATATGGGAAAAAGGTCTTTTCATAAGTGAAATAATCTGCCAGTGGAACTAGGACTTTTTCATCAATATTAAGGAATAATTGACTTAGAACACGCTTCTGTACCTTGCTGAAAATTACTCTTAAGTTAGTATTTGTCTTATTTCAAGTGAACTAGGACATTTCCACTATAAACCAGACAAAAGACACTCAGTAAAATGTTGTGTTTTTGCAGTGCAGTGTTAACCAGAGTAGTGCCACCAGAGCAGAGCTTGCTCATGATTGGCAGCAGGTGTGGCTGTGGGCGTACACACTATGAGGACAAGAGTTTTGGACGAAGGCATTTGATTTAAAGAAGAACGTCAAGGACGCTGCAGGAGCAACTGCTAAACTTATCTCCTCTGATTGTTCTGGAAAATCACTTGTACAGAAGTAAAAGTGAAACATTGTGATAAAAACCCACATAATAAATTGCGTTTACCCACAATTCCCCCTAATAACACGGTTATGAATACAGATATGACTTTCAGGAGGAACCTCTCCCATTAGTTTGGTGAGGATCTGTGGATTTTCCATCAGGATGGAAACAGTGACACTAATAAAGGTGATAAAAGACGGGAATGCTTGGTCAGGAAACTCCCCACATAACAACCTCCATCACAAACGGCTGTTCAAAAAAAATTGCTGTTTTTGTTGGTCAAAGAAATGGAAATGTGAAAAATAAAAACCAACCCAGCAGTCCTTCAGATTGTGACATATCAGACATTTTTACTGTAGAAATGATTCTGATTTTGCACGTCTGGACTCACCTTCTCCCTCTGTGTGGCCTTCATCTTCTGCCACTCTTCCTCCTCCTCTTGTCTCTTCTTCTTTTCCATCTCCTCCTTTTTAAGCTTGAAAAAAAAAGAACTAATACGTAAAAGGTCAGATAAGATAATCACATTTAATCACATTGCTTAAGCACGCTCTGACACAACATTTCAAAACCTATTTAATCAGCTGCTCTGTCTCTGATTTGGGAATTATGAAACAGGGCTCCACAGAATTGCTACAAATATTTGATAGGTGAAAAAACAAACAAAGAAAAACCCCTGATTAGGATGTGTCCAAGTGCCAGTAAAAGTATTCACATCCCTGTTTGCAACATGACTAAATGATGTAACCTCAAATTTGAAAGATCTTCCATTAGGGTTGGGTGTGACGCGCCAAGGCAAGTTAGTCCGTAAATGTAAAATGAATTGAAATAATATATATAATAAACTGGAAGTAAAATCTGAAAATCAGTTTGTCATCAGTTCCTATTACCAAATACTTCATCCCATCTGATGGTACATTGTGCAGAAGCATCTTATGGCGTTCATGTTGCCCACAGCAGGCGAATTTGACCCAAATTCGATTTTTTTTTGGCCCTGTCCAACATTTTCAAAGACATAATTCTGTTCTTTTTTCCCCCCTCCCAAAAAATCTGATGTGTGTCACACTTCCACATGTGGAACTAAATTATATCCGGTAGTTTTCAAAGTGTCTGCCGTCTGAACGCTGCCTGGATCCTACATGTCGAAACAATACACCGCAAAAACACAAAATCTTACCAGGTAATTTGTGTCTAGTTTCTAGCGAAAATATTTTATTACACTTGAAACAAGACAAAACTAACTTATAAGTAACTTTTCAGAAAGATATCTTGTTTTATGTAAATCATTCCTCGATATTGATGAAAACAGTACAAGCTCTCTGGCAGATAAAATTATTTACAACAAGACAATTTCCCCTTGTTAAAAGTGATTTAATCTGCCAATAAGACAAGCATTTTTTTCATTGATACCAAGTAAATATTTACATAAAACGAGCTCCTATACAGCTCTGGAATAGAATGAAGAGTCCACCGAACTGAACCCCATAGAAAACCTCCTGGTTATTCTACCAAATATTGATTTCTAAACTCTTCCTGTGTTAAAACATTAATATTGTTTCTAAATGAATATGAACTTGATTTCTTTGCATTGTTTGAGGTCTGGAAGCACTGCATCGCTTTAGTTATTTTGACTATTTCTCATTTTCTGCAAATAAATACTGAGATTTTTGCTCGGAATTTCAGAGACATGTTGTCAGTAGTTCATACAATAAAAGAAAAATGTTCATTTTACTCAAACAGATAGTAAAATCAAAGAAACCGATCATTTTAAGTGGTCTCTTAATTTTTTTTTTTTTTTGCTGAAAAGTGACTTATAAGTTAGTGTTGTCTTATTTCAAGTGAATCTGAAATATTTGCACTGGAGAAATACTTGGTAAAATTGTGTGGTTTTACAGTGTAGTTCCACTGACAGACTATTTCTCTGATAGCAAGACATTTTTCCATGTCATAAGTGAAACGATCTGCAAGTGGAATCAGTGCTTTTTCATCAGTGTCGAGGAATTCTTGATTTAAAACGGGAAACAGTAACTAGACCAAAAATACTTGGTAAGATTTTCCCTTTTTACAGTGTATGAGGGAAGATAAAGTACCTTCTTCTGCAGACTGGAGGTTCTCTGGTTGGTAAACTGCCTCTGCCTGGCCTCGGCTACAGTTACATCCCCTCCACCTGGATGGATCAACAGATATCAGCGACTATAAAGTGCCGATAAACCCAGTGATCCCCAGAATGTAACGAGGCTGATCACAGCGATTACCCAGCCTTTCTGGAGCGAGGTGCAGCGGACCGGGCCTGTGTGCCTCCCTGTATCTCTGCAGATCCTCCATTTCCTTCTGAGCCACTGCAGAGGAATTCCACATCAATCACCGGAAGCAAATTTGCCAAACGTTTATGAAGATCAAACCAGATTTAGGCGGATCATTACTTTCTTTGTTCTTGCTCCGGCGGGTCTGGTTGGGCGGAATGACGGTGAACACTCCTGAGCTGAGACACAAAGAGCTGGTTAGGGACGAGAACGCCGACTCTAATCCGGCATTCAGACAAAGTTTGAACAGGTGCTGCAGCATCAAAACACGATTTCACATTTGAGACATGTGACTCGCTCCCTACTGAAGATATAATGAAAGCAACACATTTATGCTATTTGTCCTTTGTCTAAATGAACTTAATAATTCACACACCATTCTGATATTTGCCATCTGCAACATTCAAGAAGTTCTGTTAAGGACATTAAGTAATCTTGGGCTTCAGTGGTTTTAGTCTCGTTCCTAGTGATGATGATGATGATGATGATGATGGGGCTAAGTAAATAAAATAATTAACATGTTTTTGATTTTGTTGGAATTCTTACAACTGTGTATCAGGGTCATTGGAGACAGAAAAAGAGGGGAAATAGGAGAAAAACATAAAAATGTCTGAGTTTCAAAAAGTCAAATTTTTTTTGACCTTTTGAAACTCAGAATTTGCCATGTGGTTTTCTTTTTTCTAAAAAAAAAAAGTTTCAGAGATTAATCTCAAAATTTCTGAGTTTTTTGGTGGAAATTCACTCCTTTTGTTCTTTGTTTTTTCTCCGTCTCTCGTAAATTCAAATGCCTGAGTACTAAACTTAACATCCATCCACTCGCCCCAACATGCTTGTACCCTCAGAGCGTCGACACTTCAAAGTTCTTGGACAAAACAGATGAAAACTCAGATTCCAAAAGAAAATGACATGAAAAAGTGAATGAAGTGAAAATATGGTGTGAGATTTTAAAATGCAGCGCTGCTTTTAAAATGTAAATATAAATGTTGGATATGTTTTAGTTTCCAACACTTTGACTTCACTGCAAAAACACAAAAATCCTACCAAGTATTTGGCCTAGTTTCTAGTACAAATATCTTATTATTATACTTGAAATAAGACAAAACTAACTGATAAGGGACTTTTCAGTAAGATATGGTTTTATATGATCAATTACCCCTTAATATTGATATAATATTGATTGTACTAGTTCCACTGGCAGTTTTTTTTTCTACTATTACATTGAAGAAATGAAATAATCTACCAGTGGAATTAGTACTTTCATATCAATATAAAAAAAATTAAGCTCCTATATCTTCTTGAAAAGTTACTTGTAAGTTAGTTGTCTCATTTCAAATGTACTAAGATATTTGGACGATAAACTTGACCAAAAATACTTGGTAAGATGTTGTGTTTTTGCAGTGTTGTTCTCTGAAGTGAAGCTGCAGAGAAAGATGAAATGTTTGGTTTTCTTTTTCTTCCTGACTCTCAGAAAATCCTGCTCCTCTGGCCTGGAACAGAAACACTCGGTGAACTCATCCAGGATCATTTTAACAGAAACCATCCAACTTTACCCCAAAGTGTGATTTCTGTTTCTTCTGACCGTCTGTCCACGTTCCAGGGAATCTGCTGGAGAAGTGTTTTGGGGCGATTTTGTTGATAATTTAACAGAAAGGGAAATGCCAACAATCAGAAACCTCCGCCCAGGAAGAAAAGCAGGCTGATGACTGTGGTCAGGGTGTTTAAAATGAAGTCGATTTCTCTGTGGAACGCAGCCATTAGTGGCTTGTTGTCAGCTCCCTCAGCGTCCGGAGAGTTTTCACATGGAAAAGCTTTAAACCTCTGTCATGTTTGTGTTAGGTGAGTATTTATAGGCCGCAGAAGGCCAGCGCAGGTCACAATCTGAGGCCAACCTTTTTCGAAAAACACAAACGTAAAAATTTAAAAAAAAGAGGGAAAAACCAACAAATCAATCTGAATATGTAAATAAAAGGCTATCAAGTGTGTTTGCCTTTTTAAAAGGCAGATTTCTCTGGGCGCTCAACTGCTTTTCATTTTGGTCAAGAACAATTTTTTTTTAGTCTATGACCAAAAAAAGAGACATAAGTGGCTCTTTCTTTGAAAGATTTTCTTTATTTTGCCAAGTTTGAAGAACGAGTTTGCAAATAAAACTATTGAATGTCTGTGGTTCTCTACATGATTTATTTTTAATACAAACCAAAAACAGAGTTGAGGAATTCCATGAAAAAAAAGCACAATTTGTCTCCCTCTAGTTGTATTTCATAAAATAGATCACCAAAAATGTTTTATAAACAGCTTTATACGTATGTACGTTAAAATATTTCATTTTATGTAGCTTAAGAAACTTGAGAGCAATTTTATTCTATTATGAGAAATAACAGAGTTTTCAGTTCATAGCGCCTATTTAGAAATGTCTCCTTGATGCATTTTAAAAAAAATTTTTAGAAAAATAACTGTTAGTTGAGTTTATTAGTGGCCTGATAGACAACTAATTCAGTGGTCTATCTGGGCACTGAATTAGATCTCAACTCCTCCATTAAACTAAATGTTTGATGAAAAATGACAACGCTGTCACGTATTGATGGATTTCAGGCTATGAAATTGTAAAAATGTGAGATTTATTTTTGCGATTTTCACTTTTAATATAATAGGATAAGTGTGGGGGACATTTGATTAACATATAATTATTACCTTCTTTAGAAACACACTCTATAATCATAGTTAAGGAGCCCCAATAGAGTCAGTGACCACATGTGGAAATAATAACATGTAATAATGGAAACATAATCCGTAAGATGGAAAAATATGGTTTTATTACTGATGGTTAACTTTGTCCTGCAATTTGGTAAATAAATAAGTAAAAACTTTTTGGAAATATCAAAGCTCAAGTTGGAATATCGCCTTGTAGCGCAGTTGATCTGAGTCACGCCACCCGCTAGGTTTTACGTAGCGCAATACAAAACCCCTCTGAAATCAAGGTTAGCTTTCGAATACGTCCCGTCTTCTGTTAAAAGCATCCAGTAAACGCTTCAGTGTCTAAATTAGACTTATTTAGCTAAAGATGCTATTTTTTGTCCTTGCTAAACCCAGTCATCCAGCGTTTGGGAGGAGACTGGGATTTACCACACACCCTGAAGGCAACGTTTCTAACTGAACCTGAAACGAAACTGAAAGTAAGTTTAGGAAAACATAACTTTCAGTAGGATCTATTTTCATTTAGCACAAAAAAACCCAACAACCCCTATACGTAAACAGACATAGAAACGACATCCTTTACATTTCTTCCTTTAGTTTTTGAATATCAATCACCATCTGGGAGTCACTTGTTCTTATTAGTTGAAGGCGTTTTTACTCACTACTGTGGCTGTCGGTCTGCCCCAGGCTCCCTCCCCACCGCGGGGGTTTGTCCGTCCACCTGCCGGGCCTGCGGCTCCTCTCCGGACTCTCCCGCCGCGCTCTGCCTCGGGTAGTTTCTCCCTCTGGAGTTCACTTGGTTGGGTTGAGGGTCCATGATGCGGCGGGCAGCGGCAGGTTCAGAGACGGTGTGTGAGAATGAGGCGGATCCTACCCTGCGGTCCGGCTGCTCTATGCTTACAGTAGTTATTCTGTTCTAAGAAAGACTCAGTGCTGTTATCATCTGCTGTCAGCTGTTTACTGTCAAAAACACGAGGGGAGGCTTTTCCTGCCACAGCGCCCTCTGCTGGACAAACACAGGCTCTTCGGTTCATATTGTTTTCAGTTTCGGCTTCAGTTTTTTATATGGTCGCAATTTTCGAGCATGTTAAGATTATTGTAGTACAAGAAAATATGTCTTTTACATTCCTTGCTCATGTGCGTGATTTTGTACTTTTATCATGTTCGAAATAAAAAAAATGATTACGTTTATTAGAAATTAGAAAATGCAAAGGAAATGTGATTCAGTAAAACTTATTAAAAACTAACATAATCATGTCAACTTTCACATTATTACGCTGTGATAAAACTGAGCACAGAATACTTCCTGTCAATCAGCGGTGTTCATCGACAATTAGGTTTGCCAGCTCAAGTGTTTGGTATACATTTATTTATTTATTTTTTGAAAAGGCAATTAAAAATACTTACGGTGTAACATAATGTATTTTTCTTTTATCATCTATGTTTTTTTTTTCCATGTAGTTTATTTTGATTCTAACTTGGACCATAAACATTCAATACCTTTTCCTGAAAAGTATTTCTTGATGGATGGATCATCACTTTACTAAAGTATTGTCTAAGTAAAGCAAGAGCGAGCCACATCCTGTTGTTGTTGTTGCTGAATAATCAAAATCAATTCATACATGGAGTAATTAATAATAATAATAAAAACATAGGACATTGTAATCTTAATTGTGTCCATTTGTTGTTTTTCAACCTGCTATTTGTTTCTTATCTGACAAATGGCTTTGACCATGTGGCTAAATCAAATTTAGCTTTAAGAAGTTAATTTTATGGATGTGGGGGTTAAAATAAACTGCTGGTGAAAGCTGGGTTATGTTCCATAGCTTTCTTCCATCAACAATTTAATTATTTAAAACCATTTCAATTAATTAGGTTATCTGTGTCTGATATTAAAATCGGTTTGATGATCTGAAACAGATAAATGTGACAAAAAGCAAAAAGAAATCTTTGAGAGCTAAAATAATGTTCTTAATGCTCTGTAGTTATAGGTTTAATTTTTTATCAAATAAATGATAAACTGCTGCTTTTTGCAGTATATTCCAAAATAATCATGGACACTTATGTTAGTTCTGTGTAAACTCTGGCTACTGTACTCTGAGCCCTAATGTGTGTGTATTGTTATAAAATGAACAGTTTTACAACTTTGTTTTTGGCAGACACATTTATTACATGAGTGTTATTGCTGATGCACACACAAAGACACACACACAACATCAAGGAAATGGAAAATAAATACATCTCTTCGTTAAGTCAATGTAAGAGTTTTTATTGGTTATGAGTAGTGTGCTTGCAAACCGTATTAAGGAGTCAGACTTCTTGAAATCTTTACAGTTTGTTATGTTTTCTGAGTTTCGAGATGAATAATGTCATGGAATGTTTAGTCGCTCAGCTGAAAGATGACAAGTCTCATTACTGACAACACCGGTGATTGTGCTCTGCTTCTCCAGTTTCACAACGGCGTCTGAGGTTTTCCTAAAACACGACGAGGCAACGGAGATGACCAGAATCCACACATGATTTAGATCAAAATAGCAAATAAGGCAATGACGGTCCCTAGCAACTAGCTTCCCCGAGCGGACATCAGGGAGCCACTGCAACCACAGTAAAAAAAAACAAAAAACGACACTACGTCTTAAGGTCAGAGGTCATATTAGTTCCTGGAGGCTGTTAATGTCTTGGTAATGCAGTTCTGATGCAGCATGAGTGACGGCGCACCCTCCTTGATCAACCCTTTGCTACGGCTAAGACCTTGTGGAGTTCCTGCCTGTTTGGCCAACACTCCGCTTTCCGGAAGGTCGTCCCCTGTGTGCGTGGGCCAGCGGTGTGTGTCTGTGTGTAAGTGCTGCAGCTGGGGCAGTGGGATCACAGTTTGGGTTGCGTGGCCAGCTTTATCTTCAGGTTCTCTGCCAGCTTGTCCAGGAACTCAAAGGTGTTCAGGTAATCGCTGCGTGTCACACTGCAAAATAAAAAACAAACCAAAAAATAAATAAATACAGGAGAGAAGGTCAGGGAACTGAATGAGGTTTAGTCTTCACCAACCCTGACTGGTGGATTAGCTGGTTGGAATTGAAAAATTCTATCTTTTACAAATAAGTGAACGCAATATAGCTACCCAGCTACCACAACAGCTCTTTTCTGGGTTGTCTAGCTGAACCAAGCCAGAGTCAGTATCAGTGACTGTGTTTCCTGTGACCATAAAATTGTGCAAGTTTGAATTACAAAAATATATTTGCTTAAGGGAAACATGCCAATTTTGAAAAAACACATGTTTGATCAAAAGTTTTGCCGCTAGGATAAGTTGGTTTTTCAGCCATATCAAAATTTGTGTATTTTCCACAACTGAACACTTTTTTCATATCATATAAATCACATGATCAACAACTGTGTTACTACTGGCAGAAAAGACAAAGAAGACAACAGGAAGTAGGAGGATGGTGATGATGCACCATGTTTTTAAGTGTTGACTTATTATGCGAAAAACTTATTTATGTGTGATTTTAATTGCGTTTCTTATTTAACGCAAACACCACTATTGTGAAATTATGTTTTTTGACATTAGCTGAATTTCAACAAAGTTTTGCGCACATTTGTAGTGGAAAGGCAGCCGTTGAGATGTTTTTAAAAATAAATTCAACAAGAGCAAAAAGTTGTTTGAAGCTCCAAGAAAGAAGACTGAATTTTCTACACATGAAGGTAAAGATAGTCTAAAATATAAACTCTGTAATTCTGTTGTCTTTCTTCTCAAATTTTACCTATTTAACTGCAGAGCGGTGTAACACCCACTGCTCTCACACAGTGACATCACCTCTGACCCTAATATAACTTACTAATGACTGATCATCATACAAAATCCTCAGCTAAACAAATAAATAATTTAACAACCAAATACATAATAGCGATAATCTTCAACAGATGTGAATTATTTATTTTAAAGATCTTCTGGTAAAAATATCATGTCTTGTGAAATGACGTACATTACATTTTCAGAAGTCCAAAAATAACTTAGTGACCTGTAATCTATCCCATAATGCCTCTGGATTTGCTGATTTTTTTTGCAGGAAGCATGAAGTCCCCACTGTTGGAGAGACCAATATTTAATCTGACAATAAACATTTAATATTTTAATTAAAATATCCTGACAAAGGAGAAGACAACTGAGCTGTTCTTGGTCCATTGTGGTGAAACTACAACTGTTGTAGTTCAGTATAAAATCTCAGTGGACTTCACCCTGTGGGCCACAATGTTCAGGCACACTGTAAAACATTGACAATCAAGAGAAAATGTGTTTTCCTGGTCAAGGTCAGAAATTTAAACAGTTAAAAAGGAACATAGTTGATTGCTCACAATAATCTTGTTCAATTACATGACTCCCAGTACGAACATCAGAAAAATAATGTTTGCTTTCCTGTCTATGGATAAAGCATGGAATATCTTGTGTTTTAGTAAAAGCATTACACTGTGGCTGTAATTCATTGGTCTGCTGTTAGTATTGCTGGGCCTCTAGAGAACAGGCACAAGAACAATGGCACAGTTTTCCCCTGTGTATTATAAGTTAGTTGGGCCCCCACCAGGCTAAGCATTGCTTATTTATTTTAGTTTTTTTTTTTATATTTGCATCTTTTAAGACTTTATAGTCGGCATTCAAGAATTTCTCTTCCAATAACACGTAATTATCAAGTGATATTTTCAAATTTCCTATCAACTTTATACATTTTTAAACTCAAAAACACGGCAGGCCGCTGATTGAATGCCTGCCGTAGCACACTGGGCTTAGCATGTTTTCTGGGGAAAACCCTGAATGGCACTCTGTGACATTTGACCTGGACCTATGTCCAAGTAAAGCAATAAACCTGGCCTGTTGCAATAAACAATAAATTAATTAACCAAATGATAAATGCAAGCTTGATAATTTCCATGTAGATGATTTATTGTTTTTCTATTTTCTCTCTTTCTACCATAAACTGGATGACGAAAGTCTTCATTCTGGTGGTTTTGGTCTCAACTGTTTGAAGGACAATTTTGCTTACAGGAACTTCAGTGTCCATTTTGCTTGTTGTCTCGGTTGTTTTGTTTCTCTGTTTGGGATATTTAAATTGTCTTCATGTTCCAATGTTAAATTTGTTAGAAATTGAAGTTTATTGATCTTTCTGCATTATTATGCCATTACCATTACATTATACCATTATATTGACAATTGTCTCAAAACAACAATATTATCATTTATTGCAATAACTTCTGGGATAATTTATCGCCCAGCAACATTTGTTATTGTGGCAGACCTACCTGCACCATAATACCAGAAAGGGATTTACCCATAGAGCTATGAGTTTGTGTCTCTAATAAATGTGCTGGTAACGTACGATGGACGTGACTTACTTTGGCATTCCTTTGATGCAGATGGCCAAGTCCTTGGTCATGAATCCAGCTTCGATGGTTTCGATGCAGACGGCCTCCAGAGCCTCAGCAAACACCCGGAGCTCTGTGTTGTTGTCCAGCTTCGCCCGGTGGAGTAGACCTCGAGTCCAGGCGAAGATGGAGGCTGAAACAAACATATCCACAGCGTGAGGACAGGCTTCGGTCAAAAACATCAGGGCGCATATTTGTGTAGTAAGAATATTCCTCTGACCTATGGGGTTGGTGGAGGTTTCTTTGCCCTGCTGATGCTGCCGGTAGTGGCGCGTCACTGTGCCGTGCGCGGCCTCAGCCTCCACGGTGCGCCCGTCAGGACAGATCAGAACACTGGTCATCATGCCCAGAGAACCGTACCCTAAAAACAACCATCAATCATGAACTTTGGTTGGCGTAATCGGGAGCAGAGGTTCCTTCAATGTTCACCAAATGGATAGTTTCACCAACCTTGTGCTACAGAATCCGACTGCACGTCGCCGTCGTAGTTCTTGCAGGCCCAAATGAAACCTCCCTCTGATTTTAAGGCCTGGGCCACCATGTCGTCGATGAGTCGGTGCTCGTACCAGATTCCTTTAGCCTCAAACTGAGCTCGATATTCTCTGAAAGACACAAACAATCCTCTTACAGTTCTGCGTCACTTTGCTTGTTATTCTAGAAGTTTAGTGAAGGTCTCACTTCTCATAGATCTCCTGGAAGATATCCTTGAAGCGACCGTCGTACTTCTTCAGAATGGTGTTCTTGGTGCTGAGGTACAGTGGCCAGGCCTTGGACAGAGCCATCTGGAAGGAGCTGTGGGCGAAGTCTCGGATGGACGAATCGGTGTTGTACATCCCCAAAGCCACACCACCGGTACCTGGACAGACACAACAACATGAACCGATCACACTGGAAGTCCTCATGAAGAATACAAAGAATACAAACTGCATTAAAGTGTCATTGTTTACTGAATGACACTTCATGACAACAGTCAAAAACATTCATGAGGACTCCTCCTTGTTTATGACAGTGTCATGTCAGTCTTATGCACACCCCTTCAAATAAAGTGTTACTGACAAATCTAGATCCTGTTTGCAGGTCCTGGAAAATGAACAATGGCTAAATGGAAAGCAGGGAACTTGTGCAAAATTTCAGGAATGTTGAAGCACATTTGATTTAAGTGAAGAATCTCTACTCTGCATGAGCAACTCGATGGTGAAAGACAACGGTGCTAAATCTGAGATGTTTCTGTGAAATGATCAGCTCTTTCGTATGTCGTGTTGTGTTGTGAGTTTGACTGCACTGCAAGTTGACTTCCTCTTTACCTTCAAATTGATGGACGACATATTTGACCGGCTCTCCATTTGTGGGTGTGTAGATCATCTCTACTTTCCCAGGCCCTGGCACTACAAAGTCAGTGGCTTTGTACTGTGGAGCGCATAGAGAGGAAGAGAGAGTTAGCAGTGTTTTAGAACCCACCGAAAAGTACAAAAATGATAAGCGTTCATGAAACAGTTGTAAGGACGTCAGCAGAAAGAGTCAGTCGGAGTATCTAAGGCACATCCATTATGTAACCAGCAGATTTTCTTACCTTTCACCTACACTTTTCCCCTGAACACACAACTGTTGACTTTGTCACAGAGCCATAAAGCAGCCTGCTACCCAGATGTGTGACCCTAACTCGTCAAGGCAACAGAGGCAGGTCCAAAGAGCAGGGATGAAATTTAATTATTGATCCGGAGTCTCCTGGCAACCCCACAGTGTCTCATCCAACAGTGGATCTGAGATCGCTCATTAGTACACAAAGTGCTGAGGCCTGTTCTAGTGTGCTTCAGGAGCAGCTTTGTTAGGTAATAAACCAGCTGGTAAAACCTGGTAATATGATTCCTGCAGGGCAATAAAGCAATAACAATATATGTCACAATACACGTGATCAATATCAATAGATAATACGTCCGATAGAATTTTCAATAGATTCACTGAACTCCGATCCAGAACCACACAGCATTGTGGGGGATGTAGGCAGAGGAAAGGCTTTAGCCACTCAACCTCTCATGGTTCACTCGATAATATTACCTGCAATAACTAGAGGGAGTATGTAGACATTAAACATGAGGGGTCCCAGGACTGAACCTTGGGGTACCTAACATGTGACTTCTGTTCACTTCAAGTCATTGGTAACTTAGCTGTTGGAAAAAATCATTATCTAAGGTTATTTAAATTATGAGTTTATATGTTTTCATATTATTATTCTTTCATGTCTCTTCTTTGGCCCCTTTTCTTTTATGACACATTATTTACTGCTCTTTGGATGTTTGCTTGAAGATTAGAAACACTACACACTCTTCTTGTTTTATCAATGTTTGTTTGGAGATTAGAAATGCTCACTCACTCTTCTGGTGTTATCAAACTGTCTGTCATAGACAAGTCAGCTTTCTGCCTTGTAAGAGCACCTTAGAACGTCCTGTGGCAGAGTTCTCTGACGAAACTATCTGGGTGACTATGTGAAGAACCCCAACCCTCTTTTCCTTGACGTGACAATAAAAAGCAGCTAAGAGGTGAGAGCCGGTGGAGTTGATGCCAGACAGTTGTTTGCTCGCGGTTCTCCGTGTCTGGCTTCTCTCCCCTCTTCTGCAGAAGAGTAACTTGTGTCTCTGGTTGATTCCTTGCAGGTTGGGAACTAAAATAGACTCAACACTAGCGACAACTTTTCGAGTAACATGCGCAGCAGCAGTTTCAGGTCTGGCCACTGTGCCTAATAGCTGCTGACAAATAAAAAACAATGGAGTGGAGTGAAGGGAGAAATGAGTACAACAGCTGGAGAGGAAACTGTAGACACAATGGGAATGTCATATAACTAGTTTCAAAGTATTTACAACAAAAAACTAATCAACAATTATCTATATTGACTGGTGTTAAACCCTTATATCGCGATATGTTTTGGTTGTTTCCTGGAAGCTTGGAGGAGTCTCCATTAGCAGTGCTGAGGACCAGCTCACCTGGTCTCCGTGTGCATGCCTGCCGATGATGATGGGCTTCACCCAGCCGGACACCAGGCGGGGGATGTTTTTGCAGATGATGGCCTCCCTGAACACGGTGCCTCCCAGGATGTTCCGGATGGTCCCGTTGGGCGAGCGCCACATCTTCTTCAGCTTGAACTCCTCCACGCGCTTCTCGTCCGGCGTGATGGTGGCACACTTGATGCCCACGTTGTAGCGCCGGACCGCCTCCGCTGCCTCAACCGTCACCTGGTCGTCGGTCGCGTCTCGGTTTTCCATGCCGAGGTCAAAGCTGAGCAGGACGACAACAAGGAGACCGGAGACAAGGCTGAATTATAGCTTACGACATGCAGAAAGTGGACATAAAAATTGTAGGAGGTAAAACACGTGCACTTCTATGGCAGAAGCATTAATGTAAAGGATAGAAAAAGATTTTAAGAGAGCTCACTGAGTTTTCAGAGGTCTTTTAGAGTCGATGATTTCATGGGTCTCAGCTATTTTAGCAGCAAAAGTGAAACAGACAATATAAAGCTACCCATGTCATGATTTGATTTGAGAGGCAAGATAATGGCATCCTTGGACGAAGATAGTCGAGTTTGACCAGTCCTGATCTAGATCTAGATCATTCTACAAAAAACACAGACACGTCGTCTCATCTCTTGAGCACGTTGATCGTTATTTTCCAACAAATGTCTGTTCTTTACTCAAGTTATGGGCCATATGGAATCATGTGACCTACTTGGTTACAGGAGAGGCATTAAGTTTCACTTTGTAACCTACATCCAGTCTTGACTCTGTGAGAAAAAGAACGACAGATTTCTGTTTTTATTGAAAAATCTGTGATCTGCACATCTAGCTAAATGTGGCCAAATCAAAGGATTTAAACCTGGAAGACACTAAAGATATTTATAATCTCTGTACCCCAGGCATAGATGGGTCACCAATAAAGAGGACGCTCTGTTGCCATTATTATTCATGCTTCATTAGACACAATTTAGAAGCATGCCTGGAGCGCCAACTAGCCAGGCACTGATGGGAGCTGAAGCCACTGCTTTACTTAGCTAAAATACTGAACATTAAACTACTATGAATGGATTTAGAAATGAACTTACTGTCAGAGGACGGAAGCAACTTTAATGGGAGGTGAAACGGAACGTGAGCTTGCTTTCAACTACAGAATAATTCAAACAGCTGCCGGGGTTCTGCCCGTTCCACACTGCAGCTAATTACGACTCTTCAAAGACCCGTCACAGAGTTCACATCATTAACATCCTGTTCCTCTCTTAGACTCCGCTATTAGTGTCTTTAATGAGGAACATTTTGAAACACCGAGACACAAGCAGTCCTGTGTGCAATGACTGACTGGTTACGCATGACCTCCAACAAACCAGTGGAACAAACACAACCAGATCAGAATGCTGTTCATTTCCTGATATCAGTGTTTTCCCATGCTGCTCTTCAAGGCACACTGCTGTGTATATCTTTGGCGTTTTCCTGCTTCCAGTCCAGTTTATTTGTATAGCACATTTCATCAACAAGGCAGTTCAATGTGCATTGCACCAATATCTTGATCAATGCTCCAGTTATTAGGAATCAGAGTAAACTCTGAACAGGTGGGGGTTTTAGCCTTTGGTTTAACGGAACTCGGGGTTTTGGCAATTTTGCAGTTTTCTGGAAGTTTGGTTTTTTTTCCAGATTTGTGGTGCATAGAAGCTGAATGCTGCATCTCCACATTTGGTTCTGGTTCTGGGGATGCAGAGCAGAAGCAGAACCAGAAGACCTGAGAGGTCTGGGAGGTTGATATCATTTCTTTCTTCTTTCTTCTAAGTTTTCCTGGTTGACTTGGTGAAATTTCTTCCTTTTGTCTACTTCAATCAAATCAATCAATTAAATGTTATTTGTATAGCACATTTCAGCAAATAAGGCAGTTCAAAGTGCTTTACATCATAAAAACACACAAAAAAATCGACAATTGGAACATTACATTTTTCAAAACTTTTGTTATGCTTGGCATATTTTCGGGACTTGATTATATGTTGATGTGGATTAATCCTCTTTTTTAAATTTCTCTCTTCAACATACACCTCATTGCAAATGATGGCTGATTAATAGGCTTTCACTGAACTGCGATAATCTGAATCAGGTGTGTTAAAGCAGTGAAACATGCAGAGCAGTGTGTGTCGAGGACTGGGGTTGAGAAACACTGGCTTATTGTCGAAACCTGAGAGCATCTGTGTGCACTCGCTGCCTTTGTTTGAAGAGGTGACCTTTTCCCTAGTTTCCCCTCCCCGTTCTGCAGAAAGTTTAAACCAGGACACAAAAACTGATGAATACAGAGCAGAAGATGGAGTAACCAGAATAAACTATTCATTTAATTGATTTTCTCACTTTTTTTAAGCTTGAATTCGAATAGCTACTTGTTAGTTTTACTGAATCAACAAATCTATAATTTGTCCATTTCACAAACATCTACAAATGGCTGATTTGCAGTAGGAATGCACCACTCCATTCCAGCAAATAAAATAGGCAGATTTTCCCTTTAACTCTTCTGTCCAATAATTTACAAATCCATCAACAATTTGCAAAATAATTTCATTTAAATGTATGAAGACTCCCTTTTTTGGAGTTTAAAACACATGAAGCTGCATATATTTTATGCATGTTGATTTGAATTGAATAAGAAACCAGGAGAAAGTCATACACTTATTTGCATTCATGAATGGGAATGATGTAATCACTGCTTTGCTTTCAGTTGGATTTAAAACCTGCACCGCTTTGGTTATCTTTTATGGTAAGTGCTTGTTGCAATTATTTGATAAATTGAGACAAAGTTCAATTCAATCATCAGTTATGTGTTAAAGTTACTGGGGGGGGGGATAAATCAAAATCAAAGCAAAGCAAACATGAGAATCAGCCAGGAAAAGTCTAATCAGTGCATCTGCAGTTATTACACTATGTCATTTTAATATCACACACTTACTCTACACACTTCCTGTTTCACCTTTCACTGGGGTTTAATCATTTTAAGCTAGTGTCTGCATGGACGTTTTAGAAATTTTGGGATTGGAAATTAGTTTGAATAAAACAAGAAATTCTGTCAACACCTAAACATCAATGTTAGTGACTTAAGGCTCTGAGGACTCTTGGTGTGGGTAAAATATTGACTGCTGAGATATACTCTACAAAATCATCCCTTTGTGAATAAAGAACTGGCGGAACTTTAAGTTTACTTTTTGAGTTGCTCAATCTCTGACAGTTCCACCTTCTAAGACTCTATTTGTGTAACAAGGTCAGTATTACACAATACTTATCATAACTGGACTTTCAGAACTTGATCACAACAGATCATTAACTTTTATATGATCTCATACTAAAAACAGTGATGAAATATTTTTAAAATGTATGCAAATGTTCACCAAAAAAAGGCACACATTCAAAGTAAAAAAAAACATGTGTATTATGAGCTTTATATCTTTTAAACATGACAAAAAGTCTCCTCCTCAAAACACGAGGAGTTAAATTAAAAGACTTTTAAGGTTTAAAAATTGTTTCCGCTTTACTTAACAGCTTTGAACATTTCCTTTCATGTCTTTCATTTTTTACTTCCCATGCTGTGATTTGTTCTTTTTTCTGGAATGATTAATATGCCAACATTGAGCAACTGCAGCCATATTTTCCACTTCCTCCCCAAGACAAACCCACCTTTAGATGAAACTTCTGTAAGAGTTAGCTCTATCCAAGTTAAGTTATCAATGCAGCCATAGTGTTGCACTGGGATTTATATTGTGAAACATCCAAAGACATCCCCAAGCTGTCTTGTTGAAAACAAATTTCACAAGACAAGTTTAATGAAAACAGGCTATACAAGACATGCAAGATCTGCAGGAACAGTCACTTCATATCGGCAGCTACAGGATATGAAGCTGGAACTTCACAACAGAAACTATTGTGAAGTTTTTTTTAACATTTTGAATGCTAATCAAGAGGGGAGAAAAGTATAATGGCACAGTAGAGCCATCGCAAATAGAAGAAGAAGAAGAAAAAAAAGCAGTACATTTCTGCCATCAAACTCAGAAATTTTCAGGTTAATCTCAGAAACATTCCAGAATAAGCAGGAACATTTCTGAGCTCCAGTAGTTGAAAATGTTTGACATTTGGACATTTTCAAAGTTTCAAAATTAGAAATAATAATAATTTTTAAAAAATCGAACATTTTTTAGGGTTTTTTTAATAGAAAATCTCTGAGATTACGCTCAAAATTGTTTAAATTTTTCTCCTGTAAAATTTCCACTTTTGGAGCTCAGAAATTCCCTTTTTTTCTAGAAAATTTCTGAGATTAATATCAACAATTTCTAGCAAATTTTCAACTTTTCAAACTCTGAGATTTCCAAGTTTTTTCTACGAAACCTTTGATATAAATCTCAAAATGTCTGAGTCATTTGGTGGAAATTTACTCCTCCTTTCTCTTCCTATCTAAAATTACCCTCATGTACCGTCATAAAAAAATGACAGTATACCTACTATTTTTTGGTGTCACGTTTTGATTTTGAAATCCTCCATCACATTTGAGGGTAAAACAATCAACGACCTCCTCTCACCTGTGCAGGTCCAGCTCCAGGTAAGGGAAAATCAGCTTGTCCTTAATCAGCTCCCAGATGACCCGAGTCATCTCATCGCCCTGCATCTCCACCACTGAGCCGGCCTTGATCTTCTGAGACATCTCAACACAAACACACACGCTGTGAAGAAAAGAAGCGCAACAGATTGTATGTAGTGGCAACCCAAAGAAAGGGGGCTAGTCATCAATAGATTATAGGAACAGAACACACAGCTGCTCTGTTACAGATTTTAAGAGTTGAATTCTGTCGGTCAAGGAAAATGTCAGAATTCCTTTAAGAAATTCAAAGATTCTTCTAAAAGTTTTCCTTGTGGTTATAAAACATGAATGAATGGTTGCAGATTACATCACTTTGCTGTAATTATTTTTGTAATATTACACATGTTATATATTGGCTGTGCAAAAAAAGAAAGAAAGAAGCTTTTGTACATATTTCCTCTCCAGATTAGATTTTGAGAAATAATTTTGGATTTCTAATTTTACTACTAGAGAAGATCAGTGTTCTTGGTGTGGCAGTGACCAATATCAAAACCTGCAGGTCAGATGTTTACAAAAATCGGTGATCGATAAAGCAGATCGGTGCTTCTCTCGTGCTTTAATCGTCTGAATTAAAACAGATGTTCGCTCTCTGTGAAATAATCTCTTCGCGTTATTAAATAGGAGCAGCCCGAATAATGACTGAGCATTCAATCTGCACCGCCAGATTTCCTCCATAATAATCCTCTTACGTGGTCTTTTAAACAAGCCACATAAACATATGCTTTACACATGCACTGACTGGACAGTATGGAGGTTTAAAACAAACAAAAAAAAAAACCAAAACACAACAAGAAATTAATAAAACAATAATTATTTCTGTATAGGTAAAAATGTAACATTTGCAGTAAACCGACAAAGTTTAGATTTTAGAAGAAGTTGCGCTTGTTGACTGTTTGGTATAATTACACAGTATTCCCAAAGCTTCCGGGATTGCTTCATGATAACACAGGACCAGACAGACAGCTCAGACGGCCAACAAGCAGTTGGTCCATACCTGGAAAGAAGGAACCGCTAACAGAACCAGTTGAGCAAAAGCGACTCTGATAAGTAACTTCGTGAAACACAAAACCAGGAAGGAGTTTTCTAACGCAGCTCAGGGCCTGAATGGACTCTTTATGCTAGCTCCACCCGACCAAGAACCAGGGGCGCCACAGAAAACACCGTGTCGTTTTCTGCTTTCTCCAACACAAGCCTTCTAAAGCACGACGGTGTAACGTCATATTTCGTCTTGGGGGCAAGAAAACTAAACGTTAAGCTTTAGCGACGGAACAGGAAGATGCACCGAGATAAAAGCACAAAACGAGAGCATCTTGCTTCCCCGTAGTTCGACATTATCTAACTTTGCAGTAGCCAGTGTTTAAAATGAAGCGCTTACCTTCGGTTTAAGAATAAAAATCCAAAACAGAGTCAGAGAGGACAGGGGGGAACCGGACACAGTGATGTTTGGACCGAGGTGACAGCAGATCAGGCTGCTCAAGCAGAGCCGGCGACTTGCAACGTTCCGCCTCTCGTTGACAGAGAGCCAATCAGTGAAGAGCTTACGACTATCGCGCCAATCAGATAAGCCCACACAAAAGGAGGGGCAACTCGACTCTCTGATTCGACCTTGCGATAATTCACAACTATGAGCTTATCTACGTCCACGCCCAGTGACAATCACTCTACTGTGTGGAACTACAACAGTAAATAATAATAATAATAATAATAATAATAATAATAATAATAATAATAATAATAATAATAATAATAATAATAATAATAATAATAATAAATTAGAAAATTTCTGAAGAAATTTAAACGGGGCCTGCTAAAGTGTCTCCGTCTGTGGAAACTCAGCATTCTGATTGTAAAAAGGAGCACCAGTGCTAAAGTAAGCTACAAAAAACAAAACAAAAATTCATATAATTGTTTTTGGGAAGATCCTTTATACCATTACCACACCAAACAAAACCAGATTCACTGCCTCCAGGGAGAAAACACATGCTTACAAATCGTATGCAAGGTATTGAGCAATGTGTCTGTGTGATAGTTTCCTGAGGGTGGAGTTATCGGCTGGGAGTGAAACTGTGACTTTTGCCCTAAATGCTGCACTTACACACGTGGACATAATTCTGTTAATGAATTAAAAACCTACAATGGTCACTGAAATAACTTACTAAAAGTAATAAATAAAGGCTTACTGAAAATGCACCAATGAAAATCAGACATATGAATGTGAGTGTGTGCGTTCATGTGTGTGTATTTGTTTTAGCTGTCCTATATAGGCATATTTACTAACCTTCTAAAGACCAATGATCCTCATGGGGATCAAAGCCCAGTCCTAATACAATTGACACCCTTGTTCAGGGTCAGAGGTCAAGTTTAGATGTAAATTAGCCTTTGGTTAATGTTAGGGTTAATAATACAACTAGTAACCATTAGGTTTAGGCGGAATATGTACCTTTAAACATTATTATTATTTGCTGCTTGGGTATGTGATGGGTAAAGATTTGAAGCACAATTTAACTGTTGGTGACTAGATCAGGGAATGAAAGCTTTTTTTGTGGTTGTTTGTGAACGCAACATTAAACTTTAGTCCAGTAAAGAAAAAAAAAGAAGTATAGGCAAATATAACAAAATGACTCCGGGGTGAGGTGCTTAGAACCTCTTTCAACTTTGAGTCAAACTAACTCAGTGAATCTCACATGCAGTCAGTTCATGTGAAAAACACTTCAGCTGTTCAGTTGTATGTGTTGTAAAAGTCTTCCCATTGGAAAACAGAAAAACTCGAATTATGATTTTAAAGTGAAAAAGTGTCGTGTTGGTAATAATGCAAAAAAAAACAAAAAAAGAAAGAAAAGGTGCAAAACTGTCTAAGATAAAAACAACCATAAGGTGGCGTAATGCGACTGTTCCATGATATTTGATTCTCTTCCTGAACAAGCGCCAGAATTCATAATGTGGTGCTGAGGAGAGAAACAAAGGATCTCCAGACTCCATCCATATTTTACTTCTTCTTTTTTTTAAACTTAAACCTACACAGCCAGTGTTAAATTAAACGAGTTATTCCACGGAGTGTCGCTTTAAGAAATGAAACAAGACACAGAACACAGGTGGATTTCTTGTGAAAACACACGTTTCGTCCTCCTTGGCTGTGTGTGAGTCTCCACTGGAGTCTGGACGATTCTGGGATTCTAACGAGATTTTCCAGAGTCGGGTGTTGATCCGATCAGGAGGAAAGGCTGCGCCGGCTTCCCAGAGCGAGGATCCCTTTGTTGTCTCCCACACCTCCACTTTGAAAGAGCACCAGAGCTTGGCGAGACCTGAAAGGCGTCATGTGACTCTCAGTTGTGGCAAGATAACCACGCAACGAGAGAGAGAGAAAGAGAGAGAGAAAGAGAGAGAGAGAGAGAGAGAGAGAGAGAGAGAGAGAGAGAGAGAGAGAGCTGAGGAGGAGCCTGCTGCTATAAGATGCACTCCGCGCACCATCAGCACCAAAACTTCCAGTTCGCACCATCCATCCTCATCTCTGGCGCGCGCACACACCGCATCCTGGCTGCTTCTGTTTGATTCCTCCCTCCACCTCCTCCTCCTCCTCCTCCCCTCCTTCCCCTCCCCCGGCTTTGGAGGGTTGCACAGGTGCATCCCCGGGTTACTGCTCGCTCCCGGCTGACTTGATTATGGTCACAGCCCCCGCGGTGCCAAGGTGGAGCCGCAGCGCGTATCTCGGATCGGTGCGCTTCTCCAGGGGCTGGGATGCGCACCGGGCACCTCCCGCTTCTTGCCGAGTTTTGGGTCTGAGGAGGAGTCCAGCGGCGGCCCGGGGCGCAGAGGCAGGAGAAGCCAGTCGACCCGGAGCAGGATGCCGGTGATGAGAGGGCTGCTGGCCCCGCAGAACACCTTCCTGGACACCATAGCCACCCGCTTCGATGGCACCCGTGAGTAAAGCAGCTCTGGCTTCTCTTTTTTGCGATCCCTTCTTTCATCCTCCGAAAACATCCGTTTATTTGGGGGGAAAAAACACACTTTTGTTCTCCTAATTTAGATGCATGCACGATTGGAATTATTTTAAGGATTCAACTTTGAAAGTTTCCATGCCAGATTTTCTCTGCAATGTCTCAGAGGTTCGGATGCTCACAGGTGGTCCAGGTGCATCCCAGAATTCAGCAGGTCACTACATGTGGGTCAGTTATCAGTGTCAAGGCAAATATGGAAAATATGTATTTTCCATTGTAATGCTCTTGGCTTGAAGTTCTGCACGTTCCCTGGGATGTCAGGGAACGTGGCGGTGCACATTTATGGCATAAATGATCACTTATCGTGATAAATTTCTTATCATGATATTAATTTATTGTTGTTGCTGATGTTTAAAACCCCCCAAATCTGTCTTTGTTGTCAGGATTGATAATTTTATTGGATTTTCTCCATTGCTCAATAAATAATATATTCGAAAATACATTTACCGTGTGCAGATAAGTGGCACAAACACTTTTTGTGACTGCTGTCCTGAAGAAGCGTATTACAAATGGGAATGTTTTGTCAAGTGCAGAATTTGTGTTTGTGGGACTTTAACTACTTTGACACACAGTTACCTAAAAATGTGTGATAAATAGTTCTTACCATCATTTTTATTGATATCGCAACACTTCAAAATATCGTCATAAAACTTGGAAGTCCGTATCGCCCACCCGGCCAGGCGTTATGGAGTATACAGTGCTGCTCCTCCCCCACCTGTTGCTGTCAGCTGCTGTATAGCTGACTGAATGAAAAACTTGGCTGCAGACACCAGCAAACAAACCTGCTAGTTATCAGTTCGTTATCGTCCCAGTGCGGGTCTGTGCAGATAGAAAAAGCAAAACGGTGTATTACTCTCAAAACTGCGAACTTTGACCTGAAAATATGAACTAAATTTAGCGAGTGCTCACTCTAAATATTTGGTTTAGTCCATTCTTAAAAACTCGAATGAGAATACATTTATTTTTGACTTTATTATCAATGTAGTCGTAATATTTTTGCAACTTTTTTCAATAATTGTTGCATTTCTTTTTGTTTTTAGAAGAAACATAACTAGATAAAATTATACTTACTCTTAATTTTTATTTTTTGAGTAACTATTGCGTTGCTGTAAGAAAAAAAAAATCACTAAAACCCGATGTCGGGCCCTCTCAGAGCATCAGTAGATTATTTCGATTACAAATGTGCGCAAAACTTTGTCAATAATCCGCAAGTGCTAAAAAAAAAAACACCATTAGACAGTTGAGGTGTTTCCATTAAGAAACACAATTACAATCACATGAATAAGTTTGTTCACGTGTTAAGTCATTAAACATGCAGCACCATCATCCTGCAACTACTTCCTGTTGTCTTCATCTTCGCGGTTTACACCAGTAGTAACATCCTGTTGTTGATCATGTGAGTCGTGTGACAAAAAAATGATTCCGGTTTTACAAGATAAACCAATTTTGATAAGGCCCTTAAGTTC
The DNA here is from genome assembly GCF_002775205.1 of Xiphophorus maculatus. NCBI lineage: Eukaryota > Metazoa > Chordata > Actinopteri > Cyprinodontiformes > Poeciliidae > Xiphophorus > Xiphophorus maculatus. The sequence goes on along the minus strand of NC_036449.1, from coordinate 3,325,207 downwards.
CTGCACTTGCTGTGTTTCCTTGAAGTGAATTTATTCCTGAAATGTGAAGTTGTGTTATTTTATGGTCAAACTGGACGCTCAAGCTGCATTTTTGTTCCCTGATATATATAAACATACAATCACCTACTCTTTTCACGTCCTGCTATACCTTTTCTTCTTCTGTCAGTATTCGGTCTGCAGGTTTGTTTTCGTCTGTCTGTGTCAGCCAGTCAAACCAGACAGCTTAAAGTTCACAACGTGCGGCCCACTCTGGTCTTTCCTCGTTCAGTCGTTACTCCGTCTGACTCAGCATCACGCTGCTCTGCTTCTTCAAAGCCACTAATCAGGCTTTTTTTCCCTACTTCGGTTATCGCTCGTCACTTACAGAACAAGATGTTTCTGCTAGTTGTTTTTTTTTTCATTTTAGGTTTGCTTTCTCTTCATAAGTTGTTTTAATCAAGAAGAAAATGTGTGCTTCAAGCCAACATATTCGAGGACGTCACGTTAACCGATAAGGAAACAGATTGTGCTTCTAAATACATTCATTTGTATTTTACTGGCTGTTTTTCCCCCTTTTTTATTCACTCATGTTTATCTGTATAGTGTGTGGCACCAATCAAACTTTTCAGGAATATTTCATGAAAACAATAACTCACATAAAAGTGAACCAGGGCAGACGGCAGCAATGTGTTTACTGATGGCGGATTCCTGAGCCTCCTGTGACATCATCAACACAAATATTTACCGAGCAGAATCAGACCTCTGTTTTCTTGGTACAGTTTGTAACAAAAAACAAAAACAAAAAAAACAACACACACACACACATATATATATATATATATATATATATGTACAGTACAGACCAAAAGTTTGGACACACCTTTTAATTCAATGAGTTTCCTTTATTTTCATGACTATTGACATTGTAGATTCACACTGAAGGCATCAAAACTATGAATAACACATGTGGAAATATGCACTAAACAAAAAAGTGTAAAACAACTGAAAATAGCCCTTATATTCTAGTTTCTTCAAAGTAGCAACCTTTTACTGTGATTACTACTTTACACACACTCTGCATTTTCTTGATGAGCTTCAAGAGGTCGTCACCTGAAATGGTTTTCACTTCATAGGTCAACCTGCCCTGTCAGGTTAATAAGTGGGATTTCTTGCCTTATAAATAGTCATGAAAATAAAGAAAACCCATTGAATTAGAAGGTGTGTCCAAACATTTGGCCTGTACTGTATATATATATATATATATATATATATATATATATATATATATATATATATATATATATATATATATATGTCTCTCGGCTGGCCTGGGAACGCCTCGGGATTCCCCCGGAAGAGCTGGAAGAAGTGGCCGGGGAGAGGGAAGTCTGGGCCTCCCTTCTGAAGCTGCTACCCCCGCGACCCGACCTCGGATAAGCGGAAGAAGATGGATGGATATATATATATATATATATATATATATATATATATATATATATATATATATATATATATATATATATATATATATATATATATGTTGTGTTTATAAAATCCTGCAGTGGAGATCTATACCTCCCGATCCAACTATATTGTCAGTTTAGATTTGTAACAGTGTTGCTTTAAAGACGGCTGAGACGATACTGGAAACACAGACAGGATGCCCTTACTTTATCCTTCTTTCTTTTCATCTTTCTTTCTTTCGACATTTCCTTCCTTCCTTCCTTCCTTCCTTCCTTCCTTCCTTCCTTCCTTCCTTCCTTCCTTCCTTCCTTCCTTCCTTCCTTCCTTCCTTCCTTCCTTCCTTCCTTCCTTCCTTCCTTCCTTCCTTCCTTCCTTCCTTCCCTCCCTCTCTCTCTCTCTCTCTCTCCTGGTGAGTGTGTCTTTGCGAGCAGACGCGATGAGCAGCCCGAGTGTGTTTGGACCCATGCTGTGTTGGTGGGCGGGCGAGAGATGCTTATATACCGCGTCCGAGGCGGCTCGTCTCTGCCTCTGTGTTAAATATTCAGGGTGAGGAGGGGGGCTGGGGGGGCTGCTGGCTGCCAGTGTTCCCCTCTTCTCTCTTTAAACCAGTTAACATGTGACAGCGCGGTGGAAAAGATGGCTGTGAACGGGGAGGAAGCGAGAGGCAGATCCAGATCTCGCTCGGAGGATTTAGCCGAGAAGCTAAAGCAAACAAACCGTGTTTCCCATTTAAACGCGCTCAGTCTGAAAGGCAAAGCGACTTGCTGTAACATGTCATATGTCAGACCATGAACGCTGCATTATTCATGGGGAGAGGTTTGTAAACATGTGCTCCTCACACTGCTCGCTGCTGACACACAAATCCTTAAAATGCTAACCAACCCCGTTCGGGGGAGAGCGGGGCCAATCTTCTCTGAGAGGCCCCTCCGCAGCCGAGGTGTGAGAATTACACACCTCCAGCCGAACATGCGCAGTTTTGGTAATTAACAGGAGAGGATGTCAGGGAGGGGGGTTGAAATGAGAGGGTGTGGGGCCAAGGCAGGTGGCGGAGGAGAAGGTGTGCCTGGAAGAAACATAATACTGCCCCTTTAACAACACTGAGCGATTAGCTCATCGTTAAATCACACACTCTGGTGAGAATGGATGAGAGGCCCCGTTATCTGCCGGCCTGTGGAAGTGATGGAAGCTTTGTGTCCCAGGTGTAGTTGTGTGTGTCGGGGTGTGTGTGTGTCTTCTGAGAAGGGTTCTTTTTTTTGTTTGCGATTTGAATCAGATGGGAACCCTGATTAATCTAAAAAGCCATTCATCTCTGCCACAGACCTCGCTGAAAGCACTTCATTTGCCGTGGTTACAGGAGCGCCAGCAGCTTTGTCTGTCTGCGCCGCCGCTTTTAGATGCTTGCATATAAAGCTTGGGGGATCGCTCAAGTGTTCCCTTCAGAAATATCTCCAAATCCTCAAGTCTAAAGCACAGGAAGCAGAGCAGGTCAAGTGAAATCTAAGAACAGCTTCTTTCAACTCTAATCTGTTGCTTTACAAGGAAGAAAAAAAATGTTAAAAGAATGGTGTTTCGCAAATAAAGCTACATGGAAGTTTAGCATCTTGCTAACTTATCCCTAAATAGATTTTGTCACATCACAAACTGTGATTTCAGCATATTATCGAACATGAATGCAATTTTAACCCTTAGTTAAGGAGCGATTCGTCTGCGAAGTGCTCATGTAAGACATAGTTGTGCTAAATGCTTGACAGTTTTTTGATACTTTTTGTTGGTCTGTTATATATATTTCTAATAAAATACATTAAGATTTATTTTTTCAGTGTTTCAACACCTTTTCCAGACCCGAGTCAGACAATGGGGAGAAGAAAATCTCTATAGTTTCTATAGTGACCTTGCTGTGATTGAATTTTATTTTTAACGACTGCCTTATTTGGCAGGAATACATAAAGAAGTCATAAGTTTCTTACTGCGCATCACATGACAGAGACACACGCTGTGTTTTTAGGTGGGAAGGTGTGAAGTGTCTGCAGTCTGAGTGGTCTCCGTCTCTTTCACCTGGAAAAGACAAGAGGCTGTCAGAGAAACATCGGTACAGTCCAAGGATAGCATATGATCATATCTGCAAAACGGCAAAAGTGTTGGAATTATTGAAGGCATAATGTACAAGTACAAATTACACCATAAATAACACATTTTATTTGCCTTTTAATTGCAAAAAAAGATTGTATATTTTGATTCCACAATATATGATTAATATACGTCAACACTTATTTGAACTGAAAAAAAATTGCAATTAGTTTTTCTTCACTATTTATTTGTAGAAGTTTGATATCAGATTGTGTTTCAATCTAAACCCTGTTGATTTGTGTCAGTTTTCACTGTTCTTTACAATCTGCATTGTATAACAAGCAAATATATTTTTTTCCAAAGATTTTTTTAAGCAGTAAATAATTTCTCTAAACAAAGACAAAAGGTTACTAGAGGTCGGTGGATCAGTATAAAATAATATAATATGGATACCAATATTAATATCAGCTCTATACCAGCATAAGATTTAGATTTTAGTTTCAGATTCACTCTTGAGATTTTGTTTTATTTTTGTAATGTAGTCTCTCCAATCTACCTCACAGGAAATTTTGTTTTGATTTGATCTCAAATGACCTTTTCTTTCACAATTAATTTAGAAAAATGCCCAAAAATCATGTTAATATGGTTATGAATAAGTTTTTTGTAGGCACCAATAAACTCTAAATTCTATTCCAGGTTTGAGCAAATTAATTTAAAGGAGAAACTACAAAAATACTTAAAAGTCAGAAGTTTGATGATATATCATAGTTGAATTAAAAGTATCGGTATCAATATTGCTAATACTGGCTCTGTATTCACTTTGTATCAGATTGATGGAGCTTCCTCTAGTTAAGTGTTTTAATCTTTAAAAACTTTTTACTGATGGTAAAATAACCAAAGTCATGCCTTCTGTACTTACTGAAAACCTTCATACTGAAGCTGTCAGGACTGAGATGTTTATGATGCGTTCACTGATAGAAATATAAGGGCTGGATTTTTGGTTTCAAGCATGAAGTTATCTGATCCTGGCCACAGAGTTTGTAGTTTCTAATTATTTTTCAGTTAGTTATTAAGAAACAGATTGTCATGTTGTCTGGATGCCTTACAATGTGATCTTTCAGAATTCAAATTATTTATTCATCAACTTTACAAATAACAAAGACAGTTCTGATGATGATCTTATCAATAGATCCTATAAGATTCAGCTTTCCCCTGACAAATATTAGAGTGGAGCTTTGTAACTGGGACTAAAATATCATGTACTCACACTAAGTAGCATGTTTCCTCATTTATCAGCTTACCTTATGGAGGTCTTGGGGGTCAAAGTCTTCTGAGAATGAGAGGACTTTAGTACATGCACACACACACACACGCACACACGCACCCCCACACACGCCCATCTACACACACACCCCCACCCACCCCTACACACTCAGATGTCACACACATAAACTTTGATTTGGGGTGAAGTGCTGTATCACAGTGCAGTCAGACATCACAGCTTCTGAATCATACAGTTGGAGGAAGGTTATTATTTATATCCCACTCTCATGGTGTCTCCAATACCTCTCTGAGCAGAATGCAAAAGAGAATGCACCTTGTATGGTGAGAAAAAAAACAAAAACTTGAGAAATGGCGAAATATTTTGCGCATTTCAGGTTTTTAAAATGTTCAAATGAGAGGATTTATAGAGCTGAAAGGGGCAGTGTTATGTTTGGAGCTTTATATCATGTCAAAAAAATACCTGGGGTCTTGCTTTCATTAATCGCCCATGGCAACCAACCAGATCGCTTTGTGGAACCAAATGCTGCCTTCGAGGACAAAGTTTCTCCTCGGAAACTTCTGAGCTTCCGCCTCACAGCGTGGCCCTCCCCTGTGACTCCTCCACTCAGCTCCTTCAGACTAGCAGCAGCAATTAGCAAACACCTGGTGAAACTGAACATCTGCTGAGCTCAATATGCAAGATACTTTTCAAAGTCAAAACGTTGTTAAAGTATCAACAGAGGAGCCATACTGTAATAACTTCCTGTAGGCGGAGTTCCAGAAACAGCAGGAGTTTTTAAGAGACAGAAGTCCAATTTGAAGGCGTTAAATTACAAAGTCAAATTCATTTTAAAACCTGTTCACGGGCGTGCCGTGGTGGCGTAGGGGAAAGCGCGACCCATGTTTGGAGGCCTTGAGTCCTTGACGTGGCCGTCGCGGGTTCGACTCCCGGACCCGGTGACATTTGCTGCATGTCTTCCCCTTTCCTGTCAGCCTACTTTCAAAAAAATAAGGGACACTAGAGCCCACAAAAAGCCCCCCTGGCGGGGTACAAAAAAAAAAAACAAACTGTTCACCCGCTTAATTTGATGGTAATAGCATTTGTTCCATAGAGTCTCTGGAACAAATGTTATATTTGTATTTGGTTTTTTATAACAACTGAAGGTGACATAGCTACTTGATTAAGCTATAAAATGACATAATTAAGTAACTATGATTATAACATAGTTACTTGTCTGTTGAGGATTACATGGAAGACATATAATCCTCAAAAGAAACACAACCAAATCTCGGAGCAAAGGGCCAGTGAGAACACAGAAACATCGACCTCAAGGTAGAGCGATCAGTGTTTGTTTGGGCCTGCACCGTGAAAACGGCGTCTGTGTGGGACTGCGAGTCAATTGACCCTATTAATTGAGCCGGCCGTGGCCTGGTCCTAATCAGGTGAGGGCCTGAGCCTGCTCATCACATGGACATGTCGGGCAGATGCTCCCAGGGCTCTACCAACACCCTCTCTTTATTTCACCTTTCATTTTCATCCTGGAGAAGAGGTAAGACAGGCCAGAGGAAGGACTCCCATGACCTTTGCCAGTCGAATGAAAGAGCTGGCAAACAAATAAAATGATCAAAACAAACATCTTGTCAGATTAATAAGGTATTTGCTGTATTTAAAAGCATAAAATCAATTCACTAATGACAGAAAGCTTCAGTTTCCGACAGAAAAATCATCTCTGGGTTTTACTGATGGGAAGCAATTATTAATGTAGTTATTAGAACTTGAGACTTCACAATCTTTCCTGCGGTGGCGAGAACCGTCTCTGCCCAGACTGGCTAATTGTTAGCTGTTAATGATGCTACAGTTAGCATTATCTTCTTAAAAAGACCTTCTCACAAATCCTTTTTCTTTATCAAAGCTCTATTTGAGCATCTCTGGTTTCAAACCTGCAATACTTTGACAAAGAAGAGCTGAGCTGGATAGATTTAACTGAATGCAGTTTATGAATGATCACATCTTTAATCCTGACGTAAAACACAAAACGAGCAACTCTAATGCTCTTTTGTCATGGTGGCTAACTTGCAGAGGCGAAACAGCAACATGTTCACTGGTAAAACATAAGCTTCATATGACTTCAGTGATTACAGATTCTTGAAACTGTAATCACTTTACAAATAACAAAGACAGTTCTGATGATGATCTTATCAATAGATCCTGTAAGATTCAGCTTTTCTGGGCAAAAAAATAAATCAATAAATAAAAATTAGACTTTGCCAAAAATCAGCTTGAAATCCGGTTTCATTATATGACATACCATCTCCTGTCCCCTCAGGAAGTTTTCTATTTTGTTACAAGAGATACTCTTACTGTAAAGACTTCATTCTGATCACATGTTACTTTGCTACAAAGCCCTTTCAGAGCGAGTTGTTGCATTATGTCTCCTTCTGAGAGCTGTGAAGTGTCAAATCATCTGACTTCCCTTCCTTCTCAGCCCATCACCCCTCCCTCGTGTTCATTAGTTGCCACCCACCCTGTTTTTGTGTGTGTGAGTGTGTACCTATGTGCACACAATAAGTGAGAAAATGAGTGTGAATGGGTGCTGGGAGGAAGGCTGTGCCTGTGTGGTGAACCTGTGCAGGTCTGTGCCGTGTGTGTTTGACAACAGAGCTGCCTGGTGAGGCATTGTTGTGCCTCAGGTGTGTGTTGCCTCTGTGGCGCTTTGTTCTTAACCCCCTCGCCGCCTCAGCCCTTGGCTTCCAGTCCTGCAGGAGCAGATGTAATGACAGGCAGAGTAGTGGATGAGTCGACTGTCTGTCTGTCCGCTAGCGCCGCTCATTATACTTTACACTGAAGAAAACAACCGAGATTTATAGCTCTATGAAAATGTTATGCTAATGAGTAGCATCATGGTTGCTGTCCTAAGGAAATACCTAATATCTCAGCTCAGTGTAGTCAAAGTTCTTGACTATGTCTAAACTCTGCACTGCAAAAAGAAAATCTTACCAAGGATTTTTTTTTGTTCTAGTTTCTACTGGAAATACCATAGTACTCTTTAACTAAGACAAAACTAACTTACAAGAAACTTTTCAGCAAGACATGGGAGTCGATAAGAAGCCAATAATTCCTTCATATTGATGAAAAAATACTAGTTCCACTTACAACATGACATGTTATGTTACAAGTGAAAAAATCTGCCAGTGGAACTAATGACTGACTTAAAACCAACTCTTATATTTTTCTGAAAAGGTATTTGTAAGTTAGAATTTTGACTTATTTGCAGTGTATTTAGATGTTTGTGCCAGAAACTAGACCAACAATACTTGGTAATGTTTTATGTTTTTTGCAGTGTAAAGATGCACAGATCAGAATTTTGTGGCCATTTTCTGGGCTTTGATTTCAGTGATTTCACCTGCCTGTACTGATTTTGGCACTTTCCAGTTTTTGTTAAAAAAGAACTTTAAGAACAGCATTTAATTACCCTTCCTATCTCAAATGGACATTAATCGTTTTATCTTAGGAGCAGAGGCAATATCACTTCACATTTTTGGGAAAGCAGTTACTGTGAAAAACAGAAAATAATTAGAGTTGACATTTCAAACCGGCTTTAGCTTGTTGTAGTAGCGATTAGTGTAGTTAATGTGAGGCTAGCATTGCAAACACAATGGCTTTGTGTGTGTGTGTGGTTTCAACACACTGCTAACAGTTCCAAACCCAGCATGTCCCGTGACACACACAGCTTTAACCTCACACTGATCAAACGGAGCACCTTTTCTTTTCTGCTTTCAGTTTTTAACACCTCGACATTTGTGAAAGCGGCTCAAAACGAGGGGCTAATTCACCAAACAGTGCACTCTCCTCCAGTCTGGCAGCTCTTCTACTTCCTCCCTTTGCTTTATTCCTGCACTGGATTCATGAAGCAGTTTACAGTAAACAGGTGTAGGAGGAATCCCGTCCAGTGAGTGAGTAGATGGGAGCAATTTGTGTCTTTTTTTAATGTTTAATGATCAAATTGTTGATTGATCTGGTGTTTAAATCTCTTCACATTTTTCTACGTTGTTTCACTGGAAAATTTTTTCTTATTTCATGTACTATGTTGCCACCAATTTGCATGGGCAGGGGAAACAATTACAAATATTCTTGTACGTTGAAGACTAAAGAAGGTAAGAGCATTCCTAAAAAAATGAATTAACAATAAATTATGCTGATATATTTTAAAGCTATATTTAGAAGAACATGTAGCCTATTAAATGAAGTAAGAACGTCACACACCTTTTTTTTTTACAACATAAATCAACTATTTACTTTTATTGTTCCAGTCTACCACAAGAGAGAGAGTTATATTTTGTAAAACATGAAAGTTCCCTGAGGTGTGATTTTAAAAAAATATCCAGAAAATCTGAATATTAAATATAAGATATTTTATTGGTTTAATATAAGTGGAAACAGCTAAAGCCGCTGACCAAACAGAATGATAATGAACAGATGGGCTGCTTATGTGAATGTGTTTTAATTGACCGTACTGATGGCTGCCTCACTGAGTCTGGCATCGTCTTTTTTGCTGGTCCAGTTAAAACATGGGAAAATAATTTGAATAACATTTGGACCCAAAAATGTATAACCTGCAAGTCAAAATATGACTTCTGTTGTTATGACTGGACAAAACGACCAGAAAGGAGAAGGAAGTGATATTTGACAGTGGAGACAAATGGATGCAGAAAGAAAGGATTGATGTGGAATATGTGGATATAATGGTGATTTTAAATTTAATTACAATGTAAAATAAAGAGAGGGAGAAAGCACAGGAAAGTCTAGCAGTAAGCAAAAGGACAGTTCATATTAATTCAGTGTAGTTACAGCATCAGCACATAAAAACTGGAAGGACAGATACACACAAAATCATTGTCTTCTTGTGTTACCAATGGTTACCTCCAAAGGAAAGTCATGACTGCTGAACATTTTTGAGAATTATCTTTCTAAGTAAAATGTTAAATTGCTGGAAACAAGAATTATGTGAAGAGCAGTGACAGCATGTGGGTATGTGAGTGTAGGCTATACGACTGCCTTCACTGTAGAAGCCATATAGTTTGCCTACAAAGTCTGAGTTTTATTTTTGTTTTCAGGCTCTCTTGTGTCACCTTCCGCCGTCCACCCATTGTCGGCAGTAAAACAGAGATGTTCCGGCAACATCCAGTAAAAACCACAATAACTTGACTGAGCATCCAGGCAGCACTGCAGGCGTTTCTTCTGTAATGGAACGGAAACAAATGTCAAAATCTCAAGCGGCATTTTCCCACCTGGTTTGAGCCGTTCAGTTTTGAGCTCAGTAACGTCTAACGGGTCCAAGCTCTTCACTTCCGCTTGTCAGACACACGGAATGAGCCGTGGCGAGGCAGAGAGAACGAACGAATTCCGAACGAAAGACAGGTGAACAGCGCAGACAGGTAGAGCCACAGACAGAGCCAGGAATAGTCACCGGGCCAGGTGGTCACCGAGGATGTCACCGTGTGCGTAAGAAACGAGAGACGCAGAGGACAGAAGAAGAAAAGTGTGCAGGAGGAAGAGGGCCGAGGCTGGGACCGTAATAGCAGTAAATGAAAGTGATGAAGCCAAAGTGACAGGAGGTACATTCAGACGGCTCTGGAGTAATGCGCTCAAATAGGAAGCAGATGAATCCAGGCTCCAGCTCCATTAGACCCCAGACTCTCTGCCAGACACACACATAACAACAACTAGAGGGAGGAGCTTCTGAATGTTTCCTCAAATGTCGCTCATTTTCTCATTTACTTGAATTCTTACTCAGTTAAGCTTGTGTTAAACCGTATCGTATAGTAAATGTGAAAGCAAGCATGTTTTATGATGCTGCACACTCAGGTTATCTTTAAAGGCTCTTCTGTGAAATATAATGTACTTTCACACAATTTACTGACCCTGGAGGAGCCAACATGTTTCTTTCAATTGTGTTATTGCTGTAAAAATGACATTGGTCAAGTCAGGAGATTTATAAAGAAATGCATGACAGTTGACTTGGAATAGCAGTATTTAAGTTACGAGATAAGACAGCAGTATGCTGTCAGCCTCTTGTGAAGAGTACAGGCTCAGGGTGAGTTCACACCAGGCCGGTTCAGTTCGCTTTAATCCAATTCCTGGCCATTTGCCTAGAAAGTCCGGTTCGTTTGGGGAGGTCTCTGGTCCGCCTACACACCGATTGATCCATTCAATTAAAGTGAACTCTGGAGCGGTTCAAATGCATATGCGAACGCCAAGCCAATCGGAGAGTGCTCCTAAATCAGGAAGCGGACTACAGCACAGGGCATTCTGGGTAAATACAACCAAAACAAACATGGAAGTCTAGCACTAGCAGGAGAAATGGCTTCAGGTGTTTAGCCAAAGACAAAAGAGAAATCCTACAGCCATTAAAATCCGACGCCACTCAGTTTTCCTTTACATTTTGTGCAGACGGAAGTTGCCCTTAGTGTTTTCTTCTGAGGTTCTCATGTTGTTTACTTCATTGGTTCTTGCTGCAGCGCCACCACAGGCGAGTTGGAGAACAGGTTTTCCAAAAAGTTTAGTTTAGATTGTGAACTGACTTTCTTGCACATATTAGGAGTTCACATCAGCAGGCTGGCAAGAACACATCATGCACTTCACAACTGCAGCTGCCCAGCGACCGCAGACTGAAGGATTCATCAAGCCATCGCAGAGCCAAATGAACACAACAAGCACAAAATGCTGATGACACAAGATAATCTCAGAATTCAGACAGCCTATAGTTCTGTTGCACCGTTCAATAAGGGAACTAAATTGCCATTTGAAATACTTCATAAGCGACTCTCTCAAGTAGCAGTATGATTTGGACAGAGCAGACTGTGCTTTTGCAAGAGTTTGCAACATTTATTTATTTATTTATGTGAGGTTGTTGTTTGAATTGCAATGTTGATTTATTACTAAAACTATATTACTGCAGTTTATTTTCAGTGTATATTACCATTAATAATTTTTTTGACTGGGTTGGATTTACAGAAATTTAGGAATCTATGACTAAGAAAAGTGATTACAATCAGAAAGTATCTTAGAAATGTTGATTCTTTCAACAAAGTCCCAACTAAAGCACTTTTGAATAATTTTATAAATTATTCAAACTTGCTCATTTAAGAGCATTTTCATCTATGTGATCATAATTTGAAATCCTCGGTTTATTCTAATCAGACGCTTAAATATCCAAGAATCTCTCTCTTTGGCTTCTTTTTATTCTTATTTTCAGTTCGTCTGTCGGCTGCTTTTGACTGAAAAAACAACCATGTCAGTTGCATTTTAAAGATCGGCCAACAAAGGGCTGAATTATTCAACTCTGATTACCAGGGACATACAGTATGTAACATATTTAATATGAATGGAGCCAGTTAGTCATCAGTTCTTGTGTTGCTTCAAGGTGACTCTATTGAGACATAAAAATGGTTTCACCAGCTGCTTTTCGGCAGAGATTTTTACAGCTACTTTGACTTGAAGGTCATAAAGAACCAAAACTTCACTTCTACTGTAAAATTTTGAAATGGCATAATGTAGTAAATAATCAGAAACTGTCAATATAGTCTTAATATAAATCTCCATAGCAAAATCTGTACCATAGGCAACTATTAAAAACATTAACACAGTTCATTTCTGCTGTAGTTTATCTCTGCAGAAGAGATAAACTGAAGTGTTTAGTGATTTGTAACTGATCAGACCTAGAAACTAAAGAGTAGCTGAATAAGACTCATTATTTGAATGCGATGTGCTGATGTTCCTTCTAATCTTGAACACACTAGGTTTCCTTCCAGATATCAAAACGTTCATACAGACGAAACGCGCCGAGGTCTGGCAGAGAAATTCAGCTCTGCTAGTTTAATCTGAACCTGGCTGCTGTCCATGGTGCTGAATGGAGAGGCGGCTCCATGTTCATTTAGAAAAGAAATATTCCAAGATACAGCTGTAGACCCGCTTCACAATAAAACCATGAGTGTGTTGTTACTTATTAATGTTTTCTGATAATCTGATTTTATTTTTAAATTTTAAAAACAGACCGTTGAGGAGGTGAGTGGAGCTTTAGAGTAATGTGAAACAAACAATATACAATCCTAAAAAATGATTAAGAATGTTACATAGAAAGTGTATGAATAACACTGTTATTCAGGCGGTTGTGTCTAATTCACCAATTTTATAAATGTTTTTTTAGATGTATCTCAGTATCAATAATGTAATGTGCTAGGTTCACTTTAGTGTACTTTGAGGTTCCGACCACAAATGAATAACTCAATAACAATGAGATATTGTTAAAAACTCACTTCAAACTTGCTTCAAACCTCATCTTTTCGTTGCAACATTACTTGTTTCACAGGAGAAACTCATTATTATGGACCAACATGGTCATTGTGTTAAAAAAAACAACAAAAAAAACTTCAAAATGCAAAATGCAATCACCTTAGCCTTCCATAGAGGGGTAAAAAGGAACAAAGTTGACTTTCACGTACATAATGTAAATATTGACAATTATTTATCGATAATAAATTTACCAGTCATTCCGTACTTTTAATTTCAGCCAATCAGACTGCAGCTCCTGCCACCACACTTCCTGTAAGAGAGCTGGGTTTGTGGCGGGCCTCAAGATGGCCGCCTCAAATGTGACACAGAAAGAAGGGTCACATTTACACACCCTAGAACCGAAAAAAGAGAATTATTAGAGAGAAATCGAGTTCTTCTTAACGGTGCCTTGGGCAATGGCAGATTGATGTGTGACAAAGAGAAGCTGAACTCAAAGGTACAACCTGCAAGGCTGACACTGAGTCAGTCACCTAAACACTGACTCTAACATTAAGTTGCTTTAACCTTTCAACTGAGCCCCACTTTCACAGGAAATTTGAAATATCTCTCCAGGTTGCTTAAAGAAATAGTTTGCATTGTGTTGTTTGTAGCAAACAGCTTCAGGTTAACATTTGTATTTCTTCCTGCTGTCATTCCACTCTACCCCGCCTCTTGTTTCAGGCTCATAAGTTACACTGAACCATAGTGTTCTTGTGTGTCGGCGCTTCCTCTTACAGATGTCTTCACTCTCACAAGCCGAGGTCGATGTTGTCAGGTTGTCAATAAGCCAGGTCACTCCAGAGGGCATTCCCTCTGCTTTTTTTAAAATTAGCTTCTCACGTTGCAGTGCAAATTGGGTGATCTTTCTGAAAGGGCCAGGTCAGCGTCATCTAGCTGAGAGTTTGGCTCGGTAAAGCAACTAAAATCTCAGGTTGCGAGCAAACTGCTGCGAGTTCAGAAGGAGGTGTGAAAGGAACTTGTTTGCTTCCTGAGGTGGGTCAATGCCAGGCTCAGCAAGGCTTTCAAAAACAATTGCGATCCACAGCACCTAAAACTAAAGACACAGAGATTACACCTGTCAGGTAATGGGAACATGCAGGATGACTCCCCCTGCAGGAAGCTTGTACTGACTCTGGATAAGGCTACAGAAGATCCAGATTCATACACCTATGTATAAATGTAGTAGAACTCCGGTTTTTGAGATGGTACTTCATTATGGATACTGATTCAAAATCGACAAAACATTATCACCGTTTTTATTGTACATAAAATCCACCTAGCCTCCAAGTTCAGTTTTGCCGACTCAGTCATCATCTCAGGATTCTGAGATCAAAGTCAAAATTCTGAGATTAATATCAGAATTATTATTTTTTTCTCCAATGACCCTGATTCTCTTCTTTACGGTAGAACTTGTTAACCTTTCATTTTATCCTGTTGTCTATTCATCCAGTCCAGCTCCAGTCTGGTGCATTGGCTGCTTTGAAGTCGGAGCCAAACAGCGTGTGGCTTCGCTGTGACCTGAACTGATTAGCAAACTGACTCACATTTTGACCTGATGAGGAGGAAAACATAAAATAAAATGAAACAAAAATAAAATAACATTAAAAAAATACAATAAAATTTCAACTCTGGCCGTCTGGACTGAAGAGGGAGGCCGCAGGTGGAGAGTGCATCTTCTACGAGTATCCTCTGGTGTCTGAGACCAGCAGGGGGAAAAAAGAGCCTGGAAGCTAACATAATGTGAAACAAACATATGGACAAAGAGTTCAGCTATAGCCACAGGAAGCTGCTTAAAGATGAAAATATCTGTGTGAACAGGGATGAAAAGAGGACGCAAAGTCAAAAGGAACAGGAAAGGAAGAAGTATCTGAAGGGATCAGAGTCTAGAAGAAATACAAATAGCAAGACAAATACATTTTATTGTCCCACAGCAGACAAATTCATGTGTAACAGCAGCTTTGAGACATGCATATGCACAAAAGATCAGAAGGTGTTAGAAATATCTGAAAAACAAGATTAACAATATTAATAGTAGTATACTGTAGAATCATAAGACATACTAGGCAGTTATCAATCCATGTTTAGGTTTCATGGTGTCAAGCCAAAACACAAATCCTTAATATCTCAGGGTCATGATAAAAGCTTAGGCTGCACCAGTTAAAGTCAGGTTCTTAAAGCAACTGGATGGTGTTGTGCAAAACAAATGTCTCCTTCATGTACATTGTGGTAATTTGACACTGTGGGGTCTCATTACACTGACTGACTGACAACTTATCAACTGAAGTCCGGTCAATGTAGAGGGCTGTGGTCTCTTAGTAAATGCTAATTTTACAAAGAGACCACAAACATTATTAACTTTACCCAGTTTCTGTACAATGTATTTCTAGCTTTTTTCATACAGTGTTCTGTCATGATGCGTGGTGTGAGGTGGTGAGGCAGACGCTGACGACCCAGGTAGAAAATGATACAATGATTTAATGATGAATTCAGAAAAAAAGAACAATCCAAAGTCCAGGCAGCACAGATAAAGAGCAGAAGGCTAAAGCTAAAAAAAAAAAACTGGTCGCAACTGGAAACTCAATGGACGGTAGCAACAGGCGTAACCAGGCAGGTTGACAAGACCGATACAACACGACGAGACAGAATCAACAAGGACCCGCAAAGACACAGAAACACAGCTGACATTAAATACACAGAGGGTAATCAGGGAACGAGACACACCTGGGAACAATCAAGGGGCAGACAGGACAACACAGAGACTCAAAAGACACAGCAACCTAAAATAAACACACAGAAAATCTCAAATTCTTACATGTTCCTTATTGCAAACACCTCACACTGACGTTAATCCAGCAACCTTCTTAAAATAAAAAGTTTGTCTAGACCTTCTTGCTTCATGTCAAAATGCAGTGTTACAAAACCTGCAGCCATCCTCTTCAACACATCCTAACTCCAAAAACACGGAGTTTAAGATATGAAATAAAACTGAGAAAATATGGGAATGTCTTGAAATGATGAAGTAAACCTAGTGTCTAAGTTAACTTGAAGATCAATTAAATAAAATTTCATTTGTCCTCTGTAAATTCCAGACAGTGTTGGAGTCATGTTGTTAGAGGAGATGGAGCTATTTTATATTTTATTCTTGAGAGTGTGTTGTAGTTTCTCGGCAGGATTTAAAATCTCGCTGTAATCTTCCATCAAAGCTCCCCATATCTCAATCCAATCATGAGCAACTGATCCATGCAAGCTTAACTTTCCAACTTTCAAACTGACTTAAGCAATTTACAACTCTGTCATGGTGGTGATTCGGGGGTTAAAGGCTTTGCTGACAACATGTTGGTGCCAGATAAGTGGAGTCCATACCTCAGCATGTCTGGACTGTTTTCAACAAACTGCTGGGCAGGTGGTCATAATGTTCTGACAAGTTGGTGTTAAAGGACAGCATTATGTAAAATTGACTTTTTTGAGCTTTACATCATTCTATAAAGTTATTCCCTCATCAAAATCATACCTGCATTATTGCCTTCATTCTTTCATGCATGTTTGAAAAATCCTTGAATTTCTCATGACAACCATTCGTATCTTGAGTGGACCAAGCCCCGCCCTGGAGGCGCAGCTCCTCCTCTGAGCTGGAGTTTCAAAGCTTCCGAGCTTCTGCCACACTGACCAGCCCTCCCACACTCAGCTCCTTCAGACTAGCCAGCAGCAATTAGCAAACACCTGGTGGAACTGCTGAGCTCATTATACAAACTACTTCTCAGTGAAACGCTGGTAAAACATTCTTAAAGGGTTAATAGAGCAGCCATATTGTGATGACTTCCTGAAGGCGGAGTTTCTGAAAGAGCAAGAATTTCTTAAAGCGACAGAAGCCCAATTTCAAGGTGTTAAACTATGAAATCACCTTTCTTTTAAGTTATACTTTATATACAGCATTTTTAGAACAATTGAAGGTAACCATTTCTTGATTGTACTACAAAATTTCACTAGGTACCTGGAAAATACATAATACTGCCCCTTTAAATGTGATATTACTGTGGGGTCAATTATTACATGTCAGTCTGAAGTCTGCGTAGACGTGACGTCAAATAGAGTTCAGAGCAAACAATCATTTGGCTTCCTTCAGACAAACTCCTGTGTTGTCCTGTTTTATTGAAGATGTTTGTATTATTTGTCTGAATTTATGATTCCGAGTTGAGATGTGGAAAATGTTTTATGTATCTCCTCATTCCAGAAGATTACAATAGAACTAAGAAAACATTCGTCTGAACTCTGGGAAATGACTTCCCATTGAGTCCAGCGACGGTACGAAGGAAGGCAGCTCCTTAATGCAGGAGGAAATGCGGAGTTGAAGTCGCTTTGGTTTTGGGCGAGGATAGAGATTGTGACATACGGCTGGTGAGTGGAGTAAAGACAGCGCCTGGCAGCTGGACTCCTTTCAGTCAGTCGGTCAAACCGACAAGTTGTCAGAGCCAAGTGACCCAAACACGGCTTGGCAGTAAGAGCCTGGGGACTGTCACTCTTTGCTCTCGCTCTGCTCTCAGGTCGATACACGGAACCAAAAGGTGCTGCTGTCAGGGTGGCACGCTTTCATCCCATTGAATGCACATTGTAAAAGTTGTCTTTTATTCTATTGTCCGGGTGTTCATGTGCAGTTGTTTGTTTTTGGATTGGAGGATGAGTTTTATATTGGACCATTAGCCCCTCTACTGCTCTCCAGTTTGTCGTCTCTTCCTGCTTTGGTGTAATTGCAGCAAATATTGACTTTGCAGAAGGCGGCAGAGCTTTCTCTCATTTTCAGCATCAAAAGGCCAGCAACTAACCTCGCTCCAATAAAGAAAAACAATTATATTTTCCATGACAGAGCTCGGCGAGAAGCAGCTGGTCAGAGGTAGGAGAAAGAAAAAAAAAAAAATACTCGATGCACCTGCTACTGGACAAGTTTGATTGGCTATTTAAAAAGCTGGAGACATCAGGGCTGGTTTCTATTTAAAGAGGATGTACGGCTCAAGTCATGGTGTTTCCACACACTGAAGGAAAGACCATGTCCTTTTCTTCTCAATGTCTGAAAATAAAGCAGACTAAACTTTTCCTGTTTTATGTCGGTAGGATTTTTAAAAATTACTTATTTGTCTGAAAAGTCAGAATAAACAGAGATTTTGTTTTTAGAGAAAATTTTACTCCTACTTTCAACTATTTTATACCATATAAAGTAAGGGTTTAGTACGCTTCAATCGAACTCCAGTTCATTTGTCTAGAGAGTCCGGGGAAAATAAAAAAATATTTATGGGAAAATAATAATACGGGAGCACGATGGGGAAAGGTGGGTAAAAAACGGTAGATTCCTGACCAAAACGGGAGACTTGATATACTAGATTCTAGGGTTAGCAGAAGAAAAGGCTCGTTGTTCTTTTGATGCCATGATTGTTTACATCTGGTGAAGAAGGAAGTTGTGCTCAGCGTCTTCTTCTGAGGTTTTGTGTCATTTCCTTCAGTTGCTCTTGGTGTAGCGCCCCCACAGGCACGCCATTATTTACCTGTGTTGCTAATATTAGACATATTGACATATTTGACATATTCCTGGCAACAATCAGTTTTTTATTAATCCCCCACATAACAAAAAAATTGCTTCATTATTCATTTCCATTATTTCTCTACAGCCAGGCAGAATCACAAGCCTCTACATGGAGTCATCTCAGACACATTTATGTATATTTCCTGTTCTCAGTGAGAAATGTTTATTGTGAAAATAATTGTCTGCTTTGAAAAACAATTATCTTTTTTTTAATACTTTCAATATTTATAGGCTTTCTGTTCCTTAAACAAGACCTAACACGTTTTTTAGAAAAAAAAAAAAACATAACACGTTTTTTAGGTTAGGAAAGACGTTAAAATTTCCTCATTAACGTCTGATAAGGAATTTTTTTTCCTTATCGGACGTTTTGTGGTTAATTTGCTGAAATGGTTGCAGTTGTTTCTCCCTTATCTTCTTGAAGCATATAAAAAAAGAAAGAAGAAGAAGCCCAGATTCTCTGAGGGGCATATGCTGCTGTTCAAATACTCGTAATCCTTCCACTTTGTCGGAGCTCTGATAAGCTGCCAACCTCGAGCATGAGACGCGCTTTATCCCTGCGGAAAATGTAAATTTATGTATTCCTGCATTCGCAGAGCAGAATGAGCCTCAACCTGAGGAGGTGTTTATGTTATTCACCCGCGCTCCCTCCTCGGTCCACGTGGCCTGTCAGCTGCAGGCGGAGGAAGCGATGACTGACTGCTGCTTCAGCTCCACACCACCCTAGTAATTGACATTACGTGTGAATCCAGCCTCGTCAGGGCGCCGCTTGTGTGTGTGTCTTGTCGTGCATTACATCTGCAGCTTCAAGCTGTTTGCATTATTAACACCTATCTTAATATAGCCTGCAAGAGTCGTAAGATTATGCAATTATGGCAGTGTGTCAAACCGATGAGAGGGAACCGTGCGTGAATGTGCCTCAGGCACTCTTCAGTCAATTTGGTTAGAGCTTAATAATTATTAAACAATCAAACCGACTGTTTGGGTGGGGCAGTTAATGTTCTTTCCTCATTGCAGAAGAAAACATTAAAGAACAAACAAAGAAATTAGCTTGGTTTGTTTTGATCAGACAGTCTTTAAGGGCTTCAGGGTTAATTATAGGTGCTTTTTTTTATATACTTCCAGCTTTTAATCTTAGAAACCGCTGTGGTCAAGTTAAATCGATTTCTAAATCACATTTAAAACGGAAACAGTTGACGTCAAATCAAAATGATATCACAGAAAAAAAAAGACTAGATGAGCAAACACTTAGTCTAGTTTGAAAGCCGGTGAGTAAAACTGGTTTGCTGGTGTTTTTTTAAGTTGGGGAGTAATGTGCAGAAGAAGTGCATTTTAACCTGAACCTGGAAACAGGATGGAACTGTTGTTCATCAGACCATCAGGGATCAAACAGGAGTTTGAAGAGTGAACGTTTAAATGAGATTAAAGTGCGATTCATACAAATGAGGATCATGTTTGATCCTCACTTCATTCTTGGCATTTCACATCTTCCTTTATATCTTTTCCACACTTGAAAAACATCTTCTAAATGCTTAAAACGGCTTTGAAAGGAGTCCTGGTTTTACATGTCAGTGTTAGGAGGACCTGTGTGTCGTTACCATGGCAGGGAAATGAGACGTCACATTTTTCCAATGACTGAACTCAAATGGAGCTCACACACACAACAGAAAGAAAAGGTCCAAGAATGGGCCCCTGAGAGACACCATGAGACAGATGAGCTGTAGAGGTTGAAGTGAAGCTAGACCTTCATTAAAGTTCTGTCACTTAAATAAGATTCATATTATTTCAGTGGGGTTCCTTTAATTGCTAAAGATGCGCTCTTTGAAGTTTTTGTTGCATTTTCCCTCAATTAATACACATTTAGTTATTTGTCTCAACTTCCCAAGAAAAGACAGTGAAATGAAGAAATGTCTAACACAATTATCCTCCTCTCCAGGAACATTACATCGTAGTTAATGGCTTTTCTAAAGATAGTTGCAGCTCAGAAATGTGTCCAACATTGAGGCCTGTCCAGATGGAACTGCTGCTGTTGCCTAAATCTGTTTTATTGTTCAGGGCCAAACAATGAAAATGTTGTCTTTCTGTTTCTCCTTCTTAGTGCATTTATTATTATTAAACTTGAACTAGTGCAGGTTCTAGTGATAGAACCTGTCAGCTGCTCCTGCCTGTTGGTTAGTCACAGGATAATGCATTTATGTTTTCATCTGTACATTAGCAATGCTGTTGCACAATAAAGCAACAGCTGGCCCAATCAGAACCAGCGCACAGGCAGCAGTACTTCAAGCAAATCGTCGTTTTTAAAAACGTCATGTTAAGCCATTCAGATTGGCATTTATCTGAATGGCTTAAAAGTTTTAAAAAGTAATTTTTTAACTTTGTCAAAAGTTAAAAAATATATTTGTTTCCATTGACCATTTAATTGCACAATTTCAGATTTTGAAAAGAAATTAGGTTCATCGAATCACACAAATTTCGAAGACAAAAAAAAGAAAAACATTCTTTGATTAAAAAACAAAAACAAAAAAAATACACTTCACTGGCACAAGGTGGGTCTTTTGGCCGTACTGAAACTGGTTTATTTTGCGAAACTGCAACGGAAACACATTTTCCGCATCATGTGAGTCACATGATCAACACCTGCATGTTACTACTGGTGGAAACCATGAAGAAGAAGATGACAGGAAGTAGTTGGAGGATGATGATGCGGCATGTTTTGTCATGATTTATCACATGAACAAACTTATTTACGTGTGATTTTAATTGCATTTCTTTAAAAAAAAGGAACACCAATTGTGGGGGTTTTTTGACGTTAGAATAATATTGTCAAAGTCTTGCGTACATTTACAATGTAAGATGCAGCTATTGAGACATAAAACAAATGTTTTGTTTGGACTAGACACCTATTGACGTCAGTCTTTCTTATCTTTTTTCATAACAAACCATCCTGTGACTGTGAAGCAAAACGGTTTCCATGCTCACCATACTACTGAGACTGTCCTTCCAAATGTTCACTGGCATCTGCATAAATTCAGACTGTGGAAAAACCACAGTGCTGGTCCAGTTGGAACTCACTGCAGCATTTGATTCTGCTGACCTGAATATTCTGATTAGTCTAATCTGGAGAGCTGGGTTGGAGTTCCTGGTAAAGTATTTGCCTTGTTCGAGTCTTATCTAAAGATCAGGGACTTCTTTGTTGTCAATAGGTTGTATTGTAACCTCAGTGCCTGAATCACTAAACTCATTAAACATAATGAATGTTCTGCGCCCACCAAAAAAAGAGAAATCTGTTAAATCCAGAATTTGTTGGAAAGACTACATAATATAATCTATACAATAAAATATTCATACTTCATAATTACTGTACCTTTGTAGCAAAAATTCTTTGTAAGAAGCATCACACAGTGATCACATTAAAACATTTGAACATGTTAGAGCTGCATTTCGAAAAAGCCTAAACAACCAGCTGGTGCCAGTTGTGGCAGAAGAGCAGCAGGAACCACGATGGAATGAATGGCAGTATTCATAAAGGACTGAGGATTGGTCTATAATTTATATATTGAGAGCTGTTCCTGTCGGTACCTTTCATACCTCCTGTAGGGTTAGTAAGAACTGCCTCCATGACAGGTACGGTTATTATCAGAGGAACAAGTCTCATAAAAGCAGAAGTGGAGCCGTCATGCAATCACATTTTTTACATTTCTGATGCCAGTAGATTTAATTACTGCTTTTTCATGCATGAATGCCAGAGAATTCAGAAAAATGAGCACACAATAAGTCTCAGCTCACATAATATTGAGATGATCATGACATTTTTAACATTACTTAGCATTCTAGGTACTTTTAAAAACTTAAGTATTTTCAAAAGTAAGTACTTTAGCACTTTAACTTGAGCAACTTTTACTATTAGTTGAGTAGGATTTGACCATGACTATCAATACTTTTACTCAAGCACTAGTTGAGTACTTTGTCCACCACTGCCTACTAGTCTCGATAGTATATGCTTTTCCAATCTTCCCAGTTGGCAGTGGTTGTTTTGGGCGGATCCATTGTTAACGCTCACAGGAGGCCCGGTCCTGGCTCCTGTGAGGGAGTCGCTCCCTCTGCATCCAGACTGCTAATGTGAAGCTGCCACTGGCTGATCCTACTAGACAATTGTCTTTGCTTTGTTTTACTAAGTTGGTTAATTTAAATTGTATACTTTTTTTTTCTTTCAAAAAAAGCAATTGTTTAACTATGACTTCAAATTAAATTCTTTCCAAAGCCAAAATTAAACAACTACTGGAAAACATTCAAAAATGATTTAACTTTGACTAATGGGAAAAAAAATTACAAGTTGACAGGAGAATCACAGTTTAAAATATGCAAATTCAGAACTACTAGGAAAAAAGTGGAGTCAAACTGTGGAATAATCAGAATTTTGAACTTAGACAATGATAATCGTAATATATATGTAGCACCCCAGTGCTCTGTCCACTTCTGAGTTTCAAGAGTAATACAATTAAAGTATGAAAAACAATAAATGTTAGATAATCAAGAGAAATATATATATAGCACATACTATACCCAGAGAAGTTTAAATAGATTCGGATGTTGTATTTACCTCTGGTTTTAAACAGAAGGTCTTCCTGATACACAGCGTGAAGGGGGGAGAGGACTGACCCCAACCCTGCTCAACATGCCATCTGTGTGTGTGGGGGGGGTAAAAGCCCCTCAGGATGGTCAGGACATTTGCTCACCATCTTTGTGACACTTTGTTTTGGTAAACTCCTTCCAACCTCTAAGAAGGTCTGGAAGCTACAAATCAAACGCCACCACAGGATGATTCTCATGACCTCTGTGGAAGGGTCGATGGCAGTGGTGCTCAGTGTACCTGTGTGTAGGGATGTGTGTGTGTGTGTGTGCGTGTGTGCATGTGTGACCACGTGTGAGGGATTTAAAGTACAACACAATTAAAGTATGAAAAACAATAAGTGATCATCAGTATCAAGATAAATATGTAGTTTGTCACCTTTCCTAGAGAAGTTTAGATTTAGAATCTTGTAACTACCTAAGGTTTTGGTCACCAAGCCTGCGTAAGAGTAAACACACACCTCTAAAGAAAACCTACAGTTTAACTGTTTTACTGCATTATTTATGGCAGCACGATTAGTCAGTGCTGACTATGAGTTTGTGATTTCTTTCATCCACTCCGAAAGCTGTTACTTAAAATTTAAACTCTTATAGATTTTTTATTCTGTAACACTTGCTATTTATTTAGATTTGATGTTTTGATGTGTGCACTTGGATTTCTATCGATTTATTGAACGATGGTTTGTGTAAATATTTATCAAACTGAATGGCCATTCAGGTTTTATATAGTTTTTTTTCTTTTGCTGTTTGTTGCACAAATTCAAACATATTCTGGCTATCAACCAACAATTCAAAGAGTGAATTTGTGTTTTTTCTTAAATATCCCCTCTCACGGAGACTTACTTACATCTTCTGACAACTAACCCAACTTATAACATTATAAGGAGGAGTTTGTTCTAGTCATCTTAAAGATGGAAAGAGTCAATGTTGTGCTGATTCTGAGTAGCTGAATGATTAACTGAATGACTTTTTCTTTATTTCAGAGCTCAATCAGCGAGGTTATTCATTTTGTGATGGTCCTAGTCTAAGAAAGAAAGGAACAAAGAAAGAAGGCAGCAAATGTAGATGTTGGTCCCACAGGCTTCCCCTGAAAATATGGATAAAATCAGTCATTACAGGGTAAAAGTCATTTGAAGAGGAAGAAGCGTATAAACAAGTCAAGTCAATGACAAGTCAATGACATGATGCATTCTGCATTTTTAACTCGCATAACTTAACTGTTTTTTTTACTGACTTAAATAATACATTTAAATTGCTGCAGTTTGACAAGTAAAACGCGGAATCCTGCACGCGTGACGTCACAAAGCTAAAGCAATTTTGGAAGCTGGGTTGCTATGGTGACAATTACCAAGATAGTTCCATATCAAGATATGGAACTATCATTGGATTTATTTATTTATTTATTTTTTCAGCATTTCAAATCTCTAGTTAAGAGTTTGAGTAAGGAGTCAAGATTCACATAACGTTTGCATGTTTGTTAGAAGATGCATTTACACAATTAAAACCTGCAGTTTTTTGTACAGCAGGACAATAATGTGACAAATTCAAACATTTATTTCAGTGAAGTCAATGTATAATACCATACAGGTATTCTGTGAATATAGAAGGGAACTGTCAAGGACTCATTATGTACATCTGCGTCTATAGTCACAGATGGGATAACCAAGTGAACACCCTCCTGTAAATGTCAGGGGGTTAGAGGTAAGACAGAAGGTACCTCAGTGCAGACATCGTTATCACAAAGGTTCCAGTTACTGTCAGCCTCACCAACTGTAGCACCACCTGATAGACGCTTTAAGGCCACACACTCCGAAATGTACTGAGGAGCAAACAACAGCGTAGAAGTTACAGACATACGTGTTTTTCTACTGAAATCTCAGAAGACATGCTGGCATGTTGAAGCCCCCAAGGATCTCTGAGGTCACCTTGAACTTCTGTCCACACATGCGATACTTGATTGAGCTCACGAGGTAGAAGGTTGGGAATCAGACATTGTCTACAATACAAATCTGGTAACATTACCACCTAAAACCAGAGGTGGTTGAAATTATGTAGAAATGCACATAAAGTAAAGAAAACAAAAAAAAGACCTTTTTTTTTTTAGCAATTTTTCTTTAAATAAACAGAAATAACAAAAATGCAACATACCTGCAACATTTAAAACAAAGACAAACACATCAACAGCTATTTACATTACATTAAAGTTTGAATACATAGAATGATGATGTAAGACTTTCATCATTTAAACCAGTGGTCCCCAACCCCCGGGCCGCGGACCGGTACCGGTCCATGGACCAATTGGTACCGGGCCGTGCAAGAAATAATTAAATATTTCCGTTTTATGTATAGAGTCTGGAGGAACACCATCGCTTTTGGTCCTCCCGAGACACCCCCCCCCCCCCCCCCCACCCCCACCCCCAGTCCGCAGCAGACTTCAACCGGTCCGTAGTACTAAGGTTGGGGATCACTGATTTAAACAGAAACAAACATAAGAAGTTATTTACATTATTGTAAAGAGGTGGAATAGATCCAAAATCAAATTAAAAAAATGTCCTCCCTTATTTTGCTTGGGTTTTTTTCTCAGCATTTTCTAAATAAAGGCATAATAAAAATGTCTTTTTATTATGTCATAATAACATAGAACTTGCAACATTTAAAACAAAGACAAACACATCAGCAGCTATTTACATTACATTAAAGTTGGAATACATAGAATGATGATGTAAAACTTTCATCATTTAAACAGAAACAAACACAGGAAGCCATTTACATTACTGTATAGAGGTGGAATAGATCCAACCTTTCCATTTTTGTTTAGTTGTTTTTGCGGTGTTTTGTTTCTTAGCATTTGTTTGTACAAAAAGGAGCAAAAAGGAGGACATAATAAAAATGCAACATTGACACAGAACCTGCAACATTTAAATGAAAAACAC
The DNA here is from genome assembly GCF_002775205.1 of Xiphophorus maculatus. NCBI lineage: Eukaryota > Metazoa > Chordata > Actinopteri > Cyprinodontiformes > Poeciliidae > Xiphophorus > Xiphophorus maculatus. The sequence continues at coordinate 3,298,971 of NC_036449.1, read as the reverse complement.
AATCAACAGCTATTTACATTACGAGTTTGAATACATACAATGATGATGTAAAACGTTCAACATTTAAAACAGAAACAAACACAACTAGGAGCTATTTATATTACAGTAAAGTAAAAAAAAAAGAAAGAATTCTTTAAAAGAATTAAAGTCAGAATTCTGACTTTAATCTCAGAATTCTTTTTTTTTTCTGCGGTGGCCCTAATCCTCTTCCGTAGTAAAGAGGCTGAATTCCAAGTCAAATAAAAAAAAAACTGTCTTTTCCTTTTATGTTGGCCAGACCCTACAGTGGAAAAAGGGCTTTTCTCATTCACACTCTGCTGATGGCCAGCCACTGGATTGTAGCTACAGGCTGGCAGAAGTGAGGCTGCAAATTTTTGCGCCATCGGCCCTTCTGACCAACACCAGCAGGCAAGGTGGGTGAAGTGGGAAACCAAACGGCAAAGGGTGGACAGACCGGGAATCGACCGCCGTCGCAGTGGTTCCCAACCGTAGTCCTCAAGGACCCAGGACCTACATGTTTTAGGTGTCTCCTTCTCCTGACTCAAATGAATGGCTGATTGACAGACCTTTGCAGTATTTGTTGGCTGCAGACAATCATTTGAATCAGGTGTGGTGATACAGAAACACATAACAGTTATTTTTACATACATTAAAGTACTAATAATCTAACAACAACAACAAGGAACTATTAACATAACTTTAAAAAGGTTAAACTTTGATAAGATGGCGTTTCTCTTTCAAATCTTTGGTCTTCCGGGTTCTATATTTTGTTTCCTTCTGCAAAGCCTCCATCTCATACTTCTCTGCCTTGATCCTAAGGGTTTTTTCCTCTTCAAGCATGAGGGTGAGTTCCTGGATATCTCTGCGCAGAGATCTCCGTTTCTTGTCCTCTGCCTGAAGCTTGTTGGTAAGGAGTTTGGTCTCAGCTGAGAGCATCTCTGTAATCTTACAGGCTTTCTCTAAATCCTGGTAAAGTTTATCACTCACATTTTCGAACTCTAGCTTGCCTCTTTCTGCCTCTGCTCTCAGAGCCCTTTCTTTCTGCAGTTCTTTGTTTGTTTCCTGCCGAAGAAACTCTACAGTTTTCAAGAGAGAAGAATTTTCAGTCTCTCCTTGGACTCTTAATCTTTTCTCCTCTTGGAGCATTTTCTCTAGCTGTTCAAATTTGTCCCGATCATTCAAAGCGACCTCAGACGGAGCCTCCTTGAACTTTTTCTCCACATCCTCAAGCTTTCTAATTAGTTGTTCTGCGATTTCCACAGCTTCCTCTTTGTCCGCCTCAACTTGGGCTCTAAGTTCTCGTTCGGTTTTCAGCTCTTGCTCCATCATTTGAAAGAAAGCCTCAGCACATTTAAATTGATCCATATTCTCATCTTCAGCCTGAATCCTCAGCTCTCTCTCTCTCTGGAGCATTTCTTGAAGCTGTCGGACATCAAGATAAGGAATGTCCTCATCTCGAACTTTGATTCCTTTCGAATGTTCAGTGGAGACTTTCTTCAGTCCTCCACAGTGGCTAGAGAACAGTAGGGGAATCTTGATGGCGTCCCTTTTCGCTGAATCCCTTTTTGCACCAAGATTTTTTTCATTCTTCAGCTTTTCCTGGAGCTTCTCGATCTCTTTCTGAGCCACAGCGAGATCAATTTCATGCTCAATGGTGAGCATCTCAATTTCCTGACGGTGTTTCTTTTGCATCTCCTTTATTTCTTGTTGGAGTTCCTGTATAGTGGGGCAGCACGTTGTCTCATCTCTGCCCACCAGGCCTTGGTTCTTGGATTCAGCTTTCTCCAGCTTCTCCTTAAGCTCCTGAATTTCCAGAAGCAAGGCCTGCTTCTCCTCCCTCTCCTCTGAGACAAGGTCTTCATAGTAGCGCTCTGTGTTTAATTTCTCCATCGTAATGGCCGCAACATCTTGGTGCAGCTCCTTGATCTCCTGCTGAAAGATGTCAAAGAGCTCATTGTTGAGGTGATAGACCATTGGTTTCTGCATTCTGGTTTATTCAAACAGGTTTTGCTCAAAACAATGTTTTCCGCACAATCCGCAAATCCGCACAGTGAAAAGTGGGTAAATTTCTATGGAACTGTGTGTCTTTATAAGATACAATTCTTGTGTATGATGCATGAAAAGGCCTGTGATGTCATCATTGATTTTACTATGGCAATAGTTCTCTTGTGGGCTTGTAAGCTTTCTCACCATCTTATTGGCTGAATTTTCCTTAAGATTTATTAATCGTAAGGGAAATTGGTACATTACACACACACACACACACACATATATATATATCAGCTGATGTCTATAGTTGTCTGTAATTTGGACATGGTGAAGTACATAAAACAAATGCTCAGAATATCCTCACCTAGGCTTGTTTAGTCCCTGTCAAATATTCTTCAGAAATAAATTTGCAGATGAGGAACTTTTACTGACAGGCATCCCACTAGCAAGTGTTACAGAAAAAAAATCTATGAGTTTCAAATGTATTTAAACCAACCTTTACTATTTTGGAGAAAACATGAAGCAGTGGGAAGATCAGTGTTGATAACACTGTGAGTACCAGAGAAGGGTCCTATGTTAACATTTCTACCTTTGGAGCCCAGAGACGGGTCGACTGACCTGAAGGATTTTAGCTATATTTGGTTATTTTAGCTATAACCAGTTTTGCATGAATTTCCACTCCTCCTTTCTGGCCTGACGGTCAATGACCACGTTTACAATTGAAGAAGGGATGCTAATTTGAGCCATCAGAATCGTCAGTTTGGACTCAGGTCTTTTGACCCTCTTTTCGGGACTTCAGGTGGAGAGGTCGAAACCCTGGTACTCTTAACAGCAAGAAAAAAAAACTGAACGAAAACATTCACAATGGATTCGAGGACAAATTCTGGAAAGGGAGAGATGTTAGAGATTGTCTTTCACTTTAACTGCGGAAAGATAAAAGTTAAATTTGAGTAGCCTCACGTAGGCCTGTTTACTGTCTGTCACATGTTCTTAAGAAGAACGTGTACAAATGAGGAACATTTACTGAAATGTATCACACTAGCAAGTGTTACAGAAAACAAAATCTATAAGAGTTTAAAATTTAAACTCTTATAAATTTTAAGTAACAGCTTTCGGAGTGGATGAAAGAAATCACAAACTCATAGTCAGCACTGACTAATCGTGCTGCCATAAATAATGCAGTAAAACAGTTAAACTGTAGGTTTTCTTTAGAGGTGTGTGTTTACTCTTACGCAGGCTTGGTGACCAAAACCTTAGGTAGTTACAAGATTCTAAATCTAAACTTCTCTAGGAAAGGTGACAAACTACATATTATTCTTGATACTGATTATCACTTATTGTTTTTCATACTTTAATTGTGTTGTACTTTAAATCCCTCACACGTGGTCACATATGCACACACACCCCACACGCACACACACACAGCCCTACACACAGGTACACTGAGCCATCGACCCTTCCACAGAGGTCATGAGAATCATCCTGTGGTGGTGTTTGATTTGTAGCTTCCAGACCTTCTTAGAGGTTGGAAAGAGTTTACCAAAACAAAGTGTCACAAAGATGGGATTAACAGATGTCGAGGGAATGTTTATTTGGGGGGGTGGGGGCACATCCGGTCACCGGAAATGAAAAGCATTTAATGATTAGGGTCATAAATCACTCCACCGATTAAATTTTGTCATAAGGGTGCCTATATATATATATATCTCACTGGTGGGGTGGCTATTTGGGTTCTTTAAGTTAGAATAGATATCATTCAAGTTTATCTATATTGAGTAAGTCCTTACCTGTCCATTTACCATACACACCTTTGACGTAACATAAATAACTCTAGACAACCAGCTAACTGAATAGTTTCTTTTAATAAGAACTTCCACAATACCCCCAAATAATCACAAACGTAAACGTAGAGCAAGGTCATTAATTCCTAATATTAAATGTTTCCCAAAATAAAATAAAGCCGATAAACACTTTTTCTTTTCAGTCCCTTCTATTTTACTCACCTTAACTTTTTTAAGAAAAACCCTTTTAACTGTTGTTTTACTATAACCAGAATTCAACTTTTGTCACTAACAGAACTCCATACATTTACCAAACATTTCCAGTTCTAAACCCAATGTCACACATGGGCCCATACTCTCTCACACGCACACACCCCGTCCGGCTAGGGTGCGAAGTCGCCACGACGATCCTCTTCTCCCCATTTCGACCATAAACCAACTCATACCTGCTCGCTCAGCCGACGTCCTCTCCGTCAAGGATGCTTCTCGAGTCCAATTCCTGTTAGAACCCCGCCACACCAGTTGCAGTGCAGGACTACTCCTCCGTCGCGCTGAAATCAGTGTCGCCATGTTCCTCTCGCCACCTCGGATCAGCCGCAGTTTTCCTCCGTGCTTTTCACACCGTGTGTAGGGATACTTGTGTAGAACACGCCCGAAAAAGTCCAGTTCCGTCTCCCAGCTCAACCTCTGCTAAACATTAGCAGCGGTCTCCATTGGCTTCCTCCTTGTCTTCTCTCCCTTCTTCTACCTTCTTCTTCCCATCATCCCATTGTCCCGTTATTTCTCTCTGTTGAGTTCACTTGTCCCTCGTTAACCTAAACTACTTTTATAGACAGGAAATTCAATACAGTGTATAAACCAATGAGATAATTGATCAAACAAGAATACACTTATGTAAGTACACAAGTCACCTCCAGAAAAGTTTTGGCTTTCTGTTTGGTTTTTTTCCCATTATTTCTCACGTTACCCACAACAGTAACCTCAACCCTCATATGTATAATCACTGGGATTAAAAGTGTACAAAAACAATATTACACCTTTCTCACCTTATCCTCAGGTGCATAGTTTTTAACCAGGGGCTACACCTATTGTTGGTGTTTGTGTTATTGGTGCTCATTTTTTTGTTTGTTTGTTTGTTTTTGGTGAAATTTAAAGAAATAATGATTGTTCATCCATTATAGTTAGTTAAACGTGGATTATAGGTGGATAAGGAGTGGACATTTTGGTAAGTTTATACTTCCACTTGAATATGTAAAACATGACTTTATGCTGTAATTATTTTGTCCATATTCAAAAAGTAAACAATTAATAAATAGGACTTTTCTCACTAAAGAGTGTGTGGTCAGCGTGATCTGGTAGTGCTCACAGATTTAGCAAGGTGCAGACTGGAACGTCCAAGGTGCACAAAAAATACCTGGGAACTTTTTCTAAACTAAGCAAACTTTGGTTATTTTCATTTTAACGACTGAAATGTCAAATAAAATGTGAATAAAGTGGAAAGAAAAAAAGAAATGAAGGTCCATCTGGGTCAGGTTGCTGAAACGCTGCGTTTGATCTGGAAAATCCCGGCTCCTACAGATGAACATCCAGCTGTTCCTGCTGCGCTGATCATCCATGCAGAAGCTCACCGACTTGGACGCTGACCCTCTTCAACATTTCTGTTTCACTGAGCTCATTTTCGTGATGGCAGCATGTTTAATAACGGTGGAGCTGATACTTGTCAGAGTGACATATTCATTTTAACTTTATATCGGCTGAATTACAGGAACAAATTTGACTCAGCAGTTTGATTTCCCTTCACAAATTTGTTCTGTTCTTTTATTTTCTCGCTGTAAAATTAATAGAAAGAGCTACAGATAAAAAAAAGAAGGTCTTTTTCAAATTATGCTTTTAATTAAGGGGAAAATGCGACCCTGTCGGGGCACTTGTCTCAAATCGTTTTCCATTTTTCCCACTTTTGTTGCGTGCACAAAAGCAAAACATTTATCATTTTAATTAAATGAATAAAAGTAGAGAATTTGTTTTATTCATTGTTTTGTTTCAAATGAAAAAAATGACCTGCCTAAATGTAATTGGACTGCTTCAATATTGTGAAAAAGTAACTGCTATCTTCTTAAATCATGAATTAATTGCCATTTACCACAAAAGATGAGTTCAAATTCCTTTTAGAAACAATCATTTGACCTGATTACTGCCAGACCAAAAGAAAAGCAAATGTTTTCAAGAGACCTAGTCAAAGTCTGGTCAATTCAACTGAAATTCAGTGTTGTGGTATAACTCTAAATAAGCTACTCATGCTCTGAAATCCACCAAAAATTAAAACAATTCTGCAAAGAAGACAAACGAAGCTCCTCCAAAAGTGACGTAAAACTCTCATCGCTAGTTAGCACAAACACTTGACATCAGTCGCTCCCTCCAACTAGCTATTAGCTTTAGAAAGCAATAACAGCTTCTTTGTTTCATAAATAAAATGATGATTTGAATTAGGACTTGAGAAACTGCTCTTTTCTTTGTCTCACATGAAGCATTGATGTTTGATTAAAAATACAGCATAAAAAAGAAGAAATCCTTAAAGCTGCATTATATCACTTTTTAAAATCAGTTTTCTACATATTTGTATGGACACCGCCGTCAGCGCCGTCTAGCCTAGCGTTTATCACACAATCTGCTATCAGGAAGAAGCTGGAGAGTAGCAGAGAGGGAGGAGGGTGGGATGAGCAGAGAGTGACTGACAGCGCTAAGACCCGCCTCTTAGTTCTGATTGGTTGTTTCCAGTTAGCACTGGGAGAAGACAGAAGAGCCTGATCTTTTTCCATAGAGCGCTGGAAAAAATGAAGAGACCACTTAAATTGATCAGTTTGTCTGATCAATTGAACTGCTGACAACATGACTCTGAAATTCAAAGCAAAAATGTTAGTATTTATTTGCAGAAAAGGAGAAATGGTCAAAATAACGAAAAAGATGCAGCGCTTTCAGACCTCAAATAATGCAAAGAAATCAAGTTCATATTTCTTTAGAAACAATAATATTAATTTTCATTTCAACACAGGAAGTCTCTTCATTTTTTCCAGAGCTGTATATTATTTGTGTCATACCATACTGTCATGGTGTAGTGACGTAGTTTCAACAAAACATAGAATTGTTTTCTTTCTTTGATTTTTTTTGTTTTTACAAACGTTACGTACTGCAGCTATAAGGCGTTCTAAAACTTTTCAAAGGAATATATTCCTTCAAATTTCCAAATGATTCAAAGCATCTCAGCAGCTTTGGTGTAAAACAGAAGAGAATCACAGCATCACCAGCCTGTGGAGCAACAGCAGCCTCTGCTTCTTCACTCCTTCCTCCAACCATGCAGGGCACAGCCCAGTTAACTCGGTCCAGTGAGGGTGGCTCTGCTGTCTTGTTGGTGCTGGTTGCTGCTTGTTGCTCTTTCCCTTATTGAGGATTCAGAGCACACACAGTGAAGTGGTATCTTTAGCCAATCTTCTCCGCAGAGCATCTCCTCCTGTCGACAGCACAGCCCACTGTGACCGAGTGTTTACTCAGACGGAAGACTGGAGTTTCTCTCTGTATTATCGGACGGTCTTGACCTTACTCTTCACAGTGCTTATGGCTTATGTTGTCATGTGGCTCAGTTTCTGAAACGGAGTTACAAAACGCTGAGTTGGAACAGCCTGCAGACTTTTGAACTTTTGGAATGTGTGTGTGTGTGTGTGTGTTTGTTTAGTTGTGTGCACGTGTCTGTGCGCATCTTGGTGTTTACAGTAAATAAACACACTTATCTAAAGTTTAGACATTGGCTCAGGAATTGCAGCGATGCAACAACAATACCTAATATTATTATCTGAATATCTTTAGGGTAGGAATGTTGCTACAGTAAGTCTAAATAGAGTGCTGATGTATGCCATCTATGATAGCTATACATTATGGCCAAAACTTTGGGAGTGACAAGAAAAAAAAAGTTGTATACTGTAAACTTTTTTCATCTTCAGTTTTGATGTAACAGTTCACCTTGTTTTTGAATTGTTTTACAGAGTTATTACATACATATCAAATAAATATGAAAAGCTTTATTAGCTTAAAGGGCAGTATTATGGAAAATCAACTTTTTCAAACTTAACATCATGTTATTATGTTATTCCCTCATCAAAAACATACAAGGAGTGTTGATTTGATTCTGTCATGCATGTCTGAGAAATCCTTTAATCTCTATGGCAACCATTGAGCTGGACAGACTTAGCCCCGCTATCAAGTCAAAGCTCCTCTCAGCTTCAGAACTTCTGCCTTACATAGAACCCCTCCCTCACAACTTCTCCACTCAGTTCCTTCAGACTAGCCAGCAGGAATTAGCAAACATTTGGTGGAACTGCACATAAGCTGAGCTCATTATAAGAGCTACTTCTCACTGGAACGCTGGTAAAAATGTTATTAAAGGGTTAATAATGGAGCCACGTTGTGATGACTTCCTAAAGGCGGAGCTTCAGAAAGAGCAGGAGCTTCTTAAGGAGACAGAGACCAATTTCAAGGCGTTAAATTACAAAGTCAAGTTATTTTTAAATTATTTTTGGTATATACAGCATTTTTATAATATCTAGAGCTAATTCAGTTACTTGGCTGTACTATAAAATGGCCCTATGTGGCTGGAAAATACCTAACACTGCCCCTTTAAAAATATGATTTTATGAAAAGTGAAACTGGCTGCTTGGCCTATTTTCTGAATAATTCAGCAGTTGATTATTGGATCATTCAGGAGCCCTCAGGAAGAATGGAAAGTTTCTTCCCTTACAGTCAGTTAGTCTGTAAAATTAGATTTTAATTAATATTCTGATGTAGTTGAACATTGTGAATTCTACAGCCCTGATCCCAATACATGGGCACTAGTCAAACTGGGAGAACTGGCAAACCGAAATCAACACACTTACTTCAGGGTAGGAAGTAAGTGTGTCTTATAAAAAATAGGACATTATGTCTTACAAAATCAGCTTTATTTCTACACATTTAGACCTCCATAACACCAGATTGGAAACTGTAGTTCAGTTTTAGTTTGTTTCACCTTTTGCTAGGTTTTATTTTGGCGAAATATTTCACAGGAAGGCAGAGGTTGCTTTCATGTGCATTGCAAGTGTATTACAAAGTATTTAGAAGCCGCTTGATGGTAACAATCATATCTTAAAGGGGCAGTAAAATGTGTTTTCCAGCCTCATAGTGGGTCTTATCTTTGATCACGTTTAAGTCTGCTCTGGATGACGTCTCCATCAAAAGAATTCAAAGTTTCAGCCACTTTCTTTCCAGAGAGTTCAAAAGGTTCTCTCCGAATGCAGAGAGAGAGAGATGGATGGAGCAGGCGACAGCGGCCCAGAGTTGACAGACAGGCCCGGGAAGGGAACATGAAATATTTAGCAGCGGTAAATGGAAGAGGTGGCAGCAGGAAGCATCTTCCGTCAAGCCAAGAGTGCTGCGAATGTTTTTATTTGCATGCATTAATATTAACGTGTCATCGGTGTGCTTCATCACTGGAACATCAGTGTCTTTGACCCTCCTCCGCTCGCTCCCCATCCTGGCCTTTTAACTCACTCAGACTGTCTGGATTAATGAGTCCTATAGACTCCATTGGGTCAGAAACCTGCAATCTTCAGTGACCTTCATTCTTTTCATTAGACATGGACTTTTTTTATTATCATTGACACGAGAGCATAGCTTTTATACAGCTAGAGTTTCACTCTCAGACTTTTTAAATGTCTGACCTCACCGTACTTTTGTTGGACAACATGAAATGTAAAATGTGTGTGCACTTCCTTACAGTCAATATCCCACCTTTGCTTATGTCTCAGTCCTAAAGCAGTTTTGCATGCTATGAATTTGATTTTTTTGCATGGATTTAAAAAAAACAATAAAGTTCATGCATGGCTATTGGTTTACATCTTTGGACTCCATTACCTAAATGGAAAAGTTTGGTGACAGAATAAAGTTCAGAAAAAAAGTGCCAGAATATAATTATATTTCTGGATATGATCAATTGGAATACAAGTGTTGCCTTGAGCCAATTCACAGTGCTGTGAATTGGCTCAAGGCACTTTACAAAAAATAATTTCAATTCAGTTTATTTGCGTAGAGGAAATTCACAACAAATGTGAATTGGCTGTATATAAATAAATTGAATTGAATACTTTGTCCATTCCCTGACCAAAACAATTGGAAAAAGTTGAGGTTACTTGCAGCTGTAAAATGGTTAAGGTGGAGTTGCTCACTTCTTGTTTTGAGTATTAATTTTCTCAGGAAAATAAAATGCACCATTTATATTTCCAGGTTTTCTGACCCGTTATCATCCAGAATCTAGTTGTGGTTTTACTGTCAGTTTGGGTTTTGAGTAGAAGTTGCATGCTAGCTACATTTCTACATCCGGATCCATCTAGAACAAATTTGTGCAGATCTGAGACTAAATATAGTGGTTCAGCATTGCTCTTTATAATAAATAAAAAAGGTAACTGCTTCATAAAGATTAGGCCTTCTGCACACTATTAATAATCCCAAGCAGGCATGGTCAGTCCAAAGCACAGACCTACTATCACACCTACGTTTGGCCAGCTGAGGTTAGACGGAAATGAAGCGACGGGTGCGTGCGGAGGTAAAGAAACGGCGGTGCATGTCTTTCTCACGCAGCCAAAGCGCCAAGTGAGAGGCCACGAAGTGATTAATACAAACAGACAGATGGGAATTACTGTCAGGACTGACAGACAAATGAAGTGAGTCAATGTTTGAGAAGACAAAGGTCATTTTCTGCTGCTATGTGTGACGAGATGAGTTAGAGTCATTCCTCTCAGGGGAGGAAGAGTCGCCGGACGCCGTTGAAGATGTGGAGGGACAGGTTTCTGAGTTTACCCAGACGATACCACTCCCTCTGTTCTTTCTAGATCATTTTGTTGCTTTTTAAGTTGCTTTGAAGGCGTCCGGAGCTGTGGCAGCCAGATGTCACTGATCATGACAGACCATGACACTTTGTCCAACAATCGATTTGCATGGTATCCTTATATAGATGTGGCATCTGGGCGTCTATGGAAAAAGCTTCTCGCAGAGTGAAGACATTTGATGTACTGTTATTCGGAAATATTATGTGATCTGACAAGTAAGGTGACATTCTGAGCATCTCTGAAGAAGGTCATCTTTATAGCTTTTAACATTTTTAGGATTGAAGTGAAACGTTTGATCTTTTCCTTCCAGTTAACAATAATGTGCTACTTTGGGTTGATCTGTCACATGAACAACACTGAAGCTTGTAGTGGTTAATGTGGCAAAATACGAAAAAGTTGAAGGGACATGGATGTTTTTGTGAGGCTTCCTCTCAGAGCAAACAATGAGAAGCTTTTTCTCCTCTGAATACACAGCAGTCACGGTTTTTAGATCAACTATATGCTTTATGTTATATTCATACACTAAATGGTGCTACACAACCAGAACCTGTCAGTGGGAAACTCAGGTGAATTAAATCCCTAAGAGACGTAAAGAAAACACAAGTTAAAAGATGCAGATCATTTATGGATTTTCTGTAATCACTTCCAGGTCAGTGTTTACATTTACATCATGTTATAATGTTATTTCCTCATTTAAAAAAACACGCCTTTACTCTTTCATCCATGTTTGAGAAATCCTTTGATCTCCCATGGCAACCATCCAGCTGTGAAAAACACCTGGTAGGACCTAGCTCCGCCTTCGAGGAACAACCCCTCCCCAGAGCTGCAGTTTTCAAGCTTCTGAACTTCCGCATTACAGAGCACTCATAAAGAGTAAACAACTCCCTCATTCAGCTCCTTCAGACTAGCTAGCAGCAATTAGTAAACGCCTGGTAGAACTGGGCATCTGCTGAGCTCATTATAGGAGCTATTTTTCAATAACATAATGGTAAGAAAGTTGCTAAAGGGTTAATTGAGGAGCCATGTCATGATGACTTCCTGAAGGCGGAGTTTCAGAAAGAGCAGGAGCTTCTTAAAAAGACAGAGACCCAATTTCCAGGCATCAAATTACAAAGTCAAGTTACCTTTAGGTCATTTTTGATATATACAGCATTTTTATAACAACCAAAGCTAACTTAGTTTCTTGGCTGCCTCCCTGTTTGCTGGGTGGGCTCTGGTAGCTGCAGCGCTAACTCTCAGCTGCAGCTCATTAGCTGTGACTAAGTAATGACGATAATATTGATGAGGAGTTTCTCCATTCTTGTAGCGGTGCCAATCTCCTTCTAATTTCACTCAGGCAAACAATAAGACAACAAGGAAGCTTTTAGCAGAGCTGGATCTGGATCTGGATCTGGATCTGGATCTGGATCTGGATCTAGATCTGGATCTGGTTCTGGATCTCTTTCCCCTATTTTTTATAGCTTGATATTGTCTCAGATTTGGAGGCATTTTATCTGGAGGCAATTAAAAAAAAACAAAAAAAACACACCCTCTAATTGATTTGAGATGTTTCTTTCTCTCCATTGGTTTTCTTATAAGTCTGAATGTTCTCTCTCTCTTTCTGTATGTGTGATATTAATGTTCCATCTGCCTCCCTGTCTGTCCATCTGTTCATCTGCCGTCCATCCAAACCATCACTCTGTTTATCCACCTGTCTTACCATCTGTCCAATTATTATACCTGGCCATCAGTTGTACAGTTGTGCTGCTTTGATGGCGCAGCAGCAATCAATGAGGCTGCCTCGTGCTATTCGGTACATTTCCAACTACCTTGTTTGCCCACATGGCTCATTAACGTGTGTTATGGTGGCCGTTCTTTCTTTTATAGCCTACTATATTTGGATTCTGTAAAATCCTGTGTTTGGTGTTCGTCTTTTCTCAACAATGAGATTCTCATAAGGAAAAATCATAGACAAAGAAAGTAACCCACTAAGAAGCTTGTTAAAAGCAGAATGGTTCAGTGTAGTGTGTTTTCAGAGAAACAACCGGGACTGCTGCCAGCACTACAAGGCTGTTGCTTGCAGGGTGCTGAAACGTTTTTGGAAGACTGTTTTTGTTTAATATCTGGAGCTAACAAAGCATTAAAGGAACAGTTCTGTGTAAAATTGACTCTTTTTTTAGCTTTACATGATGTTATAATGTTATTCCATCATCAGAAACATAACTGGAGTGTTTGATTCTTTTACGTATTTTATATCAATAATACTTTAAGAAAAAATAAATAAATAAATATACTGGGTCTTCTTCCCACCTCCATACTGAAGAGTGTTGTTACCTCAGTTTGGTGGAGCTTAAATGAGATGCAAACCCTGATCAGAAAAAAAAACTGGACTTTTGAATTTTTCACACAAAAGTTCATTGGTCAGGATCAACAAAGCTGCAAGTTTTTCAATTTCAATCACTAATTTCTTAGTACAGCTCTACCAATATTTGTTTTCTTTTTTATTTATTTAGAAAAAGTAAATAGAACCTGAACTGGTGGCTATTTGCAAGGACTGTTGCCTTGCAAATAGACGATCTTGAGTTAGAATTTCTGTGTGGGTTCTTCCTGTCCAGCACTCCGGCTCACTCCCACTGCCCAGGTGACATTGGTCTCCTAAAAATGCCACTGTAGGTCTGAATGTGTGTGTGCAAGGCTGGTAGTGTGGACCCAACCTCTCAGTGATACCAGCCCCTCAAAGATCCAGCAAAAGTTATTCCAAATAAACAAATAGATGAACTAAATGGATGGCCATGAGGAAAAACACCTATAAAGAATATTCACTGATTCCCACTGGTGATTATGGTTTCTTTTTTTTAATGGAGTAATTTGACTACCTGCTGTTAGACCTGAGAGTAAAGGCTGGTTTAACTCAGTAAGAGGTGTTTCCAGCTCTTTCTGGAAGAATTTTAATCTCTTAAAGTTGCATCGCGCCTTCCATGCTGCGCTGATGAAACCGAAGCTCGTTAAAGTCAGTCGAAGGCTCACGCTGCATACATGAAAGGTTTACAGCAAACACAAGCTGGGAGGAGAAAAAAAATTTTCCCCCCCAAGTCACAGACAATATCCAAAAAGCAAATCTGAGTTAGTTTTATGACTGTAAAGGAAAACAAAATACTTATGAACATACTTAGACCTCTCTAGTCGAACATGTATAAACCAGTAGGTTTAAAGACCATGTGGACACTTTGTAGACAGATGGTGAAAGGCTTCAGTGTAGGAGAGACACACACTCAGACGGAGGATGTGTTGGCATATTTTCATCAAACTAAACATCACAAAATGGTACCATTCCCTTTCATGTTTGGTTTTAAATTAGTGCTGACGAAGAAAGCGAAAGGACCGCAGAGACCAGTCAAAGCAGTTCGGTGGAGAGCTTCCTATCTCGGGCTCAGCTGCGCGTTTTGTGCCGCATCTTGATTTGCAACACTTAGTCATTTGAGAGATGCGGAAAGTCCATCTGAAGTGCAATTTCAACAACAAATACGGCGTCCTCTGCCAGCAGAGGAGCGGCACGTGTGCCAGTGCTCACAGGCTTTTTGTGCGACACGCTGTTGCTGTCGAGCCTGCGCCGTGGAACAAACAGACAACTGTTCTAACCTTGAAGGCCTGGTGGATTGGAAAACATTGCTCGTATGTTTGCTATCTGCTGCTTGCGGTTCTTAACAAGGCACCGTCCTGAAGGAGATTCTGACAGCATGACAACGCTGAGTAAAAATGAAAAAAAACACCATAGTTTTCTGCCAGTAGGCAATCAAAACAAAGATTCAGAAATGTGAAGATTTGGATTATCCATCCATCCATTTTCTGTACACCCTTGTCCCTTAGAAGGACCAGGAGGGTTGCTGGTGTCTATCTCCAGCTAACGTTCTGGGCGAGAGGCGGGGTCACCCTGGACAGGTCGCCAGTCTGTCGCAGGGCAGATTTGGATTACTCGCTCTAATTGGTTTTACTTTAAAAGAACAAGAGATAAGGTCGGTGGCAAGGAAGAAAAGAGTTTTTAATTGGCTACATGACACTGAGTCTGTCTCTGTGTCAACGACATTTGACATGAAGCTTTTTCGAAAAAAAAACACAAGCTTTTATTTTGAAAATGTACAGCTCTTATTCAAGCTTTGCTGCAGCATTTCTACCTAAAATGATCAAAATGACAGTTGCTGCTTTTTGTTTGTTTGTTTGTTTGTTTTTACCGGCATAGGCTCAAACATTTAAAGCTTTTTAAGATTTGCAAATTGACGCCCAACTGTAAAAGCATTGATTTGGCTTAAGGCTCCCACATAGTCAGGGATGCTTCACTCCAGCAAGGTCGGCACATGCTCAAAGCAGACTCATAGCGGACGTGTCCAACCTAAACTCAGTCCAGACCTTAGCCCTAAACCTAACCCCTAACCTAAAACCAACACCTCTCCTTATGTGGCAGAGGGTCCTCACATTCCCATTTTTTGAGAAAATGGGCCTTACAATGAATCAAATACAAGGCTACACACACACACACACACGCACACACACACACACACACACACACACACACACACACACACACACACACACACACACACACACACACCCCACACACACACACACACCCCCCCACACACCCACCCCCCACGCCAACACACAAGTGTTCAATCAGGTAATAATTCAGATGTTTACACATCCTCTATCTTTGGCTAGTTGCCACTAGCATTGCGCTTTATGTTGATGTTATTGCTATATATGCACATTGCTTGTGCATACTGTATATAGCTTGTTGCTATGGTTCCTACGTTCTCTGTTTTTTTTTTTTCTCTCTTTCTGTAGGTGTAGAAACAGACTGCTAGGGAGGTTTTTTGCATTCTTTCTCTGTTTAAGGACAGGATATGTAAAAAAAAAAAAGAAAAGAAAATATTATGTCACTAAAGACCCTAACAGTCATGTTGTGCAAACTAAAGTAGAACCATCTATCAGTGTATTGTAACACTGTTTAAACATTACGGACGACAAGCTGCAATGAGGATCTGCTAACCAGCTGACTGCAGGCTCTGTTTACCCTGACAGACTAGCTAGATAATCAACTTTTTAAAGAGTTGTGAAAATATTTATGTAATTCTGCAGAACCATTCATTTTCATTTTGATTCAAAATGGTGGCAACCATTCAGCTGTGCAAAACACCTGGGTGGACATAGCTCCGCCTCTGAGTCACAGCTCCTCCTCGGTGCTCCAATTTCCAAGATTCCTCCTTGAGAGCATCCCTCCTCCTGCAACCAACCGACTCAGCTCCTACAGACTAGCCAGCAGCAATTAGCAAACACCTGTTGGAACTGCACATCTGCTAAGTTCATTGTACAATCTACTTCTTAGTCCAGAGCTGGTAAAAACGTTGTTAAAGGGTTGATGGAGGTGCCATGTTGCGATGACTTCCTGATGGTGGAGTTTCAGAAAGAGCAGGAGTTTCTTAAAGAAATAGAGCCCCAATTTCAAAGAAATAAAATACAGAGTGAAGTTAATTTTAAGTCATATTTGATAAAGCACCTCTATACCAACTGAAACAGTTGCTTAATTGTGCTATAAAATTTCAGAAAGAGTACGAGTTTCTTAAAGAAACAGAGGCCCAATTTCAAGGTGTCAAATTATGGACTCAAATTTCTTTTAAGTCATGTTTGATATATGCAGCATTTCTATAACTGAAGTTAGCATAGCTACTCGACTGTGCAACAAGATGGCAAACACACAACATTTTGTGTCATTGCCCTAATGGCATATTTTTACCCAAGGTGATCATAAATCACAGCGCCCCATGACAGAGTTTTCCTATAGATTAATATTATCTTTAAAAATGCATGTGACAAATGTGTGTCAAGACAGAGTGTGGGCCGACTTTCACAGCGCATGTGTGAACACACACCTTTCACAGCATGTAACAGTTCAATCAATAGACATGGCTCTGCTTCCTGATTGGCTTAAAATACTCGCTGCAGCATGGTGTAATCACCTGTGTAAATGGCACATTATGTAGCAGCCAGGAGACACATGCCCTTCTGACTCAGTGAGCAAGCAGTTCAGCTGTAAGCCGGCCACTGTGCAACACACACACACTACACACCCACACACACGCCCACACACCGTTTCAACAATTAGCTAAGCCAGGGAAGGGGCACCACTGAGAAGCTGCCTCTCTCCTTTCCCTCTCCAAACGCTGGAAACCTCAGGTGGCTACGAGGATTCGGCAGATAGTTGGGCCGGAGTAATGAACAGACTTTATGGACACCTGATGATCCGCTAGATCAATACGTTGTTGGACACAGAGAGAGTCAATGCGGCAACACATTCACTCGCTAAATATTTTAAAACACCCCGAGTCACACGAGCATACACCTGAGTATTACAAAACCAGGAACCTGTACAATCATCCGTCAACTCTGACTGAGAAATGTAAATTATTAAGATCGTAGAAAAATATTTGTCTCCCTGGGATAACGTGAGCCAGAACTGAATGAAGCCTGAAGATTTTAACCATTTATCGCCTCTGCAACAACATGAACACCAAGAAAGAAACAACTAACGCTTACGCATGATTTTTTCGTAATTTCAAGTTGCGCAGTGTGAGGTAGTGTAGTCAAAGGGTGAACAGAAAACAGCATCAGCAGCCAGTGACACGTTCCTCTGCTGCATTTTATTGTTTACCATCTTTTGTCTCTGACATCCTGAATCTTGCTTTTTTTTCTTTTCTGTCTTTCTTTCTTCTTTTTTTTAACAAATTGGCCTCAAACCTGCACTTCATTAGACCATCCCATAATAAAACAGGTCAAAAATAAACAACAAAATCTGAACAAAGAAACAGGAATAAGATTATTAATATAATTAAAAAAAAGTTTTATGTCACCAAATGGTCTGCAATATAAAACATTTAATACAGGGCAACTTGAAAGGTTACAAACAAACAATACAAAAAAGAAAACCCTCCATTTGGTAGAGCCCAGTGATGCAATCAGTGACATCATACACCCATTTAAACAGGAAGTGCTGGGCCAGCCCCTCCCATACACCAGCTCTGGCTGCAACATAAAGGGACAAACAATGGTGAGTAAAAGTTAAAAGAAATAATAATAATTTTACCAGAAATGTACCCTGAAAAAACCCCATCCGTATTTATCTAATGGTTTAGACATGTTAGCTTTAAATAAAACATAAATGGATGTAGACTACAAAATAATGCTACCAACAAACCCGGGAGGGTGAGTGAAGCAAAGTTTAAATTAAAGCATTATGACCAACTACAGAAAGATTAAGAAATGCACTTAAGGGAAAAATGGTAAATAAACACAAACGTAAGTAGGGCTGAAACGATTCCTCGAATGATTCGAGTACCTCAATTATTAAAATTCCTCGAGGAAAATTGATCTGCCCCGAAGCTTCATTAAATTATGTTTTATTATGTAGCGCACCGTGTTCTGGCCGGATCATTATTTGTGGAGGGCAGCGCTCTTAATTCCCCCTTTGAGTTGTTCTGAAGTGCTGGCAGCATGGTGTTGAATTGTTCGGTGTTTTGGTCGAGTTTGGGGGACAGATAAGGATTGTTGAAGTTCGCTGTGCGATGGTTGGACTACGACAGCTTTTGTGGCGTCGTCACGGCTTTGGAGCAAACGGTATGAATGACGCTCAGAGAGAGAGAGTGAGAGAGAGTGGAATCCTCGGATAATCATACAAATATTCTATAGTGTACCCAATTACTAAAATATTCTTTTACAACAGCCCTAAACTTAACCACTTTGTCAGACACAATTTTACGGTTAATGGAAACGCAGCTAGTCTGGGGTCAGTAGATGCAGACGGGTTACGGGACACAGAGGTCAGCAACTTTCTGCAAAGTTAACGACTACAGACCCCCACAGTTCATAAGATTTTCAGATCAGCTCAAGAACGTTGCATAGCGAGCTTCATATGATGGGTTTCTAAGGCTGTTCTCTGGAACATGAACTTACCTCTCTATTTAGCAAACCGCTGGCCAGTGGTGTGGTGCTGGTTCCTGGATTTAGGTTTCTTAGTTCCAGTGACATCAACTCCTGATGCTACAGCCTTTTCAATAAAATTGGGATGTCATTATAGGAGTGTGAAGGTCAACTACCTAAAACGTTTGGCAGTAGAGTTTATGTGTGATGGTGTCACAAGCTAACAGTGTTAATTCAGTTTGGTAAGGGGCTAATTGGAAACGCAAAGCCTTTATGTGAACCAGTATCTGCAACATGACACCGCAGGGACCCGATGTTCAGAAACTGAGGTGGAAAAAAAACGAAAGCCATTGCAGGAAGAGAAAAACGACGGGCACATATTATTAGCTGTAGAGTTGAGAATAATAGTAAGAGAAAATTAAAAGAGGGCTCCCCTGCAGAGGTGAAATGAATGTTCTACGCCGCAATGGGGGGGTGACCCGATGCTCATTTTCACCCCCGGTTCTGTTGGACCAGACGGAGAGACCAGGGACGGCGGGCAGGACCTGTCGCTGACTTCGCTGGGAGCAGAGATGATAATCGACACGTTGCATCACGACCAACCGCACAAAGACACTCGGGTTATAAAAAGGCTTCAGACAGCAGGGGCCCCACATCACCTACAGGTTACATGAGAAACTGGAGCGGTGCACAGCCCATGCTCCCAACAGTGTTATCATGCAGAGATAATGCAACCCTGACATTTTCAAAAAAAAGAACACCAACCTACTGGAGATGTTGAAAACTTGCTATGGTGACCAAAAAAAAAATAAATAAATAAATAAATAAATGTGATGGTTATTACCAAAGCCAGTAGCATCTCTGAGATTTTGAACAGAGGAAGTGCTCATTAGATTCACCTGGAACACAAAGGCAACTCCAGGATTCAAGTCCTGGAGCGTATGTGGCATCTTTAGCAGAGTTTTTCCCCCTTTTCTTTCCAGTCAGATGTTGTATTTTTCTCAACCTAATACAGACATGATGAGACTTCATTGAAAGAGCTAGCACAGGCCACCAGATTCAGCTAGCACACATCTTAGCCCCTACAACTCTATAAGCCAATAGAAAATCAGTTTTTCAATTGGAATCCTAGGCAAAAAAAGAAACAATCTAATTATTTTTAAACATGATACAATAAGATTTAAAGAAACTTTAAAATGGTTTAGATTGTAGGTTGCTACCAAAAGTTTGACTTGTTTTGCCCTGGAATGCATACTGTCTTTATATATATACTGTATATATACTGTATATGTGTGGGTGTGTGTCCAGCTGACCAGCTCCTGCTGGACCAAGCATCCCTAAATCTGGAAACCTCCTTGGTTTGTAGTAGCTATCCGGGTCCTTAATCTTAATTCTGCCTTCGGTTTGTGCTATAAAGCCATATACTCTATTCTATTTTCCATTAAATTCAGTTTTAGACTAACCTGTCCAAAGAACATTATCCCAGAAGTCCTGGTTTGGCTGTCTCTAAGTTATTTTTGGCAAACTTCAGTCTGGCCTTTGTCTTTCTCCTCGAGAAAAACTATTTCTTCCTTGCAGACCTCCAACGGAAGTCAGCATAAGTTTAATGAAGGGTTATTGTTGTGGCTGTATGGCAGATTTCTTTGGGGTAAAGTGTTTTTTAACTGCTTCTCAAATGTCTGTAGGTAATTCGTTGCCCCCAATTAGCTGATTTGTGGAACATCAAAGCTGCCTAAAGCAGTGGTCAGTGTCTCAGTGGTCAGCGGTCAGGTCCTGATGAAAACACCTTCGGACTGAGTAGCAAAATCAAAATCCCTCTTTAAAAAGCACAAGATGTCCCTTTAATTCCATATAGAGAGACCCAGCCAGGGTAATTAATTGCCAAGTGTCAACAGTCAACGGCATATTAATGAGCCTGGAAGTCAGGAGTGGAAGCTTATTGGCTCCCAGTGCCAGGAGAGTGCTGTGAGGAGGAAAGTGCTTTCTAACAGAGAGCCTTGTAAAGAAGGCTCCATCTTGTCAATATTAATTTAGCTTTGAGTTTAATTGACTTTGAACTGATTTAACACAAATACACAGGTTTCCCTAAACGTCTACCAGAAAGGGAAGTGACACCGGCGATGTTGTTAGGCTGTCTTGTTCTATTTAACCTTAATTTGCCATGTCAAAAGAAAAAGAATCCCAGCCAAAGGGGCCACGTGATGGGAATTGGTTTGTTCAGATTGTTTGGTGATTGCAATATATTTGTGCATTAAAATGAGCTTTGTCAATGTTATTCTGTAGTAGAGGCAAGTAGTGACTTGAGTCAGTTTGAATGTGTCAAACTGTGCATATTATGAAAGGGTCCAAAATACAAAGTAGTAAAAAAAAAAGATTGCTGGTTTCTTCTTTGTTTGTTTGTTTTTGGTCACAAAAACATGTTAGAGCTTTTAAAAATCATCCATCTAATCAGAAGAGGTCACCTGTCCAGCACAGTGACCCACAGAACAAATCATTACGTACACACACTTTTAGCTAAAGACAATATCGGCTATGTTCACACTGCAGCCTGAAGTGCCCCAAATCCAACTCTTTTGCAGGGCAGGTTCTGTTTCCTCAATTTGATCAAAACCAACAGAGATCAGCGACAAGTATGTTGAATGTCACGGAGCGCAGTGGGCACGATGGAGAGCAAGAGCTCTAAACTCATCCAGAGAGAGGAGGCCATGATGGGAGAGAGGTGGAGACATTTCCACCTCCACTTATATTTAACAGAAGTATAATATTTGGTGCTTTTGCTCATTTTCCTCCTTTCTTTTCTCCGTTTGGAGCAGCAGTTGTGTTTGTGCTCTCTGGACACACACACACACACACACACACACACACACACAAACACCCACACAACAGGCAGAACCATGAAACTCGCGCCGTGTCACTCTGTTAATTGTGTTTTATGACTCCAATTATAATTTGACACATGACTGGATTGGGCAAAATTTCCACAGTCGGATTTTTTTTTTTTTGCAAAAATACAAACTATGAGAAAAGTACCATAGTTTGTAATATAGTTATGTCCACTAATAAAAGCAGATTAGTGGATGTTTTGGAGGAGATTAGCTCACCAGAGTTGAACCTGAGCCGTTTTCCCAGCCCATCCTCTGTGTGATTGTTTACCTTGTGCAGCCAGGTGAATCATTATTCATGAACAGAATGAATATTGCTTTTATTGATATTAGATATAGTAGGCAATGAAACCCATCCCAATTAGCAGTAAAGTTTATGTTGGGTTTTGCTAACAGTTCCTATGTCTGGTTCTTTTTAATGTTCTGTTTGGCTCTTGAAAGAAGAAAGAAGATTCTGCGCAATGTTCACAACAGTTCTATAACTCGGTGTTTCAGCACCTTTGCAGTTTTCTGGAAATTAGTTCTCAGATTAATAATCCATAGGAACTGAATGCTGGTCAAAAGTATTCATGTTGCCTGAGTCCTACTGAGTGGGTTCCCTCTGCAGTCTGGAAAAGTGTGGAATTTAATTTCAGTGTTTTCTAAGACACTGAGGGATGGTACATGGAAAAGTATTTTGTTTCAAGATTTATTGTGCTGCCCATTTTCAAAATTTTGTGTCATTTCTTCTGTTTTCATCAGAAAACATTCAGAAATTCAGATTTTATCAAGTGGTTCTGATAATTCTCATCTTAACTGTAACAACTAAATGCCCACTCCTGGCAAGAAGGCTAGAAAAATGTTTTCAGCATTGTTTTTATTTTATCTTCCAAGACAGTTCTTATAAGGAAATCACAAAACCTGGCAGGTCAGGCTTAACATAAAGTTAAACAAGATTCACTGTCATTACTGCAGGTTAATATTTCAATTCAAGAACTTCTGTTGGGTTCGGCGAAGAAGTTAAATGAAGTTAATTTCACTTCCTGCACTTAACAATTCATGTTATTTATTTTGTCTCTGGAGAACTTCCCTGAAACTGCCTGAACTTTACCTCCATGTCTCAGGCCTTCAAACCAAGCAGATACTTCTCCTTCAATTTGAATTAGTGATCCACCGATCCAATACCAATATATGGATCGGTCCCGATACTGAAATTTGTTTTATTATAATATATTAGTGACAATGTTCGAAATCCATAAGGGCAGATCTATTAAGTCTATGCTTTGTGCTCTGAGCGACATCATACTTTATTACTTATTTTACATTATATTTAGAATTCATAATTTCGCTTTCTGATTAATTTGAAAGAATGTTTGTTACAGTCTATTTTTTGACCGCAATAGTCATCCTGTTGTTTTTATCAGTTTCTTTAATTATTTTACATTGGCTGTTCTACTCCTAACTGCACCTACTGAACAAGTTAAAGTTGTTTGTACATGTTTGACCAAGCCTGTGAAGCTGTTGGTCTATTTCAGTGTGCTATATTGATGCAAAGTTCTAAAATAAATTTGTAATTCAGTACATTTATGTCTGTTTTTTTTTATGTTTCTAATCAATTCAGAACTGTTTTTCTGTATCGCCTGATACAAAATTTCAGATATCGGTATCGGTATTGGAAGCGAAAAAAGTCAATCAGTGAATCCCTGCTGTGAATCAAAGTAGTGCTGTCAAAAACAGCCAATGAAAACATGAACTTCAGCACTGAACATCAGGAAAGTTAATACACGTCTTCCAGCACATGCTGACCAAACGTTGTTCATGGTAAATAATGTACAGCCCTCCAACATACACACTCACGCTAAATATTGCATGACACAGGCAGAAAAGAGCTTTCATCTGTCACCTTTCTGTCTCTGTGAGCAAAGGGACCAGTGTGTGTGTGTGTGTCGGCGTGCCTCGGGGTGTGTGTGTGTGTGTGTGTGTGTGTGTGTGTGTGTGTGTAGGTGTTTTAAAGAATGAACTGGTATTGTGTGTTTTTGCTTGAAAGAAAATAAATGAAAAGCATAAGAAATTATTTAATTTGTTTAATAACTAAGCAAATTAGTTATTAAACATAATAAATAATTTTATTTAATTATTGTCATTAAATCAATTTTATTTAATAATAATAATAATAATAATAATAATAATAATAATAATAATAATAATAATAAACAATAATAATGAAGCTAGCTGGAGACAGGCACCAGCACATCCCGACCCCTCTAAGGGACCAGGGTGTACAGAAAATGGATGGATGGATAATGAAGCTGATATAAAATCTCACTTCAAAGAAGATGAAGAAATACATTATTAACCACCTATCAAAGCATAAATGATTAATCACTTAAAATGTATGTTTGAGACTCATAAGAAAATGAGCCTTTTTCTTGGCTTCCATCCAGATTTTTGGGATTATTCCTGAGCATTTAAAGAAGGCGGCCCAAGTTTATTCAAATCAGACATCTTTGAATTATGTAACCTTTAAGACATAAATGAGCTGGCGCTGACCTAATCAAAGTCCAGATACAATTCTGATTGAGATGCACTGGAGTGACTTTTAATAGACAGTTTTTTATGCTGGAAAGCAGTAACTGAATTTAATCAATTCTGCAAAGAAGAGTAGAGCCAAGAATCCTTCCCAGTGATGTAAAAGTCCTACAGAAACAGAAAAACAGGTGAAATCTGGGGACAAATACTTATTACAGAACTATAGATGTCACAGTCTAATATTCATTGTGACTTACATGAAAGTGCTGATTGCTTATACTTCAGTCCAATATGTTCTGTGTGAAAAATATCACACAAGGAATGATTTGTGCAGCAGTTTTGATTGTCGCTGGTTGTGTTCACAGCCCCGCCGACATATTTCACCCGCTGTCGTAAGCTTGCTCCCCGCTCTCTCTTCTGGGATGGTGTGTTGCAGATTGCTGTGGGTGGATGGTGTCGGATGGAGTGAGAGGAAAGCAGCATCACACAGGAGCACTCCGGTTTGTGTGTGCATGTGTTCTTGGTGCGGATTGGAATGTTGATGATCTGCTTTCTGAGCGACCGCAGGTGACGGGAGAAGAAGAGAACATCAAAAGAACACAGACAGGACAGACAACCCCACCTAGACAGACCGATTAACAGTCATGTTTTTGGACTGTGGGAGGAAGCTGTAGTACCCGGAGAGAACCCACGCATGCACAGGGAGAACATGCAAACTCTGTGCAGAAAGACCCCAGGCCGGGAATCGAACCCAGGACCTTCTTGCTGAAAGGCAACAGCTCTACCAACTGCGCCACTGTGCAGCACCACTGCAACACAATGGCGTAAAAATTTGATACCAACCATGTGCCTCTCAGTGCCAATAAGACAATAAACACTTTGATTTCTTCCCTACTCTGAGCCCCGTAGCCCACAGAATCATTTCTGCTTTATCCCCACTGGCTCTCCGTCCGTTCTGTGTAGGAGCACTCTGGGTGCCTGTGGCCTTTTTCCGTACTGTTTGACAGCTGAATCTGTTGTTGACACTTTTTTCTTTCTTTTGTTGTGTGTGTGAAGCTGTTAACTCAAAGAACAGGTTTCCATCGCAACTTAGCAGAGGAGAAAGGAGACGTGTAGAGGGGTTTGTAAATGCACCGTTAAATTGGAGACGATTTAGGGCTGGAATATTAATGTAGCGCTGTGCTGGGCTGATGTCGTCAGGTTGTCTGGACAGACAGACAGAAACTCCTCCTCACAGTTTGTCTACCAGGTATGAATCATCTATCTGAGCTGTGTGTTGGATCTTTCACTTCTTGTTAATGCTGCAAAAATATCAAATGTCCACACTAGCCAGACAGATGGCATTTCCTAAATTGCAACAGAAGTTAGCATCTGTTGCAAACTAAACTCTCCTGTCCAGTGCTCACCTGGTTTGAATCTTGCATAAATAACAGGGATTTCTTTGTTTCAATTGGAAACTTCTCATCAAAGAGGTCAAAGGTCATATGTGGGCTACCCCAAGGTTCAATCCTAGGACCCCTTTTATTCAATATTCATATGCTCCCACTAGCTCAGGTTATAACAGGAAATAATATTAGCTACCATAACTATGCAGATGACACACAGCTCTACATTACGATGTCACCAGGTGACCTTTGACCCCATCCAATCACTGAACAGATGCTTAGAAGAGATAAATGTGTGGATGTGCCAAAACTTTCTCCAACTGAACAGAAACAAAACTGAAGTTATTATTTTTGGACCTAAAGAGGAACGATCTAGAGTTATAGATCTAGAGTCAATGCACAGCTTCAGTTATTACAACTGAAAACCAGCGATCAGCCCGAAACCTGGGAGTAATGATGGACTCTGACCTGAACCTCCAGAGCCACATAAAGACAGTTACAAAGTCGGCCTTCTATCACCTGAAGAACATTTCCAGGATTAAAGGACTAATGTCTCAGCAAGATCTAGAGAAACTCATCCATGCCTTCATCTTCAGTCGTATTGATTATTGCAACAGCGTCTTCACAGGTCTGTCCAACAAATCAATCAAACAGCTGCAGCTGATCCAGAATGCTGCTGCTCGCGTTCTCACTAAAACCAGGAAGATAGAGAACATAACACCAGTTTTAAAGTCCCTACACTGGCTCCCTGTGGCTCAAAGAATATACTTTAAAATACTGTTGTTAGTTTATAAATCACTGAACGGTTTAGCACCACAATACATTAAAGATCTGCTTTTATTGTATCAGCCTTCCAGACCTCTCAGGTCTTCCGGTTCTGGTCTGCTCTGCATCCCCAGAACCAGAACCAAATGAGGAGAAGCAGCTTTCAGCATCTATGCACCACAAATTTGGAACAAACTTCCAGAAAACTGTAAAACAGCTGAAACACTGACTTCCTTTAAATCTCGACTAAAAACCCACCTGTTTAGGATTGTATTTGAAATGTAATCAATTACAAATTTAATGATGCATTAAAAGTGTCATTATTTACCGAATAATGCAAAGTTAGCACTTTTAATGGACTTTTGATGTCATTTTTAGTGCAGCTTTACATTAAAAGTGTCATTATTTACCGAATGACAGCAGTCATAAATATTTATGATGACTCTTTCATACTTGTGACTGTGTCACGTCAGTCTTGTACACTCCCCTTCAAATAAAGCGTTACCTTGCATTCCAGCTTCCTTGTATCTAAAACTGCAGACATTTCTTTATCATTTTAAAGCAACTCAACAAAAAGTAAGAAAGTAAAGACAGGATATGTCTTTGATTTATTTATGTAGTGTTGTTGCTTATAAGCTGTTTCCTTTACAAATAGGTGCAAAACCTTAACAGTATTACACCATTGTTGAAAAAACACAATTTCACAATTGTGATGTTTCCATACAATAAGAAATGAAATTAAAATCACACTGTATAAGTCTGTTGGCACAACAAGTCATTAAAAACATGCTGCGCCAGCATAAAAAAAACCCACCAGCAGCAAAACGTTTAATCAAAAAATGAATTGGTGTGTTTCCATGAAGCAAATTTATTTTCGATATGCTCAGTGGGAACGCAGCTGTAGATGGTTTTGGATGCACTCATCTTCAGTCAGTATTTTGTAGAAATACCTTTAGCTGCTGTTACATCTGTTAGTCTCTGTTAGCTCTAACAGATTAGACGTTTAGACGTTCTAACATTTAGACGTTTTTGTCCCGTTCTTCTCTTCAGAACAAAACAGGGTCGGTCCAATTGGAAGCAGCATCTCTGAACACCCTGCTTCAAGCCTTGCCTGGTATTTAGCTCCATCCATCTTCCTCGTCTAAATGAGTCGTAGTTGTGCCTCCGAAATCCTGAAAGAACTGAAGCCAGAGCAAAACTTTATCTCCTCCAGGCATTACAGTGTTTTCTTCCCTGAAAATGGGGTTCATAAGCCTAATAAGCAATAATTTGGCTTGTGCCAGACCAGATTTAAACTGGCTGACCTCATGCTACCTCATGTGTGATTTACTGATGACAGGTCTTTTTTTAAACTTTTTTTTGCTTGCGTTGGGTCCAGCCGCTGCACTGCAGGCCGCGTACCGAATGAAAAAATCTGACTTTAAAAACCTAAAACACCTCATGGTTTAGCAGTGGGTAGTCTTGCCCTCATGTCTGTATTGGCTGGTTCAGAGGCCCCAAAATGGTAATTGTGTCCACAAAGCAGTTTATGTTTTATGTTAATAAATTGAACTTTATGGAAGTTATAGACTGGTCATAGTTCCATTCCTTGGTAAATGTAAATAAAGGAGGGAACCTGTTGACGGTGCAGACGATCCTACGTTGGTAATCAGTTTCTAGTCCAGCTTTGATACGAGATGAATCTCCAAGATAAACAAAGAACAGTGGTGCTATGGTGGTGCAGGAGTTAAGCACAACCCATCTAAGGAGGCCTTAGTCCTTGAGATCGCAGGTTCGATTCCCGACCTGGTGACATTTGCCATGTCTTCCTTCGCTCGCCTTATCCATTTTCCTGTCTTAGCATTGTCAAATAAAGGCTAATATATATATATATGTTTTTAAAAGTAGCTGTGTTCCCAGTAACTGTAGATTTGGAAATGGAAACACACCATCAAGGGTCTGGCTTTTACCAGGCCTTTACCTTTAACCGCTTATTAGCCGTTATCTCAGTGCTAGTCTCTACAAAGCATGTCATATTTTCATCTTAGAACACCATAACATGTTATGTAGTTGAGAAGTATGAAACAGTGAGAAGAACAAGCTAAGTCACCAGTGAGCTGTAATGATTAGCCTTCACTGTTTAGATGCTGTTCCTGTAGCAAAGGCAAGTTGAAAATTAAATTTTCTTTTGTTTCATCCTCCCTGTGAAAACACTTGTGAGCATATTTTAGTGGGTGTGTGTGTGTGTTTAACGGTGTATGTGCATCCTTGCAAGCATTTGGGGGTGTGTGTGTGTGTGTGTGTGTCCCTGTGTTTGCGTTTAAGCGAGTCAGGGTAATGGGTTCTTACATCATTTCCATTTTAGCCCCTCGTCTTTCATGGCCGCCCCCGGCTGAAGCCGAAGGGATCAGAGCTCTGCGTGTCACACAGACTAAGAGCTGCCTGTCAACACAGCAATACGCTTCACTTCCTCAAGGGCCTCCTGTTGGCTCGGGGTCACTGTCAGAGGGGGAAAAAAGGGCTCCTGGTTTGAGTTGTGACCAATGATCACTGTGCTGCGTTGGGGCAGCTTTAGGAAAACGATGTGCCCACCTTAGATCACGCAAAAACTTCCAGACCTTTGTGTTTTCCTGCATGCAGGTGTGTGTGTGTGTGTGAACACAGCAGGTTTCCTCATTGATTTCTTTTTTCAGACTGAGGTAACTGTCATAATGCAGTGATGATGAAAGACCCAGGAAACGTGGCGTAGCACTTGAGAACCACCTCCTGTCCATCCTCCCTTTCAGTTGCACTCACAAAACTCTCCGCATCTTCCTCAACATTTCAAAGGCATCAAAGAAGACATTCTATGATTTCTGAGGAGGCGCTTTTCTGCTCCAGTGTGTTTTTATGTTGAAAACCTTAAAATCTCCAAAACCCGTCATAGCAGGGATTATTCCCTAGAACAGAAAGTTGCGATTTTTGTTTATTATTATTATTATTGATTTAACACAAGCTCTTATAGCTTCCCGAAAAGTTATTTGTAAGTTAGTTTCATCTTATTTTAAGAGTGCTAATATATTTGCATTGGAATACTTTAAGATTTTGTGTTTTTGTAGTGCAGCATTTTAGATACGACATCCACATCACAACAACAAACATTTCTATACGGAGCTAAGTGAGCACTGAGTGAAGTTGTTGAATGGAAGGTTTTACTCAGCAGAAAACACCTGAAACTGTTGAAAAAAATTTCTTCTGTGCTTTAAAACGGGGCATTACAGGTATCAATTGATTTGAACAGAACCACTTGTCTTTTTGTTATTGATGAAGAAAAACCAGCAGCTTTCCCCGGCTACCGTTTCATTTAATCCTTTGTTGCCACATCAATCCGTTTCTTATATATTCTGCTCATCGACTCCAATCTGTCCCCTGGTAGAAGGTTTTTAGCTTCCGGCTTGGTAGGGGTGAAGAAACAATCTGCTTCTCAGCCTCAAAGAAAGGTAAAAGATTACACTTTAGGGGCGCCCTGCTTTCTTCCTGCCTCATCTAACTTTTCTCATCAAATATAACAAACTTCTTCTAAGCTTTCCTTTCAAGCAGAAGCAAGTAAACACAATCTGCAGTGATGGCTGAAGGTTTTCAGGCTTTACTCTTTGTTTCCTTTGTATTGATTCTAGTTTCAGTTTCCCTCAGTGTATTCTAAGCCTGGCAGGTCACCAGGCTTTACTTGCACCCCACCAGGCTATAAGCATATAAGCTAAAAACAAAAATAACAAATAGTTCTTATCACTCTTATCATTATCACGATAATACCACAAAATATCGTGATACAACTTTAAGTCCATATTGACCACTGGTCCCATTTGAGACCATTTTCAAGTAACATGTTAATAACGGTATAATAATGCAAGCACCTGCTCTCAAAGACCAATAAACTTTGATTTGTAGAGAACACTTCACACAGGAACTGCACTATATCTTAAACATCCAAAATAAAACACGACAACCAAAGACAATAAGTAAAAATCCCTTATAATCAAAAATATTAATGAATTGTATTATGACATCTGTGTAAACAAAATCGCCCTTCAAAAAGTAATCAGAAAGAAAACTACAGAAGTCATTTTAATTGATCATGTGATTTATTGATTAATTGCTTACTGCGACAGGCTTAGCTGCTGGTAAGAACGGATTCAGGACTTACATGTTCAAGAGGAGTAGTTGTTGTGAAAATAGATGGAGGAAGTCCAAAAGAGTCCAGAAAGTTTCTGGGGGAAAAAAAACACTGTTCAGAAAAAAAATATATAACTGCCATAAGAATCCCTTATACTCAATGAAGCATCTTCAGATTGTGTTGATTAATGATTTCTCCTGCTCTCTAGATGGTGTGTGAGCGTCATGGTGCTCATAAAGTACAATCTTTAAGATGTGTAAAATCTCAGAAAGCAGAGTGAGACTAAATGGGACATTGTGTGTTCAATGGAAGACAGAAAGGCAAGGGTCGCTATCGGTCCGGATTTTGGCCCAAAAGCTGATACCCATTATACCAGATTGGACTGCAAAAGTGTTAAAAAAAAAGAAAAGAAAAAATAGAAAGAAAAGAAATGACCACACTGTTCAATGTTGATTTATTTTTCTACAAACTTATTGAGAAAAATGTTTTTATCACTTGTGAAATGCTTGGTACTGGACTCAAATAAAACTTCCAAACATCTGACAATAGAATCTAAAAAAAACCCAAAAACACTCAAGCAGCAAACCTTGAGAAAAACATTTCTGTTGGTCTGAACATTTTTTAGTCACGACTTTAAACCACGAGAAGCAGCTGAACTCATCTTAACTGCTTAAGAAAAACAACAATGGGTCGGTACAGAAGCAGACCCAAAAGTCTCAGTTTCCTTCAGCGATCATCTCTAAGGGTGACGATCGGTGAGTTCTTGATTCCTTTCCACCGTCTGCTTTGTTGCTTTCCTCTGCTCTGCAGCTGGTATGGATTTTAGCTTTGCCAGCTGTAGCTGAGTGAAGAATTTATCCAAACATGGAGTCAACCCACAGCTGCAGACATGAACCCGCCTCTCTGCGGACACCAAAAACCCACATAACACGCCGCCAGGGCTATGAATGCAGGTTCTTCAGTACACCTATTAAGGTGCATGCTTATCTCCGCTGCATAATTTAATTTTTCTTTGCCTAAATGAATAAGAAATTGTCTCAGTTTGGGCAAGTTGCTTGAAAAGGTCCGGCCCAGAATGGCTCGGCCAGGCAGCTGAGAGGTGATGGCTCCTGCTCAGGGACCAATTTAACTTTAAGACTGAGGAGTTAGCATTTTTCTTTTCCTTAACACCCACTGCTGACCGACTGCCTCCAGTCAGCCAGCCATCTTCTGAAAACAATATGTAGCTCTAAGTGTTGTGCTGGGCAGACTGTGCTCTCAATCTAAAATGTTAACTGCTGACCAAGGATTTATTTCCCATCCAATTAAAGGGGACTCGCATCACAACCTCCTTTAGGAAATTGGGAAACTTTCTGCAGAGTAAATAAGGCTCTGCTGCAGATAGGAGGATCCATTAGGCACAAAGTTAGACTGAACCCCTCCTGTTTTCCCCACCATGTCAGGAAGCTGCCCACCAGCTCTGTGTACTCAGTCCTGTGTTTATCTCTGATGCCAAAACCCCACTGCAGTCATCGGAGTATTTCTGTTCATGGCAGGACTCTTACTTGATTTGACGAGTAGAAAATGATCTCGACGACGGAGCATTTGTAATGAAGAATAATAAATGTGTTTACCTCCTGACACTTTTCTTATTCTGCTTTTCTCTTTCACATCATCAAACAAACTTTAGCGAAAGACGGAGATGACCTGAGTAAACACAACACTGTGAAACATTTGAAGTTGGTTTAACTTGAAAATGAAAGTCCATGCAATTTAAGTCAATAAGAAAATTGTTCTGGTTTTACCCAGAAATTTAAGTTCATGAAGTTGACTTAACAAAAGAGACATATTATTTTTTTCTCACAATTGTGAGAGAAAATAATAAAGAAATGTGCGCTCTTTAACTGGTGAGGGCAGCACAAACACATGTCGCTAAGCACTCTGGGAAATAGTTCCCACTCCTGTCTTTATCTTCTTTCAGGTTTTTAATGTGCTAACCTAAAAACTCTGGTTTATTCAACTCTTGGAGGTTTGACAGCATTAATAAAAAAAGTTCACAACTTCCCACCGTAAGTTTATCTTTCACAAATTCACACATTTAGGCTCAAAATCTAAAACTTGCTAAATTTCTTTGACTTAAAGAGTAGAATAATTGTAGAAACAACTAAATGCAGCTCAAATGTTTTACAGTGTACACAATCTGTGGAAGAGATTCTCATTGGCTGCGTTTCGACTACAAAACGTTGTCGATATTCTGCTAATGTCAAAACACAATGTCGCAGTTGCGGTGTGCAAGTTAAATAAGAAACAGCTAAAATCTCATGTAGAAAAGTTTGTTCATGTGGTAAGTCATTTAAATCATGCCATCATTCTGTGACTACTTCCTGTCATCTTTATATGTTTTATAATCTTTGTATCTCTTTAACAAAGACAAATTAATTTCTGGCATTTCATACTTCATAAAAAGTCAAGTAAAAGATTGGTCCCTCCATCCAGCTGCAGCATGTTTATGTACAATGCTTAAATAAAATAAATAAATAAATAAATTTATTCAATTCCCCTGAAGTTTTAAGCTTCTTATTGCTTTCACAAATCAATCATGACCAACAAAACGCTTCGTATAAGGCCAGGCTGGTTTGGATAGTTTTCTATGCCTTGGAAAATCAAAAATCATGATTTAACAACCTCATTTTATGTTTCCTCCAGTTTTCTTTATGTGGCAAGAAATTGTTGTAGTTGATCTGAAACATCTAAGTTTGCGGGGAAAATATAAAATAAAGCAAAAACAAAAGAAATCTGTAAGATTTCACGGCCGCGTTTGAGCCGAGGTAAACAGTCTGGAAGTCTGAACTTTGTGTAGTCCTGGTGATGAGCTGGACCCGTCCCACGCAACACGCAGCAGCTCAACCTGCTTCATGTGTCGACCCTGAAGACTTTGGAGGCGGGGACCGCAGAGCATCTGATGTCTCCTGTGATTCAAGCCGTCCTGACCGGACCTTGAGAAATGTTCTATTTCTGGTTTTCCCTTTTTGAAAGATCAACTGAATGTGCCACTTTATCACTTCCCCCATTCTCCTGTACTTGTTTTTCTTTAATGCCATACAACTCTCCACCAAACACCATGCTCTGTAGAGATGCTCTGATCTGTGTTTTGTTTGTGGAAGTACCCCGGGTTCTCCCAGAGGGGGGCAGGGAAGAGATGGGGGGGGGTTCCAGCCGTACCAGCAGTGCTGACTTTGACAGCCTCCTTTCTCAGCATCCCTTGAATGCAGAACTAAATGTCTTGCTGCATCTTTGTAGAATGTATCATTTAGTATAAAAAAAGAGAAGAAAAGCAGTAAAGGAAATGTTGCTGTCTCTCTTAGTTTCTTTCCAGCTATGTTTTTGACCTCTGGCTTTCACTAAGCTGCGATGTGGATGTTGTTGTTTTATTTTACCAGAGGCAGTTTTTGCTCTGGGTGATATGGATATCTGGACAGGGTGGCACACCACAGGGGGCAGACACCTGTAGTAAATTTTTAAAATCTACCATTTGTACCCTGAGGCGTTTCTACGGCTTTTTAGCATGTCCCATCAATGGAAACCTACTATTTGGTGTATTTAGTGTGATCATCATAGGAAAATATTTTTGTTCATTTCAGAGCTTCTAACTCAGTTTCAAATTATTTTGGTAGTTTTTATTTTTTAAGAAGTTTTGTCATTTTATTATCCGTGAGCTACACTGAGCATTGACAATGTACCTCAGTCTGTGGTGTCTCTTGCTTTAGTCCATAACTGTTTTACTTTCTGATCACATCTACTGATTACGACCGGAGCTCGGTTGCTGAGGGACTACTTAGTGGTAACCAACATAATTGTACTCAGCAAACACAACCGACTAATAATGGTGCTGAATAATTAGGAGAAGTCCAGGAATGACTGTCCAGCGGGTAGGAGAGCACCTGCTGCCAGCTGTCCAAGAGCAGCAGAGGCGGCAGGATGGTAATGAGAGCGGGTCAGGTCGAGTCTGGTCGGGAACGGAGACGGTGACAGACAAAGAAACACGTTTCTGAAGGCGACTCACAGTATAAGTAAAGGCTGTGAGCGAAAAGTACGGTCGGTCGAAGAGAGGAGGGAGAGAAGGACGGGAAAGATGAGAGCAATGCAAAGGACAAAGTGACAGAGTGAAGCTCTGGGTAACTTGATTCTGGGATTTAACACAGTGTTGTCACAGTATTGTTGAGTGAAGAGAATGTCTATTTTTACTTTCTACTTTACTTCTCCACACCGCAACCCATTAGCTCATCAGCCCAACTCTTTTGTTCAGCATTCTACCTCATTCTCAGTCACTCCTTGCTGGTTCCTCTTGTGGAATCCTGTTAAACCCAGTTATTTCCTTGTTCTTCCTGCTGGCTTTTTGGTTCCTGGTTGATGTGTTTTGGTTCTTCTCTTGCTCCCTGGATTCCCAGTGATGTTTGTACAACTTTTGCTCAGCTTCTGCATTTGGGTCCTCATCACCAACACTCACCATAACAGAGAATATGATATGAATATGTTGATAACAAACATTTGGAAGGTGCAGTCAGATACACACCCTCTAAGTGTTTGTCCTCCAGCCTCCAATGGGCATGATGGGTCCAGAGGTGAGATGGAAGAAATGTTCAGAAAGAAAGTCAAGATTTAGATCATTGTTCTAGTAAGACAACCAATAGTGATCCACTATCAGTTTTCTTATTGAGTCCACCAGGTGTTTGGCCACAAGTCTCGAGTTTATAAAGATATGAACTCTGACACAGTTCCAGTGCCTTTAGAGGAGAAGGTAGGTCCACAGGATCACAAGTCCTCTACCGTACTAAACAATCAGCCTGAGGCATAAAATTACGCCTTTCAGTGAGTGTTTGCTGCTCTTGCTGTTCCCAAATTTCTAGAGAAAACAGTATCGGTGTTTCCATTGAGCACACATTTGCAAAAATTTTAATTACAAAATTAAATTTGCTTAGTGGTAATGAGCAAATTTCCGCTAAGAAAAACTTCACTTCAAAAAACTTCATGTTTTTCAGTAAAAGGTTTTTCCTCTAGGAGGAGGCAATTTTTTGGTTGGATAAGTAAAATGGAAACATAGCTGGCGATATTTTGCACAGCTGAGAGTTTTCAAATTAAGAACAAACTTTTTGTTGTGAAGGCTAAACGTTTGATATAAACCTCTTGGTCTGTCCGACTCTTCAGGGAAGAATCGTGCAGACAGGGCGAAGTTGGAGGTTTGTTTGTAGAATCCTCCGTCGATGTGCAAAACTAAGTTTTTGTTGTTGTTTATTTTATTTTTGAGCTAACCTTTCCCAGCCTGCTTTGCATTGATGCAACATTTAATAGCTTAGCTCCGTTCACTGCGCGATCTGTGATGAAACTACACAGAGAAGAGGGTTTTATCTGGGAATAAATCTGTCAGTCACACAGTTTATTCTGACCTCTGCCTTAACGGGTTGCTTTGTTGTGAACGAATCTCCAGTGGTGGATAAACAGGTTTGCGTTTTCAAATTAGGCAGCAGCCAAACACTGCTTTTAATCTACAGCTAAATAAGTCTAAATAAGTCTGTCGTCTCCAGCATATAAAATCCCGTCTTCCCTCCTTTATTCCCGTTTTAGAGTTTAAAGCTGCTCTTGATTTCCCTCGCTGTTTCAGCCATATTGAACATAATTGCTGCGCGTGCTTCAGGATGGCAAATATACCTTAGCTAAACAGCACACTGGGAATTTCTGAGTTCATGTCACAATCACATCTCAAGTGGAAATGTTCCCGTATTGGTGGCCAGAGATAAGCAGCGGCTGTAATGCTCCTAATTAGAACTGTTCCATGCAGTGAACTACATTACCGTGGTGCTCACAGCTGAAACGTAAACCGTCTGTCTCTGGCGGCATCTTACCACACGCTGCTTTACTCAAAATGTATATTTTTACAAGCAGGGCTGGCCTTGTTTTCTGTGTGCTGCTGTGCAGGTTTAAACAGGCTGATAACTTTTACCAAATCTCTGTCCTTAATTAGCTTGTTGAGGTTCTGAATCGTTCACAGTCGTTGTTGGAAAAGGCCGGCGGATGCTAATGTGCAATCTCTTAAAAGTCTTTGGCACATCAGACTTTGTCCAATTTTGTCAGCAGTCAATGTGAAAGGAGAGAAGGATGAACGATACCATGGACCTGGGATCCAAACAGCAATAGTGGAAGATGGTAAAAAAAAAAGAATCCTTAGAAACAAAGGTCACAAACAGACACTACCTTAGGTAGGTAGAAACCTGCTGCCTCTCAACCTCAGAATAATCGGCAGAGGATGGATGGGAATGTTTAAAGTCTTTGTGTTTATTTAGATATCTGTGTTCTTAAAAATGAAAGCTTTGATATTTCATATCCAACTGAGTGTATTTTTTTATTATTATTGAGCAGTTCTACACTCTGACTGAAATATTCCCCCATTCAGCCTGCATGCCGCTGTAACCCATCAGCCCTTAGATGAGCTGCTGATTCGACCTGCGAAGAGCCTCAGATTAGTTCAAATCCACAATAGGAGGGAGAAAAAAACAGAAGTGAATGAGAGAAGAGAGACGCTCAGTGGCTGGTAAGTATTTCAACCCCCACATGGGTGTTGAATAAGCTCGGGTGATGACCCAGCAGGCTTTTATTGAGCCGTCTCATCTTAGCAATTACTGGCAGAGTCGGTAAATAACCAACATGAAAAATAATAATAAAAAAACCCATAGATGAATAAAGAACTCCTGCTGAGTTATGAAAGAAACGCTGAGCATAAAATACATTTCACGGACAGACTGTGGAATAATGGTTGCATTGCAGTCTGGCCTGGCCTCCACAAGACAGCACCGTGATGGATCTCCAGAGAATGATGAGTAGGGCGATTTCCATAATGTCCTGCTGGGTGCTTCATCACATGGACATCCAACAGCATTTCATCTCTACGCTGCGTTTTGGGTAGTCCTGTTTGTAAGGCCTTGAAATTACAACGTAGTGTTCAAAAAACAAAAAAAAGTGAAACAAATCGAATGTGTGCCCTGCTAGCTTGCTGCATAATCACGGAAATATCCATCCATCCATCCATCCATCCATCTTCTTCCGCTTATCCGAGGTCGGGTCGTGGGGGTAGCAGCTTCAGAAGGGAGGCCCAGACTTCCCTCTCCCCAGCCACTTCTTCTAGCTCTTCCGGGGGAATCCCGAGGCGTTCCCAGGCCAGCCGAGAGACATAGTCCCTCCAGCGTGTCCTGGGTCTTCCCCGGGGCCTCCTCCCGGTGGGATGTGCCCGGAACACCTCACGAGGGAGGCGTCCAGGAGGCATCCTGACCAGATGCCCGAGCCACCTCAACTGGCTCCTCTCGATGTGAAGGAGCAGCGGCTCTACTCTGAGTCCCTCCCGGATGACTGAGCTTCTCACCCTATCTCTAAGGGAGAGCCCAGCCACCCTACGGAGAAAACCCATTTCGGCCGCTTGTATCCGCGATCTCGTTCTTTCGGTCATGACCCAAAGCTCATGACCATAGATGAGGGTGGGAACGTAGATCGACCGGTAAATCGAGAGCTTCGCTTTTTGGCTCAGCTCTCTCTTCACCACGACGGACCGGTACAGCGCCCGCTTGACAGCAGACGCTGCGCCAATCCGCCTGTCGATCTCCCGCTCCCTTCTTCCCTCATTCGTGAACAAGATCCCGAGATACTTGAACTCCTCCACCTGGGGCAGGACACCCCCCCTTGACCCGGAGAAGGCACTCTACCCTTTTCCGGCTCAAGACCATGGCCTCGGATTTGGAGGCACTGATCCCCATCCCGGCCGCTTCACACTCGGCTGCGAACCGCTCCAGCGAGAGCTGCAGATCACGATCTGATGAAGCCAAAAGGACCACATCATCTGCAAAAAGCAGAGATGAGATCCTAAGGCCACCAAATCGGATCCCCTCAACACCTTGGCTGCGCCTAGAAATTCTGTCCATGAAAGTGATGAACAGAATCGGTGACAAAGGGCAGCCCTGGCGGAGTCCAACTCTCACCGGAAACGAGCCCGACTTACTGCCGGCAATGCGGACCAGACTCTGACACCGGTCATACAGGGACCTGACAGCCCGTATCAAAGGGCCCGGTATCCCATACTCCCGGAGAACCCCCCACAGGGCTCCCCGAGGGACGGAAATAATGTATCAAAAACCTACGAGGCCAAATTCAGTAACCATGAACGCAATCATCCTGTCCCTCTTATCACAACCAAGCGGTTTGTTATCCGCTTGTTTTCACTTCGGCGCCTGTGTGGCTAGGCATGTCACTGTGAGCGACAGCAGGAGCCCCGTCGGTTTCCCCGGAAGTGGCCACACAACGCGAGGTTAGAGCAATACAGGGACCAGGACACCGAGGGTGAGAGGTGGACGGGCGCAGAGCAGACAGGACAGCGGAGAAATGGGAAAGTACCGCTTTGTGCTGATTTTCACTTACCTTTACTTACACTGCATACAAATATAGATGTTCCCTAAACGTCTCTTTGTTGGCTTAAAGCCAAAATAAGACTAAGAAAGCAAATATTTCAGATGATTTCCAAGAACCTTCTCCAATTTCAGAAATGTACTTTGTAAGCTTCTCATAAGAATAATTTAATTTAACTTTTTTTTTTAGTTAAATAAAGCCATACATGTGAATGCGATTTAGGTAAACATGCATTATGGATAAATAAGCCAAAAATAAAAAAAGGAGAGAACCTCAAATTTCCCAAAACTGCAATGGAAACACTTTTTTCACATAACACGAGTCACGTGATCCACAACCGGATGTTCCTACTGGAGGAAAGGATGAAGAAGACAACAGGAAGTGGTAGGAGGATGTTGGCTTGTTCTGGTTTTTTTCTGGCTCTCACAGCATCACACAGTTCATAAAAAGTTGTGTGTCCTTCAAACATGTTGAATAAGACGCCATGTCTATGCCACGTCTCCTCTGATTGGCTGATAGATTATTATGAATATATCTCATATAACTGATCACGTTGCGATTATTTTTAAGGACTTATGACATGAACAAACTTATTTACATGTGATTTTAATTTCATTTCTTGTTTCATGGAAACTGCAATTGCAAAATTGTCTTTTTGTTGACATTTGTAACAGATAGAAATCTATCGGTGCTCTGGTGATGAAGCTCGTTGTTCTCTCTCATGTGGAAGTGGAACAGCATTTCTGTTCCACTTCTATAACCGTCTCATTGTTGATGTCATAAATGTTCTCCGTATGCAGGACATTCAGGTTGGCTCTCTAAATTCACCCTTCATCTATATGTGCCTCTTGGACTTTTTGTTGTCTTATTTTTCAAGAAATGTATATTTTTAGAAAAAACATAAATAAAATTTGTCAGTGTGGGTTAAACGAGAAGCTGCTCTTTTGCCCCACATCCTTGTCTGAGTATAAAACTTTCTTTGTGCCATCGGTGGGTCAGCTGATTGCTTCAGCAGCAGCTTTACAGAGCTGCAAAAGTTTAAAAGTGGGTCAGTGATCCCTGTAAATAAACCTGGAAACTCTTTTGAAACCCTGGATGCAATGTTGTATTGTCTGTCTTTACTCATCTCCTTTTTTCCCACTTTGGTGATTTGAAAAAACAATAAAGTCATCCTCATTTCTTTTGTGTGTGTGGGTGTGTGTGTGTGTGTGTGTGTGTGTGTGTGTGTGTGTGTGTGTGTGTGTGTGTGTGTGTGTGTGTGTGTGTGTGTGTGTGTGTGTGTGTGTGTGTGTGTGTGTGTGTGTGTGTATAGAAAAGTAATTAGGAAAAAATATTCTTGTTTAAGTGGGATCATCAATTTAGTGATTTGCTAATATACTAAAGGCACTGTTAAAAAGTTTTGTTTTTCCCAAAACACAATACTGTGCAGTGTAGTTTCATAGTGATAATTGTATTTCTTAGGTTATTTTAATAAGGGCTCTCAATTAAAGCATCATGTGTCTCTAGTAAATTGTGTCTGTATTTAAATTTGTAATTTTTTTTGTAACTTTTTGCCTTATTAGTATGGTGTAGGGTGTAGAATACAACCTGCATCCCAGTTGTATTCTTTGAGTCTCATTGAACCTTTTACACTGAGCAACATTTTCCTTAAATTGGCCCACAGCGTACTGCAGTCAATGGATTGAAATTTGGACATTTTTGATGTTTTATTTTAGATCCTTGAGGCCAGACTGAAAAGAAATGCCAAACTTACCTGGAATTCAGAAAAGGATTACGGCCGTTTTCACATTTAATAGAAAATAGATGAATCGATGAAGCAAAAATAGTGAAGTTCCATAAACAGATTAATCTGGGTTCTGACTCAAACTGCAGGCTGTTGTGTTAAATCTTAGCATCTTTTTTGAGTCTCTGGCACAAAGATTTGAGCAAATTTTTCTTCCTTTATGTTTCCGTCTAAGATAAATATGTGCGGACAGGTCAGACTGAGATTTTCAAACCAGAATAAACTAGCATCTGTCCACTATGGGGATTTGGTTGCTGGTGTGGCTGTAGCATTGATGATCAAAGTCAATGTAATGATGAAACTTAGGCACTGCATCCAAATTCTATGACATGAACCAATGACTACATTGTGGAAGGTTGGACAGAATTGAGTGTCCTAACAGGTCAAAGGTCATTCATGTGGTAGAGTAGAATTTGACACGATGCATCTTTCCCTGTTTTAACAGCCCAGACTGAGGGTGGTGGTGTGTTGGTGTCTCAAACTGGTTACTTGAACATGATAAACAGTTCTCTATACTCCACTGGCCTCCACAGTCACCAGGTCCAAGTCTAATAGAGAGGCTCTAGAGTTGTGGTGGACTCATGGACATGCGCAGCCAATAAATTTGCACCAACAATGTGATGCCATCATGTTGATATGATCTTTGTTTTAGGGGCTATTAAATCTATGGCATGCAGAGTTCTGTGGTGTTAGAGTCAGTTTGATTGAGGACCAAAATTGCAAAATGTAAACAAAAATGGAGTAGCATCAGATTTTAGCAGTTGTAGGATTTCTCTTTTGTATTTGGTAAGCAACCATGAGCCATTTCTTCCACTAGCGCTAGACTCACGTTTGTTTGGGTTATATTTACCCAGAATGCCTTGCACTGTAGTCCACTTTCTGCTTGGCATTCACGTATGCATTCAAATCAAACCAGAGTCCATTACAACTGAACTGAGACCGACGTTTGTAGATGAACCAGAGTTCGGTCAAAATGGACTAAACAGGGCTGGTGTGAACGGACCTTTAAAGTCAAAAGAGAAGCCAACCAAGTGCTTGAAAGGTGTGAGTGCAGAGCAATAAACAAAATGACTTGTGTTGGACATGTTGTGTCCTCAGGGTCTTCAGTTATTTTTTAACCTTCGCAGAAGGGGCAGTAATTATTCATGGCCAAAGTCCAGTTCATGCACTCTTGATGCTCTACACCCTGACCCATCAAATGTATATCATTCAGAAGATATGAGATGTGCCAACTGCCCTCTCCTTTTAGGTCCCAATGTGTGTTTTTGTCTTCAATCTCCCAGCCGGCTGGTCACACACACACACGCCATACATCACAACGTTGGTGAGCCATAATGCCGGCTCGCCTAGTCATAAGTCCGTCGTTATGACGGCCTCAGTGCCTGGGTTGGTGAGTGAGTCATTTAAGTGAACACACAGAGAGACCAGAAGGTGTCTACAGTGCTGGCTTGAAGTGTTTTTTCAAAAAGGACTAAAGATGATTCCAATTCAATGCACCATTGCGAAGGTTAAAAGGAACAGGGATCAACTTGTATTCACCTCACATATTGAGAAAGGTATCATCTGGCAGACCCAGGACTCAATCCGTCTGTAATTATTGCCTGATAGCTCTTCATAGTGGATGCTTTAGAAGCGGTATAGTACGGAGAGGAGCATGTCTGTCTCCTTCCCTCTCTCATTTTCCTCACCTCGTCTGCTCTGCTGCCGCTAATACCAACCTGTTAGCAGGCGGCGCAGCATCCTCTGGCTGTGGGCTCCGTGGCCATGCCTGCAGAAGGGGAACACCTCGTGGATTAATCACACGGTTGGCGGTTTAATGCCAGGATTCTTCCGCCTGCGTGTCAAAGTGTCCTCGAAGGAACCAGCGAGCCCCTAAATTGTTCCAAACACCGCGGCCGATGCTTGGTGTGACAGATCTGTGTGGGAGGGCGTGGGTGAATGAGACGCTCCATAAAATACTTGGTCCTGCTTCGTTGTTAAAATGCCTTAGAAATGCAGTCTGAACATTCAGCCAGTATTTTTCCCTCACATAAACATAAATGAATTGTAGATGCAAGCAAAAGAACGGATATAATCCTCCACTCAGTTTCACCCGGCGACATTCAAGTTGATCTTTGTTCTGTTTTTGAAACACCAGAGACCGTTTTTTTCTTCCTTTTCTTTGTTGTAGTGCCAAGTAGCAAAAAAAAGGTGTTGCTATCAATAGATTCTCCTGGTGTGACTGAATTGCAGGGCTTGATGGCGTTATTATAACTTTAATATTATCATTTAAGGACTTGAATAACAACCATTTATTTTTCAAATCCCTGCTGCTTGTGTGTGTGGAAAAGGCGCCAGTTACCTGTTGTTACAATGCGCCACACTTCCCCTTTTCACAAAATTACCTAATAAATTACAGTCTGATGATTAATTTTCTCCCCTCAGGCAACCTTTAGTCACCTGTAAGTTGTGGGAGAGAAATGCTATTTTTACATTTTATACCAGCCTGTATTGATGGAATTTAGTGAACAAATAGTTTTAGCCTGGTGGGTTGTTTTAGTTCCCCATTTATAGGTGAATCACATGATGTGCCTTTTATTGCAATGATTTAAGAAGATATGAAGCTACAAGAAAATGATGCTTCTCCATCACTTTATTACACATTTCAATATACCAGTAGCTGCATTTCCATTACAAATGTCTACAAGTCGCTCTTCTGCTAATGTAAAAAAAAAAAGTTTAGTTAGTGTTTCCATTAAATAAGAAATCTAATTAAAATCACACGTTAATAAGCTTGTTCACACAGTAAGTCATAATATATATATACAGTATATATATCATTGCAGTAAACAGTTATGAGATAAATTCAGAATTCAGCCATGACGCTAGCGCTCATCATTTATGAACCAATCAGAGGAGGCGTCAGGGTCTTATTCAGATGTTGGAGTGACAAGCCCCGCCTACTTAAAAGCAGCTACATATGCACTGTTTTGGAGAAATTGTAGTTGGCCATTTTCTAAAAGTAATCCTGGAAGCTATGAATTCAACATGATGGACTGACTGATGCTGAGAGAGCTCTGGTAGAACCAGCTGCAAACGCCGTCCTTCTACCACTTCCTGTCGTCTTCTTTGTTGTTTTCGCCAGTAGTAACATCCAGGTGTTGACCATGTGAAAAAAAGTGTTTCTGTTGCAGTTTTGTGAAATACGTCTATTTTGATACAGTTTAAAAACCATCTCATCTCAGCGCAAAATCTTTATCGAAAATGTGAATTTCTTCAAAATTGGTGTGTTTCCATAAAGCATATCTACTGTCGTATTTTCAATTTGCGCAATTCTGAATAAAATTGCAGCAGGTGTCTCTCTACTCATAGGAAACTACCCAGCTTTCCCGTTTTGAGAAGCGTGGCCATAGACGTAGAGGGGCTGACCTCCTCACTCATCTGCAAACTGCTCCGATCTGCTACAATCACAGCTGATACGTGTCGTGTAGTGCTTCCCGAATTAGCCGAATTTGACTTCCTCTTCTCATTGTTGGCTCACAGTGTGCTCTGCAGCCATTAGAACCCCTGGTAAAGATGTGTGAAAAGGTTTCAAATAGGTTCATCTCCTGTGTAAACGCTGAGATCTGTCTGAACTCTCAGTCCCGTCTCCCTCTGCATCCTCTCGGCTCGGTAATGGCTGGAAAAGCCAGTGGTTTGAAAAGGCAGAGTAGCAATGTTGTGATATTCTCTGTCTCTAAAGCAAACAAAAATGTGTTTAGAGTTTGCAACAAAGTGTGAGACTGATATTTTTCTCACCTTTTGTGTCAATCTGGGCTGCTGTTTCAGTCCTTACTTGCACGGTTTCTAGAATTGTGTAATGCATATCAATTTGACTGAGTAAGAGGCTGAAATACTTTCATGATTTTCACACGTCAAAAATGTATCTGTAGGATTCGGTCGCCTTTTAATCTGTCTCTCCCTCAGCAGACGACAGTCATATCCAGACACCGATGCAAAGGTCAGGATCTTTTTTTTTCTCCCGGCCATAATGTGACCTTTCTTTGAACATCCACCGACACAGCTCTAAGCTTCTCTGTCTTACCACACCTTGCTTCAGAAATAAGTTCAAGGTCTGTGTAAAAACATTTGTCAAAGCAAAAAGTGCTTTTTGTCTCATCGACTTCCAGCCACGTTAATGGAATGTTGGGAAATGTGGCTTCGTGTCTTTGACACGACATTTGGAGGATTCTCATAAACCCACGACTGGCTGGTTAGCTTTTATTTGCACAAGAAGATACGCAGCTGTAAATAGCGTTGGGCTCTTCTGCTTATAAATGATGTCTGCTTTTGCTCGGTTCTTGATCACCTGGTCTCCATTTCACTCATTACTACTTTTCAGTACTTTAGATCCTCGGTTGTCGCCTTTGTTTTTGGGTGATTTCATTCATGGTTTCTCCAAGTTATCTTTATGTTGTCATTAAATCCTTGCATCCCTGATTCTACATATTTT
This sequence comes from Xiphophorus maculatus, assembly GCF_002775205.1. Taxonomy (NCBI): domain Eukaryota; kingdom Metazoa; phylum Chordata; class Actinopteri; order Cyprinodontiformes; family Poeciliidae; genus Xiphophorus; species Xiphophorus maculatus. The sequence continues at coordinate 3,253,996 of NC_036449.1, read as the reverse complement.
CTGTCCACATTTTAGTCGCGTAAAAAAGGCTAAAAAAATATAGCGCTGCCCAATTTGTCCCATTTTTACTTGTTGTTTAGTTCCACTTCTCAAAAAAGATTAATATCTCCTTATTTTCTTGATTAAATAAGAAGCAGGTAAATTCTCTGGCTTCATCCCACAACCCAATAAAATGTGTGTTATAATATTAAACTGCTATTCTCCATCAAAAACGTACCTGCAGTGTTGCTTTGATTCCGTCGTGCATGTTTAAGAAATCTTTTAATCTCCATGGCGACCATTCAGCTGTGCAAAACATTTGGATGGACCTAGCTCCGCCTTTGAGGACAAAACTCCTCCTCTGAGCTGCGGTTTCCAAGCTTCCCCACAGAGCAGCCTTCCCCCACAGCTCCCACACTCAGCTCCTTCAGACTAGCCAGTAGCAAATAGCAAACACCTGTTGGAGCACACAAGCTATACTTCTTAGTGCAACACTGGGGAAAAAAATTGTTAAACGGTTAATAGAGGAGCCATGTTGTGATGCTTCCTGAAGGTGGAGCTTCAGAAAGAGTAGGAGCTTCTTAAAGAAACAGAGGCCCAATTTCAAGGTGTTGAATAATGAAATAAAAATTGTTTAAGCAAAATGTGATAATTTTTATAACTGAAGGCAACATAGGCATTTGATTGTGCTAGAAAATGGCACTATGTGCCTGGAGAACACATTGTACTGCCCTTTAATTGCCATTGGGTGTGACACATGGAGATCTCTGGGATGCAACTTGTCTCTCATTCATTGCTGACTATAGATGCGAAGCAGCAACGGTATAGAAAATAGATGTCTGCCGGTTGGTTATGTAAATATTTGGGAATGATAAAACAACACCAGAACTCCCAAGTGAAATTATTTGTCCGCCTTTCTTTTCATGTCTTTCCTTACACATTCGTGTTCTCCCTTTGGGAGCGTGACTCACCAGGAGGGATCAGTGTTTGGCAACACACAAAAGCAAACATTTTCAGCACATCAAATATCAGTGGGTTCAGAATTCCAGATGGATAATTTAGCGTGCCTTTTTCATAGCATGTGGCCTAGCCGCAGTCTCAAATTAATTCTGTTATTGCACCATTATGTGCTTTCTCTGCTACTCCAGCTCCAGACAGTCTGTTTTACACTCAAAGAACTCTGGAAAGGATAAAGCAAAGTTTCTTTTACTGTTAAAGGTTGGAGAATTTCATCACTCGAAGGTGTAACGTGTTTCTGAGTTTGTAATGACAGCTAGCCTCCTTTACAAGAAGCGATCATATCTGTGTGCATTATGTACATGGAGTCACTTTATAATTAGACTGAAATATTGAGATGAAATACATTCGCTCCTACAGTTGATAATTAACCAATTTAATTCAAAATTTTTCCCAAAGATGGAAATATTCAAATCCAGTATTATTGGCAGACCATTGAACCAATCAAGAATAAATCATTTAAAAAAATAGTGGAAATATATATATATGTATATATAAGTGTTTCATAACATATTGTGCGGTACTCTCACTTAGGAAAGCAAAAAGTGCTTTTTGTCAAATAATAAAGATCCATCTATTCATCCATCCATTTTCTGTACACCCTTGTCCCTCAGAAGGGTCGGGGGGAGTATAATTAAGATCATAGTGTATAAATAATGTCTCTTTATTTATATGACTTGCCACAGACATAATTTTATTGACTTGAAGCGGTCACTGTTCTGTATAAACACATATTTCATACTTTATTTTGAAAGAATAACATTTTCTCTCCTCTTCACTATTGTGAACTTTTGAATGTTTGTTCCCACATGACGTGTCAGAATTCCATTCAGAGGAACGAACAACACTGAGACTGCAGGAGGTGTTGAATTTAGATACAAATAATTATAATACTGGCGTTTTGTACTATTAAAATAGCTATTGGTTTATTGCTTCTAGCACTTGAACCATTCGGAAATTTGCCTCTGAAGCTCATTTAATGTGGTGGTTGAATAATTTTGGGTGCTGCTGTAAATCCAACTTAATGCTCTTGGTTTTCAGACTCACTGGAATCTAAAAACATTCCTGAGAGCAGTAGAGCGACAGCGTCTCAGTCACACTCAGGAGCTGAAACGCACATACATGCTATGTGAAACTGTTAAGGGGTTCTGTAAAAAAGATTGTTGTGACTGATATCTACCCAATTACCAAATTATTTCTAGAAAAAAAAAACACTTGCAGATTGGATGGAAGGCGTTGTGGATGGCATTGCCTGCCTTTCCATTACACATGTGTTTAAGAAGACCTGATACTGCAGCAAAATAATGCTTCTGCATCATCTTACTACACATGTTGCTCTTCAAAAACAATTTCTTAATTGTGGTGTTTCCATTAAATAAGAAATGAACTTAAAATCACACGTGAATAAGCCTGTTCACGCGAAGTCATTAAAAACCATGCAGCGCCATCATCCTCCAACTACTTCCTGTCTTCTTTGTGGTTTGTGCCAGCAGTAACATCCAGTTGTTTGATCATTTGACTCATGTTGTGATGTGAAGAAAGTGTTTGCATTACAGTTTTGCAAGATAAACCCATTTTGATGTAGTACAAATTTGGCGTGTTTCCATTATGCAAAATTATTTTCAGAATGTCTGATTGTACAATGGCAGTTATTAAAAATGATGGCAGTGACAAACAATTACATGAGATATATTCATGACTCAGCCATGGCGCTCTGGCGCTCATCATCTATCAGCCAATCAGAGGAAACATCAGTGTCTTATTCAGAACGACAAACCCCGCCTACTTGGGAGCGGCTACGTACGTGGCGTTTTGGGGAAACTGTAGTTGGACATTTTACAGAAGAGTTTTGGATTCAACTGAACTGTGTGACGCTGTGAGAGCTCTAGTGGAGCCAGAAAAGAGAAAGAAAAAACTATCCTCCTACCACTTCCTGTCTTCTTCTTCATCACTTCCACCAGTGGTGACATCCGGTTGTTGATCATGCAACTCGTGCAATACATTAATAGAATCTTCTTCTGTTTTGCATTTACTGGAATGACTTGCCAGATGAACTTTGAGTGAAAAGCATTTGGAAGACAAAACATGTAGGTGAACTGCAACTGCATGCAACATCTACAGTATCTGCTGCTGGTCAAACAGCCGCTGATAAAACCGTGGCTTCAGCATGTTAGTCTCTCTACCTGCTGAGCGCTGCAGCCGTGCTCAGGACCTCTGGTTACAGAAATCAGATTGACATTACAGTGACTGACGTCCAGGCAATAGGAACTCCTTAATATTTTATGATAAAGGATTTTTGCTCCTAATTACATCTAATGACTTGGCTGAAAATGGAAGCTGATGGCTCTTATAATTAATGGGTAAACACACACACACACACACACACACAGAGAAAGAAACAACACATTACTACACAACTATGAGTCAATACTGACCATTGTGCCCACAATTCTTGGAAATCAATTTCAGATGGTCTTTTAGTGCCGCCTCGCTGATCATTTTGGTTTCTCCTCTGAAACGCATGCTGACACGCACAAACTCTCCATTTGTCTGCTTTATTTTCCGCCTCTCTCCTTTTCTATCGCCTTCCCCAAGTTCCTCTCTGTGGTGCGCTGCGAGTGATTTTCCTAATTGTGTTTTTCATCAGACAATTACAGCAAGAAAACACCGTGGCGTGCTGGACGAATCCGTCACAGCTGAGTGTCCCTGAACCAGCTCCCAGCGCCGCCTAATGCTTCTGCTGCTGTATGCCGCTGCGGCTAATTGGCTGATTAGGTTCAAACATGCTGGATGGCCGGATGTCTTTTAAAGCCTATCAGTGATTACAGTCAGACTCACACAGATTAAATGCCAGTAATAATTCAAGATGTATAGATTTAGGAAATATTACTGTTGTGTTTAAATGCCTAAAGTAGAGGTGTAATGTATTGACCAGACACATAGGGCCACTTTATAGCACAATCAAGTAATTATGTTGCCTTTAGTTGTTATAAAAATGCATATTTCAAACATAAAAGAAATTTGACTTGAGAATTTAGTGCCTTGACGTGGGTCTCTGTTTCTTTAAGAAGTGAAGAAGTCATCACAACAATGCTTCTTGCCATTTACAACCGTTCCCAGGATTGTTGGACTGAGAAGTAGTTTGTATGATGAGCTCAACAGATGCGCAATTCCACCAGGTGTTTGCTAATTGCTGCTGCCGCTAGTCTTCAGGAGCCAAGTGGAGGAGGGGCGCTGTGTGAGGCGGGGCGCTGTGTGAGGCGGGGCGCTGTGTGAGGCGGGGCGCTGTGTGAGGCGGACGCTCGACTGGAGATTTTGTGGAAATGGGCAGAGCTTTGTGAGAGCAAGCAATCTGATCCAGAAAAACAACTGAATTGACTTCCAATGTTTCTTTTTTTAAACACACACATAAATGTACTGAATTGCAAATTGATTCGATAACTCTGCACCAGTACAGCATACTGAAATACACCAACAGCTTCATAAGCTTGGTTAAACATATGAAAACGACACAACTTTAATTTGTTCAGTCAGTGCAATTAGGAATATAAAGACTTAGAGAAATATTACAAAAACTGAAACTGACTAAGCAAACGGTTGGCTATCTTGGTCAAACATGTAAAAATAAACTAACAAACCTTTCAAATCGTTCAGAAAGAGCGATTAGGAATTCTAAATATAATGTAAAATAAATAATAAAGCATGATGTCACTCAGCACAAAGCATAGAATTAGATTAAATAGATCCACCCTTATAGATCGGGCACATCATCATCAATTTATGATCTAGATTTTTTTTTCAATGTTGTGACCCATACCGATATTAATATCTGATCTGCAGTTGGGTCTGTTTGTTTTCTATTCCTGTGCAGTAAATTTGATGTGTTCCTGCTACGTTCCACCTTGTTCTCCTCTGTCTGTCAGGAGAATACTAAGTATAGTTCAGTAGGTGGAAAGCTCTCTGCCTTCCTTCTCTCAGTCTCTCTGTGCTCTGCTCCTCATGTGCCCACCCCCACCCCAGCCTCTGGGGGATCCTAGTCAAACTCTGATCTGGCTGTGTTTCTCCACTCGCCGTGGTTTTTAGGTTTGTGTCTCAGCGGGTGAATGATAGACAGCCTGTTGGGAGCATAAATTGCAGCTGAAAGGGAAAGACACAACACAACATTTCTATCCAAGCTGAATCCAGTAAAAGCAGAGTCAGAGGAGAAAAAAGGGAGAAAGCATAATATATATGTTTAATCTATAATTCATCTTGGTCTGATGTGGTTGGTGAAGAATAAGGCTGCTTGGTTTTCTTGGGAGAAAGTTACTTGATGCAGAGGTAGAAAAGCTGTGGGTTTGGGTCATACACATGCAGATCTTAGATGAACGATGCACTGCCAAAACAAAAAACCCGAAGTACTTTTGGTCTAGTTTCTAGTGCAAATATATCAGTACACTTGAAATAAGACAAAACTAACTTAAAAGTACATTTTCTGTAAGATATAGGAGTCTGTTTTAAGTAAATAATTCTTGAATATCGGTTTTGTTTTCACTTATAAACAGGGGAAAATGTTTTGTTTTACATAAAATAATCTGCCAGTCAAACTAGTAGTTTTTAAATCAATATTAAGGAATTATTAAATTAAAACAAGCTCCTATATCTTTCTGAAGTTACTTGTGAGATTTTGTCTCATTTCAAGATATTTGCACTGGAAACTAGACCAAAAATACTTTGGTAACATTTTCTGCTTTTGCAGTGTCGACGCTCCCTCACACATTATGCAATCATCTGTTTCACACTCCCCTGTCATAGTCTCCTTCACAGCCTCGTTTTTCTGCTCCATCAGACAGCTCTGGATCAAACGGCGTTGAACCCACTTCACCGCACTCTCGGAAACAACCGGGATCCACAGCAATGCAGAAAAGTAGGAGATGTGGGGAACAAGCGTCATGCCGTGTTTGAGATAAAACGGTCGTGGAGGAAATGGTCTGAGTAATAAATACTGTCAAGCAGCAGTGCAGCTGAAGTGTAATGATCCAATAACCTGTCAGAAGTAGCTTTGTGGCCCTTTGAGAAGGAAATAGAAGAAAAGTGAGTTTTTATTTCATATCAGAAATAAGGAGATAAGAGGTAATAATAGCAGCCATTTTATAGATTTATTCCACTGCCTCTGGAGCAACACCATGCATCTCCACTGCCTTGATCAAATGTGTAGCATTTATTTGGTTGGACCGTTTTGTTTTGGGAACTTTAGATGTTTTTGTACACACATGCAGCACTCAATCAACACCACTTTTCCACAGCTTGTATGATAGTATTTTAAAGGGGCAGTGTCATGAAAATTCAATTTCTTAGAACTTCACATCATGCTATAATGTTATTTCCTCATCAAAAACACACCAGAAGTGTTGGTTTGACTCTTTCACAGTGTTGTAGTCAAGACCACCTAACCCGAGACCGAGTCAAGACCAAGACCAGCGCCCCGGCTACATGATACAATCAAATGTGAAATATGATCAAAATTGCTAATCAAATTGATCTGAAAGATTCACATTCCCATAAAAACACCTAGATATTAAATACTTAGAGCTGAAATAAATTTAACCAATATTAAAAGCAGAACAAACTCTTTGACTGTTTTTGAAGCTAGAAAGAACAGTCCAAGCAGGGCAGGCAAATCATAGTGGCATAAGATGATGTACACAATCACCACATCAACTAAAATAACTGTCAGCCAACAGATAAATCAGTTTATTTGTCACAGACTGCAGTGCTGGTCAGCACATCAGTCTATTGTGATGATCTTTCTGCAGTCAGTCTTCATCTGCTTGAATTGGGAGCTGGATTGGAGTCCATCATAAGAGTCTTCAGAATAAACAAGTAATTCCTTTGTTAATATTCCTGCCTTTGTTCACTCTTAAAGCCTCTGTAGGCAAATTGCCAAGGATCTCACTGATTCTCCCGTTGACTACTGAGGGAAGGAGTAGAAGTAGAGAATATTGAATGTTTCCTTCCATGATTCTGTGCTTTTCTCTGTCTTGAATGTCTGTATGAACTGGGAATTGAGGTCCTTACCAGGATTAGCTAAAGTTTGACTTAGTTGATTCTTCCTGTGCATCATGATGAATGCTAAAAGGTACAGACAGAGTTTGCCAGAGCAGCACTGCATTAATTAATGACTTTTTAAACTAAGAAAAGACCTAAAGGAGATTAAAAGGAAGAATTTGTTGAGGCTCTGAGGCTATTTCGTTCATATGACGAGAATATTCTAAGTTTTGTGTCAAATAATAAACTTGTAGCTGGAATGTAAATACTTTAGAGGCATGTTTATACACCCATATCTTCGTTTTTGTTGTCCAACATGTTGACGTGTTGGACATGTCAACATGTTGGACTTTTCCACTCGTGGTCTATACTGCTACCTCTCAGTGGAGACACATTTGTCTGAATACTTATTGTTGATGTAAACTTTCATCATACGCCCAGTTCTAGACTGGTTTGTGCTTTGTTGGTGGCTGACTTTAAAAGATTCTTTTTCTGGTAATGTGCACATACAGTATGAGATAAGTTTTGTAATTTTTCTGAGATGATTGTAAACCAGATCCAAACATTGTCACAAGATCCACTTTGTGAAGCCATTAGCTAAAGAGATGAGTATGTTACATTATTTGGAAGTAGAGAGAAGCATTTGGTATATATTTTTGAAAAAGCTTTCTTCTTGGAGTTTTTAAGGAGGATATGCCAACCAGAGAGTTTCTGTAATTGGTTTTGCTATGTTATAGAACAATGCTTTTACTATGAAATCCGCATTTCACATTAAACACTGACTTTTAGTTCAGTTTACGTTTTCATGATTGCTGTGTCTACTTTGTTTTTATTTACATTTAGTAGGAAATGTTGTGAATTTTCCCATGTTAGAGTGTGATGCAATTCACTTTTAATCCTAATATACCTGGAACTAGTTCAACCCAGAGTCAGAGGTTCTGATACGACCACAAAGCTCATCCATCCATCCATTGGTTTTTCAATATTGTCTACTGTTTACAGTGAGGGGAAAACTAAGGACACCCCTCATGTTTCTATACAATTCAAAGGAGGAAGAACAATTAGGTTCTGAAAATCAAATACTATTCATGCTCTGCAGTAAGAAAAAAATAACATTCAAAGCAAACTCTGAGCACAAAAGACTCTCACCGACTGTCAAGTGTTGGTAGGATGATGATTGAGGCTTTTTTGCAGCCTCAACTTGGCAGTTTGAGAAATATTGCCAGTGACTTAATTGACCACATGCTCCTCACATGCCAAACAATTTTATAATCCAGTGTGAAGGCCTCTGTCAGAAAGCTTAAGTTTGGCTGTCATGATTGGCTCTTCAAGGGAACAATAGCCCTGAGCTCATCAGTAGACATTTAACAGAATGACAAGTGTCACAGTTGTTCGCTGAAAGGCCAGACCTCAACCTGATTCAACCTTCAGAAAGCTATGGATGAAAAAATGGTTCCAACCTGAAGTGAATGAAAACTACAAGCCAAAACCGAAAATCTCTTACAGAAAACAGATACAGATGGGTCATTGATGGGTCGTTGAATAATGGACAGTAGTGAATTTTTAATATAATTCTGACAGACATGGAAACGTGCATCTTCCTCTGACAGCAGGTCTTGTTGGTTGTGCTTTCCTGACGGCTCATAACTTTGGAAGTGATTGCAAACACTTCCCTCCTTCTCAAGGTAGGAGTTTAAACCCCAGCGCGTTAGCTCTGGTTGTGCAGCTCTACCTGGACCGCAGGAATAACTTGTAGTGGCGCTTTCAGAGGTGCGTTGAGTGAGTGGTGAGAATGATCATTTCTGTGACGTTGTTCCTCATCTCTGCGCAGTGCAGCAGATTTAAGTCATGCAGGGCCGGTCCAAGGCTGTATGAGGCCTTGAGCAGAATTTGACCTCTTGCTGCTAAAAACATCAGCACCTCTAACAGCTTCTGTGTTACATTTAGTGAAATCTGGGAGAAGGGGAGTAGTTTTACTGGCCAACCTAAAAAGCAATGAGTTATAATTGCAGTTTACTAATTTCAGAGCTCAAACTCAAAGATTAAACTCACAGCATCAGACTGTTGCTATGGTAACAAAACTATTTAACTATGAATATTTTTCTTTGAACTTTTACAAAGTAAACTTACCAGCTGCTTTAAATCTTACATATAAATGTTAAACAATTTAAAATCTTTTAATTTATGTATGCTGAAACCATTAAATCAAATTTAGTAGCATTGATCATCTCAATAAACAAATGTTACATTTATATATCTGTGGTCTGTGTTAAAATATTAGCATTTATGGGCCCCAGAAGCCCTGGGGGCCTTATGGAGCTGCTGACTTAATTTGGATTAAATAAAAGTGCAAATAATTAATATTCATTTTAATTGTGTTTTCTGATTTGTTGTTTTTAAGACCAAATGTGGGTTTAAATATTGTTTCACTGGCGATGTTTCCCCGTAATATATAATTACCCAGTAATATTTTTACTTTTCCTGCCTACTTAACATCTTTTAATACAAAACCACAGTGGACCACCGGTTGACCACCTCGGCGCCCCGACCACCGGGAAACCCTGGGGTAGACAACATGGCTGAAAAAGGTATTGAGATATAAGCGTCTCAGATGAGTTGCTATGGATAATCATCGATTAGGTTTTGCCAAACTGGTGAGGTTACCGTTCCTGTTTTATCCACAGTTTTCACTCCACCCTGTTGTTTTTCATTTTTAAGCCGTTATGAGGCTCGGTGCGAAACCTTAAACTGCTTCAGCGTATGCTACACAGCTGGCTGTTGCTAAGCAATAAGTAACACAATTGGTACCTGTCAGTTATTGCAATTTTGGTCATTTCTTTGACTGTATCTTAATTATGTTATATTTGCTTAAACTCCTGATGATCACAGGAGTGAGGTTCCAGTTAGATACTCAAACAGAAAAGGCTGTTGGGCCAAAATCATTTTTTTGTAAAAAGAAAACTGCTTCTGGCAAAAGCCCCCCCCCTCATTTCACCTCTGATTCTGATGTGATTAAAGGTTTTGAATTTTAACAAACTGGTGAAGTGAAGGTGGAGGGGAGGCAGTAATACACCATGAATAATTTTGTAGATAGGACAAAGGGTTGAATATTTAACCATGTTTTACCAATTGAGTTAACTTCGTATTTGTAACATTGAACTTAATGATACATATTTGCAAGCATCCTATATGTCTTCTAAAAGTACTTGCGTAGTGTTATGATTTATTGGGAGTTTTACACAGTTTGACCAACTGCAGTTTAGCCAGTGCTGTGATGAGTTAAAAGTAAAAAGTATCTAAGATGAATTCAGGACGCAGACTGTGAGTGCTTCTTTGAAATTGTGGTGATTTGTGAGTTGTTTCTAGTTAATCAGTCACACGCTTTGTTTTAAACCTGAAAGATTTTTTTTCTTATCTCAACATCATCAACCCCCACAGTTCATATCAATACTAGATTGTGTGTATGTGTGTGTTTTCTTACTTTAGCCGTGTTGCTGTGGAGGCTGCCTTCAGGTCTGCTTCTGCAGGCTTTCTAATGTCATTCACTGCTGTGTGTCGGGGCCTGTACATGTATGAGAGAGAGAGAGTGTGTGTGTGTGTGCACAAATCAGAAACGCTGTGTTCTTCTCATCAAAGCCCCGCCCTCCCTACAGTCTCTACGGAAACGCAACACAATTGGTACCTGTCGCCTGGCAACATTGCCCGGTATCTTTGGGACACAGAGCTGCTGGCAGAGACCATACACACACACACACAGACACACACACACACACACACACACACACACACATACAATGTACTATATCTGCCACAGAGGTGGTTTCTTTTACATTTCTGTGTCCAGAAGTCAAAGTGACCCGTCTCTCTACTGAGCTGGATTCTTGGACACAACCCAAAGTTTAAAGTGTGTTCTATGGACTGGGACCAGTTTCATAAAGTTCATATAAAACATTAGTTTCTGTAAGTGTCTAATTTTTAGACCTCATGTTGGGACACAGAACACATGCTGATTGAGTTTATTTAATGTTTTAGTTATTTGGCAAACATAAAAAAAGCGTTAGTATTTTGATATAGGCCACTTTAAGTAGGTTTTATGATCTTCATTTGCTTTTACAGTTTTTATTTGTTTTAAGTGCAGCATGTACAAATGCACACTGCACTTTTTTGGATTTATAACAGCTATGCACCGCTGGTGTTGCCCTATCACATAAAATCCCAAAATAAACATAGAAGTTTATGATAACGTGACAATATGTGAAAAGATTCAAGTAGCTGGGATGAAAAAACATTTTCCAAAGAATGTTTCAGCTGCAAATTTTAAAACAAAGGTAACAATACAAAATGTGTGGGATAATATTCCCTCACATTTTGTCTTTTAAAATGAAATTTAAAGATGTACATCTTAGGCAATGAACTGAAGTTCAGCAACAAAAGTGCTAATAATTGCCTACTTTTATAGTTCAAACACCAAATATATCTTAATAGGCAATAAGACTCAGAGTGGAAACGTCTTAGCACTATGCACAAATGCGGACATCTATTGTATTTTTTATCTTCGCTGTTGCCAGTATAGCCAGTCAGGGAAAATTAAAATGAATGGTGAATTGGTTGCTTTACAAGCCAATAGTGTGTTGAGTAGCATTGTTTCTTTGTATTTCAGCTCCCAAGCTGTGTTTTCTTAGATATGCTCTATGAAATTATCTGCAAATAATTTTGATTCACATTCCATAGAACAGTGAACCTTGAGTTGGTCCACCCAACTCAGAATGCAATAAAACTGGACATTTCCTCAAATTAGCTAAAGAGACGATCAATCAATCAATCAAATTTTATTTGTATAGCACATTTCAGCAGCAAGACATTTCAAAGTGCTTTACATCATTACAAACACAGAAACACAATGCAATATAGAATCAATCATTAAGTCAAGTTACATCAATAAATTTGTAATTGATTACATTTCAAATACAATTCTAAACAGGTGGGTTTTTAGTTGAGATTTAAAAGAAGTCAGTGTTTCAGCTGTTTTACAGTTTTCTGGAAGTTTGTTCCAAATTTGTGGTGCATAGATGCTGAAAGCTGCTTCTCCTCGTTTGGTTCTGGTTCTGGGGATGCAGAGCAGACCAGAACCAGAAGACCTGAGAGGTCTGGAAGGTTGATACAACAACAGCAGATCTTTAATATATTGTGGTGCTGAACCGTTCAGTGATTTATAAACTAACAACAGTATTTTAAAGTCTATTCTTTGAGCTACAGGGAGCCAGTGGACGAGACAGAAATATCTTTGGACACTTAAAATACGACGAAACTAACTTATAAGTGTCTTTTCATTAAGATCTAGGAACTTGTTTTAAGTCAATAATTTCTTAATATTGATGAAAAAGTACTAGTTCTACTGAGATTTTGTGACTTATGATAAAAATGTCATGTTGTAAGTGAAATAATCTTCCAGTTAAAAGAAATTTACCTTGTAATTTAACGGCTTGAAATTGGGCCTCTGTCTCTTTAAAAGCTCCTGCTCTTTCTGAAACTCTGCTTTCAGGAAGTCATCGCAACATGGTTCCTCTATTAACCCTTTAGCAACATTTTTACCAGAGTTGCACTAAGAAGTAGCCACCAGGTGTTTGCTAATTGGTGCTGGCTAGTCTGAAGGAGCTGAGTGGAGGAGTCATGAGGGAGAGCTGTTCTGCAAGAATTAACCTTGGAAGTTTGAAAACTGCAACTCTGAGGAGCTGCTTTGTCCTTGAAGGCGAAGTTAAATCCACCCAGGTGTTTTGCACAACTGAATGGCCACGGGAGATTAAAGGATTTCTCAAACATGCATGAAAGAATCAAAGCAACACTCCAGGTATGTCTTTGATGAGGAAGTAATATTATGACATGAGGTAAAGCTAAAAAAAAAAAGTCGATCTTACATGACACTGCCCCTTTAAGCTATGGGAATCCACTTCAAGTGACGAATTTTCCAAAGTACCACAACAAGACATTTATGTAGATGACATGCTGTCCTCACAATTCTCCTGATTTGTGCTCTGCTGTCTTAGAGTGCTGCTCTAGAAGAAGAGGTTTAGAAGAAACTAGAGCCAAGCATGATTACTCACTGGTTTAGAGAAAGTCACATGTTAGAAATAAAAGTGGTCCAAAATATCAGCATGTAAACTTTAATAGGGAGGTCCACGTCTCCTGGTACCTTTAGGTTTAATTACGGGTACATGAGTCACTGCCGAATTTTATTGTTTTAATTTAATCACAGGGCAGAACATTGCTCCTAATGTGGAGGCAATTAAACCCTGAAGTTCAGGCCACTCAATAAAGGTGCAATTATTTCAGAACCCCCAGTGTGACTGAATAATAAAATGTCAGTGGGACGAAGCTTTCCCATTAGAACCTCTCTGTCTTTCCGTTGATTCTCCATCAGTTAGTGTGGAAACTGCAGCAAGCCATGCTGGTTTGTGTGACCGGCTGCAGCTGGACAGCGAGGATCTGCTCTCAGCAGATCAGCACACACAACGCGCTGCAGCAGAGGGATGCAGCTCTGACAGAAACACATTTAGGAGACTATTTTTGCCCGTTCACACACTCACTGAGGCCGGGGGCCGAGTGGGGTGACGGGTTTTTGTTTCAGGTTCTTAAAGGGCCGCCTCTCTCTACAGGTACTCATGTGTTTCTATGTGAAGGCAGCCTGGAGGTCTGACAGTGGAGTATCAGGACCATGCTAAGAAAAGAAAAATACAATTATGAGAATAAGGTCTTAGAAGAATAAAGTCGAAATGATGGGAGAATGAAGTTGTACTATTACAAGAATAAAGTCAGGCTATTGTGACTTTATTATTGTAATATTTGGACTTTATTCTTGTACAACCTTATTCTGATAACAATATAAGTTTATTCTCAAAATATTACAGCTTTATTCTCATACAACTTTATTCCCATTATTTTATTTTTTTAATTTTTTATTCACATGGCTGTAATATTCATTCATAATATCTGACTTCACAAAATAGTAAAATTTAAAGTTTATTCCAGCATCTTTAGAGCCAATAATTAGAGCTATCTTGGTTTTGGTTTGGCTTCTTTGTCATTGGCGCATTTTGGATCATTGTCCTGCCCTGATATCTAAGTGTTAATTAATCTGATTAATTTATATTCATATTAGTGTTTGTAGAAAAATTCAGATAGTATACCAACCCCTTCGTGCAATGCAACAATCCCACAGCATGATCCTACCACCACTATGCTTTGTAGTTACTGTAGTGTCCGTAATGTCTGACAGCCTGACCAGCCTGACTCTAATAAATATTTTATTGTGGCCAAATGCCTCGAGCTTCGTCTGATCTCCTGAACATAACCACACAGTTTCCAGTTTCAACTTGAAGTTTTTGGTGTTTTTTTCTTTTAATATTGGAATCATCTAACCACACATACAAAAAAAAAAATCTTCTATTTTTTTTAATTTCCCATTTAAATCTCGCTTCACTTTAAACAGAGATGCTGATTGTTCCAGATCTTTTACCAGGTCATGGCAAACCTGAGCCCTGGTTGTTCCTGAACATTTGAACCTCTGAGGGTGAGCGTTTGGGTTTTGGCAGCAGAAGCTGAAAAACGTCTACTTATAAACCCATAAGTGTATGTACAGTTCTAACCAAGAGTGTGTGCAGAGTGCTAATGTTTTGGCTGATGTTTTGTTTGCATAAGAGAACATTGTGACGATTCTTAGTTTTGCATCTCAATGGAACACATGTGCATCAGTGCAGAGACAGAACATGATTGAATTTCCAGCCCACACGAAGTGGCAGGAGACGGTACTCAGCTCCAGAAAACAATGATTGCATTACGCCAACTCTTTGAAAAGAGAAGAAGCAGAGGAAACGTTCAGCTGACTGAGATGTGTTGGTTAAGACAACGGGAGGGAGACTCGTCAGTAAGAGACGGAAACTGTTTCTGAGGAGAGAATCTGGAAAAACAAAATCACATTTTATGAACTACAAGAAGTAGAAAGAGATGCAGAGGGAGAAAGTTTTGGTCACATTTTTCTTGGGATTTCGTATGACAGATTGTGCAGAGAAAATGAATTCTTTTTAAACTTTTTGTAAAAAATCTGTGACGTGTGGCAAGCATTTGCAGAATGTGTCTGCCAGCTTTGTATATCTAGGAATAAAGTAGAATCAGATTGGATGGTGATGATCCTAAAACATCAAGAAAATTTGTATTTCTTGTAAAATCAAGTTCAGACACTGAACTTGATTTTAATCTGGACTTTGACTAGGCAATTCTAGCACAAGAATATGCTTTGATCTAAACATTTCATTTTAACTCCGAGTGTACGGTTAGATTTTCTTGAGGTATTTCCCTTTTATTATGATGATATCACCATTTTGTTTCAATGGGATTCTACTTTATATATATTTTTAAAAATAGGAAAAAAAAGGAGGAGTGCTTTTCTGTCAAATAAACTTAGGAACTTTGAGAATAATCTCATAAATTTTCCAGAAAAAAACTTGGAGAAACTTCCAAGTTTCAAAAGTCAAAGATTTTCCAACTTTGGGATGTTTCCTAGTGGGGGAGGGTGTGTCCAGAGGGATGGACAGTGTTAGCTTTAGCCAGCAATAGGATTTAGTTTGTTCAGTTTTCATCACTTCCGATCAAAACATCTTTTTATACATGTGGCAAGTTACAACAAATGAGGTGATTTTCTAACAAATTTCAAAGTCGACAGAAATGTGCTTCTTCAATAAATATAGGAACTCTATTTCTGTTTAGATCTTGCTGACCAAATAAACTATCAAGCCTGCAGCAGAGCCAGCATCGGTCTGAACCTCAGATATTCACAGTGACGGTTTAAAATTAACTGACTGTGAGGGTCAAGAAAAGGGTTCAAAGACGGAGTTCAGAGTCAAATCGAGTGCATCTGTCCTCTCTGAAAGCTCCCTGTCAGAAACAAATCTGTCCACATGATGCCCCCACCCCCCCACCCCACCCACAGATGGCCAAGGCCCGACATGTGGTCCCCTCCACATATCTGGCAGAATCTGCGGAGCAGCAGATGATGGAGTGCTTTGCTGTTTGTCTCAACTTTCAAACTATACTTTCCTCTGTTTCTTCCAGTAAAACCAATAAGCCTTCATAAGATACTTAGAAAAAAACATGAGTAGAAAATATGAGGGATGCTGTGGGAGCTCGACGGCTGAACGTGGACGGGGATGGAATGAAATCTACCCGCTTCACATGAGCAGCTGCAGTGCAGAGGCCGATTATTTCTCCTTGTTAAGATATACATCAGTCAAATGAAAGGATAGAAACAGAACATCAATGATCAGACACCAGTCAACAACTTTATCATTCACTTTGGAGCTCCGTCTATTGTTGCAGGACTAATGGGAATGTATCTGAACAGACTTATTGTTTGTTCTTAAAAATTAATAATTCAACCAAGGTGACCTTTGCTTAAAGGTGCAGTATGTATCCATCAATCAATCAATCAAATTTGATTTGTACGGCACCTTTCAGCAACATTTCAAAGTGCTTTACATGATAAAAACACAAAGATACAAAGTCATAACACACTGTCAACAATTGAAACATTACATTTTGCTGTCATTACACATCATATTGTTGATTAATATTTCATTGATTATGTTTAAAAAGCAGCTATAAACAGCTGGTCTTTTAAGTCTGGATTTAAAGACACTGGTTCTGGATGCAGAGCAGAACCAGACCTGTGATGTCTGGAAGGTTGATACAACAGCTGTAGATCTTTAATGTATTGTGATGCTGAGCCGTTCAGTGATTTATGCACTTTTGCACAAAAAAAAACAAATTAATAAAACTGTCCCTGTCACCATGTAATGACAGTACGAGTCAGATGATCTGTGAAAAGATGGAACTCTTCCCAATCCTCCCTGAGCTTCTATCACCGACTGAAGAAACATACCACTCCTGACCAAAAACAGCCAATCAGAGCCAGGAGGCTGGCCTTTGCGCTACCAATCATTCTCATGTACGCGGCTCATGTACTAATGGTGGAAAAACAACTTACCCTTACAGGAAAGCCTTTTATCTTCCATCATCGGTGGCTATGCTAACTAGCTCAGCTGTTGCTTGCTGTATCAGGAGCGGGGTGAGCATGAGAGTGATTGACAGCACTAAGAACCTCCTCCTCGCTCTGATTGGTTGTTTGTGACTGAGTGGTGTACTTCTACAGTTATTACTTGGAGCGCTGTCACAATAGAATGATAATTTTAACAAATATTTGAAAAACATTATTTTCTTATCAAAGTTACATTCTGCAGCTTAAAGGTATCATCACAATCATGCGTGATAATTGTTTAGACGTTTCTATTTGACATCCTTACTAAATCAAAGAACCAACTCCTGTAAAGCGTTCAGCCCCTCGCAGGCTGTGCAACACTAATGACATCTTCAAAAGCTTTTCATGTCTCTGTGGTCAAAACATTTTGAGGATTTTCCATCGTTTAAAAAAAAAAGTATATGCTTGCCTCTGAAATTGGAAAATCTATTTATTGAATCTTTTTTTAGGTCAAGCAGGACGGTTAGAGTACAGTCGAGGCAGTGATGTCATATTAAAAAGAGGAAATTGAAGAGATTTATTTCAAGTCATGCAGTCAGTAACAGTCGAGAGGATTTTTGGAAATGTTTATAAAAACAGAAATTGTTGGATGCAATTAAACACTTTGACAAAGTCTAAGAACTGAGATGAGCACAGAAACCAGAATGAAACACGTCAAAGCATTTGGTTAGAGTTGAACTATTTAACTGTTTAAACAGCTTTTTCAGTCATTTTCTGATGAGTGGAAGGTCAGAGGTCGGCCTGTAATTCTGCAGCAGTGATTTATCCAGATTGTTCTTTTTATCAGTGGCTTGATAATGGCTGTTTTTAAAGCCTGGGGGAAAAACACCCGATGAGAAAGAAAAGTTGAGTATTTTTTTTGGTTTTGTTTTTTTTTTAAGAAAGGAAGTTATCAACCAGCACATTTACTGAGTTACATGATGAAAGGGAGATGAGAGAGTAAATTTGATTACAGGCTTCAGCTGAGCTGTCCTCAAAAAAACAAAAAAAAAAAACGCTTTATAATAATATCTCTTTGGGTAAGTGAAGCCGAAGGAAATTACGTTTCAAATATGACAGAAAAATGATAAAACAGGGCGACGTCAATAACAGAGACCCTGGAAATATTTAGGCCCTTAATGATAATAAAGTCCAGAGTGTGTCCCTGAGTGTGTGTTGGCTGTTCAACATGTTGAGTCAAACCAAAGTTCTTTAGTGTAAAGCTCAAATAATACATTTTTGATTGTTTTTTTCTTACTAAATTGAAATTAGTTTGTCGGGACAAATTTCACTATTGTTTAAATAAAACAAGTACAGTGTTTTTTTTAACACCAGATGAAGTTTTGTTTCTTCTCTCACTGTAAGTTATTTGCTGATTAGAGCAGAACAAAACAACTGCTAATACAATAAGCTTTTTTTGTTTTGCCTAAGAAAACAGCATTAGTATGACCTGTTTATATTTTCTCTTATGACATTAGTGCTGTGTGATAGAGAGTCATTGCTAAAATTAAACCTACCTAACAAAGAAAAAAAAGCTGCTTGCGGGAACAAAGTCCACAGCAAACCAATTTTTTAAATCTGCGTTTATTAAGAAACCAGCAGCCCAGCAGCTTTCTAACCGCAGATGTGTGACCTGCCTTTAATAATTCATCTTTTACAAGCAAAAATGTCACCACAAAAATGTCTGGCAGTTTTTTTGGGAGGGAAGGTCTAACATGCAGTGGGGTCGGTATGAGAAGAAGAAGAAGTCAACATGTCAACACCGGGAGAGAAGACACTTGTTTCTGACACCTTCAGGGCCGTTAACTTAAAGAGGAGAGAAAGGAGATGACAGCGAGAACAAAAAGGAGGCTGCTTTTCACACGAGTTCCCTCCATGCCTCAGTCTGCCGCAGACTTCTGTTCCCTTTCATCTGACAGCCTGATGGAGAGGACGGAGGGTGGTGGTGGAGGTTCAGAGGTGAAAATGTGTGTTTGTGGGGATGTAAATTAGCTCAAATCTAGAAAATTAAAGCTCCAGCTTGCACATTTTGTGGTTTTTATGTAGAACTGGGCGTTAAAAAGATTTGATCAATTAATCAAATTTTCTGCTTTTGGAAAATTTGATTTCTGGAAAATCTGGATTTTTTTAAAAATTTCATCAATGTACTTCTTTGGTTTTGTGAGTTGCCGACCCAAGAGCCGCCATTTTGTGTGGCTGGTGAGTTTTACAGCTTCTGTTTATCAACTCAAAGAAATGATTGAAATAAAAGCCAGTTTTTATTGTATTTTCTGTGATTTTTTTAAGGAAAAAGGTAAAAAGAGAAAAGAAATTCAAATTGAAAATTACATTTAGCATAAATTTTCTACTTTTGTGTTTTTCTTATGGGGTGCAAACCACTTCAACAAATTGAAAATCACAACATTGACGAAGCACATGTACAAATTCACTTCACCAGCGTTCTCCCAGCACATCGATGTCAAAACAATACGTTTTTCATGCTACTCGAAGTTTTTTATTTTTTTACACAACTTGTCCACTTACAACCACAAACTTCAATGTATTTTACTGAAATGTATATGTACAATATGCATTTGTATTTAGCCTCTGCTATTCAACACTCTAAAACGACCGTCATCTTTCCACCACCACTAGTAGAAACAAAACTCCATTCATCTTCCTGTTCACTCTGATTGGTGTTTCTGTATCTGATTATGGAAAAAAGAATCCATCCAGCATGATGCTGCCCTCACCAGAGGGATGGTGTGTTCAGGGTAATGTGTAGAGTTAGTTTTTCACCTCACACTACCGTTCGCGTTAGCAGCATCATCTCATTCCACATGTTTGCTAAAGTGAATCTACAACTATTACAGAGTGTTTACTAGAGGTAGGCAAATTAATTAAAATTTAGATAATATTGATACCACGTCAGTATAGGTATCGGCTTTATACTAGTGTGACAAGATCAGTGCTGTAGTTTCTGATACCCTCTTTTGAGTTGTAGTTTCTCAGCTTTATGCCCAAAAAAGATTTTGTTGTGATCATTTTTTGCACTTATTGAGGAAAAAACACACACACATTTGTGTTGCTGTTTTGAGATCCATAAATTTTGTTCACATTTCTATACACAATTCAAAGGAGAAACCACAAAAATACCTAAATGTCAAAAGTCTGATATATCAAATCTAAATAATAAGTATCGGTATCAGTGTCAGTATTGTATTGGTATCTGCAATACTCACCCTGTATTTATTCGGTATTCGATCGATACCAAAGTATACAGTATCACAGTCCTCCAGTATTTACAGACGTTGAAGTTGAGACGTTTAGCATTATGTCTTCCAAATCTGCAATCCTATAAAACGAGAGTTCTCTGGAGTTATGTAATTCTCCCTTTCCAAAGGCATCAGAGTTCACACATGCACAAACACCTGCTACTATATCCACCTTTCAAAGCAGCAGCCCTTCAAAGGCACTTTGAAGGGACCCTGATTACCAGACTGCCTGGAACTATAATCCAGCCACAGCCTGCCCAACAAAAAGCCTGAGAATGTCACCACAGACTCATGGGAAATCAACTATTAGATGATTTTTTTGAATAGAAATGCATTTTGGTAGTTCCTCCATTTTACATCAGCTTGGAGGTAAAAAAATGTGTATTAGGGCTGTCAGTCTATTAAATTTAATCTAATTTATTCCGATTACTCACTCTTTTGATTAATCAAAATGAACCACTATGTTTAAATTTAAAAGCTTGAAATGTAAAAATGCACATTTTCTAAAATGTTTAAAAAAATGTTTTATTGTCTCAAATCAAACATGTCAGTTTTCCAGGTCTTCATATTCAGGAAGGTTTAAAAGAGGCCATTTTGTTTCAAATGTAAACATACATATCTATCTATCTATGTAAAAATGCACATTTTGATTGATATACACATATGTGTATATATATATACACATATGTAGCAAACTAGCACATGTTTGCGGAAGCACTGATGGTGCCACTCATTAGTCCCATTTGTGCTAGCTAGATAGCACTAGCTGGCTAGACGCCACAAGCTAGCCAGCACAAGTATGTGCTGGCTAGCTTGAAGTGGGTGGGTGTGCCTGTCAGAAGGTATTTACATGAAAAGACAGTAACATCTGTCTGTCTGTCTGTCTGTCTGTCTGTCTGTCTGTCTGTCTGTCTGTCTGTCTGTCTGTCTGTCTGTCTGTCTGTCTGTCTGTCTGTCTTTTTCAGTTACAATCCCTGCAAACTCTGTCACACTGTCAGCCGCTCGTAATAATCCTGACAAGTTTCCAGACAGTTTGCTGCATATCAGCAGGAAAAGAAAAGTGACAAACACAGAAAGGGAGAAATACAAAAAGCCACAGACATCAAAGTAAAAGGGAGGAGAAGGGGGGGTGGACTAGCACTATGTGACCAGAATGAAGCTGCGGTGTGCTAGTGATGGATGGCCTGTACCGTGCTGCTGCTCAGGTCCCCATCAGACCACCTGTGTAATGTGCTCTGCCAGTCAACGCATTCTGTGCTGGTCCATTTAAAATGACCTTTAGTCAGGAACCGGTGCGTCTCGGCCCGCTTCGCACGGAGCCCAGTTCACCCTCATCAAACTGCATGATCCATTATTGATTTTTCAGAAAGGACTCATCCTTTTTGGGGTATTCACAGCGGAGTTCAAGGGCAGCTTCAGAAAGGCGCTCTCGGGGTTTTCACTCCAAGGGAGGCCGTATATAAATGGACTACACTTATGCAGAGCTGCAGTCCTATTGACCTCTCCAAAGTGCTTTACACTGTAAGCTACGCTCACCTGTTCGCTCGTACTCGTGGAGCGCTTTTACCGTGAATGTTTTGCTTTTCATTGATACGCGTTTGCTGCCTCTGTCCTCGGCGAAGCCAGACATCTCCTGATTCGCATACGAGCGATTCGACCTTCTGAGCCGCAGCCGCTGTGGAAACTTTCTAAATGTAGTTTAAGAGAGCTCCAGTCGCACTCAAGAACACTTCATCTACATGTCCAAGCACGGCAGCTGATGTCTGCGGTAGGAACATCTGCAGGAGTTAAAGTATTGGTCTAAATGAGGTGCAGCTGTGTGCATATGATAGGAGTCAAGTGCTGTTCTGTTGTTGTTTTTTCATCAGTAATTTGTTTAGATGTTTTAATGCGTAAGTCTGGCTGTGGCTGTTTTGATTACATCTTGTAATCAAATGTGTCTGCAAAAACAAAATGTGTTCGTCCTGCAAACACATTTTGTTTGCAGGACTAGAAGGAGATGCGGGACATTCATTCCCCTCAAACCTTTTCACATTTTGTGACGCTACAGTCAAAATGTAGAGGGTCCAGAAAACGGGGAACAAGGTTCTCTGATGAGATGAGATAAAAAGAATAAAAAAAATTTAAAAAACGGTAGGTACAAAACAAGATGAGAGAAAAGAGATGAGATGAATCTTTGTTTTTGTTGTACCACAATCAACATATTTATCAATACTGGTAAGTTTTAAACTATGTAAAGAATAATAATAAAAAAAACAATGCATGAATAGTGCAGCCATAAATTGGAAAGATAAAAATTGATGAAGATGAAACCGTTATTTCAAATGTGTTAAAGAACAAATCTCAGCAGAGAAAAATACAAACTAATAGGAGTAAGAAATTCAACTTTCAGATATAGTTTGAGAAGAGGTAGAACTAACTCAGTAGATGAGTCTAGATTCTAGACTCTAGAATCTGGAATCCAAATATTTTCCATATTTTAAATCTTTTAAAATTTAGAAAAAATTCCTAATTCATAACACCCGTTTGTTTCAGAGAATATTTTTCTAAAAATCATTTTTGGTAACTGGTTATTTCTGGTGCTTTACATTATTGGACCAGTTTTGAACATATTTGACCAGATCCATAAATCTGATCATGTTTACCAGAGCTCTAAAATGGCCAACATCATGAACAACACATTACATACATACAAACTGTTAAAGCGAGGCATTGACCAGTTATTTCACTGTTGCAAAATGCTGTGGGGTTAGGAAAGCTGATGCTGCACATCACCTTAAACACACCATGGAGGTGTTGCTGCTCTGTGGATTCCCTTCACAGCCCACAGGATGGTGGCTGGGGATAAAATGATGCAGTTTACAAGATTAAATGAAATACGTTCAAGTTTTATTGTTGTAATGTGACAAAATATAAAAAAGTTCAACTGAATACTGTATTAGATCTATATTTGATGTACCTTATAAATGAGCTACAGTTATTTGTCATGAGAGCAGCATTCTTGGATTTTTTGTCATGTTTGCTTTTCTTTCTATTTGTGTTGGTCGAGGTTTTCCCCATCAGCCTGGCAGCCCACCAGGCTTTACTTTCCCTCTCCGCCAGGCTACAGCTAGGTCTACAGCTAATGAATTGAAGTGGGTGTGTGTGCCAGTTGCGCCGTCTGCTCCCCTGCATGTTGTCCTCATTTTCTTTTCTTTTTTTGTATGTCGGCATGCAACAGGTTTGCCATTTCTATAATTCTTCAACTTGGGCTCGTTTTCAGAGAACACTGGACCTGCATGGCTGACTTGCGGTCGTGAGTTTAAAGGTTCACTCTGAGCGGTGAAGCTTTTGTACTTGATGCGTTGGTGTACCATTTTCTGAGAACGAGCTCTCAGAGAGGGCTCAGACAAGCTGCCATGCAGGTTAACCTGCGCTGCAAGAGAACCTTCCAAATTCTTCAGTTTGAGTGTAAGATGGTACTCCTTTTCACAAAACGGTAGGATTTACAAAAGTAAAAGAAACGTGAATACAATAAATACTTGAATTGTGTACACAATAATATTTAGCTTCACTTTTTATTTAGTATTCTTACTCATTGTGCATATTTAGTAAAATCCCTCTTTCATTTATTTTGCTTTTAAAATAAAGCAAAATAAATACTGGTTGAGACAGTTTGTCTCAACCAGTTAAGACAGTTTGTCTTAACTGGTTGAATCCTTAATTAGGATTTGATTCAAATGCAACAAACATGACATTTATTTCAATTATATGTTTTGTGTTTTCCTGTTTTAACTCTCAGCAGTTGGTGCTTCAATATTGTTAATATTGTTTTCTCATACCGCACAATTACTTAGTCATATTTTCACATTTCCAGTCAGGTTTGAATGATTTTTTTTATCCATAAAATCACGGCGGGTCACCGGTGGGCTGCCCTGGCTTCGCAGGTTTTCTGAGGGAAACTGTGTTTATATTATTTATTTTTCTACCTTTGTCTCAGCAGGGTGTCTGTCTCCTGCTAAGTATCTTGTAGACATTAAGAGACAGAGCAAGGCCTGCAGGTAGTTTTATTAACTCTTCAAATAAACATAAATCCCACTGGCTGCAGGATTTTTCTTTCAAACATCATACATATTTTTTTTTTTCCGTCCAACAAAACAGATTTACCAATGAGGTCTATAATAAGTCAGCTTCTTTGGGAAACGTAGGAGAGCATGTGCAGACTTGAATGAAAAGAGTGTGTTTGTGTGTGTGTGTGGGTGTGTGTGTGTGTATGTGTGTGTGTGTGTGTGTGTGTGTGTGTGTGTGTGCGTGTGGGTGTGTGTGTGTGCGTGTGCGTGTGCGTGTGCGTGTGCGTGTGCGTGTGCGTGTGTGTGTGTGTGTGTGTGTGTGTGTCTTACCCACTCATTCACTCAATTTCTGCTTCCGATTAATCATCTTCAGTCAGTGGGCAAGAGGAAGTGCACACCCTTGAGTTTTCACCAATCCATCACAGAGCTAATGCAGAGAGAAATACAACCAACAGTGCTGTGTTTCTGAGCAGAGCAGAAACACAGCAGAGCCAACCGTAAAGAAGCAGAAACTGAAGGAACACACCGTCATCAATCGAACACCAGGCAGTAAGGAGGGCAAGGTAACACTTTATTTGACAAGGTGTGCATAAGACTGACATGACACTGTCATGAACATGAACGAGTCCTTATGAATGTCTATGACTGTTGTCATGAAGTGTCATTCGGTAAATAATGAGACGTTTAATGCAAAGTTGCTCTGAAAGTTGCATTGAAAGTCCATTAGAAGTGCTAACTTTGCATTAAAGTGTAAAGATTTAATTCATTCAGTTTAATCATGCAGACAAACATGAAGCCAGTCACATAAGTTTCAATCCAAAGAAAAGTTTTCTATCTACGACCGCCCAGCTGATTGAATGCAGTCTCCGCGTTTTCAGCAGTCTCTTCTGTAATGAGTGTGTGGTGGCAGTGGAGGGACCGCCGGCCCCCGCTAGGCAGAAGGACAACATTTTGTCCTCGACACTGATGTGTTCAAAGCACTGATGCACATTGGTGTTTAGCTTGACCTTGTGATCTGAACCACTGAAGAAGATAATGCTGGTTCTGATAGAAGGGTATCAGACCACACAGTTCACCTCAGCTTCTTACATGTGTGCTTTTAATCAGAATGTCCTTGTTGACATCCATTCACAGGCGAAAGCCTCTATAATGGGTGAGCTTTAGAACTGGACAATGGGCACAAGACATAACTTTGCTTGAGCGATCTTTTAGACGATGTACACCCTTTAATAGAAATATCCTCTTCAGCAGTACATTGTGCTGCATTTTCCCAAAAATTTCAGGAATGGTTTACAGAGAAGGTTTTTTGACTTTACTTCCAATTGAGTGTCAATGGAATGAGCAAAACAACCAGGTCTGAACCCCAAAGCCTCCATTTTACAAATTAGCGTCTCACTCTTACTAGGGCAGTATTATGTATTTAACAGGCATGTAATGTCATTTTATTGCATTATCAACTATGTTACCTTTAGTTATTATAATTGTGCTGTATATATCGAACATAACTTAAAAGATTTGACTTTGTAATTTGACACCTTGAAATTGGACTCTGTCTCTTTAAGAAACTCCTGTCTTTTCCAACAATCTCAATTGTCGTCACAGAATACCTTCTCATTGTGCCGCACCGTTCTTAGCCATGTTGGACTGAGAAGTAGCTCCTATGATGAACCCAGCAGGCTTGCAGTTTCACCAGGTGTTTGCTAATTGCCGACATCCATAATGATGCTTTCGAGCACATTAGAGCTAAAAAAAAAAAAAAGAGCTGCTCTTTCTTTGTTACCATATTAATTTGTTTGTTCTCCCGTTCACTGTGAGAATACTCTAATCCAGTTCCATTTTGGGTTGCTTTGAGGGGGGAAAGGAGAGGCGATCCAATCTCAATTTGGTTTCCAAATTCTGATAATCCAATAAGAGGGCAGTGCTACAATCAATTGGAGCTGCAGAAGCAAAACACTGAATTCTCCCATTCACATGAAACGCACACTTTTACTCACACACACACAAATACACTGTCTAATGTAATCATCTAACGTTGTTGCTGGGCCGGTGTGCTGGATTATTCATCAAAGCTGGGCAGCTGCTATGCCTTCAGGCATGTTTGTAGGATGGATCCCTAGTTGGTCCATCTCAGCTTCTACTTCAAGGCTACCACTCGCTGTAAAAACATCAGATAACCCACTGGAAATAATCAATCCACTTTGCAAATGACGAGAGTTTGTGATGCTCTTTACTTTTCTCAGCTAATATTCTTCATGCTCAGACTAAACTCTTGTAAGTTCGCTGAACTCCTTTTGGTATCGTCATTGGTTCATTGAAGCTTCTGAAGCTTCTTTGTTGTGCTAACAAACCCGTTCTGCTGGATATTTCAGTTGTTTGTTTCTTTCTGAATGAACAATGGATGCTGCTGGGATGCATATTCACATGCATATTTTTTTTCCCCACGTTTTAATTTGTGTTCATTTTGGTGGCAATGCTGTTGATGGTTTTCCCTTGAGATTGCTGTCATGGAGAATTGCTGTGTATCCTGTTTTGTTTTCTCGTTTTTTTGCGGCTTTGCAAGGTTTGGCCACACTGTTACACTGCAAAAACACAAAATCTTACCAAGAGTTTCTAGTGCCAAAATCTTAGTACATTTGAAATAAGGAACAAATACATATTTTCAGCAAGATATAGGGGCTTGTTTAATGTAAATATTTATATAAAAGTGCTAGTTCAACTGTCAGATTATCCCAATTATAACAAGACATTTTTCCCATGTTAGAAATGAAATTATCTGCCAATGGAAGTTGTAGTTTTGCATCAGTATTAAAGAGTTATTGACTTAAAACAAACTCCTGTATATTTTTGAAAAATTACTTGCAAGTTAGTTTTGTCTTATTTCAGGTGTGCTGAGATATTTGCAATAGAAACTAGACCAAAACCACTTGGTAGGATTTTTGTCCTTTTGCAGTGTGATATTACTGATAAATCTATATTTGTTTAAATGGAGGATTTTTTTATTCCAGCATTGAAATTTAAAGCAAGTCCTGCAGGGGAAAAAGCAGCTAAAATTCTAAATTAGTTGTTTAAATCTAAATTTAAAAACATTAGTTGTTGTTTTTTTTTATTATTATTATTAAAGTTCTTTAGAGCCACAGAAAGTCCGAAGAGCCACCTGTGGGACCGGAGCCACAGGTTGCACAAGTTGCTCTCTGTGGAATAACTCACTTTCTGAAAGGAGTGGGGGGGGAATTGAAATATTCTATGATATTCTAATGCTTTGAGCTGGACTTGCATACTGAAGTTTTTTTTTTAGTTGGTCCATATTTCCCACTAGAGGAGTTGCTCATGTGGTTCTTCTTGCCAGCTCCACTGCAGATTAAAAAACACAATCAAAGGTCATGCTTCATTTGAAGGGAACTTCAAACAGGAAGCTCATCAGTCGTCTTCACAGGACACGAGAAATCTAAGGGCCGGATATTCAGACAGAGCAAAAAGCAATAAGGGAATGAGGAATATGTTGCAAGGCAATAAAATCTACTCTCATTGCTCTTTTCTTTCACTTTGTTGTCTGGTTGCTCTCAGTTTTTGAAGTGAACAGGCAGCATAAATATAGAGGAGAGAGGTTCATCTAAAGGAAAACGATCACAAGTATTTATTCAGACCGGGTCTGAATGGGAACTGCAGCAGAGAGTGTAACTGGTTCTGTCATCAGAGACATCAGAGCATTTCATCTAATCATAACTGTAAGAGTAAACACTGCGGGGTTTTTTATTATATGACATTGTTAGCATGGATCTGAAACTCGTAGGAACCTCCTGTCCTCCCGCCTCACTTCCTCTCAGCCGGTTGGTGGGCCAACTCGAAAAAAGAAAAAGATAAAAGAAACAAAGAAAATCTTCCAGAATTAAATAAACACAAATTGTCTTTTCTGACAAACAAATGTACAAAAAACAAACAGTTTAATGTCACACTGAAAACTGATTTTTACGAAATAAAAACAACTAAATAAAAATCTATAATATATGTCCAGTCCATCGCAGATAGAAGTGGAAGAAAATTCTGTAGTCTGATGGACCAAAATGAAGCTTTTCAGCCGTCAGACCAGATGTTGCATTCCCACTGTGAAGCATGGTGGTGGCAGCATCATTCTGTGGGGTTACTCCTCAGCAGCAGACCCTGGAGGGACTGTAAAGGTACAGCCAAAGAATCATCGACTAAAATACCGACTTGGAGGGGGTGAATATTTATGCACTCTATTATTTTTAAATATTATCTTTGTTTTTGTAGAGGTCCACGATCAGTTTGACACTAAAGTGCTTTGTTGTTTTTTTTTTTTTATTTTGTGACAAATGTTGATGAATACTTTTATAGGTGCTGTGCACATGGAGAACATGGAAACTCCATGAAGAAAGACCCCAGGCCGGGAATCGAACCCAGGACCTTCTTGCTGCAAGGCATCAGCGCTACTTACTGTGCAGCCTGAATGGAAACGTAATGGACATTCAGTTTTGGAATATAGCCACAGATTAAATTATTGGACTGTGCCTTTATTGCTGGTGAGGAGCAGAGCTGCTCTAAATGCTGTTTGGTCAGAACGTCTCTGTCTTTATCAGCTTATTTTTGGCTTATTGGATGAAAAACCTGCTCTTGTTTTTATGTTTAAGGTTTGGTTTCCTAATGCTAGCAACATTACCTGCTGCTGTAGCGGCTCTGGAACTATCCAAAGTGCAGTGCAATTTTTTTTTATTTTCTAACTCCATAATCTCAGCTAAATAATGTATGTTGAACACATCCAGGAGTTTCTCTGCTGCAGGTTTAGGTGCTGCTTGTTCTGCTCAGCAACAGGCAAATAAATCTAATCTACTTCTGTCCTGGACAGACGCACTGAGAACACACATGGTTACTGTAAAAGTACATTTTTGCTGTGCTAATAAAATGGTTAAAGCTTCAAACTTTTCCAAATCTCCAAAAAGACAGAAAACAAGGTGCACTATAACTTCTTTCTGATACAGTTTTCCCTCATATTTGACCTTCTCGGAAGCACTCCACTTTAGAGAACCAATTTTTATTTATAAGTAAAAACTATCTTCAGGTACCAAAGTATAGCATGTCCCACAGCTTGAGTGAAAATAGCTGCAGCATGTAAACATCTGTGTGATTTTGGAGTCGATTCATACAAAGGAACACTGAAAAAAATAAGTCTCACTGACTTTTTTTTTTTTACAATTATGAATTCATCTGATTAAAATCTGATAAATTTTATTGTCAGATTAAAGTCAGGTGACTTTAATCAGACAATGTCAGATTTCTGAGATTAAAGTCAGATTTCTGAGAAAAAAGTCAGAAAATTAAAGTGAGAATTCCAAGAAAAAGACAGTATTCTGAGAATTAAGTCAAGATTCTGAGGGGGAAAAAAGGATGAATTCTTAAAAAAAAATCTGATTTTTTTTTTTTTTACTTGAGTGGCCCCAGTCCTCTTCTGTATAAAGTCCCAGGAAGTGAAAAAGATGACTAAATATCACATAGTGTTGGTCCACTTCCTGTCCAAACCTCCCCAGCACTTACTCAGCTTTAAATTAAGATTCAGAAAAACAGAATAGTCCATTCATGGTAATACATTTTTTAATGTTGCATCCAAGCAGTAACCATGTGAGGATGTTAACAACCATGTTCTAGGTCTGAGCTGAACTTTTCACTTATTTCAACAATAACATTTTCTGCAAAAACACTTACATTTTTAGTTTTATATTTCACATTGTACAATGATAGCAATACTCTCTCCTAATCTATTAAAGAAGGCCCTCTGACCTGAGGGGATAAAATGGAACTGAAGGTGTTTACACAGCTTCTTAAATGACCTGGTATTAAATGGGTAGCTGCCTTTCTCTGGCATCACTAAAAAAAAAATGTAAAGTGTCATTAATTTATTAAAAAGGTTCTTCTCTGCCCCAGAGTTCTTAGCTTGCTAACTGGAAGTTTGGGCTGCAGGGTTGAGGCTGCAGGAGCCGCTGATGAATGATTTATTAGATATTTTTTAAGGTGTGTTGGAGCAGAATGGAGGGCAGAAATGATGCCAACCTCAGACAGACGGGCTGGTGGTCTTTGATGAGCAGGAGAAGCAGTTCCTCCAGGCTCTGCATGCAGATCAGGCTGACCGCTCCAGGCCTGATGAGGTGGAGAATAGATCTAGGCTCCTTGGATAATGGTTGGTGTTTTGGGGGGATTTTTTTGTTATATATCGGTAACAGATCTTTAAAACTACCCGGCAACAATCTTTTCTTTGCACTTTAAGGTGAATGAATGGTCGGTCATCACTTACAGCTGGTTGAACTACGATAAAAACAACAACAAAAGTCTAATTTGTTTTTACATATGTAACTTTTAAGAAATAAATATTTTATTACATATTTGTTGAAAATTTTGCAGTGACTGTATGGCATGAGACAGATAGTCTGAAAAAATTTAGCTCCTCTACCTTCTTTCCTAATGCTAACTAGAAACAACCAATCAGAGCCAGGAGGCGGGTCTTAGCACCGTGCATGACTCTCCGTGTGGCGCTGCCCATTTCCTCTTACCTTCCCTCCCTTTCTCTCTGCCACGCTGCAGCTAGGTGACCTGGTCATGAATGGCCACTAGCGGTGGCTATGCTAACTAGCATGACCCCAATGACAGCAGATAAATGGTTTTCCTTTAGTGGTAAATTGTTTCTCTGCTAGTGGCCCATTGAGCAGTGAGTACACAAGATTGATTGACTCCTCCTGTGTTTAAATGGTTGTTTTTGGTCGGGAGCAGAGCATTTATTGAGACAGTAGTCACAGACATTTTATTAAAGATACTGCAACTTTAAGGAAAGTTTTAAGTGCAGTTGTGCATAATTTTGTCTTATTCTAAGAGAAATGTTGTAGTAAAATTCCAGCACATCTTTCTGAACACAACACCGAGCGTCGCCGTACAGGTCGACCTGAAGGGCTTGAAGCGTCTTCACTGATAAAACCTTGTTGTACAAAAGGCCAAGGACAGCACAAAGCATCCATTGTGAATGTTCCGTATCACATTTTCCTCTTTCGGCTCTGTTCTGGGTGGAAGGCTGTGCAGAGGGACAGAGCTCAGCAGCTTGACATTTAAGGTTTTTCTCAGGTAGCCTGACAGACTTGGCCCAGAGAGAGTAAGGTGACAAACTGATGAGAAAGAGGACATAAAGCACATTACAGCGCTCTCATGGCTGCAGCATGTCATCTGTCAGGGTTAGACGAGACCTAAGAATAAAAATACAATCAGATTTTTGTTTAATGAGCCCTTAAAATTGAAGACATTATGCAAACAATGAGGATCTACATGGATAAAAGACAGCATTAGACGGCCAGCGCTCCTTTACAGTCGGAGATTGTCCCACTGCATAATGGAGGGGCGTTTTCTCCATGGTTACTAATGATTAGGTGTGTAGCTTCTACATTATGCAGTTCTTGATTGCATCTTACTAATCTCACTTACTTATGAAGAACATGAATGCTAATCTTCTTACCTTGTAAAACATGCTTGCTGCCAGTCCTTATGACTTCCATATCAACAGTTTACAATAAAATGACAAGTTGTCCTTATCTATTTCTGCAGCCTATAGCCATCGTTACAGCAGCATTAGGCTACCAACTGTCTGTGCTTTGGTTGTTTTAACGCCTGTGATGGCAGAGCAGGACGCTTTTCTAAAGAGAGTGACATCATGTGCAAAGGGTCAGTGATTATCCTTTGATAATCATTTCATACGTCTGAAATCAAAGCATCCAAATTGAACCATTGCTGTGTTTTGTGGGTGGAGTCTATTTGAACTTCCTCTTGATTTAAACCGAGAGGAGTGAGTATACGGTCAATCAGATGTGAAGGGATTCAGTCTGGGGTTAGGGTTAGTTCAGGAAGTGTTTCTTCTTTAGTGTTTCCATCTTGATTCTCACCTGATAATGTCCAACTTTATGAAAATCACATAAGTCCCACCACATTCCACACACCGACAGCCTCAAACGGTTCATCTGCATAATGTGAGTCCATACGTCGTCAGCTCTGATTGGTGTGACGGCCCAAATGACGCGCAGTCAGTGAGTCAGCGAACAGAGGGTGATCTTGATGCTCTGACATTTGTTCGTGATGCTGGAGTTGCTAAGGAGACAAAAAGAAATGGCAGCATACGTATCCAACTTCCAGTGTATTTCTGATGCTTGAGTATGGCCCCCCATCCCCTCCCTCATCGCCGTTACCAGCTCAATCTAGAGTAGCCTTCGAGTTGCCGGTGTGACGCCACGCTCTCCGTCTCTAACAGCAGCTTCCCACCTTGCTTCCTTTTAGTCACTTCTGAACGGTCTTACAGGGAAATTGGGAAATAAAAATACTTCAGACATGCTTAAAGCTGTGAAACATGGTTAAAGTTGTTTTTGTCTCATACCATTATTAAGTTAAATAAAATGAATCAAATTATTGTTGCAAGTTTTCGAAAAATTGACAGTACAGCCCACTTAACCGTTGCTAGGTCAGCTTCCATTCCTACATATGAATACAGGTTCTAAATCCATTTATTGGGGCTGCTGCCATGTTTGCTAAACTTTGTGGATTTACCTTTTAAGAGGGCATTTCAGGGGTTTTTCTTTGTTCATTATACACAGTCATAAGATTTATAACAATCTACTGAAAAATGCTTTATAAGTTTAGAAAAGGTTATAAAGCACTGACACAGATCGATCAGCACAGATTGATATTATACTTTCAGATTCCCTTATGAGATTTCATTTTATCTTTGTGTTGTAGTTTCTCAAATCTGCCTAATAAAGGATTTCTTTTAACAAAATAATTCAGAGGAAAAACCACAAAAATGCCTAAATGTTTGAAACATTAAAAAGCATCTGGATCTGGATCTGGATCTGGATCTGGGTCGGTTTCTGGATCGGTATCAGAGCAATGCTAGCATGATAATATTAATACTTTAGTGCCATATTCCCTTATGAAAGCTCGTTGTTTTGTAGTTTCTCAACTCTACCCCCAAAAAAGATTGATTTTCCCCTCAAATCTTTTTTTTTTTGCAAGTTAATAAGGAATAAACTCACACAAATGAGCTTTTCTACTGTTTCTTGTTATCTTAATATGTTTTTAAAATATTTAAAAAATTTAAAAAAAAACATCTCAATGTCATAAGTTTGATAAGTCAAACTTAAATAATAAAAATATTGGTATCAGCATTGATGTTGGAGCAATACTAGCATGATAAGATCTATGCTTTAGTTTCAGATTCCCTGATGAAATGCTTTTTTTTTTTCTATTTTAAGGTGGTTGTAGTTTCTCAACTTTACCTCAAAAGAGATTTTGTATGATTTTCTTTCAAATTTAAATATGTTTTTGCATTTTGTTTAGGAAAAAAAAACATACAAATTTGTTTTTCTGCTATTTCTGGTTATCTTGTTAATATGTTTTTAAACTACAGCTGAAAACTTTACTCAAAATCTAAGACTTTAACAAAATAATGCAAAAGAAAAAAAACCACCTATGTCAGACTAAATAGTAAAAAGTACATCAGTATATCGGTACGTATCGGCGTTGGCGATACTGTCCCTGTACTTATTTGGTATCGAATCGATATTATAATAGTATCGCTCACCTCTGCTGTACATATTAGGTTGGACGGCCAGCCTGTCACCTGTTGGTGTGCAGTTCCAGGTGCTGGTAGTTTTACTGGGAAATGCTGCCAGGCGTGGGACCCTGAGTACTGTACACTCCCGTAGCACATCCAGACCTCTGGGTATCCGGTGACATCAGCACTGATTCCCAGTGGAGGAGAAAGTAAAGCAGAAAGGTGATCCTCTCTTAGGAGAAAACAGGAGAACAAAAAAAAACAACAGAGCAGGAAGGGGAGGAAAGGTTCATGTTTCAAACACAGGAGTAATTAGCTGATATGGATTGTGTAATGGTTGCTTGAGTGACTGATGATGGTCCGAAGGATATTACACGCTATTAACTTGGGGTTTCAGCCAACATCTGCACTGGTTCCCTCTTCACTGTGCGTTGATGTGATCTTAGGATGATCTTTTTATGCTCCTTTGATGAGTTCCTTTCCTCAGCACTTCATTTGAAGCTCTCTAATGAGCTCAAGGCATACACACACACATACACACACACACACACACACACACACACACGCACACAACTTGTGAAAAGCCATCAGATATTTAATATGTGTTCTTACGGGCCCTCGGCGCTGATGGATCGATGAGAACGACAGAGCACAACATAATAGATTGTCCCTTTCAGGAGCGCTCGCTCATCTGGATGCCCGGAGCCGCAAACTGAATATGCAGCAGGGCAAAAATGTTCCTCTTGACATCTACATGCGTGTGCATACACACATTTTGTCAGGAGAACGCTGATTAACGGCCAGAATGTGTTTGAAGGCAGTAAACAGCGTGTGTTCCTGCCTGATTGTAACCGGAGGGCGGACACATGAGCCACTGGTGGCATCAATTAAAGAAAGCTCACGCGGTTTTGTGATGATTCTTGTCATGTTTACTTCACCCGATCAATTCTTGTTAGCCATCTCCCGAGCCTCCAGCGGGCCGCCTCGGCTCTTCACGTTTGAGTAAAAAATGAGCCCAGTGCTCGGATTAAGGATTTCTTTGTGTCTCCGTGTTTGAGTTCTCTGATTGCTGTGAGATTCAACCTGCAGGGAATAAAAATATTTGACGAGCAAATACGTTTGTTTTTTTTTATGCTTGTGTGTGTGTGTGCAGAAAACAGAAAAATGTCTTTGATGTACCTCAGTCGGATTTCATGGTATTGGTTCTGAACAAATCTTTAGCTTTGGAAGCGTGCAGACCCACTTCTGAATTTTTAGTTCACCACCATTGTTATTGGGCCTCTAGTTTTAGAAAGAGTCCAAAAAACTTGCAGTATTGTTACATGTTGGGGTTCGCTGCTGACAAAAATCGGAAGAAAAAAAACCCTGAAATAACCAATTCTGAATGGCTGAAAAGCTGATGGATGCATGTAGAAAACTGTTGTGTTTGTTGCATCACTTCATCCTGCAGTCCTCTGTAACTGTTCATCCGAGCCGAAAGGTCATATGTCAAACGTAAACGATAAAAAGCATCGGTATCAGCGATACTTGTCCTGTATTTACTAAGTATGAGGTTGACACAAAAACATGAAGCTTCACACACCTTTAGTTTCCTATTAGTTTGCACTTAAATGAGCTACAGCTAAAGGGCGCTTCCACCCAATTTTTCTCTGCCTCGAGTGTCTTTAATCTGCTTTAGTTTAAAAACTAAAATACTTACACACGTCAGACCTGGACTGGATTACTCCACTCTGATAGCAGACTATTTACAACTTGATTTGTGAAATATTGAATAATATGCAGGATACATTTTTGATAAACTAGCAAAAATAAACTATTTTTAAGTTGATTGTTAGGAGTGTATTGACATTTAGTCGCCAGCAAGTTCTTAAATGTAAGCACTTGTTCTCATACTTGGCTTTTAACTACTACTAGTTTATACCTAGTTACTAACACCGATGTAGTCAGAAAATGAAAAGTTTCTTCCCACTAAACTCAAGCCCCTAATCATCTTTATTTTATTAAAATTTTGACATATCGGTGTCCCATGTCTATCGTGTTGCACAACACTCTGTATGAGTGTAATCTGGCCGCTGTTCTGACCGCTCTCCTGTCTGTCCTCTACAGACAGTAACTTTGTCCTGGGGAACGCCCAGGTCCAGTCCCTGTACCCCATCGTCTACTGCTCTGACGGCTTCTGCGAGCTCACCGGTTACGCCCGCGCCGAGCTCATGCAGAAGAGCTGCGCCTGTCACTTCCTGTACGGCCCGGAAACCAGCGACCGCTCCACGGCCCAGATCCAAGGAGCGCTGGACGACAGGAGGGAGTTCAAAACGGAGCTGGTGTTCTACAAGAAGGAAGGTGAGACCAGAACCTGCAGAGTTCTGGATCCGTCAGCAGAAACACGGAGAGTCACTTCAACCCCTTCTGTGTTCATCCTGGATGTGTTTATGATCACATGTGGTTCCCATGTTTCACATGTGATCAAGTATTTTCTTCATGTGATCCATGGTTTCCATTATTTTGTAATTGCACATATGTTCAACTATTTCACGTGTTTCTGTGAGGATTTGGTTTTCTGTGTGGCAATTTAGTCCCTGTGTCGTCTTGCCTGCCCCTGATCGCTCCCAGCTGTGTCTTGTGTTCCCTGATGACCTCGTGTGTATT
The DNA here is from genome assembly GCF_002775205.1 of Xiphophorus maculatus. Taxonomy (NCBI): domain Eukaryota; kingdom Metazoa; phylum Chordata; class Actinopteri; order Cyprinodontiformes; family Poeciliidae; genus Xiphophorus; species Xiphophorus maculatus. The sequence goes on along the minus strand of NC_036449.1, from coordinate 3,217,369 downwards.
TAGTCCCACCCGCATCCCCTGCTTCCTGTCGGATCCTTGTTGTGTCATGTGTCTAGTGTCCTGTAACCCCCAGGTTACCTGCCAGTGTCTGCGTTTCCTTGCCTCGTTGCTCACCTGGATTTCTGTTCTCCTGTGTGTTTGTCATTAAATCAACATTATCACTACAACCCACCGCGTCCTGTCCTCACCGACTACAAACCACAACTCATGACAGTTCCACACATGACGCATGTGTTTCAAATGTGCATTCCTTGCGATACACATGGGCTTCACATATTTTATGTAACAAATGGGATACATGTCTAGCACATGTGCCACACGTGTGATGCATGTTTCACATGGGCATCATGTTTTACTGTCTCAAATATTTTCAAATGTGAGATAAAATGTGATGCACATGTTTTATATGTGTCTCATGTGTTTCCCACATGTGTATCACATATACAACATTTCACACATGTTTTATGTGATGCACGTGGGAAAACATGTGATACACACATGATGCACATGAAACCATGTGGTACACAGGTGCATCACATGTGTAGCCTGTGTGATATACATGGGCTACACATGTGTATCACATGTGTTATATTTGATACAGATGTGGAAATATGTGATACCACATGGGAACCGCATGGGTTTCTACCATGAAACGTTCCAAAACCACATGTACACATGTGATTTTAGATGTGATTCATGTCATTCACATGTCATTCACATGTGAACATTTGTGTGAAGCACATGTGCATTTCCCAATGAGTTTCACATGTGAATTTCATGGGATTTTTTTTGTAAGGTGTACAGACACCACAGCCACTCACCAATAGCTTAAACACGGGAGACTCCACAAAAAATACTTAGAACTGTCTGTTTAAATAGTTAAAACAACGAAATGTTGAGTCGTTCCTTTTGAGGAAATTCACAATAAATTCAAAATTTAGTAGCCAACTTTTCACTTCTTAAAATCTTCCAGTTTTATGTCGCATAATCACGCCGCTTCTGATAAAAAGAAACAGTTCAAATGAATTACAAAAAGCAAAAAATCAATATGGCATAGCTACTGTATCGATTTTCTGATGGAAATTTGCTTTTAATGACAAAGCCAGTCAAGGACTAATTACTACTGATTCTCCCACTTCCAGAGTAGTTTTATATTTGGTGAAAATAAGGACGGGAAGACAAGAAATGACAGCTTTGAACCCTGTGATATAACAGCATACTCCACACCTAAACAGCTCACTGAATAAAATGTTTTCTGTCCAAGGCAGTCCTCAGGAAGTGCAGGAATTCTGTTTTCACGTACAATATGTGTTGGATTATTAGCAATTTTAGATGATATTTTTGAATTTAGTGTTTGTCCTTTAAGGATTTTGCAAAGATTGTACCATTTTGTACTTGAGGTGTTTACAAAAAACCTGATTAACAAGAACAAAAAGGCAAAAGCTGTGTAATCAGAGTAAATCAGAGGATAAGCTGTTAAATGGAATAAGAGTATCAGTAGATAAAAAGCAGAAGCTCTGGAAATGCTTAAGGAGAAGCCATGGATCTAACACATTACATTTTGTTTTTCTTTTTTTTTAATGATTTTTATCATTTGTTTCTTGGTAAAAGTGAAAATATCTCCACAGAAGAAGCATGAAGAGTTTGAAGCTGTTCCTTTACCAAGGACTCTATTTTTAGGGATTCTCCTCCACACGCTCCTTCTGAGAAATCTGCTCTTTGTAACTGGCCCCGAGTTATTAGTGAGAGACGTGTTCATGTGCAGAATCCAAATCATGTTCAAACTTTTTATTTCCCCTTTCAGAAGTGTAAATTTGTTGAAAATAAAATCTGCAAAAGGGAATTCCGGGAGAGCAACCCTAATTACTATTAACTGAGTTTTTTTTTCTTTTCTTTCTATGGTTTAAAATTATAACTTCTAACATTTAAAGAAACTAATTGGCAGATCGAATACTGATGCGACATTGCAACTCAGACATAATTAAGATATACGGTATATAAATAATAACATACTCATACTATTTAAGTCGAGATCTCTGCAAGAAACCAGAGAGCAGATTGTGATTTAGGGAAACAGGACAACCGAAGCCTGGGGGAGTGAAAAATGAAGTCCTGCCTCATTTAAAGTGTGAATGTTGTTAAACAGCTCTGAGGACCACACAGACATCCTCATGAAATCATTTTAATTCTGTAGAAAATGTCTGTTTCTCCACTCGCTGATTGGCAGCAATGTTGCTGTAGACGAATGATGATGAATTCTTCATCGCTTTGATGTCTGACCTTTGATCTGTGAAAGGCCTTGAACCAAATTCAACTGTTTTCCTCTGACAGGTCAGATAAACCAGCAGGAGTTTTCTCGTTGCTCTGAGCAGACCCTTGGCTAACTGCTACCAACACAAGCTGAGGAGCTTTTTATGTCCCTGTAGTTTTTCTTCTCAAATAATGTAGTCGCCATGTTCCCCAAGGGAAGTTGTACAATTTTGTCAATGTTCCCATAATGGGGGAAAGACAATTTTGCAATTGCGGCATTTTCATTAAATAAGAAATTAAATTAGAATCACGCTTGAATAAGTTTATTATACAATAAGTCATGTAAACGTCATGTAAGCAGTTACATGACATGCTAGTTCAGCCAATCAGAGGAGACGTCAGCATCTCATTCAGGGGTTGGAGCGACAAGCCCCGCCTACTTGTGAGCGGTAAGCGGCATTGTGGGGAAATTGGAGTCGGCGAGTTATGGATTCAACGTGTTGGAATGGCACAGCATTTTCTGAAGTGTGATGCTGTGAGAGCTTTGTTTTCACCAGTGGTAACGTCCAATTGTTGATCACGTGACTTGTGTGATGTAAAAGAAAAAGTTTTTTCCATTTTAGTTTTGCAAAATACATCAACTTCAATACAGCTGAAAAAACAACTCATCCTAGCACAAAATTTTTTCCATAGAAAAATGTGAGTTTTTTCCAAAATTGCCATGTTTCTTTTAAGGAAATTTATTTGCGTAATTTCAATTTACGCAATTCTATGCTTAATGGAAATGCAGCTACTGTGTGGTATGGCAGATTGCAAAATTCTAAACCACAATCTTTACAGTCCTCAGAAGTGTGAAGAGAGAGGAAATCTCCTCTGTCTAGGAGATTTCAGTCCTAGAACGCAGGTTTTCATCCATCTGTAGGATGATGATGATGATGGTCTCATTATACCTTCGGCTCTCTGTAGTGATTAAAATCATCCTGTTCACCCACAAGAATTGCTCGGAGTACGTGATGTCCAGGGAAATCATTTCCACATTAATATGTTCACTGCCATCTCTTATGCACCACCAAGGTCTCCATTATCAGACTTTAAAATGACGCTGCGAAATGACTTCACTCTGTGGAATGTGGGATTCTTAGTGAAGGAGCTTAATTGTGAGGTGAAATTGAAATGATCCAAGGATTTCAAATGTTGAATCAAAAATTGAAATGTGTGGCATGCACCTTTTTTTTCAGGACTCCTCGGATTGGTCACTTTCTTGAACCACTTTCAGTTACAGCTGCATATATTTTGGGGTTCATTGCTAACAGCTTTGCACATATAGCCACAGAGGTTTTGCACATTCTTTGTAAACCTTGGATAGATTCACTGGAAACCGTCCATAAAAATCACACTTCTTTAAAATGTCTTGCCATACGTTCGGAATTGGCTTTATTTCTGAACCTCTAAATAGTCATATTGACACTGCCCCGTCTGTTCTCCAGGTCTTTTGGCACCTCTATTAGTTTTTTTTTTGTTGTTGTTTTTTAACCCTGCATTTGGCTTCATTCATCTGTTTATCAACTCTCGCTAATTGACACAATGACATAACTGATATGTTTTATCATCTTAACTCTGCTTTAAACTTCAGCTGTGTTCCTCGCTCTGAAGCGTTCACAGAACTAATACGGTTATACAAAAATGTTGTTTTTTTCCTTTACTTTCATTGAGTTTGATTATGTACCACCACCCTTTCCTGATTCTCATTCATAAAAATCTTTGAAAACCATGCAGCGTTTTCATTTACTTTATTATTTGTTACCACTTTGTGTTGGTCTATCAAATACAATCCCAATTAAATACAACTCTGTGGATACAATGTGACAAAATCTAAATAAATTAAAGAGTTTTCTTTGTTTCTGCAACTAAAAATTTGAGACAAGATACAAATCACCTAGAGATAACAGAGCTACTGTTCTCTAACATAGATCAAATGTGATTAAAGAGAAAAACTTGTTCACATCTGAGATAAGCTCCTGCTCTTCTGGCCTGTTCAGATTGAATGTCTCCACTCATACTGGATCAAATTTAGCTGAATAAGCTGAAAATCCCACATTTTGCTCCTCTTTGTTTCTTGTAATTTTGTATTCCGGCACCTTTCTGACAGGTTTGTCTTCTTTGTGAATGCAAATGTTCTTATCTACGAGGCTAAGACCTGCATAAACACCTGCCAGGATAAGATTTAAATTATCCTTGGAGCCGCTGCCCTGGTAGCTGGAGCCCAGACAAAGCTGTTTCCTTCGTTCTCTCCCTCCTCCCTCGTATGCCTTTAACCTGACAAAATGTTCTCTGGTTTTAAGTTTTGGGGTTTCTCATTATCCACAATGCACCTTGGGGAGCAGGTGGGCTGCAGGTGAAGCTATAAAAAGGAAGCAGAGCTTTTCTCCTGGTGAAAATGTAATGTCATTTTTAGTATTTTATTCAGCATAATGCATAGCATTTCTAATTCAGCAAAATTACAACTGCATATATGTATGTATATATATACAGTATATACACAGTGGTGCAGTTGGTACCCGGGGTCTTTCTACACAGAGTTTGCATGTTCTCCCTGTTCATGGTGGGTTCTCTCCGGGTTCTCCGGCTTCCTCCCACAGTCCAAAAACATGACTGTTATGTTAATTGGTCTTTCTAAATTCTCACTGGGTGTGAGTGTGTGTGTGCATGGTTGTGTGTCTGTCTCTGTGTTGCCCTGTGACAGACTGGTGACCTGTCCAGGGTGACCCCCGCCTCTCGCCCTGAACGTAGCTGGAGATAGACCAGAACCTCCTGACCCCACTAGGGACAAGGGTATTAGAAAATGGATGGATGGATATATGTGTTTTAAATGCATTCAGAACAACACATTTAATCTGATAGAGTAATAAAAGCACATTCTGGTAAAACATCAAAATCCTTTTAAAAGCTCAGAGGAATTTATGTCTCTTGTTATTTATAGTTGTAAAAAGTTACCAAAAATCTCGATTCTCGATTATTTATTTTTTTGCCATGAATGATTTTTGACTGATGTTCAGTTAAGTGAGTTGGAAACATCATATGCGTTATTGTACAGGATGTTCTGCGTATTTTGAACAATAAAAGCAAAAACGGAATATTTTGTCGAGAATCCAAAAACAACTTAGGTTGTATTTCCTTTCCAGATGAAACGTTCTAATTAAATCCTGATTTAATTCCTTTTCCACGTGGAATCCGATCATTTCTAAAGCTAAATTCAGTTGGTCATTGGTCAGTTGATTATTGGTTAAAAGAAATTCAAAAATGTATTTCAATTTAATTTGGAGGGGGGGCATGATCCAGGAAAACAACAGCTGCAAGCTAAAAGATTTTTGTAATGTTTCAAAGTTCTGTTGAATATGAATCACGATGAAGAAAAAACAAATTGTTGTCTCTGATTCAATGAAATTTATTTTATTTATTCTGAGATGTCCTGTGGCGTTCGGAACACTAACTGAACAATGAACACCTTCAAATAATGAGTGGCACATAATAACATTCAGCAGCGTCTCAAGGAATCACTTTGACAGGAGATTTCACCGGTAGATTGCACTGTCACATTAATGAGAGACAGAGAAGATGACTTCTGGAAAGTTTGGTGAGATCAGCGTGACTTTAATTAGCCCGCCAACATTGCTGTACATCCCCTATGAACATGAGCTCACTGTGAGTTCTCCTTCCAGGTACAAAGTTCTGGTGTCTGCTGGACATCGTGCCCATTAAGAACGAGAAAGGAGAGGTGGTTCTGTTCCTCGTGTCCCACAAAGACATAACCGACAAGAAGATGGAGCAGGATCCAGAGCAGGGGCCTGAAACCGGTGAGTGAATAATAACACATGTCCAAAAATAACCTCAGACTGGCTTTGACTTGCACTGTAGAGACTCAGGATTTAACTTTGACTTGTCATATGAGACTCGGGCCTTACAAACAATCTTTATCTCATGGAATCAGAGCGACCACATGGAAAACATTTTCAAGAGTTATTTTGGAACATTTTTGCTTTATTTTGGAAAAATAAAACATTTTTTTTTGTTTTGGTTTTTTATTTCAAAATTGTAAAAAAATAAAAAAATAAATAAAAAAATCCAAAATATTTTTTTTTTGATTTTGGTAAATAAAATAAAAAAATTATATTTATACAAATAGAATTTTATTCAAAATGTTATGGATCTATACTCATTTTAATTTTCTGTTGGTTTTCATTTTAACAACACACACAATTATCAATCTAAAAACCAGCCATTTATTGTAAAGGCCAAAGGCAATCGTTTTGATTTTAGTGTTTACTGCTCAAACATGGAATTGTTGTCAGATGTACAAATGTACAAAAGTGATTACTGGCTCCAAATGATGCTGCAATGCAAACTGCATCAGCTGGTATCCATTGATAAGTGATTACATATGATGGCAGCGGAGGATGTCAACACTTACATCATTTATAGTCATAGTTTTTTCATAGTGTTAACGCTCATCATCTATCAGCCAATCAGAGGAGACGTTGGCATTTCATTCAGGGTTTGAAGCGACAAGCCCCGCCTACTCGGGTGTTTTGGTGGAACTGTAGTCGGCCATTTTACAGAAGGCAAAACAAAAACAAACCATCATCCTCCTTCCACTTCCTGCCTTCTTATTCTTCATGGTTTTTCCCATGAAGAACATCCAGCTGTTGGTCATGTGACTCGTGTGACGCGATAAAAGTGTTTCCATTACAGTTTTGCACAATACATCTGTTTCGATATGGCTAAAAAATAAAAGATAAAAACTCAACACTTTATGTTTGCATTAAGCTAATTTATTGTCTCACTTTCAATTTGCTCAATTTTATGGAAATGCAGCTAGATGATCTGTTTCAATAAATGACAAAATTAATGCTTTGAATTTTAAGACACACTTTGGGCTTTGGTTAGGTATTGAGTGGTTATAGTGGAAGGTTTTGAATAAGCAATTCCAGAGTAAAACGTGTGCCAGCCAATCAGGGATGATCAGTGTCAGGTCTAAATACCTATTAAACAAACACAGGAAAGACAAGAGAGTTAGATTCTTTGTTTCTCGCGAGGAGAGCAGACAGAGATGTGCTTTCTACAATTTACCCAACAATCAGAAAATAATGTAGAAAAACCTCAGGATCTACAAATACATGGGTCATGTTCTTTCCGCTTCACAAATGTGCACTAATTTGTGCATATTTGCACATAACATAATCCCAATAAAACACAATACGGTTTGTGTATTTAATGTGAGAAAATGTGCAAAAACGAATATGAGCAGTTTAGGGAGACAGTTTAGGATCTTGTTCAGCAGTTCCTTAATTAGCAGAGTAATTCTAACCGTCGTAGTAATTAATGTGGTTTTTATGACTCAGTCTTATAGGCAATCAAAGTTTTACAGTTGCCGTGTGAACTCCGGTGCAGCAAGTGCATCTGGAGTCATTTTCATTGCCTTTTATTGTGTTAAGTTTATAAAGTTTTTTTTTTCTTAAGTGTTAAGTGTTCGACACCTGTGGTGATAATCTTTCCACAACAGAATGTAACCTACTGGGCTTTAAGAACATCACTTGTTCATGGATGAGCTTTCCAACTCTCATATTCTTGATGTAAACATGGCTGCATATCATGAAAATATTTATAAGATGAATAAAACGTTCCAAACAGAGCCACGCAGCTCGCAGAAAGGACAAACAAAGGAAACCAGGATGAAAGGCAGCTACACTTGGATTCTGAAGAATGTAAATCAGCCTCTGTAAGCTATGATAATAATTTTCTATCCGCATGGAGGAAATCTGCAGCATGAAACACTTTGCCCTTCAGCTCTCAGGTTATTAGGAAAGTAAGCAAACAACAATTAGCCATCCATTAATAATTTTAATCAGTCTTCTCCCACTGTACGTCTCACCCTGATTGAACAAGCGACTCTGTCAATTTGAACGCTTGATGAATGCAAATGACTTCCCTAAATGAAATGCACATGCTGCACTGTAAGCATTCAGACGAGGAGCTTCCTCGTTCTGAAATGCGATAATCCAGACGCTGACTGAGGAGGGGAGCCACGTTTTAAATTACCGTGGAGAATTATGTGAGTTAATTAGCAGCAGAGGAACCCATCCTCAGCTTGAACGTCCAGTACATGAATTTGTTGTTGTTGTTGTGAATTCTGCAAATGAGGCGTTTTATGAGCAGCTTCTTGTACAATGAAGTTTATCTGCCCCAAACTTTCCAGCTGTCTTGATGACTGTCTGCTCTGCATCCTCGTGTGGGTGAGGTTGTGAAGGGTTTCAATTTTCCTAGAGGAACATTTGAGATAGAAAAACCGGTGGTTTGAATCATGCCACTTTTATTTACTATCCAATAACTATAACATTCGTTTAGCAGAAATGACGCCTCATAGCTTCTGGTTTTACTCAGCAACAAGTTCTGTGGTGGAAAGTTTTATCAGGTAATATATTACGACTTTATTAATCTGATTTTGAATGTTTTACCAGATAACAATTTCCACCACTATCCCCTCTTTTGATGAGAAAATCTGTAATATTTTGATATTAATCCCATCCATTTTTATTTAATCTCTACAGTTTAGGGGTTTTTAGCAGCAGTGTCCTCCACAGCAGGGCCGCTGAACGGTTTCTTGTCGCAAACTTTTCCATTTCCTGCTTGTCACCTATGCTAGCTATGCTAGCTGTGGGAGCAGCTTCATGGCAGCCAATCAGAAAGATGAGCATCAGAAATAACATTTTCCTGAATTTCTCCTCAGTGGGACTAGAAGGACTATTTCTATGTTCTATCTCCATTATTTTAAATTATGTTTTACAATAATAATTGAAAAACAGGTTACATATTAAAAATAGTAAAATTTATGATTTAAAAATATATTGGATTCCAATCTCTTTTTTTGGCCATTTGTTTTTTTTAATCTTACCTCCAAATTCCTGAGGTCCCTCTAGCGCCCCCTCCCTCCACTTTGAAAAACTCTGGCCTAAATGAACAGCTTAGTTAAGCTCAGGTGTTTTTGTTAACTGTTAGTTTAATTTGTAGGGCCAGTTTTTGCTTCTCCTGTAGGTTAGTCATATTACAGCTGTGTTTGTATGTATGGATGTGTTTTTTTGCTAACAATTTGATGAAAGCCATTCAGAAGTTTGGTTCCCATCTATCATCAGCTGCTTGTGTCTGTAGGCCATGAGTTCGTCTATAACCAGATTTAGCTGCATTCATCTATTTTGTGAATTCTTTTTTTGCTTTGTTGTATTTTTCTTGGCGTGAACAACATTGACTGACCTTCAACAGTTCTTGCTGCCTGCAGTTGTTTTGAATGATTTAGTGTGTTTCTCTCTTGTACCTGTGTGGAAGCAGGGTAGAGGTCCCAATTATGCAAAGCCGTGTGTTTGTGTTAGAGTGTGCAGGGTCTCCACGGAAACAGTGTAAGACCCCAAGAAATGTGTTCAGTATTTCCTGAACCTCCATGCTACACTTCAAGAGTTTTCACTTTAATAAGTGTTTTTATGCAGGCAGTGTTTCCATCATGCAGAAATTTGCATATTAGGTATGAATATCTCTATATAAAGATATTTTGCTCCTTGATACTGATCATCGACCATCACCAACTCCCAGTCTAATACTTTATAGTCCTAAAATTAATGATACATATTTCATTAAAAACTAGTTAGCTCTAAGGTATAATAAAATGAAGTGCTACATTTCAGCAGCATTGCACCTACTTTACTCACCAATGTTGTTTTGAATGTTACAGACTGTCCTGCTCCTCTTCCTGAATATTCTTCTCTTAGTTACAGATATTTTGTGCTCATCCTCAGTTTGAAACGTCAACTCTGTGTTAACTTATTCGCCTTTTTAAAGGGCCAGTATTATGTAAAATTGAGCCTTACATTGTACGTTGTAATGTTATTCACTCATCAAAAACACACCTGCAGTGTTACTTTGATTCTTTCATGCATGTTTGAAAAATCCATTAATCTCCCATGGCAACTATTCAGCTGTGCAAAATGCCTGGGTGAACCTAGCTCCGCCTTAGAGGTACAGCTCCTCCTCTGAGCTACAGTTTCCAAGCTTTCGCCTCACAGAGCCGCCCTCCCCCGAAGCCTCCAACTCAGCTCCTTCAGACTAGACAGCAGCAATTAGCAAACACCTGGGGGAACTGTGCGTCAACTGAGCTCATTATAGGAGTTTCTACTCAGTGTAAGGCTGGTAAAAATGATGTTAAAGGGTAAACAGAGGAGCCATGTTGTGATGACTTCCTGAAGGCGTAGTTTCAGAAAGAGCAGGAGGTTTTAAAGAGACAGAGGACAAATTTCAAGGTGTTAAATTATGAATTAAAACTTCTTTTAAGTCATGTTTGTAACAACTGAAGGTAACATAACTACTTTATGTTATAAAATGACACTATGTAACCAGGAAAACACATAATACTGCCCCTTTAAAGAGTCATTATTGAGGCTCTGAGCTGATAATTGGGATCAGATTCAGACATTCCACATGTAAAGCTAATTCACCACACTACAAACTAAAATGAGGTGGAAAAGAAAGGGAGGAGTAAATTTCCATGAAAAAATTTTCTAGAAAAAACAAGAACATTTCTGCTGGTGTTATAATGTTTGTTTGATATTCTGATGTTTGCTGGATTAGATAGTCATTCCACTGTGATATACTGTAGTATAAGGAGGAGCTGAAGTGAGTGAGGAGCATTTCGGTGGAAATTTACTCTTCTTTCTTTTTATTTCTATCTACAATGGCCCTATTACACTGTTGTATATAAGCCACTGCAAAGTTCACAAGTAATTATTAGCAAAGAACAAATTTTATAATAATATTTATAACTGATTATAAGAAAAGGCAAAACAGCAGAGAACTGCAGAGCAACATGGTGGCTATGACTAATAAAACATACTGGAAGATGGAACAAACCTGGCATCTGTAGAATCGTCTGTATCGTCATTCAAATGATGAAATTGGAGAAAGTTGCCCCTCTACTGTCTACATCAACTTTATCACCATGGCAGCCCAAACGTTTCACACATTTTCTGTAGCAGAGGTTAAACTTCCAGCACCACGGAGTCATTAAATTCAGTGATGCTGATTGGCTAAATATTTATTATTTTTCCTTAGCAACCACACAAATTTGCCTGTGTAGCTGCAGGGACTCTTTAGACTATCACACCAGGAGAGAAATGATATCGGTGGAAATTCACTGTTGAATAAGAGTTGTGTAAGTTATTAATATAGGCACACATTAGTAAGGAAAACTGAGACTGATAGTACTTTTTTTTTTTTTTTAAATATACATATATGTTTTCTGATCTGCATATATGGAGCAGCCACCACTGGATTTGGTTCAAAGTGTTGCTCTGCAGATGCAGAAATAATTGCATTAAAACCCAATCTGTTTGACCCACTTCCTGAACCTTAAGCTCAGATTCTCGTTTCAGCAGGTATGGAGAGCCGAGCATGAGCAGGAAACAAAAAGGGAGAGGAAAAACACATGTGGACAGAGGGGGGAACAAACACTGCTCTGCTTAAATAAAGACTGCTAAACATAAAAAGTACAATAAAGGAGAAACTGGCCTCACAGTAAATCAATGAGGAATACAATGCGTTGAAGAAATATTGGCAAATATTTATACTTTTCCACGTATATTTCAACCACAGACTGAAATATATTTCATTAAGCTAATGGAAAAACTCTGAGGCCAGAAACAGAAACAACTGGATTTACTGAGATTAAGACCTAAGATTAACAATACTTCAACATACAACTCAAGTAAAAGTAAAAGTATTTGAGAAAACGTTCAATCATCATCAGACGGGCCAAAAATATAAAGTTAAGTGGAAATTTTGATATTTTAAGAAGCAAATAATGATAATAATTTATATAAGTAGCAAAAGTGGCAATAGAATGTTTTTCCAAATCTGTTTCTTTCAACAAAAACTTTTGAAACTTTAACACAAACTGCTTTGGTTTTCATTCAGTGGGTAGAGAAACCAGAAATTTCACTCAAGTAAAAGTAGCGATATTTCATAATAAAATTACTCAAGTAAAAGCAAAAAAATACAGCATAGTAAAAATACCTCTAAGAGTACACTTTTTCAAAAAAGTTACTCAAGGAAATGTAACTGAGTAAATGCAACTAGTTACACAACCCAATTCTGTTTATGGGTATCAGAGTAGAGGGGGATAATTCAAACATATGCCACACTTTACAGGTTTGCAAAAATAACTTGTCATTTTTATTCCACTTCATGAATTTGCACTTCTTTGTGTTGTCAAGTGATATCTAAATAAAATACAATGCGGTTGTCATTGAGATGTGATAGAATGCAATAGAAAGCTCAAGGAAGGAAACTGCAATTATCAGTTATTTAAATTAGTTCAGTTCATAGAGCTGCACTAACAAACCTTTTACCTTCAGCATGGTCACACACACACACACATACACGCACACACACCCACACACACATTGTGGCATGCTGTATGCTCTGACAGAACATAGTCCATGAACTCCACACCATGAAGACAATCTGCTCCACAGAGAGCAAACATGTCATCCTTCCTTTGTTCTTAACCTCCCAGCAGAAAATGATGCTGAGGAAGGGGCTGTATGACCCTGAGACCTCGGCTTCCCGCGTCTCCATTCTGCAGAGATCTATTACCATGTTAGTCTGTTAATATTTTTTTCAGAAAGCAGCAGTTTGACATTTTGGAAAATGAACCATTCCCTTCTTTAGCCAGAACGTTGGCCCGGTTATTGTGACTGAATCGCTAAACATGAAGTTGTAAGAATGAAAACTTTGCCTGGGGAAAATCAAATCCACCTATCAGCATATTTTAACTAACACACGCTAAGCTCTTAGAATCGCTTTCATTTTTTTAATACTCTCGTTTGACCACTGTGTAGAGCTAAGGAGCAGATCTTCATGCTCAATTACAATTTTACGCTGAAATCCGACTTTTAAAGTTTTTTGCCGTGGTTGTTCATGCTACTGAATGACTCACATGTACATAAGAAGAATGTTTACGGCTCAACACAATGCATTGTTTATGGAATTAATAATGGATGTCTCCATCTAAAGTCATTCAGCCATGAGAGTCGACAGCATCGTCACAACATCATAATAACACAAATGAAGCTAATAAAAAGAAAACAGCCTTTAGGGGAGCATTGACCGGAACTTCTGAAGAGAAGTGTGTTTAAATGTGGAGTCGGGACTAAGCGTGGTGGGATTGTGATGTGATGCGCTTCAGTGACACAGACTTCTTTCATAATTTCATAATCAAAACACTCCTCAAATATATGAATGTCTCCGGCGGATAAAGAAAATCGGTTAGTGGAAGCGGACCAGTGGAGTCGATGCATTCACTGATTTAAAACAAGGTCATATTTTTGAGGTTTTGTTGCTGTGAACGAGCTGGATCGAGCCATCGACAGATTTCTCAGTGCTTTTCAAGTAACAACCACTAAAAAAAGATATTTTCCAAATATTTTATTAAATCAATTTTCCTGAAGCCATGGAGTGACCTGGACAGGTTACCAGTCCATCAGAGAAACACGCAAAACAAACAAGCCAGTGCTTACACCTTCTCATCTAGGAAAGAGGTATTTTAGAAGTTTATTCTTGGAAGTAAAAGACTTGTATTTGACCACCCACCTTTAATCACTGGGCAATTTTCAAATCTAAACCATTGGAAACATGGGAACTAAATAAATGTCACAAAAGGAAAGTGCTTAGACATTTTAAGAGCGAATTGAAGACCTGCACAATTTCTAACATCAGTGTTCAGAGTCACATGCTTCATAATGAATCATTTAAGGAGCAGTATTAAGTGTTTTCCAGCCACATTGTGCCATTTTATTGCATAATCAAGTCACTGCGTCAACTTCAGTTGTTATGAAAATGCTACTTGTATCAACTATGACTAAGGAGAAATTTTACTTCTGGATTTAACACATTGAAACTGGACCTCTATCTCTTTGAAAACTCCTGCTCTTTCTGAATCTCCGCCTTCAGGAAGTCATCACAACATGGCTCCTCTATTGAACCTTTAACAAAGTTTTTACCAGCGTATCACTGAGAAGTAGCTCCTATAATGAGCTCAGCTGATGTTCCATCAGGTGTTTGCTAATTGTTGCTGGCTAGTCTACAGGAACTGAGTGGGAGAGTCATGGGAGAGGGTTGCTCTGTGAGGCAGAAGCTCGGAAACTTGAAATCTTGGAAACTGCTGCTCTGAGGCTGAGCTGCGCCTTGAAGGCGGAGCTCAGCCTCTAAGCGAGCCTTTAAGCGAGAAATATTAGCTTTAGCTGCTAGCTTCAGCACACATTTTTAAAATTATGTTTTTAGATTTTATCGTTTCAGTCAAAAACACTCATGTTTTCACTCACTTTGCAGCAGTGAGCAAGAGTTTGAAACTGCTGACATATGCCTGAAATATTTCCCAAAAGTTTGTTCTTTTTTGTTGTTGTTGTTCTTGTTGCTGTGACAAAGGCTGTAAACACACACAGTGTGTTTGGAGCATAGATAATAAGACTGCACCAGACTGCATTATCCTCAGTAAAAAAAACTAGCCAGAATAATGGTATGCCTGAAGAAACCAGAGGATCGGGAGGCTTAGCAGAGCTACAGGCTAACAAGCCTCCTCCAGAAGGAGCTCAGGCTGACGAAGGGTTAGCATTCTGGCTGACATTTCTACCTGCTACTCTAGGACAGTGGGGAACAGACCTAATGTAATGAACACCTTAATACCACTAAAAATAGAAAATAAGTGGATTAACATGATTAAGTTATGATTTGGTGACAGAATCAGTTTTACAAGTCAAATGAAAAAGGTCATGTTGGGTGTTTAGTTTTATTCCACTGTGACTTTGTTTGTCTAATTTAGTTAGTTTTAGTCCATTTATAAAAACGGGTCCGCTTGTTTTTATTCATTGTTAGTTAAATATTGTTTCATTTCAGTTTAGTTTTTATTAGTAGTAGTTTTAGTTTTTTCATACTTTGGTTCATTTTTAGGTGCAGAATTCAAAAAGGTCAAAGTATCATATTGTTATTGTGATACGGAACAGAAAATACCATTTTCAAAAAATGGATTCGATTACTGTTGAACAACATCTGACTGGTGTTTTCTAGCAACTTTTGCTGTCGCCGTTTAGAGGACTAGCGCCACCAGGAGGCTTATGGAGAACAGAAAATTTCATCAGTTCAAATAAATAGATTCACAAACACAAAAATGGAGAATATTACACATATAATGTTTTAGTTAATTTTATGAATGCGTTATATTAGCTATAGTTTTCTACGTTTTCATTTATTTCAATTAATGAAAATGTTTTTTCAATTTCAGTTTTCCTTATTTCATTAGTTTTAGTTAACTATGATGACATAAATGTCCTTTTAAACATGCAAAGCATGTAAAAAGTGATCATCTTCTTCTTTTCTTTTATAAAATGCTCTATGTATATTCATAGTGGTGCATGCATCGTTTCATATCCACAATATGCCGACGTAAAGGGGCCACATGCAATAATCAGACAAGCAGGTGGCTGAAAAGTTGGTGGAAAATATATTTTTAGTCGTTGAACCATAGCCTCACATTGTCCAGGCACTGTCTGACTACAGTTACCATGGTTACCTCTGAAACTTTGTACAAAATGCATTTACCTCTTACATAAAACAATGGCATACGAGGATGAGGAAATCCAACCAGGGGTTGAGTTCCTGTCTGGAGAAGTTTTTAAACTTTTAAAAAACAGATGCATAACATAAATGAATTAGTTGAAACAGATCTAACATAAAATGCCTTCTTTAGTTTCTTGGACAACTTTGAACCGAAACATTTACTAAGTGTGGGATTTAAATGCAGGTTTCTGAGCCTCCATGTGTTCTGTCATATTTTTTTTAACAAACAACGGATGTCAGCCCCCAGCTAATTAACCCCCACCTACACAACGTCCAGCAGAACTCTGGCTTCTAGTAGATGACTGAGACAATCAAGCTGGGCCAACTGGTGCCACACACACACACACACACACACACACACCCACACACCCACACACACACGCACGCACACACACACACACACACACACAATTAACTGTTTGTTCTTGAACTGCCTCTGCTTTATGACACTCAGGACACACACAGCCTTCAGTAGAGAAAATGAAATACTGGACTTTAAGAAGTCAGAACACTTTATGTTACAGAAAACATTAGCATGTTCAATAACCTTAGTGAAAAGTCCTAGATATTTTTATTTCAATGAGAAAGAGCAGAAAGTGGTATCTTCTGTTGAGTATTAATTATCCAATTGAAGTATACATAATCACAATAATACTCTGACCTTTATGAATTCTGCAACTATTGCTATACTAATAGAACTAAAAGAAACTCAACTAAAACTAAGCAATATTTAACTAATAACAACTACGGTAGCTAAAGCTAGCAAACACACTCTAAAAACTAATTAATACTAACTCAATTAGACAAAAAGTTACAACAAAATAAACTTAAACTATAATGAAAAACACAAAACTACTGTAACCCTGACCTCTCCACACCTGCACAGATGTATTCATTCATGCAAAAGGAGCCGCAAACGAGTACAGAGTACACAGAAATTACTATCGTTTTCAGAAGCCTGTCATTTATGTTTTATATAATGCTTTTTTATTTATCTTATTTAGTATTCTAATTTTCCATTTATTATTTTTAGTATTTTTTTTAATTATTTTTATGCCTCAATCAGCAAAATTACAAGAAACAAAGGCTTGAAATATGTCTATCTGTGATGAATCTATGAGTTTCCCTTTCTGAAATAAGTGAGGATACAATCTGTAAGTTTTTAACAACATTCTGTCTCTTCAGATGTATTCATATGAAGATTTTTTTCTCGTCCTTCATGGAAAAGAAAAGAATTTGAAGCTAAGGACAGAGAGCAAGGAACATTTCTCAAAACCCGCACTGTGAAAAACAACCACACTGCAAGCTGCATGTATAAAATTACAGCTGCTCCAAGGACAAAACCCAAAGGAGAATAACAAAAGGAACATGAAATATTGTTCTGTTTGGAATTTGACAGGGTTTGTTAATGGAAGCTGGCAAAATATATTGGATTGTTAATTTAAAAAAATAATGAAAAGGGAACAAGTGGGAAATCTATTGTAACATTGCTTTTGTCATCAGAACTGAAATTGTTTCCCCCTTTAATTACTGACTTTGAGAAAATTCCAATTCATCTTCCAAAACAAATATTTTTTTTACAGTGCTTGTCAGATTCTTCTGTTTGCCTTTGCTCTGCACCTTCCACTCAATATATGTGTCTAAAATTCATCTCCTTCGCCACAGACAGATTTGTTTTCTTTCTTCAAAATATTCGCCAAGAACATTCTCCTCATCTCAACATGTGGACATTTAAAACATCTGGTTCACATCTGTTCAAACAGGTGCAGGTCTTTCCCTGAATATGTTCGTCTTGTGTTGGTTACATATCTGTTAAAAGTCTCGCAAAAAGTATTAAGTCAAGTTCACGTTAAAGTTTGTGGCGCTACACCTGCTAACTTCAAAATATTTTATTGGGCTTTTATACAACCCAAAATGGTTCATAAATATGAAACGCTTAGATGGGTTTATGCTAAGCAAGTATGAGCAGATAACAACAAAGACAATGGCGGACAGCACGGAGCTACTTAACCTATTTATTCCTGATAAGAATGGTTGTTACAGCCCTGCGTTCCTGTCAGACGGAGAGAAGAAACTGTTTACAATGAGGTGGAAGCGATTGGTCAAAAGCCATTTGCGTTCAATGACATCCAAAAATCACAGCGCCGTCTAGTGGCCTGGCAGGACAACTACAGCTGACTCAGGTAAGTGGACGGTGCTTGTCTAAACGTGGAACTTTGTCCCAATCCACATCAGAAAATACCGGCAGTTTCATGGCAGCAGTCTCGTGTTAACATAGCAGTGAAACTTCTTCCTCCCTCCCCAACCCCTCCATGCGTGGCGTGAAGTATTCCACGCAGAGTAATAGGAACTGTAACGCTGTAGCGTTAGTTCTAAGCATGAACGGGAAGACAGATGGCATTGTGAATGTTCCGCTGTTTGTGTGGGAAATATTTCAGTGTGTTTTTAGAGGCGTCGTTGTCAGTTGCTATAGCAACGAGTCTGTATGTAGCCTAGCCAATGCAGAGAGCGAGAAAGACGTGGCTTTGAGATCCACTTCAAGGCTTTTCCCTTTGCTGTGGAGCACAGCACGAAATTTAATAATACCTCAATTTCCAAGTTTCATTGAGTTAACGGAATGATTCTACCACAGGAGGAACATTCTGCCATCCACTGGCAGCCAGTGCAGTTAGCGAGAGGTTGATCTATCCCAGGTGAGGCCCAGGTAGCTGCTGCCTCACCTGCTGCGCTTCCGAGCATTTGAATAGGAAAATGCAAAAATTCTGCGATTTTAAAGAAAAAATCATCAAAATTGGTTAAGCTAAATAAAAAATAAAAACTCCCTTTGGTTTGCAGTACAAACCAAAGGGAGTTTTTATTTTCGGGTGGTTAAACTTTAACATAATTCCTAATTTTATTCAGTTTTATTTATTTATTTATTTATTGTTTTATAAGTCCCTATATTAGGTCAAGTCAAAAAAGGCTTTAAATCTGACGTATTTATTGAAAATATTTACACTTTATTGAATTGTCCTGAATTATTTTTTACTAATTGTTTTTATGTTATATATTCAAGTTGCGCCGCTAAAATCTGGATATATTTTAGGTTGTTTGTTTGTGTTGAGGTTTTTCACGTCTTTGTTCAGTTCCGTTGGTTTTCATGTATGTGTTGTGAATACAACATGTATACGTCGTGGTATCATTCCAAGTTGATTGTATATATTATTTTAAATTTAAATAAAAAATTTTAAAAAAACTTCGTGATAGGCCTTGATTTAAAGACTGTGTATATAAATTGGACTGTCTGTAAAATACCGTCCACTGTACCATACAGCTACAGCCACCCCTGCTTTCTTTCTTTCTGCACCGTCTAAAATGCTTAGGATCTCTCCTGGATGTTGTGAACAAATTTCATTTGCTTGTAGAGAATGAATTGATTTGGTTACATGGGTGGGTACTTTCCAAGAAAGACAGCATATTATGGGCAGGGGAACATCTCAAATAGGAAATGAAATAAACAAGAAGATATCTTATGACAGGGTGATGACTTAATCTACCCATTATGAGACTAAGCCCCCTGTTTAATCCATTTGTGTGCTTTTGTTTCTTTTTCCTGCATGGAGACCTTTGTTCATATGAAAGAAAAGATGACATGAATGAGGTTTTGTGGGCTGTTTGTCATTAGTATTGATTCTATTCTGTGGATACAGATATGGAGCCTGTTTGAATTGTACACTGACAACAGCTCCAGTCAATAAAGAGGCAGAACACAGGTCAATAAGAGGTAAGCTATTACCACAAAAGAAGTACGCGAACAACAGACCAGGTGGTTTCACCGACACTGCATCATTGTTACGGTTGACAGTCACCGAGTCAAACCGCATTATCTGTCAGTCACTAAAATATCGCTGTCAATACGTCAATCCTAGGTCAGAAACGGTCTGTTTAAAAAAAAATCAACATGCACAGGATCAGACAAATACTGATTGAAATTCTCTCTTTGGATTGAAAAGCAGCATGTCTCCATCTCATCCCCAGATGAGGAGACGGGTCTGCAGGTGCATCAGGTAACTCGCCCTCCAGGCTTCAACGCCAACCGGCGCCGCAGCAGAGCCGTGCTCTATCAGCTGTCAGGACACCTGCAGAAACAAGACAAGAGCAAGCTCAAGATCAACAATGTGAGTTTCCCAGCGTCGGCGTGGATGAATCTCTGCTGCTTTGTTGAGAGGAAAAGAATCTAAAGCTGGGTGGAAACCAGTCAAAAAGGCGAACGTGCTCTCCTGCAGTTAGAAAACTTTTTGACCTCAATCCAAAATATTTTCTAGAAGTTGCGGAGACTTGGGTAAGATGAGGCATTGTTTATATTTGGGATCATTAGATGAAGGTAGCCTTTGTTTAGTTTGGTCGCTAACTAACGCTGCCTTCATCTACTGGCTCAACTAACCTCAAAACTACTGTTTCAACTTTATTTGTTCCCACACCTAAAAGTCTACACTTTTATCTTCTACTTATGACCTCATGTCGTAGCTCATACATAGCACAATTGATATATGAAACAAATTTAAATATATCCATTATGATCTAAACACTGTTCTTATGAAGCTCATGATAGACTAAATTCCCTTTGAATAGAAAGGAAAAAAATCGTTTTTAAGAAATTAAAGTCAGACAAATTACCCAGGAGGGTCTACTTTCACTAATTTCATTAAATGATGCCTTCCTCCTAACTATTTGGTCACATCATCAGTGATTTTTTCACTATTTCTTAGAAACAAGGGGGTGGCTTGACATACATGTAGCTTACCCTACAGCATCATGTTTCTAAATTTAAAAATATATCAGAGTTTTGGCCCTTTTCTATGTTTTGAAAATTAGAAAAATCCAAACATCCTTTGAGCATAGTGGATAAAAATCCCACATGAAGAAAACATTCCTTCATACAGAAACTATCAATTAATGCCTCCACCAGCAGAACTCACTCATTGTTCTGTAAGAGTTTTCCAGCTCACAGAGAGAGGCATCTTTTTAAACAATCTCTCTAGGCTGAGACATCAGTAACTGCGTTTCCATTACAAGTGTGAGCAAAACGTTGTCAAAAAACCCACAATTTTGCAATCACGATGTTTCCATTAAATAAGAAACAATTCAAATCAAGTGTGAATAAGTTTGTTCACTCAATAAATCATTTGAAAATATGCAGCCCCATCAGCCTCCAACCACTTCCTGTCTTCATCTTCATCTTTTCTGACAGTAGTAACATGTGGTTGTTGATCATGCGACTTGTGTGATTTGAAAAAAGCATTCCCATCGTAGTTTTACAAAATGGAAAAATTTTAATTCGTCCAAAAAAAATAAAACCCACCTCATGTTTCCATTAAGCAAATTTAATTTCGAAATGTCAAATTGCCCAATTACAGTATATGCTCGATGTAAATGCAGCTATTGTTGTTATTTTTGCTTAAAACGTTCAAGCATGGAATAATAATAATATATACGTATATAGTATATATAATAATAAAATATAATAATAATTTAATAAACTTACAACATCCATGGGGGGGAAAACATCATGATATGATAGTCTACATTCTCATCCTTTGGTTTCTATGACACCCAGTAGGAATACTTGTTACCAAATAGCCTAAATTGTTTCCATCTATTGGTTGTTATGGAGATAAATAGAAAGAGAGCGGCTCCACTTGCCCCATTGTTCAGACTTACATAAATATTAATAATTATTTGGCAATGTGGAAAGTGCCATAGGCTTCCTGGTTCCAGCTGACTCCTGCAGCCTCGTCTTCAGCACGAGTCGCTGTTGCATTATGGGTTGTGTAGATGGTGTGGTTGGTGTGGTTGCCATATAACCTACTGGTGGGCCATCATTAATACTAGAATTATGAAATGATCAGTATTGTTTCGAGCTGCATGTGGCTAGCAGCCTTGAGCTTCACATTCTCTAAATATGTTTGAATTGAATTTGGAACCTGACAGAACAGGAAACAGGTCAGGTACACAACTAGAACCAAGACAAAGTCAGGAAGTTACCAAATAAATGCAGTTCAAACAGTTTCCAACCAGGAAGAACTCTGTTCATATTATCCATTATCCTTCCTTAAAACAAGATTCTCTTTAAACTCTGGGAGACACTTAAGAAATTCAAGGACAATCTGTATTTATCTTGCTAATATATGTCTACTATCCTTCAGAGTTGATCAATTTTATCTTTCAAAATATAGAACTAATGTTTGCTAATAAAATATGACTAACTCAACCAGTAATCTGTAATCTTGTTTTTCTAAGTAAAACGAAAAGATTGGTTTTCCATTATGTTCATCTCATTAGGCAAGGCTCTCTGTCGTAGAGAAGGAAGGGAGTCAGAATCTAGAAATACATTTTTTATTTGGAGGAAAACATGGAGGAATTGTTAATACCATAGTTATTAGCGTGTCCTGTGTAAAAGTTTCCATTGTCCCAGATCTGAAATGTCCTCCTCATGCGCTGTTGTTTTGTTTCTGCCGAATTCTAAATCTGGCTCTGTTCTCATCAAACAGGCAAAAGAAAAGCTTTTTCACTCAGTTTTCATTTGCATTTCTATTCTTCACTGAGAATGAAGAAAATGTCTGAGATTTTCCTGCTTAACATAAAGCTCTTTTTACACTTATATTCAACAATGCTCTCTGGGAAATAAGAGCTTTTTTCATGGCAAAGTCTTTGCCAGTCTACTCCATCTGTCTAATCACTAACAGGTATAAGGGAATAAATATTTCCTAATTAAACAATAAGAATCAAATAAATGCTGTGACACCTGAAGAACTGAAGACGTCCAGTAATTAGATTATGTCCTCGTTTCTTTACGCGTGGTATTAGACGCTGGAGGACATCATTTAGTCAGAGATATTAAAATGCTTTTCTTCGGGATTCATTCGTCTCTCAGCCAAATTAAAATCTCTTAAACCTTCAACAACTCTTCGTTCAGACTGAGAGGCAGCAGAAGATAAAATATCCAAACACAAGAAGGCAAGATGAACTCTAGTTTCAGAGCAGAAACTCGTTTTTTTTTTTGTGTGAGTTTTTTTGTTTTCTTCTTGCATGAGTTGTCGGTGTGCTCCAGTGCAGCCAGCAGCTCTAACCCCAACAGATGGTCTGCAGGACATGAGGAGTTTTTTCACATCTGGCTGAGTCCAGGTGGAAAGAACTTCACATTTTGCTGACTCGGGTGATAAAGACACTGGCAGAACTCTGTGCAGTTTGCTGCTGCTGAAATGTCCACCCTGGTTCTCATCTTCCTCGGTATTCAGTGGAGTTTGTGGTTAACTGTGACTGCAAGTCATTAATCCTTCCTGAGGTGTTTTGATAAAAAAAAAAAACTTGGCCGGAAATCTCCACTTTGTTCTGAACGAAACACAGAAGAGGTTCTGTGGTTTGCTCTGATTCAATTTTTCAAAACAAACTCTGTGTTGCTGCTATGTTTCTCTTTGTTTGGGAGAGAAAATGCTTTCTGTTAGCATGACAGCGCTAAAACCATATTTGGCGATGCTCTGTGTAATTGTCCTATCAATAACTGTGGAGTCTTAGATGGAGATCTAGAGGCTTTCTGCAGTTTATCTGGACCATTGGACAGTCAGACCCTGCTGTGAATCTGCTGGGACATTTACGTTTGGGAACATTGCACCTCTCTGGAAAGATTTGCTGTTGATTATAAATATTTCTCTATTTAGAATGAATTTTTCTTTGAAATGTAATGGGAAAACTTGAAAAGTGCTTTTTATTGAAGTTCTCTTTGTAATATTAAAAATCAGAATGTGAATTATTTTTGTGAACTAATGTGAATTAGTGTTGCACAGTGGATCCCCCACTTTGTCTGATAGAGGGTCATGGAGGGATTTGAGGGAGCAATAAAAATAAATACAAAACTTCTTAAGTGAGGTTTTATTGGCTGGTGGCAGTGGATCTGAAGCATGGTGGCAGTGATGCAGGATATTTATGATGTAGCCATGCGCACTGATGAGATGCTATCATCCTCCAACCACTTCCTGTTGTCTTCTTCTTCATGGTTTGCTCCAGTAGCAACATCCGGTTGTTGATCAGGTGACTCGTGATGCAAAAAACAGTGCTTCCATTGCAGTTTTGCGTAGTAAATAAAGTTTTATATGGCTTTTTAAAAAGCACCAAAACTTTTTATCAAAAAACAAGACTTTTTTTTCTGAAATTGGTATATATCCATTAAATGTTTTTTTTTTTTTTTTTTACCAAATGTCAAATTACAATGGAAATGCTGCTATTGTTAATTTGAGCAAATCTGATATTTACTGGGAGAAAATTTGTTGAATTGTTTATATTTGATGCAAAAACAATGTACATATTGACACATTGATCATAATCACAAGATTCCTTCTACAAGTTACGAATGCAGATAAAATGAAAGAAATGGTGAACACAGTTTAACAGAAAACAGCAGCAGAAGACTTCCTGTCTTCTGACGACTTTCGTAGGCAACATCCAAGGCTAAGGTAACCTTTTTTTACAAAGTGTTTCCTCATCACCAAAATCAACAGGTGAAGGTGAGGCAGCGCTCCATCAAGACTCCAGCACTTTCTCTGCCTTCACTTGACGGAGTTTAAACCACAAGGACAGCAAGACAGAACATTTAGCAACTTCAAACTTTTTAAACCCTGGGTATACTTTGATCCCGGTATCTTCTGCCGCCTCTCAGTCGGTGTAATTCAAACTGCTATAACCAGCAAATGTAGTCTCAAAGGCAAAAAAATATAGGATAACAATAACATGCGGCCCAGATCTGAAAGGGTTTAGAAAATCTCATTCTAAAATATTAGGCTGAACACTTTATCTCTATACTAAATGAGGACAAATCATGCAGTCTTAATTTTAGAAAAAGATTGTGTTTTGTATAATTCCCACAATTCTAGAGTTTTTGAGATGTGCTTAGATTTTTACAAGCTTTTTTGTAAATATAAGAGAGCTGCATACTATTTTTATCCTGTTTTTGTTTGGTTTGGGGTTTTTTCAGAACACATAAAAATCAGATGGGGTTTTAGTTTCTATTTGTATGGAAATGCTGAAAGTTGGAAGTTGTTTGAAGACACCAGCAGAGGCCTTTTCCCAAAGTATTTGACCTAATTTGTTCTGTGCTTTATACAAACTCATGATTAAATCCAACGGAAATGACTGGGTGTGTTTTTGGCAGCCGTATAACAGAAAGAAATTCACTTTCCATTGCTGATCAACTTTTGGAAATAAAACTTGTGAGCAGGAAGTAAAAGAGGCGACT
This sequence comes from Xiphophorus maculatus, assembly GCF_002775205.1. Lineage (NCBI taxonomy): Eukaryota > Metazoa > Chordata > Actinopteri > Cyprinodontiformes > Poeciliidae > Xiphophorus > Xiphophorus maculatus. The sequence goes on along the minus strand of NC_036449.1, from coordinate 3,192,141 downwards.
CGAGGCCCTGACGTGATGTTGCCGTTAACAACCGTGTTCCTTTGATCCGATACAGAACATGTTTGGGCAGAAACCTCCGATCCCAGAGTACAAAGTAGCAGCCATCCAGAAATCCCGCTTCATCCTGCTCCACTATGGCACCTTCAAGGCCGGCTGGGACTGGCTGATTCTGCTGGCGACCTTCTACGTGGCCGTCACCGTTCCCTACAACGTCTGCTTCAGTGGAGGGCGGGACGAAGGCGGCGCCTCGAGAAGTCCACCCAGTGTCAGCGACATCCTGGTGGAGATCCTTTTCATTTTAGGTGAGAATCAACTCAATAAAAAATATATATATATTTAAATATACAGTATATATATATAGTTATAACTAGATCATTTTTAAGAGGTCAATAACAAATGAAATGAATAACTCGCTCATGTTGTTTATCTCCTACAGATTTAGTTTGATTTGTCACTTTCAGCAACACAGCAGTTTAAAGCCTTTGACATGATAAAAACACAAAAATACAAAGTCATGAAAACACCATAAAGCCACCAATACAGAAAACCAGAAACAGACGTTACATTTTGTCAAGTGCCATCATCAAAATGATCAACTGCACATTAAATATATTGGTCAATGTTCCAGTGAAGATGTGGTAACGTGATTTTCAACGAGCGAATAGATAAACCTTTGCAGCCGTGGGTCTGATCACAGGGGTGAGCAGCTGCTGAGCCGGGCTGCAGGTCTGGGTCGTGTTCAGCAATTAGCCAGAGCCAAACGTCACAAGACTTTACTGAGTTTTCTTCCCAGCAAACTGTGTGTGTCGAGTAATGCTAAAGCTAAATGATGATTAGTTGATCTATGCCAGTATATCATATTAAGGCCAATAAGAAGAATACTAATGTTAGGTTTTTATACCCTTTGCTAGTTAGTTAATGCCAGGAATAAACCTAATCCTCTTTCATTTCTGTGCAGAAGTTTTGCTCACTGTTGCTTTCCTCGGATTTAAAGGGAATCTTTATTTCTGCAATAGAAAGAGCAAAAAGTCAAGGAGGAGACATTAGAGCAGAGTCCAGCAGCAGGACGATGTTTCAGGATCTTCTCAGGTAAAGAGGGATTAGGACTTTCTGAGAAAAAGAGATCTGTTGCCAGCGTTTCTACAGATAGTTCAGAAAAAATCATTCACATTCCAACATGATCAATAATATAAAGCAATATTGTCAAAAAGTATAGAACAGTCAATGCAACTGTACTGAAAATTTCAACAGTTAACAACAAATGAAATGAACACAAGGAAGCAATAATGATCTGATGTAAGGTGGAATAAGAAGTATTCCACCTTTACTTATATTTAAGTAAATAAATTTGCTTAATGGAAATGCAGTTAAGAAAGTTTAGAAAAGTTTGAGTTTACACTTTAGTTTTTATACTTTCCTCTGCCTGCATAGTTCCAGGAATTTTATTTCAGCGTTGGTGTAGTGAGCAGTAAAAGGAAGCAACATGAACCGTTAGATTCTAGCTGATATGAAACCGGTTGGCAGAAAGTTGTTGGTCGTTGTGTTAGCCTCCTGCCGGTTGGAGGTCAGCCAATAATCCTCCATCTCCAAAACCTGTAAAGCTTTTTAATGATGCATGATGCAGTAAGACGATATGAGCCATTTACATCAGGCCATTACTTCTCACTGCCGACTCTTTTTCCAAGAAACCTACATGCCTCTTTGTTCCTGTTGGTGTAACTGCGAGCGTGAGATCTCTTCAGCGCACAATTAGTTTTATTGGAATGTTCACCGTTGGATTTATGGAAACCAACTGTGGCAAAATAGCAAAAAAAGAGTATAAAGTCCTGATCAGAGGTGTGTTATTGTTACCTCTCGGTATGGTAACATGTCCGTAAAAGTTTTTACTAAATGATCTAAAGCTGATGTGTTCTTGAACTCTTGCTTCGGTATATTGTTCTTTTAGTTAATATTAATTTTGATCAAAGAAAATATCTGGAAAAACTAACAAGTTTCTCTCTCACATAGCTCCAGTGGACTCATACTTCATCTGAAGTGCGGAAATCGACTGAGTTTCCATTAACTCTGATGGTCTTAGGAAAATGTCACAGTCTGACAGCAGGGCTGCGATTTTACAAAACAAATCTTGTAAAATCGCACGCAGGGTCAGTACGACCCCGCTGGACTGCGCGATGTGCGAAAAAGCTTGTGAGTTTCTGAGTGACCCTCGTCTCTTAAGACAGTGGGAGGGCTATAAAATTGGGCAAATTGAAATTACGTAAATAAATTTGCTTAATGGAAATGCGGTAATTTTGAAAAAATCCACGCTTTTCAATAAAAAGCTTTTGTGTTGGAAGGAGGGGGTTTTTCAGCCGTATCAGAATAGATCTATTTAGCAAAACTGCAATGGAAACACTGTTTTTGCATCACGCGAGTAACACGTTCTGATGTTACTGCAGGAGGAGCCATGTTGTGATGACTTTCTGAATTCATCACAATTCTATCTTGAGGAGTGGTGAAATCAATAATAATAATAATACATAAAATAAAAACATTTAATGAAATATTTATGGTGGTGTTTGTTCATATCTGAGGTCACATTCACTCAACCCATAACTTACGATAAATTCAAAATAGTGCACAGAATTCTTACTTTAAAAACGCATTGAGGATGAATATTCAACTTGAGTCTGAGCTCATATAAATCACTAAAAGCTCAAACGTGGCAGCTATGTTGCTGAAGAGAATAAGTACACACTGCACCAGAACTGCTCCAACACCCTCTGGCTTTCATCCTAATGAGGGCTTGCTGACGCTGGCGTTCGTACAGAAATAATGGAAAAGTTTCAAATAAATAAAAGTTTGTGTAAAAACAGAACATACACTTTTTTTTTCTGCCTTTGCTTTAACAAATGGAAACCCACAACATAAAGTGTGGGTATAAATTGCAATTAGCATGTGCATATCTCTACACTAAAGCTGAGTCTACACTGAAGGCATCATTATGTAACTTAGATATGCTTAACAAAATCACAACAGTGATGTTTTGCCTGCCTGCCTATCTTCTGAGATATCAGTCAACAGACTCAATGCAGAAACTACAACATTCCTGTCCAGATGCTGATGAATAAAAGCTATTCATACCAAAAAGAAGAAAGATATAAGAGTTTTTGCTGAATGGAAATATAACCACCATACTCATAAAGGTTTGGGCAGCAATGTTGTTCCAGTTTGTCTTTTACATGAATACTTCTAGCTATACATTCAGCTATGATCAAAATAAAGAAAGATAAATATTCTGAGCTGTTGTTCACAGCTCCAACTTGAAGAACTATTTTTCAATCATTCATCACACATACAGTATATATTGGTCATGAAGTCATTTACCAATGAGCATATGAGTTATGTAATCATGCGATATTTGCTACCATGCAGTAACATGTTTGTTATGACAGGAAAGTGAGGCTGAATGTGACATATTTAGACTGTCACACAGAAGCTCCATGTTATTGATTTTTGTCTGGCATGCAGACGAATAAAATCTTCACTTATGCAAATAAAAATAATATTTGATGTTTTTTATTAATATTATTTAAAGAAGCATGACAGAATACATGAAACTCCAATCTTTTAGTTGACGGTAAATTGCGAATAAAACTTCCTAGTGTTGAGAAACCAGACATATTTCCTACCTGTCGCTAGTTGTTTTCTCGTCTCCCCAGGTCCGTTAATGTCGTGTGTAAAAGTGAAAAAACAAAGACAACAGTTACTGTTAAACTTCACAATCATCCAGAATTTAATTCAAACAATCAAAATGCATAAAATCATATCAACAGCTTATCATAATCATCGGAAACCAAAGCCACAAAGAAGAAATTAATTACCTTAGAAAAATAGAAAAATGGAAAAATACGAAGACGCCTTCAGAGACACTGTGTGGCAGTTAAGACAGTTCCACCCCAGTGATCTGACTAGCTGTTGTAACTCAATTACTTTTATATCAAGCCGTGTTTCTATAGTCTGATGCGTTCTAACGTACAGTTTAGAGGTGGTCTCAAACAGCCCGTAAGGACGTGTTGCTGTTTGTACACCAGAGACACTTTCCCAGGGTACGAACATTTCATGTGTTCATTTCATACAGAAACATTTCACTAAAAGAAAGCGAGACCAAAGTTTATCAGCTATCCATGCTTTTCATCCCTTCAAACTGCCTCAAACTGGTAGTGAACTGCAAAGAACTCTCCTGACTTCTCCTCTGACCCAGTGCATCAAACAGCAGATTTTGATGATAAAAATTAGAACACGTTTCATATAATATCCTCAAGCTCTGATAAAACAGACATGAGCAGTTTCAACACCAAAACATCTGTTGCACTCAATATTTTCTGATTAGTTTTCAACTTCCTTAGTTATAACGAACTAAAACAATTTCCAGATGAATATACGACTTCTACACTCTTAAGAATGTGATCTAATATAAAAACTACTGATTAGACTCATTTTAATCAGATCATTATATCTAAGAAAAATGTTCTACTGATTAAGTTATATATTGATTAAACTATGAATCTAAATCTAACCTAAACTGAGGCCTACTCAACAAAATCATGATCCGTCTAATATTTCAACATGCGCTAAAGTTAAACATTAAAACTAGCATAATTAAACTAATATTTCCAACACTAGATATTGAAAGTTCCGGTTGTTATGGATAAATGGGCAAATATATATTTACTCACAGGACAGTTAAAGAACTGCGTACAATTAAAATAAGCAAAAATATTCAGGCGTAGATTTTAAATTTCGGACATAAAAGGTCAACAGAATGCTGCTTCATTGTTAGCATGTATCTGTTTTCTTAACAGCATGTTGTTGTTGTCCTCAGACATCGTGTTGAACTTTCGTACGACCTTTGTGAGCACGTCGGGTCAGGTGGTCTACGACGCCCGCTCCATCTGTGTCCACTACGTCACCACCTGGCTCTTTGTTGACCTTGTCGCTGCCCTGCCCTTTGACCTGCTTTATGCTTTCAATGTCACTGTGGTGAGTTCACTTGTGTAACCAGGACCTCTACAAATATTATTTTTTTTGTAGAGATTATCAAGGCAATTTCTTGACTATTATTTAATTTGTGTAAAATGACTGGATCATCCTTTCTTTCATATTCCTGTTGTACACAATCACATTTACTCTCTAATTAGTTTGGCTCACCTGCAAAGAATTCTAAAAGGTAATGAACCGAGGGCTAAATTAGTTCAGCTAAATGCTAACTGACTCATTGTTCAGTTTTATTAGAAGCTGAAAAACGTTGGATTCTCTATCAACAACAAATTTAGAGATCCAGCTGATAGATAAATGAAATAGTTGTCATTCTTCTGCTTTAGAACAATTGTTTGTTTTTCAGACTGACCTTTTGACCTCTCGTTGTGCCCCTGTGTGCAGAACTTCAGGGTCCACCTGCTGAAGACTGTCCGGCTGCTGCGGCTGCTGCGGCTCCTGCAGAAGCTGGAGCGCTACTCGCAGTACAGCGCCGTGGTTCTGACTCTGCTCATGTCCATGTTTGCCTTGCTGGCCCACTGGATGGCCTGTGTCTGGTACTACATCGGTCGCAAGGAGATCGAAAGCTTGGGCTCCACAGACATCGGTGAGTGGACACTTATACTATCCATGCATGTTTGTTCTTCAGTTCCTTGCAAGAACATATGCATCTTTTGGATGTATTTTATTAGAATTGTATGCGCTTGGCCAATGCTAAACCATATTCTGATGGGGGCGGGGGGAAAATGAGACATGGTTTTCACACATTTTACAAATTTAAAGGGGCAGTGTTATGTATTTTTCAGGTATATGGTGGCATTTTATAGCACAATCAATTAACTATGTTACCTTGAGCTGTTACAAAAGATGTGGCATGTGTGAAATATGGCTTAAAAGAAATTTGACTTTGTAATTTGATGCCTTGAAATTGGGCCTCTGTCTCTTTAAGAAACTCCTGATCTTTCTGAAACTCCACCTACAGGAAGTCATCACAACATGGCTCTTGTATTAACCCTTTAACAACATTTTTACCAGCATTTCACTGAGTAGTAGCTACTAGAATGAGCTCAGCTGATTCTTGGTTCCACCAGGTGTTTGCTAATTGCTGCTGGCTAGTCTGAAGGAACTGATTGGAGACATTATGAGTCAGGAGAGTCTTTGTGAGGCGGAAGCTCAGAAGCTTGGAAACTCAGAGGAAGAGTTTCGTCCTCAAAGGCAGTGCAAGGTCCAATCAGCTGCTTTGCACAGTTGGTTGCCACGGAGACTAAAGGACTTCTCAAACATGACAGAATAAAGGCAACACTCCATGCATGTTTTTGACGAAGGAATAACATTACAACCTGATAAAGCTTTAAAAAATTTGATTTTCCTGCTGAAATGTTGAAAGCTTAATGATGAATGCACCATAAAACGTCTTTCCTGTGCAGCTACAAACTTAAACTGCTTTGACTGAACATAGTTAGCATAAATGCCGTAGGCTGCATAGCAACAAATTAATTGAACATTTTTGGAAAATGCAGAATGGATAATTGTGACATAAAGGACAAATTATATATAAATATTTATAACATTGGAAGCATTTGAATTCTACTTTCTACACTGAAATTCACAGTGTATATGCTTGATGAGTCAACTGGGGGTTTGATTTAATAAGAAGTTAGTTATTCCTATTCCAACTCAATATTACAATTTTATTTTTATGTTGATGTTTATTCCTATTTTTACTTTCTTATCTTATTTTACCCTGCTGACATTTGTTGCTTACATGTTCACAATATAAATTTCATCATCATCATCAAAGCGAGAGCCTCCGCTGCACACTTTAACATCCAGTGTTGTGCAGGATCACAGTTTGAAAAACTGCCTGAAGATCAAATCTGATGAAACTGTTTATGTGCTACAACCTTGAACAGCCCTAACTGAACAGACCCATCATTTTTTTCATAAAATTGGCCAAAAACAGGAAATGATGTGATAATTCGCATGAAAAACACATTGACCAGCAGCACTGGTATTTTTCTTTGTCAGTTTTATTGTAATCACACAAATAATATGTGGGCAATATTCTTTTCCACCACTCATCATTTGTCATTGCTTTTCATCCATTTGTTCTCAAAAGGGGAAAAAAAACTGTTTTATAATTGCATTTCTAATCTTGGTCACATTGAAAGAATGTTAAAGATCTATTCTCTTCTATAGTAAAATCTTGATTTATATATATATATATATATAAGAAAAACTGTCTGAAAAAAACTTTGCTCACATAAATTAAATGAATCTTGACTTATCTTGGCTGTGTTTGCTTGTGCAATTACAAAAACCAAAAACAAAACAAACAAAAACCAGAGAAGCCACAATGTCTGAATGTTTTTCCATGAACTCCTTCCACACACTCCTCCTCTCTGTTGTGCCTGTGTGGAGCAATCACTGGAGAACCGGCCATGCAGACATGACTCAACATATGCATTCTAATCCTGATGCCTGACTAAGTCATCAGTCTTTCATTTTTATTGTTGAGGTCAGAGGGGAAACACAAACCATCAAAAAAGAAAATGCACTCCTACTATATTGTGTTGAACAGCCCAGGGCTGAAGTGCAGCAGTCTGGTGTGTTTCAGCACAAACATTCTAATGTGTGTTCAAGGCACCAGGTGGGGTGTGTTCATTAACCAGACGCAACGCAACGCTTCCGATGCGTTCTTCCTTTAAAGTGAGAATTTGCATTTAATCAATAATAATCATTAAACAGTAACAGGCTGAACACAGGTCTACCACACTGCACACACACAGCAGACACGTTACCGTCTGGTAGTATTTCAGATATTTAAAACAATAACTCGTCGATGACAACACTGGTCAACAGCCAAAAAATTGTTTTAAGGTCATGTTGTTGAGTTGAATCCAAAAGTCACATTGGTTTTCCTCAATCAGGTCAACTTTCTGAACTGTGGAGCAACGTGAGCATAAAAATGCAGGATTTGTTCTGACATCTGGATCGGTTTCCTGAGAATCTGGATCAGTGAGTGATGAGCAGGAGGAGAGATTCCATCAGGACCGAAAAGAGACGGAGAATTTTACACAATGAAGACGTAATGCTCAATTTACATGCACTTGCCCCTAAAAATATTTATTATTGAATTTACAGAAATCCAAGTTTTTAACATTTAATTAAAACACTCTGTTAGAACACAATTTTTTTTTTCTGTCCTAAGATCATTTTTGGATGAGAAATATTAACGGAAATTAATTGATAATGTCACAAAAATATCATCAATTTAGTCAGAAGATCAGATTTCTCTAAACCAAATTAGAATAAAAACCTGACCTTATTCAGAAAAATTGATGTCATGTTTGGCTCCAGTGGTGCAACATAGTCATAATTCAGCTGAAACAACATAGACAACTTCCAAAAAAATATTCTTCGTAACCCAGTGTTATTGACATTGACTGACATGAAAGACTTACATCTTCTACGTTTTTCAGTCATATCGTCCAGCCCTACTTTCTTTTATTGAGTTTTTTGTGTTTGAAAAGGCAGTTGTGGAAAAATACTCCCTTAACATTTTTAGTCTTTTTTTTCCCCCTTTGCCTGCAAAGCATTTCATATCCTTTGTTACTTTTTATTAGGTGTTTTTTGTCCTCCTTCGATGAGCATTGTTTTGTGATTAGTTCAGTCTGGTTTGCATTCCTCCCTAAGGTCCTGCTCAGGTTTGCTTCTCAGCTACATTCGACTTGCTTTAAAGACAAATCAAGAATCTGTAGTTCAAACTTTATAATTCCACAAGCGTCTCTCAGTGGAGAACGTGAAGTCCTGCAGGCGGTGTGAAACCCTGACTCACAGTCTGATGAACATGCACAGACACACAGACAGGGAGTTTCCAAGGGCAAAGGAGCAAACTTTAATCCTTTTGACTGTGACCTCAGGCGACACTCAAACTTTATGTTTCTCTTTTATATTTAGCAGCGACACGAGGAATACGAAAGACGCTGAAAATGAGTTAGTTCTCTGATCTGTGGACTACAGAGTGCCGTGTTTTCCTTTCCTTCTCTGATTTCAGCACAACTTGTCGTATCGTCCTCTCTCTATCTCCCATCTCATCCATTCGCTCCGTCCGATCTGTCATTATCCTTTCAGCGGAGCGGTGGTGTGCCACAGCTCTGCAGTCGGTTCATGTCAGCCGAGCCTCAATTGACCATTCAGAAAGGCCGAGGTAATCCAGGGGACAACAAAGAGCAGCCTGCGGCCTGACCTTTACGTGCCACCAGCTAAGATTCACAATGGAGGACTGATATCAGAGCAAGCATACGCTGGACTGTTCAGTCTGTCAGTCACTGGACAGCATTCTGCTGCTGCTGTGTCTTCACGTCAGTAATTTACAGACTGCAGAGCCGTAGCATGTGGTTGAGAGTTGACTCAGCCAGTGGAGAAGCAATACATCCTGTGTGATATAGGAGACACATCTTGGGATGTGGATGTTGTCCCTTTGAAATACAGATGGAAGTGGCAGGAAGGGTTGGTGCACAGAACTGATTTGACTTTCATCCGCAGGTGGTCACAAGTCATTTTTATTCCAAGCCTCCAATATTTTTGCTACAACTACAGAGTCGAGTCTCACACCCTCGAAAAACTGAAAGAAACATTTTCTCCTCAAATCTGTAACACTTAGGTGACCTCTAACCCAGGCATGACATAATACTCAACAAATCAATTAATCGCATGATAAATTAAAACAAACTCAATTTATAATTTAGTGTTTTTCTCTTTTTCTACCAAAAACATGGATGATAGAAGTCTTCAGTCTTGTGTTTTAGTCTTGACCGGCCCTTATTTTGAAGGATAGTTTTGTTTACAGAGACTACATGATTAATCTTATTCATTTCTGTTTTGTTTATTTATTTTGGATATTTAAAATGTTTTCCAGTTCCAGTGGTATGTTCATCAAAATTGAACATTTATTGATCTGTATGAATGTGTTATTGCTTGAAAATGGTCTCAAAACAACAATATTATCGCTTATCGCGATAATTTCTTGGACAATTTATCGTCCAGCAAAATTTGTTATCATGACAGGCCTGGTCTAACCCGACATCGCTGTAGATTTACATCTGTTAAAGGGACGTTATTGTGCAAAATCAACTTTTTTCAGCTTTACATCATTTTGTAATATTAGTCCCTCATCAAAACATACCTTAAATGTTGTTTTGATTATTTCATGCAAGTTTGAGAAATCATTGAATCTTTCATGGCAACTATTCATCTTCCCTGTGACTGCCCCATTCAGCTCCTGCAGACTAGTCAGCAGCAATTAGCAAACATCTGGTGGAGCTGCACATTTGCTGACCTTATTATAGGAGCTACTTCTCAATGCAACACTGGTAAAAACCTTTGGTAAAGGTTTAATAGAGGAACCATGTTGTAATAAAGGTGGAGTTTCAGAAAGAGCAGGAGTTTCTTAAAGAGACAGAGGCCCAATTTTAAGATGTTAAAATATGAAGTTAAATTTCCTTTAAGACATATTTAATATGTGTATTATCTTTATAGCAATTGAAGATAACATTGAACATTTGAATTTCGTTGTCCTTGTGACAATGACAATAAAGATTTATCTTATCTTATAAATTACTCTATTGTGCTACAAAATGAACACTGCCGCTTTAATAAACAGTTGTCTTTTAACTTTTAATAAAATATGGAATCTATTTTCTAAATCGATATTTAGAACCTTTGTTCTAAATTGTAAATGGACCACATATCTAACTAAGCACTCACTTCATAAACTAAAAACAGCAGCATAAGCTCACTTCAGCAGAGAGCCACATGTCGACAATAACAGGAAAGCACCACAAAAAGCCAGACTGCACTGCAGGAGAGACATTGAAGTGATTTTTATCGTACCTCTAAAAAGGCTGAGAGCTAGACTTAGAAAAAAATCTGGCAACCAGAGAGCGCATGGTGTCTATAGACAGTACATAATTAGATACAAGGTGATAATTAGCTGAGCAAAAATTTAGAGGAAAGACTGGCTGTAAGCTTATCTGACAGAGGTGTAAAAAAGACAGTGTGTTAAATTCCAACAGGAAATGAGCCAACAGAACATGTTGGACCTGAAAGCAATATGTGGAAATTCATATTGGAATAGGCAAGTACTGAACAGATTTCAGTACACAGACAGCTGAGAAAGAAAGTTTACTCCACCTAACTAGAGGAACAGGAGACATCAGCACCATGGACAGAGGCAGACCCAACACAGGACCAAACATGGAGCTTTGAAAACAGCTTCAATTTTTACAACTTTATTTTCCTTGTTTATAGAATAGAATATACTTTATTTATCCCCACGGGGAAATTGCTTATTTGTTGACAAGCTCCCCAGCTCTTAAATATTAATACAAATATAACCATAAGAGATACATTTATAATATATATTTATGCGCCTGAGTTGCAATGCAGAGTGCACTAATTTCACACAGGTGCTGCAAGTGTGCAAAAGTCTTTGTCTGAAACACAATTTCACAAGTGCAGAATTTCTATTAAATAAGATATTAAATTAAGATTGCACGTGAATACATTTATTCACTCAATAAGTCACTAAAAATCATGGCAGTGACAGATGTAAAGAGTTAGATATGTTCATAATTCAGTCATGGCTCTAGAGCTCATCATCTATCAGCCAATCAGAGGAGACATCGGCGTCTTATTCGGCCATTGGAGCAACAAGCTCCCCATATGTGGGAGCGGCTACGTATGCGGCGTTCTGGGGAAATTGTAGTCGGCCATTTTACATTCGCGTTATGAATTTCACACCTTTGAATGATACAGAACTTTTTATTTATGAACTGTGTGATGCTGTGAGACTCTGGTGGAGCCAGAAAAAAACAAAAACAAACCATCATCCTCTTACCACTTCCTGTCATCTTCATTTTCGCCAGTTGTAAAATCCGACTGTTCATCATGTGAGTTCTGTAAATACATCTATTTCAGTACGGCTGAAAAACCTCCTCATCCTAGCTCAAAACTTTTTATCACATGAGTTTTTTTTCCAAATTGATGTGCTTCTGTTAAGATAATTTATTTTGACACTTTCAATTTGTGCAGTTTTATTCTTAATGGGAACACAGCTTCAACCTATACAGCTTAAACCTTTCTTTTAGAAAAGGCAGATATACTCCATGGTATTGTCAGCAAACAGTCTGGATCTCAGTCCAGTTGACAGTCTGTGGTGGAAGCAGTCCAGGCTGCAAAGCTGATCTGTCAGCTGCTGCAGAAAAATGCTGGATCCTGACTGATGAGGCCTGTTGTTTCTCTTAAGCTGAGTTTGTGTCTCAAGGAACTCAGGCTGTCAAAGATGCAAGAGGAAGTGCAGCGAAATGCTCATCTGGATTTACTCTCTAGTTTATGGTTCCATATTTCTCTCCTGCAGCTGGTTTGAAAAAATAAATAAATCACATTATTACCCAAGTCAGACAGGCAGGGTACACTCTGGAGAGGTCAGAAGTCCATCACAGGGCCACACAGGACAAATAGCTGTGCACACACACACACACACACACACACACACCCTCATACCTTAGCATGATTTAGAGATGCCAATTAATCTAACAGCCATGCTTTTGGACTGTGGGATGAAGAAAAAACACATGCACAGTTACCCCCCCCCCCCCCCCCCCCCCCCCCCCCCCCCCCCCACACACACACACACACACACACACGCAGAGAGAGAGAGCAAGAGAAAGAGAGAGAACCTGTAACCCCATGCAGAAAAACTTTCTTCCTCCAATGAAACAGTCATGCCAGCTGTTCCACTGTGCAACACCCGGTTACAGACTGCATTTTTTCATTTTTTAAGGTTTTCCAGGCCAGAATGTTTGGTTATGTAAGGCATTTTGATGTCATTTCTGTGCTTTGTTATATACAAGAGCTTTTACATTAGTGTGATGACAAACCAGCAGTACATTAATCTGACATTAAAAAAAATTCACCTATAAACACATATTACTTCAACAAGAAGTAATATGTGTTTGTATGTACTGTGCATGCTTGGTTTTTTTCATTATTTATAATATTTAGATTTTTGTTGTTGTCATTCTTTGTTTGAAAACCAGTAATATTAATAAAGAAATCTCAGGATGACAGAGTAAAATAATGTAGTGGAGGAAAAAGAAAAGCTTTTCATAAGATTATATTTCCTGTGGCGTCATCATGGGACTCACAAGTTTGGAGCAGCTGAGTGTTCAGAAACAGACAGTATTAATAAAATGTGACAAAAAAAACATTTATTTGATATATTATTATTGTTGTTATTATTATTATTAGAGGTGCACCGATTGCGGTTTTCTGGCCGATCGCCGATCTTTTAAAAAGCTTAACCCGTCGATTCCGATTTTGGCCAATACCAATTTTTTTTGCCTGAAATGTTGCTCAGTATAGCAAGACAATTGTTGAGTTGGCAACAGTGGGATCACTATTGGTAGTTGTAAACATGCAGACAGAACTTGGTGGGCTGGTCTGTCGGTCAAACCTTTCTCACTGGAGAGCACAAGAGGGCAGTGGTTGATTCCTTTGTCTTTGCCAAGCTAGATAAGATCAGTGAATAAGATCGGCTTCATATATAAAAATTGGCCGATCACCAATCTCCCAAAATTAAGTAAATCGGCACTGATAAATTGGTTCACCCCTAATTATTACTCTTGTTATTTGATTTGCTTTGACTTTTGTAACCCATTTATTCAGAGAGTTAGATCTACAAATCTGTTACTTTAAATGGGGAGAGTATTTTAGCAATCAATTATTTTATGTCAAATATTGCTCTTTCAATATTTTTCAATCAGATTATACTTCATTAATCCCAAAAGTGAATAGCAGTTTTACAGAATATGCTTAGTAATTTTATTGATTGTGATTGATTTGTAATCACAATCAATAAGCATAAAACACCCATGTGAATACTTTTTTTTAGGTCCTGTTAATAAATGAACAGGTTTTGTGCAGCTATCGGGCTGATAACCTGATCGGTAATCTGAAAGTCACAGACTGATACCGTCCTCAGTTAAAATCAGTAATCAGTTTTGGTTTTTCCCGTTGTAATCCACAGCTGCTCACGCTTCGGTGAAACAAACTTCCAGTGAGGCCCGTGCGTTCAGAGCTTGGCAGAGGTTAAGTTGCACTAATGACGATGTCATCAGGAAACTACTCAGGTGTTAAATCCTCTGATGCTGACGGTTTAGCAGCTCCGCTGTCACTTCTGCTTATTGATGCTGGCGGGCGAACAAAAGCCCGCTCCCTGGAGGTTTGGCTGCCAGGGATCAATAAATAGACTCATCCACATTGCATTGTGTGATTCTTATCAGAACATCCCTCTACTGTGTTCTGCGGCTGCTGTCACAGACTCCGCTGGGTTTTATTACAGCCTTCATTTACTCACAGATGACAGCATTTTCCTTCTTCCTTTTGTTCCTGTGCACCGAGGACATCTGCTGACTTTATCTAAATGTTTTGCATGTTTCATATTGCTAATCCTGGACGCATGTTCTAGCTCTATTATTATAGCTTTCTGATCCACGCTTAAGTTTTGTCACAATTTGTTATCCTACAACCACAAACTGCATTTATTTACTCAATTTATAGAAATTTATAGGGGCAGTGTTAAGTAAAATGTTTTTGTTTTTTTTTTAGCTTTATGAATGTTATCCACTCATCAAAAGCATACCTGGAGTGTTGCTTTAATCTTTCATGCATGTTTAAGAAATCCCTTAATCTCCATGGTAACCATTCAGCTGCTCAAAACGCCTGTTTGGATGTAGTCCCGCCTTTTATGAAAAATTTTAGAAAATTGCGTATCCTTCCATTTCAGAATTATGCACTACTTTCTGTGCGTCTGTCACATAAAATACAAAACAAAAATTGTTCCAGAGTTATGAATACCTGCACAAAATAAAGAGTTGAAGAGAGAACACATCCTCATTAAGTTGAAATAAATGTTTTTATGCCACTGAATTCCGGTTCAAGTTGAATTTAGCTTGCAACTAATATTTTTTTTCAAAGGTGGCTTTTCATTGTAGAGTAGAAAGAACTGAAAATACTTCATCTGTTTTCACGGAAAAGACTCAGAAATGAATCAAAGTCTTTTATCATGGTGTGCACTGCAAAAACACAAAATATTACCAAGCGTTTTTGTTCTAGCTTCTATTGCAAATATCTTAATGCACTTGAAATAAGACAATATTTACTTGCAAGTAACTTTTCAGCGAGATATAAGAGCTTGTGTTTAGCCGATATATTTTTATATTGATGAAAAGTGGCAGATTATTTCACTTATGAGGAAAATGTCTTGTTTAAAGTGAAATAATCTGCCAGTGCAACTTGTACTTTTTTATCAATATTAAGGAATGATTAACTTAAAGCAAGCCCATTTCTTGCTGAAAAGTTACTTTAAGATAGTTTTTTCTTATTTAAAAGTATATTGAGATATTTCCACTAGAAATGAGACAAATATACTTGGTAAGATTTTGTGTTTTTGCAGTGTGTACAGTATATTTTCCCTTTTCTCCTCACAGGTTGGCTCTATGAATTGGCAAAG
This sequence comes from Xiphophorus maculatus, assembly GCF_002775205.1. Taxonomy (NCBI): domain Eukaryota; kingdom Metazoa; phylum Chordata; class Actinopteri; order Cyprinodontiformes; family Poeciliidae; genus Xiphophorus; species Xiphophorus maculatus. The sequence continues at coordinate 3,176,549 of NC_036449.1, read as the reverse complement.
CGCCTGGGGACCCCGTACTTCATGTCCCCTCTGACCACACAGACCCCACCCACAGTGAGCAGCCTCCCAGCCAACAGCACCCAGTGGAACACGTCGGGGTCACAGGTCGCGGGGCAGGGCACCTGGAACTCGAGCCAAGAATATGGGAACATTTCAGGATCGGGGGGTCTGAAGATGCTGGGCGGGGGCCCATCGACCCGGAGCAGCTACGTGACGGCCCTGTACTTCGCTCTGAGCAGCCTGACCAGCGTAGGCTTCGGGAACGTGTCCGCCAACACGGACTCAGAGAAGATCTTCTCCATCTGCACCATGCTTATAGGAGGTACACTGCAAAAACTCGCCTTTCAAAAAGAGTTCCAAAATAAGCTATACATTACTTAAAATAAGAAAAAGTATCTGCCTACAGAACAAGGAAATGTGGCTTGTCAAGATTTTCGAAACAAGTAAAAGTATCTCACCTAAATGAAGCCACAATTACCTTAAAAATAGAGTATTTTCACTTAAAACACGCCCATTTTTCCTTATATAAATAGAATATATGAGACTTTCTTTCTGCATATTTAGAAATATATTTTTTAATTACAGAAATACTACTGACATCATATCAATTGGCACTGTTGTTTTTCTAGAAGCCAATAAAGTTTTATTAGAATCTACAGTTACTAGTACTTTTCTTGATACAAATGCTTAATATTTTTGTATATTTTAAATAAAGCTCAAGCAAAAACCCAATAATGGATCCTGTCAGTACTAGAACAAGAAAATTACAACCTGCACTGCATAAACACAAAATCTTGCCAAGTATTTTTGTTCCTTAATTTTTGTGCCTCAATATACTATTAATACTTAATACTTGAAATAAGACAAAACTCACTTAAAAGTAACTGTTCATCAAGAAATGAGGTTGTTTAATTTAGTAGTTCCTTTTTCCCATTAGTGAAATAATCTGCAAGTGGAAATAATACTTTTAAAAAAAAGTCTATATTTAAAAAGGCTCTTATAGTTTGCATGCAAGTAAATGTTATCTTATTTAAAGCGTACTAAAACATTTACACTAGAAACCAGATAAAAATTACTTGGTAAGATTTTGTGTTTTTATAGTGCAGTTTAAGCTGATGCTAGGGAAATAAGTTAAATTGTACTTTTTGGTATTATTCATTCCATTTAAGTGGTTGTATAGCAGTTGTCAGGTTGAAGATTAAGGTCACATAAATTCCAATTATAATACATAACATTCAGATTCAGCTATGAAATGCCAGAGGGTAAAAATAGTAGTAGGTTACAGCATGACATGGTTAAAATAATCTGATAGATTTCACTCGGTAACATACTGGATTTTAGACAGAAATATGAACTTATCCTAAGCCCTGTTCAGCATGGAGGAATCAGAGTAACTGTATCAAATCATGATCACTTGTCAAAACAAGTTGCAGCTTCATTAGCCCATCTGAATCTACGTGGCGAGCTGCTGCCCAGCGGCGCTCTGTGCTGTAACCAAGAGACGCTTTAAAGTCAGAGTTTGCCTAAATGTCCCACGGGTTGATCTGCCTGAGGGGACAGTCATTAGTCTGTCAGTAAACTGTGGATGTCCTGAGATCTGACACTCATTCTGCCACTTTTTAGCTCACTTAACTTTTTCTCTGCTGCTGATTGGCTGTGGATCGGTTCACAGCAAAGCTCAAATCAAGGGACCACTGAGAAAGTTTCACTACAATATCAAGAACCATCAGAATAGTACTACAACATATCAAGGCTTAAAAACATGAGTACATTTCCTCAAAAAAATGCAACAGTTTGAGAGTAAGATAAGAAATCTTCTAGAAATACAAGGAAATTAGTGAGTTTCAAAATCAACTTTTTTTTTAAACTCAGACCTTTCCAAGTTTTTTTCTTAAAACTTTCTGAGATTAATCTGAAAATTTCTGAGTTTTTTTCAAGCAAAATGTTCCACATTTTAAACTCAGAAATGTCCTTGTTGTTGTAAGACAGTTTCTGAGATGAATCCAAAAATTTGAGTTTTTTGGCAGAAATGTACACCTCTTTTTTTCCTAGCTACAATGGCCCTAATAAGCCATTGTAGAATAGAAAAGGAGGTGTGGAGCTTTAAAATAGCTTTTTCTGGCTGCACAATCCAAAAGATTTATTGCATTTCAGTTATTTTTTAGTCATAATCTAGACATTTTGTGGTTTTAAAGCAACAGAGTCATTTCTTACCCTACAGTAAGAAAGGACTTACTGTAGGGTGTTCTAAATTCTCCAGGTTTGTGGAGACCTATGAGTCTTTGAGACCTTTGAAACTGTGGTCCTTCCAAACATTGACCCTCGTCTTAACCAGACGGAGTTAACGAGAAAGCTTACCTCTGCCCACAGCTTTGATGCACGCTGTGGTGTTTGGTAACGTGACCGCCATCATCCAGAGAATGTACTCCCGCCGCTCACTGTACCACACCCGCACCAAGGACCTGAAGGACTTCATCAGGGTGCACCGGCTGCCCAAAGCCTTGGAACAGCGCATGCTGGAGTGTTTCCAGACCACCTGGTCGGTTAACAACGGGATAGACGTCAATGAGGTACATTTAACACCTGGCATGCTACTCTGCTCACATTAAAGGAAACATATGTGTCAGTAGCTGCATTTCCGTTACAGATGTGCACAAAATGTTGTCTATATTCTGCTGATGTCGAAAAACATAATATTGCAATTGTAGTGTTTTCATTAAATAAGAAATGCAATTAAAATCACACTAATACGTTTGTTGTTGCAATACGTCATTAAAAAGCATGTGGCACTATCATCCTCCTACCACTTCCTGTCGACTTCTTCGTAGTTTCTGCCAGTAGTAACATCCGGTTATTGATCATGTGACTTGTGTGATGTAAAAAAATATGTTTCCATCGCAGTTTAATGAAGTAAATAAATTTCGATACGGTTGAAAAACCACTTCATCCTAGGGAAAAAAAGTTTTACTAAAAAACATGAACTTTTTCAAAACTGCCTTGTTTCCATTAAGCAAATTTATTTTCATAATTCCAGTTTGCGCAAATTTATGGTCAATGGAAACTCAGTGAGTGTTATGGGATTATAGCAACATGTCTGAGATGTTTCAGTAAAAATAGCACCAAAACCCCTTTATATAAGCCTTTTCAGCAGATGTCCACAATATGTCAAATCACAATCATTGCAATATCTGCGTGTGCCTTTTTCAAATTCAAATTAAAGAATACTTTAGTGATCCCAAAGGGAAATCAAATGTTATTGTGGCTGATATTAATTAAAATTCCTGAAAGAAATATCATAGGTGATGATTTGCAATCATAAAGACCTGCTTCAAAGTACAGTGAATCCATGAGATTCACAGGAACTAGTGACCACAACCACATGTGAAAAGCTAAACTCACCAAATACTCGAGATGCCCTATAAAAGACTTACATTGTCTATTTTAATAGTTCAAACACCAAATATATAGAAAACATCTAACATTTGAAGACACTAACATTTGAAAGACTCAAAGCAACACTCCAGGCATGTTTTTGTTGGGGGAATGACACTATAACATGGTGTAAAGTTCAAAAAAGTCAATTTTACATAATACGTTAAGCCCTACAAGACAAGCACTCACCAAACTGTTAGGGGAAAAAAGCGCCGAAGGTGTGTCAATTGAATTCAATGAGAAGGTGTGTCCAAACCTTTGGTCTGAACTGAGTACAGACCAAAGGTTTGGACACACAGTTGTGTCCAAACTTTTGGTCTGTACTGTATATAACAGTGCCCTTTTAAAGAGCGCAAAATCAGAAATAACAAAACATCCATCCATCCATCCATCCATTTTCTGTACACCCTTGTCCCTAGTGGGGTCAGGAATGGTGCTGGTGTCTATCTCCAGCAAGACATTTCACATGAGAGGCGGGGGTCACCCTGGACAGGTTGCCAGTCTGTCGCAGGGCAACACAGAGACAGACAGGATAAACAACCATGCACACACACACACAGTCATGTTTTTGGACTGTGGGAGGAAGCCGGAGAACCCGGAGAGAACCCACCATGCATAGGGAGAATAATGCAAACTCCATGAAGAAAGACCCCGTGCCGGGAATCGAACCCAGGACCTTCTTGCTGCAAGGCAACAGTGCTACCAACTGCTCCACTGTGCATCCCTATAACAAAACATAAGTATCAATTAAGAAACTTTTATCTTTTGTTTTAAGGTCCAAAACATAAACCTGAGTCTATCAGAAGGCCTCAGTCCGTCCACATATCCGACAGCCCCAACGAGCAGCATCTCTGTTGTACAGGCCGCCACCAAGCATGAAGACGAGGGAAACTTTCACATAAGTCAAGGACAAAGTCATGCTAAATTAGAGATCAAGAAAGGGTCATCCACCAAAACCCACAGACTCAGCAGGAAAGGCATTAATCAGAGAAGCAACAAAGATACTGTAACTCCACTGGTAGCTGCTGTGCAGATAGGAGGATGTGTCTACTGGAGCTCTGTGAGCTTTACCTGGGCCAGAGCCAGGCACTAAGGCAAGAAAATAACTGCTGCTTATAGAGATAATAAGGTAGGACATCTGAAATGTATTCAAATTTATGTTGGATACTGCTTAAGTATGTGGTTGGAGAAGCTAAAATCCAATATATACCTTTTTACGTAGAAATACTTTCTCTTAACACATCAGTTCTATTTAGACACAGTGAGTGTTTTGGGATCTTAGCAATATGTCTGAGATTTTTGAGTAAAAATAGTCCCAAAAACCCTTCACATAAACCCTTTCAGTAGAATGCGTCAATGGTTTATACAATTAATCAATTAATCATCAGAATAATCGATTAATCGTTTACTGCAGTCCTAATCATTTTAAGGGTTTCTTTTTTCAATTCTTCATCATTTATCACTGTCTTTTCTGTGTTTTCTCCTGTCTTAATATTAAAGAAGTTTTTTTAGAAGTTTTTTTTTTTAGTTAACTAAGCTAACTCAGTTAGCTAAAACCCTCTGGTTTTTTACACAGTGCAGCTGTTAAATGTGAACTGCTCTGCCTTCCCAGCTGCTGAAGGACTTCCCGGACGAGCTGCGGGCCGACATCGCCATGCACCTGAACAAGGAGCTGCTGCAGCTGCCACTGTTCGAGTCGGCCAGCAGGGGATGCCTGCGCTCCCTCTCCCTCATCATCAAGACCTCCTTCTGCGCCCCGGGAGAGTTCCTCATCCGGCAGGGCGACGCCCTGCAGGCCATCTACTTCGTCTGCTCAGGGTCCATGGAGGTGCTGAAGGACAACACTGTGCTGGCTATACTGGGTGAGTCTGTGAAGAGGGTTACCTCTAGATGCAGGACCTCATATTCTTTCACATGTGTGCGTAAAAGATAAGAAAGCACATTTGTCCTTCAGCAGTTTAACTGTGCAGTAAAGATTCATTGATTTCAGAGATTTTTTGCACCAGAGTTGCCAACAACGAGGCAGAAAATACACAGAAACAAGGTGAGTGGACTGTCTGCACTATAAAAACACAAAATCTTACCAAGTATTTTTGGTCTACTTTCTAGAGCAAATAGTAGTACACTTGAAATAGGACAAAACTGACTTAAGAGTAACTTTTCAGCAAGCTATTTGTTAATGTTGATGAAAAGTACTTGTTCTATTGACAGGTTATTATTTCACTTATATTTTCCCATGTTATTAGTGAAATAATTTGCCAGTGGAACCAGTACCTGTTTAAAATCAATATTAAATAATGATTTACTTAAAATACGCTCTAGTATTTTATTTTTTTTTTTTTTGCTGAAAGTTACTTGTAAGTTAGTTTTGTTCTATTTCAAGTGAAATAAAATACTTTCCCAATACAAAAATGCATCCTAATGTTAAACACACAAAAAGAACCTAAAATCCTTTGTTGGGACATGATGACACTCAAGATGATAGAAAAACATTCGGTTATTCAATGAATAACTAATATTTAATATTTCCTGTTCCTTTAAGGAGTGATCCAATGAGATCCAGCAGTGTGTGTTTGTATATGTGCGTTAGATCACCAGCTATATTAAGCTGAGAGTTTCGTGGACCACGAAAATAAAGATGGTCTGTTGGTGCAATGATGGTGGTTAGAATCATTTTACAACACCTTGTTCGGTTTCATCCAAGCAGAGCAAACTTGACTGCTCTAATAAACATTAGGTGATGAAGGGGTGAGGAGGAGGAGGAGGTGTAAGCTAACAGGGAGGGCAGGGCTAAAGGCAAGCTGCTGAAAAGCTGCAGTTTGCTCTCTGCTGCTTAAAGGCGTTATCACCCAGGTGGAGCCGCACAGAAAAAGTCGCTGCTTGGTGATTATCCTCCAGGAATCCTGTTAGGTTCAGCGGAAGATGGTGCAAAGGCTGATATTGCATCTCCTAAACGATAAAAAAAAAAAAACCTGAGGTATTATCATCTCCCATTATGGTCTCTTTTTAGTGCAACACTTTATCATCTCTCTGCTAAATTACCCTCATCTGTCCAGTGTTGATGCTACATACTAGCGTGATTTTGAGTTTTTAAAACAATTTTAAATTTGTTGTGTGTGTGGAGGGGGGGTGTTTGCATAGCTCGTTTTAAATTGGTTGGTTTCTGTTACCGGGAGTTGGAGTTTCCAGTTTTATTTGTATAGCAGATTTTCAAGAGGAAAATTCAACCTTACATGATTAGACGTAAAATAAAACAATAAACAAGAAAAAACTTAAATAAAAAATACACTAAGGTGATTGAAAAACAAAGACAAGTTTAGAAACAGACCACAGTCTAACATGTTGTACCGCTCTGTACCGATATATCGCGTATGAAATGTCAGTGTTAAATCCGATGTATCATGCATCTATAATAATTATTTCCATTTCTGGTGACAGTGGTCATTTTGTATGTAAACATCTGGTTTTGAAGACATTAATAAATAAATCTCTGACATATTATTTCTGGTATTGCGGCATTGAGCAATCCTTTTTGTAATTTTCACAACATCAGACTAGGGAAATTTGGATGGATTTAACTTCTGACAGTGAGAATAAAAGGTGTGTGTGTGTGTGTGTGTGTGTGTGTGTGTGTGTGTGTGTGTGTGTCTTGTTATTCTGTGTATGTAAAGTTCTGGATTCAACTGAATATCCATATCTTGTACATTTTTCTTTCTCTAAATGATCCAGCACGTTTTCTTCCAATCATGCTGTTTTTAATAACCATACAGCCTTATTTCTCTTATCATGAACTACGATGTAAAGAATTAACCAAAGTGAAACCTGCTGAAATTCTGAGCAAAGGGCCGAGATTCTGGTTCACCTTTAGTATTATTTGAAAACGGTGCTTTGGGAATTGAAATGTTCCTCTAATTTATTATTTAATTTACACCTGATTAAATTCTGTTTTTATTATGAAAACAATCTTACAAATTAGCCTGCCAGATAACTTTACCTTATCAGTAAGGTTTTTGAAAATGAAGATTATGGAGGCAGAACAAGTCTAAGATTTCTTTAGAACAACAATACGTCGAAAACTTTTAATAGAGATATAATAATATCATAGAAACTAGAACTGGCTAAGATCAATCTGAGCAAGTTAGAGCTTCATAAAAACTGGAGATCAGAAATCTGTAATTACTGCATCGCCACTTAATTATCTCAAAAACCACCTTTAGCCAACATTTGTATGTATGTACTGTATGTAAAATCAACAGTAATATTGTCTCACTGAAAATAATCCAATTGGAGGTGGTATGTTGAGACAAACTATTGCTGCTGCCAAAACAATGATTTCTTTTGCTCTCGCAGGTGGAAATCTAATTTAGTTGGGATGTGACTCAAAACCTTTGTAAGGCTAATCCAGGAAGCAGCTTCCCTCAGCCAGCGCCGTGTGGATGAGGAGAAAACAGAAACAACAAACTGGACATAAGGGAGGAGCTGAAAGGCCTTCTTATGTATTCATGGCAGGAGCAGATGTACATGTTTATGCAAAGGATTGGATTAATGATGTGGACTTGTATTTCTGTGTGTGTGTGTGGGCGTGTGTGTGTGACCAGATTTTTAGATACTTGTGGGGACGTGTTTCTGGTCCCCATGAGGGGACATGTTGTTGGGTTATGGGTGATGGTTAGGAGTAGGATGAAGATTAGGCTATAGAAAATAAATGGAAGTCAATGTAAAGCCCCCATAAGACATGAAAACTCAATTAGGTGTGTGGGTGTATGTGGGTGTGTGTGGGGGGGGTGGGTGTGTGTGTGTGTGTGTGTGTGTGTGTGTGTGTGGGTGTGTGTGTGTGTGTGTGTGTGCACACTTGTATATATTATGGGCCACAAATGGAGGTCCTTGTGGAAGTGAGGACCTTTTCCCAGTTTTTTTTTGCAGTTCACTAGTTATGTTTAGAGGTATGGTGTGAGTTTTGGTTCAGGTTAGGGTTGGGCATAGACTGGTGTTGGTTAGGTTTTGGGAAAGAGTTGGTGTTAGGCAAAAATGTGGTTAATAAAATGAATGGAAGTGAATATGAAGATCTCAGCTACATTAGCAGAAACTGTTGTGAATGCTAATGCTAGTTAGCATAGCTAATGATGGCGGATAAATGGTTTTTCTGCAACTGTAAATTTCTTCTATTTCTATTAGCACATTGAGCAGCGAGTACATGGAGTTGATTGACAGCGGTAAGCCCCTCCTCCTGGCTCTGATTGGTTGTTTTTGATCAGTAGTGGCAGGTTTGTTCAGACAGCAATAGCAGCTCCAGAAGCAATCTTTTCACTGATTTTCTCACATTTTACTGTCACAAGATACTGGCAGTTTCAACACATATGTAAAAAAATAAATAAACAAAAAATTAATAATATTTTTTATAAAAGTTTTATGCTGAAAACCAGTGAATGAGATTTTCCTTGAAACACCAGGCCCCTCAGCCTGTATTTGATCTCGCGCATCGACAGGCAGTATGTGTTGCGGTGCAGCTGTTAATAATAAATAGATGTTGCATTATTGAAACAGCATCATTATTATGAGAGGACAGCAGAACCATTGGCCGTGTTCGGCCCGGCGGACAGACTGTTCTTCCAGGAAGGATCCACTTTCCTCGTTGGTAACCAGAGCCCGACGACGCTCTCCTTCCTCCAGTCATGCATGTCTAAATGTTTCAGCACCACGACTCAAGCAACATTACAGGTGGTCGAACATTTTTATTTCTGCTGTTAAATACCAATAAATCATAAGGGATTTATGATCACCTCCACCAGGTGATCGTCTTTCCTGCTTGTTGGTAATGGTCTATGAAAGGGAGAAAACCAGGGATCCACAGAGTCATCATTCAGTGAGTGAAATGAACCAATTAAAATCTGGAAGCACGGCACACCAACTGTCTCTTAATTCAGATAGCTACTGGCCATATTGGTGCTTTTCGTGTTTTAATGTTTTGTAACGTCAGCACATTAAAACAGAAAATCCCCTCGACTGCCTGCCACACCTGCAACAAGCCTTGGTAGCAGCAACCTCCTAGTATTTTAGTTTCCATTAGAAGGCTGTTACTAAACGCTGAAACTTGAAATGTACACAACTCCTGACCCCGGCATCCGTTCCCGTGAAGCCATGTATCATCACCGCTGGAGCATTCTAGAGCTGCAGATCAGAGGTACTGTATGTCTGCAGGAAGAATAATGAAGCTGAAAAGAACATGGTGCTACATTTATGTGTGGCGGTGCCCTGATCGAGCTCTGCTTCCTCTGAAACAAAAACATGGCCCATGTTTGAACAACCAGCTAGAAGCTGCTGCACAAAAGAGACGATTTCTGATGGGATATTTAATTTAGCCTAAAGCAGAATTACTACTCTAAGTTTTGTCTACCATTGCTGGTTTGAAAAGAACCTAATACATTGCAAAAACAAAATCTTAGCAGGTCATTTTGGTCTTGTTTCTATTGCAAATGTCTTAAGACACTTGAAATAAGACAAACTAACTTGCAAGTAGTAAATAGTGTCCTGAGTGGTTTGAATAAGAATGGGACAGCAGAAGCACTCAACACTCTAGTTTGTTGTTGTTGTTGTTTTTTTTAATTAATTTAATGAATTAGTTGTTTAATTATAGTACGTGTTTGTATGTTTTTGGTAATGAAGCTGATTTTCAGTGGAGGCTGAACAATTTTAGGTCAGCTGTAGCTGTTTGAAGTCAGGATAGCTTCCATACGCAGTGATCCAATCAACTCCTGGGCTGATAATGCATTAAATATTGAATTAAAACCATGATGAAACATGGACCAGCAGCAGGGCTTGTGATGTAACACCTCCAGCAGCCTGTCAATTTGTGCCTAAATTAACCTTTACTTTGACCATCACACTAAATCACAACAAGTATGACGCTGTGCATTACTTCAAGCTGAATTAACAGCGTGTGACACCAATGAAAACACTGACCTATTATTCTCTGACACCCCCTGCTATCTAAGATGCATTACATCTTTTGGATGTATCTATTAGAAAAGGCGAGGTTCGTTTCTATCTTCGTTGTAGATAGAAACGAAGGAGTACATTTCTTCCAAAAATCTAAAAAAGCAGTTTTAGAAAAAACAAGTACATTTTGGTCAAAAATTTGCAAGAAAAAAAAATCTAATGTTTAATGACAAATCCAAAATATACTGATCAAAAAAATAAAGGGAACACTTTAAGTGTTAAACACCTGTTTAAGTGTTCCCTTTATTTTTTTGAGCAGTGTATATCCTAGAAAACCCTTGGAAATTCCAAATTTCTCAAGTTTCCAAGTTTGTTTGTTTTTTCTTTTCAGAAAATCACTGAGATAAATCTCAAATTTCTAAGCGTTTTCTAGCAGATTTTTTGCTGTTCAAACTCACACATTTCAAATTCAAATTTTTGAATTTGAAAAATCAAAAATCTGCTAGAAACAACTTAGAAATTTGAGGTTAATCCTGGTGAATTTCTGAAAGAAAAATTGGAAATTTGAGTCCTAAAAAAGTCAAAGGTTTTCCTGAAAAAAATCTATTTTAATCCCATAATTTTTTTTTAGAAAAAATTGTTACATTTTGGTGTTTGAAAAGTAAAAGAAAAAAATCCTTAAAAAAAACGAAACAAAAAAGTTTGATTAATTGCAGAAATTTTCAAGAAAAAAATCAAAATTTTTCAGTTTAAAACATTTAACACTTTTGAGTTTGAAAAGTCTACAAATTTGCCGGAAGAAAATCAGAAAGTTGAACATTTCTGATTTTTATACCCAGAAGTTATTTCTAGCAAATTTCTGACTTTCCAAGCAATGAAATTTCCTTAATTTTTCTAGAAAATTCCTGACATTTCTGAGCGTTTGTATGGCAGAAATGTACTCCTTTCATTTTTGTCTACCTACAATAGCTCTAATACGCCATCACAGACGTGTCTGTGTGGGTCTTTGAGTTTTATTGTCCTGCAGTTTGAACATGTCCCTGCAGCTGGTCTGCATTTCAATCTGGAGAGACTCACACGGAGAAGAAAATAGCAGTTAAAAAGATTTAATGGTACAATTTCTTTGGCGCTCGGACCCGGCAGAAGACCGTGAGCCGAGGATCGCCGTGAGCAGGCGGTCTGCTCGGCGAGCTCGGGATAGTCTTCCCCCCCGGGACCGAAACTGGTGGTGCAGCGGAGCTTGGAGAGGAAGAGCACAAGGGATCCTGGAGGACGACCCTCATGGTGAAGGTGGAGAAGGGGAGGAGGTGGGTCGAAGCACGGCTGACGAGCAGGAAGACCCCAGGGTAGCTTGGACTTTTGAAGGTGTCTTTGGACGACGATTGGCTGGAGCGGCGTGAAGCTCCGGTCCGGATTGGCTGCGGTCGGGCGTAGTGATTAGATGATGTGGTGAAGCTGGTCGAGTCTCCCAGTTTGAATTTTCGCCAAGGCTCCATTATATTCAATTTAACAGCAGTAGGTGTGAAAATTGGATCAGAAATTGCACTTGACAAGAGCAAAAGCAGAAGTTAAAAAACAAAAAAAGTATAGAAATCCTGACAGTGGTTGAGGACTAAGAGTCACTGACAGTGACAAAATGAACTTCTTTGAAAGGCTTTCGCTCCCCACCTTCATCTCTCTCACCTACATTTCCCAAAACCAGACAGACGCACTGAAATGTCACTTCCGAGTAACGTTTCATCTTTATTAAGAGCAAAGCTTCCTGTCGCCACCGCCACCCATCATCTCCCTGAAAAGACAACAATAGAGGGGGGGCCGGGGGGGGGGGGGGGGGGGGGGGGCAGTGGAGGAGCAGAAATTTGAAAAAGCCAGCGAGGCAGACGGAGATTATGAAGAGCCCATCTCATCCGCCATGTTAAGAGCAGTGGTGGGTGGGGGCGCAGCAGCAGGAGGATGTGGAGGTGTTCAGAGATGCTCCACTTCCTGATCCCCTCCCCTCTTTGGTTTACTAGTGTTAGTGTACACACACACACACACACACATCCTTCATCTCCTCTCTTTTACCCTCCTTTCTGTCCCACCTCCACACTCCTCCACCCCTCTGCAGTCCCTTTCCTGCCTCCTTCCATCATTTCTGTTTCCTCTCAGCTCATTTTTCTTCCTTCCCCCCCCCACCCCATTTTCTCTCTTTTTTTTTCTCAGCCTCCATGAGTCTTTTGTCAGATTTTCTTCTTTATCCCAGAACTGCGGAGGCTTTTGTCTGCTTCAAAAGGCGTCCAAATTACAGGTTCCCCTTATAGACGGCGATACATTTCTGGTACATTTTTTTTTCTTTGTGTTTTTTTGACATCACTCTGTTGATTATGAACAATCCATCTGAAAACCGTGGTTATGGACCATTGATAAAAAAATGTTTTTTAAAAAGGCAGGAATGAAGAAATGAAGGTGTGAGCAGCAGCCCTGCTATTTGCTGTGTCCACGAATAACACTGTAATTCCTCCACTTTTCTTTTGCTTTGCTTTTTCTCTTTTTTGTTTTACACATTTTTGAATTGACAGAGAAGGCAGAGCTGAAAGGGAATATTAAATGGATTAGTTCTGAAAATGATCTTGTTGCAGCAAGGCCACAGAAAACAGAAGGAAATTCTGTTGACTAAAATCTCTCTTTTTTTCCCCTCTCTGCTCAGAGACCAAAGTGTGTTCATGTTTATAGAGTTACAATCTTAACAGCAGGTCAAACCAAATGATGTTGTCTGATACAAAAAATTGTGCACTGAGGAATTTCCCTCTGCTTCAAAAAAAAAAAAAATAAATAACTTTTGGTGCAGTGACCTTGAGCGACGAACCCCTGAGTGGTGAGCAGCAGCGCTGGGATGGCTCCGGGCCCCGGGGCCGTCACGTCCCTCTCAGGATGCTGCATCACAGCTGCTTGGTCTCATAGTAGCCAATCTGCAAACATCTCTAATGCCTGTTTTGTGAACAAAATACATTTAAATTGTCCATCACAAGTAAAGTTCAGCAGCCGTGGAGTCAATAAAAAAAGTTATTGTTATTGTTTGCAGGTTTATTGTTTCACCAAAGAGCGTCAAAGTTTAGTAAGATAAAAAAAATCTAAATTCAAACAGCACACTGCAAAAATGCAAACTCTTACCAAGTACTTATGGTCTAATGTCTTAGTAAGCTTGAAATAAGACCAAACTAACTTACAGGTAATATACAGCAAGATGCAGGAGCTTGTTTTAAGTAAATAATTTCTTAATATTGATGAAAAAAGCACTAGTTCCACTGGCAGATTATTTTACTTACAACAAAACATTTTTTTCAATGTTATAAGTGAAATAATCTGAGACTTAATTATTCAATATTCAAGAGTAATTGACTTAAAACAAGCTCCTATATCTTGCTGAAAAGTTACTTGAAAGTTAGTTTTGTTTTATTTCAAGTGTGAAAAAGATATTTACGGTAGAAATTAGACCAAAAATACTTGCTAAGGTTTTGTGTTGTGTTGTGTCTGTACGAGGTGAGTGCTTGAAAACTGAAGTGAAATTTCTTGTATGAGGACCAATAAAGCTGGTTCACATAAAAAAAATTAAAAATCACCATACTACAATGCCTCCGCCGTTATTTGCATGTAGGAGAATACTGATGGTGGTGTTGGTATTTATGGCTCATATAAGAACAAAACTCTGAAATCTTTTGTTTCTCTTCCATGGAATTGACTCCAAAATCAGCCACATTTGACAGAACTTTCTTTCTTCGTTGAGCGAGTCTGTAGTGAAACATTGAATACAAAACTTCTAGAAACCAAGATGGAGGGACAAAAATGGAACATAGAGAACGACACAAACAAACCGGTCAACACAGAAACAGCTCTGAAGCAAACAATCCCTCAAAGTGAAACTGGTTTTACATCCTCCTTTTGTCCTGGTCTCATTCCGTCAGGCAAAGGAGATCTGATTGGTTCGGATTCCCTGACGAAGGAGCAGGTGATCAAGACGAACGCCAACGTCAAAGCGCTGACCTACTGCGACCTGCAGTACATCAGCCTGAAGGGCCTGCGCGAGGTGCTCCGCCTCTACCCGGAGTACGCGCAGAAGTTCGTCAGCGAGATCCAGCATGACCTGACCTACAACCTGCGGGAGGGCCACGGCGCAGACGTGAGTACCCCCACCCACAGAGACCACCGAGCTAACAGAGGAAACAAAAACCCGCTTTCTTTATTCAGGCTGGTTTTTAGGGGTGGGCAGGTGTGTGTGTGTGTGTGTGTGTGTGTGTGTGTGTGTGTGTGTGTGTGTGTGTGTGTGTGTGTGTGTGTGTGTGTGTGTGTGTGTGTGTGTGTGTGTGTGTGTGTGTGTGTGCGTGCGTGTGTGTGTGTGTGTGTGTGTGGGTGTGGAAGCGGATGTTCAGTCCAAATGAATCTGAACAACCCAGACTCTGATTTTTTTGTTGTTGCCATGGATCCCAGTTACAAACAAACAGTTCAGGGGATTGTTGAACACTTCTGAACAGAATTTCAAACCAGAAGTCTGATTTAAATGAATTCCAGCTGTTTGTATAAATCATCTACACTGAAAAAACACCAAATATTATCAAGTATTGGCCTGAAGACGGACTGATTCATTCATTCATTCATTCATCATTATGAAGTTCTGCTCAGATGTCTAAGGTCATCCAAATTTTAGTTTGTGACCTTTGACCTTTATGTCCAGACATTTCACCCACATGAATCTTTTCACATTAACATCCACTGTAGATGTTGAAAATCCTAAATTGTTTTTATTGGGATTGTTTTACCTGATTGCTGCACTGTAAAAACACAAAACCTCACCAAGTATTTCTGTCTGGTTTCTAGTGTAAAGATTTGATCACACTTGAAATAAGACCAAATCTAACTTACAACACACTAAGTCCTTAATAATGATTTTTGAAAAAAGTACTAGTTCCACTGAGATTATTTCACTAATAACTTGGGCAAAATATCTTGTTATGAGTAAAATAATCTGGCTATAGAACTAATAATAAACAATATTGTTTTGTCTTATTATTATTTGTATTTGCACTAGAAACTAGACAGAAATTACTTGATAAGATCGAAACAAGTTCATGTTTATGGTGGGATTGTGATAAAATATGAAAACAGTTCAGGAGGATTACTTATGAACGTATATCGTTTATAACCTTTTAGGATTGCTTAACTACTCTCTATAATAATTGTGTTGTAGTTTCCTTGTTCTGTATTTACTGATCGTATTTATGACATCTGTGTAGCTAAGTGACTTTAACCTCGCTTGAATAACAGATTACTCGTTTACTCAGTTATTTATTTTTCAAAATGTCAATTACCTTGCATTGTCTCTACCAAATAAATGAAATAAACTAATAATGCCGGAGCGTAGGAAATGACTCGGACGAACCAGAGGAATAAAAACTCGTATTTCTGTTTAAACATATCCGTCGTGATGTGGCGAAAACCCAAAGAGAGGATGGATAAAAGCCGTATCTGACCCTCATAACGCGGTTTGACACGTGCCTCCATTTAAAGTCCACACACACTACACACACACTGGATCCTCCAGCTCTGCTGCTGCTGCTGCAGAGGGAGAAAAACACACAGACCAGAATAGATGAGTGCTGCCGTTTGAAGCTCTCCTGCAGCTAAAAATAGAGGAGGGGGGGAAGCACGGGTTCTCCCTGACTGGCTCTCCCTCCTCGGCTGCTGCTAAGATTGGATCCTGCTCGCTAAAAATAGAGCAGCCAGTCAGGGAGAAGATGAGAAGAAAAAAGGAGGAAGAACGTGAGCGATCTCGTTTCCTTTTCTCTGCACTGCAGTGGAAGCCTTGGTTTGTCTGCAGAGAAAACATCGCCAGCATATGTGCAATCTGCTGCACATGTATCCGGGCCGAGGCTGCAGATGTCTGTCATGCACAGGAAAAAAAAACTGCTACTGATTACCTGAGAGAAAAGCCTGCAGAGATGTCAGGCATGCTGACAGGTGTAAAGTCTGACTGATCCAAAAATAGAACTCATTAAGAAATATGATGGTGTATTAAAGCTGTTATACATGGAGAAAAAGAGAGGAGTAGAATTCCACCAAAAAAAAAAACAATAAAACAAAAAAATTGAGATTGAGCCCAGAAATAAAAAAATTAAAAAAAAACAACTTGGAAGTTTATGAGCTTGAAAAGTCTAACATTTGCTTGAAAGAAAGTCAGACATTTTGATATTAGTCAAAAACATTCTGTTTAAACTGCAGAAAATTTGTTAGAAAAAAACCCCTAAATTTTGAGGTTGATCTCAAGAATTTTCTAGAAAGAAAACATCAAAAAAAGAGTTGCAAAAGTCAAAACTTTTCTACTTTTCAAACTCAAACATTTCTACATTCTTCTAGATAATTGCTGATATCATCCTGAAAGTTTCTGAGTTCTTTCTAGAAACTTTTTGCCCCATCAAGCTTTGGCATTTTCTTGTGTTTTCTAGAAATTTTCTGAGATAAATCTCAAAATTTCACAGATTTTTGTGACGGAAATCTCCTCTTCCTTTTTCCCTCTACGTGGCCGTAACACGTCATCAGATCATTCGCGGCCGTCGCTCGTCGAGCTCTTAGTAACAATCTCTCAATCCGACCTCACTGTGAAATCACCAGCCGTCCACCAGCTCACATGATCTCACTTCAGCTTCTCTCCTCCTGGGCTTTTTTTTAGTCTCTGATTGATGAACATGACAGGGAGGCTGAGATCTGCCAGGACTCACACACAGAAACATGAACAAAATCACGTTGGGGTTTTTTTATCCCCTGCTTGCAAGAAATGTGTGCAGAGTTTTCATTTATCTCCACACATGCGATTAGATCTCTGGAGAAAAAAAAATGAGCTCCGTACACAAACCCTCACACACACACACACACACACACACACACACACACACACACACACACGCCTTCACATGGAGAACTGTACACTTATCACACCCACGCATCACACGGAGCTCCTTGGTTTCCCGCGGAGCTGCGAGCTAAGATTAGAAACAGAGAGCTAAAAATAAACCCGGCTGCCACAGAGGAGGAGAAAGAGGAGGGAAAAAAACGATAGAATGCTGAGCCGGCAGGGACGGAGGGGAAGGAGTGCGAGTTGATTAAGGGAAGGAGAGATGATGGAGGGGGAGCAGCTTGGGGGGAGCAGAGGGGCGTTGGCCGATAAAACGAGACGATGTGATGAAGACAATGTGATGAAGAGGGTGAGAGCGAGTTGGAGGTTTGTTTTTACTTTTATTCATTCAGGTTGTCTCGTTGAGATCCGAGGTCTCATTTACGAGCGAAACAATAATTCAAAACGACAAAAGTTGCAACAAAACAAGCAATTATGTAATTTGACTCAATTGCATAAGCTAATAAAAATATGAGCTCAAAAAAAAAAAACAACAAGAGAAACACGAGAGCCGATCAGGAGAAAATGACCTGGTTCTGGTTCTGGTTCTGGTTTTTGGCCGACTGATTGATGCAGACAAGAGAAACGAAACATTCAATTCACGAGATGTTCTAATTAGTGGAACCATAACGACTAACAGTTTCAAAATTCAGTCCAAACTCTCAAACTGCTCCCCCCAAAAAAACACTTTGTCATTCGTCTTTATTCAAGCTGTTTATTATTTTCTCACACGTTTGAACTGAACCTTTTGGTGAAGCAGCATCAACATTTAAAACTGTCAATAATTTCATTTGTATGTTTTTGTCATGTGGGCTAAAATCGTCAGCTCAAAAGTACGGTGTGTCAAAAAATATATCTCATTTTTAAGAATTAAACAACCATATATGTTGTGATTTTTTTTGTCTACTTACTCAACAATAAACTAAGCATCTGAATGAAACCAGTAATCAGATGTTTATGTAGGAACAAGATCGCAGATCCAAAACGTTAAATAAAATTTTAAATAAAAGACTTCCTTTGTGCTTATTAGTTTTGGTTCGATTGTATAAATCTGATCAAATATTTCATTTTGTTCTCAGCGATAAAAACAGGATCTATATCCGCCTTCGTTGTTTTTGCTGTAACAAGTTTTACTACAAGCGAACGCAGATCTGGATGCACCGAGGTGTTATTTAGAGCAAGTCAGTGAGTAGATGTGCTCTTAGTTACCACGGCAACAGAAGGAAGCCATAACACTTGGGAAAGACAATCACTCTGTGTTGCGTCTCACATGTTTGTGAGCAGATTTTGATGTAAACGTGGCAGTTTTGTCCAAACGCGGCGGATCGGCAGCGGGAGTGAAGGAGTTTTACAGACATCTGCAGTGACCTGAAAGAAGCAATTTCAGCTGTCTGTCAATCTGGGAAGGGTTCAAAGGTCATTTACAAACAAAGTTAGGTTCAACTTTCTCACAGAGACAATGATTACTCACGAGTGAAAAGCTTTTTTTCTTTTCCAGCCACTGATTTTTCCTGAATGGACAGCCAGCGAACTCACCCCAAAGTCACAACGTGCAATTGTTAGACAAACTGTTACAGGGCAAAAAATAAATTTAGAGCTCCACGTTAGACTCTGAAGGAGTCATTCAGTGTGTCAAATAAAAACAAAAATGAACTGAAATGTTTTGTATTTGGAAGCTTTGCTTCTCTTGTAAACATTGTGGCAGCAACATGTGGTTTTGTGTAGAAGCTTTGAAATCAAACACAAAACTTTAAGAACTTTACTGCAGTTAGAGGTTGTTTTATAAAGCTCAAAAACGTACATTTTTACATGACACTGTTCCTTTAAAAGGATTTCTTAATCCTTTGTGTTCCTCTCAGCCTTTCTGCAGACTTTCACCTTCCTCTGCCTCAGTCAGAGGAAGGTGAGAAATGCCCGGCGTTCAGTAAGGACCACCTGGATGCTCCCTTTCTGCTCTGCACTGACCAACAGAAGGACATCAGCCAGATTAAAGCGCCACTCGCCTCAGAGCGGCCAGCCCGAAACGTTTAATGAGTGCAAGCTGCTGCTTCCTGGCGCTGGCCTGCGCAGTCTGATCACACAGCCATGGAAACAATGAAATGGCCTCAAATAATTGAATTTTAGAGCAGGAGCCGCGTTTCTGTCTGAAGGAGAACCAGAATCATCGAATCCCTGAAGTTTCCTCTGGTCTTGTGCACTCCAGGTTCTGGTTCGCCTGAGCATACATTCTGTTTTCACTCCAACTGCTTTTCCACACGGAACACTGTAAAAACCCAAAACCTTAGCAAGAATTTTCTGTCTAATTTCTAGGGTAAATTACTTAGTACGCTTGAAATATGACAGAACTAACTTACAACTAACTTTTCAGCAAGATGTAGGAGGTTGTTCTTGTTTTTTACCCCTCCAGGGGGTCTTTTGTGGGCTCTAGTGTCCCTTATATGACAGCAGGCTGACAGGAAACGGGGAAGGAGAGAAGACATGCGGCAAATGTCGTCGGGTCCGGGAGTCGAACCCGCGACGGCCGCGTCGAGGACTGAAGGCCTCCAAATACGGGTCGCACTAACCACTATGCCACCACGGCACGCCCAGGTTGTTCTTGTTTTAAGACAATAATTGTTTAATATTGATGAGAATATATTAGTTCCACTGGAAGATTATGTCATTTACACCAAGACATTTTTTCCATGTTATAAGTGAAATAATCTGCTATGGAACTAGTACTTGTTTCATAAATATTAAGCAATGATTTTATAAGCTGATATAGAGTATTCAGAAATCCCTGGATATAAAGGAACTGCAACTGGATGACTTTAGACATCTGGACAGCACTTCATCCATCCATCCATCCATCCATCCATCCTTCCGTCCTTCACTCATGTATAGTTGGAATGGCCTGAGGCAGAGACTGAGCCTCCCACCCACTTCATCATCCCTCTGTGATCGATATAACCAAGCTCAGGAAAACACTCCTCCTTTACCAATCCATCTACACGGGTAACCTGACACTGCGTCGGACGTCAGCGAACAGAATTTTCATTTTCATTTTTATTTCTGTATATTGTGGTTTTTGAACAAGCATTCTGTTTACAATTGAACAGAAGATTGATGAACCTGAACAACATCCGATAACCAAAGCAAAGGAGCTAATAAAAGTAAAGACCTTTTAAAAAAAAGAGAGAGAGAAAAGGACCGGAGTACACAGCTTGTTCACTACAAAAACACAAAATCATACCAACTAGATTTGTTTAGTTTCCACTCCAAATATCTTATCACACTGGAGATGAGACTAAACTAACTTACATGTAACTTTTCAGCAAGATATGGGAGTTTGTTTTAAGACAGTAATTCCTTAATATTAATGGAAAACATTTTTTTTTTCCATTGGCAGATTATTTCATTTATAACATGGGAAAAGCATAATTATAAGTGAAGTAATCTCCAATGGTAAAACTAGAACTTTTTCATTAATATTCAGAAATTATTGACTCGTATTTCTTGTTGAAAAGTTACTTATCCTTTTGTTTTGACTTATTTCGAGTTTTCTAAGATAATTGCAGTAAACCCAAAATACTTGGTAAGAGTTTGTGTTTTTGCAGCGAACAAATTTGGAGTTTTCAATTGTAACAGCAGTTTAAACGAATCATCACAGACAAATTCTTGTGTTTGCCTGACACCTACTGGTGAAGCTAAGACACTGCAGTCCGTCCACCTTCAGCTCAGTCAGTCCGATGATTCCAAATTCAAACAAATACTTTATTGATCCCAAAGGGAAGTTAAATGAAACATTCATATTAATTCAAAATTCTTCAAAGAGTTATTGTTATTGATGATTATATTGGGAGGTGAGTTCTGGTCAGGCTCTGAAACTCTGACCCTGCTGTGTGTCACCAGGACTGGGAGAGCAACGGCGGCCTGGTGAAGAAGCTGCCGTCCATCCGTGAGGATGAGGAGGGCGACGAGGAGCAGAGCTCCGTGTCCCGGGCTCCCCGCTCGCCGCTGCATCTCAGCAGGGGCCTCAGCTCCCCGCTGCGCTCCCCTCTCCTGGCTCCGCGGCCCTTCAGGGCCCCAACCGAGCACTCACGGCCCTCCACCCTGCAGATACCAGTGGTTAGCTTCAGCAGCGCTCCACCCGAGCTCAGCCCCAGGTAACACACACACACCTAAACACATGAATGCACCCCCCACACACACACACACACACACACACACACACACGCACGCTCTCTCTCTGTAGGTGCAAACTGTAATCACAAAACAGGTAATGACACAACCTCAGAGCCACAGAGAGAAACCGCATGGACTGCGCTGCAATCGGTGTCTGGCTGCCATGGCAACCGGTAGATTACATAGCTGGTGGATTATAGGGGACCTGCTGCTGTGTGCAGGGTTTCATACTGCAGCTGAATGCTTTGCATGGATGTGTAGATGTCTAAGACCCGAGCAGAAGACGGGAGACATTCAGAAATCACTGTCGGTTCACACCAGACTGACGTTCTGACGACGTACGGAAGATGGAGAGAGAGAAAAAAAATGTACATTTCTCAACAAAAACACACAGATGTTTTGAGATTCACCTTAGAAATTTCTTGAAAGAACAAAGGAATTTCTGAGCTTCAAAAGTCAAAAATGAGCAAGAAAAACAATGTCCAAAATTGACATTAATGTAAGAAAATTTCTAGGAAAAAAATAAAAGAAATTTCTGAGTTTCAAAAGTAAAATAAAATCTTGAGCTTTTGGCACTGACATTACCAAGTTTTTCCAAGAATTTTTTAAAATTATTTTTCAAGCACATACATTTTGAGAGTCATCTAAAAAATTTTAGAAAAAATTCCTGAGTTTGAAAAGTAAAAAAAAATCTTCGACTTTTTAAACTCCAAACATTTTCCAAATGTTCGACTTCAGAAAATCTCAGGCATTTCCAAGGTTTTTATTTTTTCAGGAAAATTTCAAAAATTAATCTCAAAATTTCATATTGGAGTTTTTTGGTGGAAGTGTACTCTGTCACGCCGTCATACCTTCTTCTCATGCTTCTGACCTTTAACCCTTTCTGTCCTGCAAAGATTCGTGGACGGCATCGAAACGGAGAACATTTCCACCTCCTCACAGAAGTTTGAGTTCAGTCCAAGTCTGTCACCTGCAGCTCCACCTTCCCCGTACGCAGGTAAAACACACACACACACACACACACACACACACACACACACACACACACACACACACACACACACTTACCCCATGTATGGTGTATGCTCTCTTCCTTTCCTGGGAGCTTAACATGGAAGCCTTTTGTATTCCCGCTGTCTGCAGGGATGCGGCAGCACTCTGAGATCAAGCAGAGCGTGGCGAAGCTTACAGAGGAGGTAAGATCTGACCTGACGCATCATGACTGTCGCATTTTTCCTGCTGACAGAGATTTTTAGCCCGGGATTGTAATTTTCATCCCATTCTCTAAAATAAACGCTGACTCAGGTCATATTCAGTTTAGTTTACTCTTATTGTGATGATTCGCAACAAATGTCATGATTTATAAACTGATCTCATTCATACCCACCCATGATGATTCCTGACAGTGATTTTATCAAAGCATGTCCTTTTATCTGTCGTCAGGCAAACATTTCTACATCAGCATTCAGATGAGGTTCTGGATCTTAGGCTGGAATTGGTACCTGGTACCAGGACTGACGGAGTTCTTTAATAAAGTGATGTTTTGCAGCATCGTGATGCAGCATGATGTGACCGTCCGGTTGTGTCTCTGTCTCCTTCTCACCCAGATGAACTCTCTCTCCAAACAAGTGTCCAGCCTCAGCCAGGAGCTGCGGGAAATGGCTTGCCTGCTGAAGCCCCTCCTCCAGGCGGCCCCGCAGCCAATCCTGATGAGCGCAGTGCCAAACCTGGCCCCGCCTCAGGGCAGTGCCAGCCAGCTGCTGTCCAGCCCCTGGTTCCCGGCAGCGCCCGCAGCGGCGCCGCGTTCCCCCCCGAGAGAGGACGCCAGCTCCCTGTTGGACAGCGGAGACCCGGAGGGCGAGGGTTTGCCGCGATGCCTTCTCCCGACTCATCACTCACCAAAAAGGCCTGATTCCTCACCATCAGCATCAGCACAGCCCCCACCCAGCCCCGTGGCAACTGGCTCAAGCTTCCTCTCATCGAAGGAAGAAGCTCCGAAGGGGTCTCCAGTGTCCCGAAGCCCCCAGGTGTCCCCCAGTAACGGGATCCTCCTGCCGTCCCTGGAGGACCAGCCTGCTCTGCGCTCCAACACCCCTTCGCCATCGCTGTCCTTCTCCGTCTCCCTCTCCTCCTCACCGTCTCTTTCTCCTTGCCCGTCGCGGCCCACCAGCTGTGGTAGCAGAGGCCTGCTCCCCCCGCCTCCCTCTCAGGACACGCCCCCTCCCCTGTCGTCCCACCGCTCGGCTCCCTCGTCCGTCTCCTCGTCTCCCGGGGGTCACCGGCTGAGGCCTTCCCTGTCCATCCCCATCGCGTCCACCGCAGCGCCCGTCCATCCCTCCACCCTGTCCCTGCCTGTGTCTCTGGACTTTGGGAGCTCAGCAAAGCGAGACTCTCACACTCCGGCGAGGTGCAATCTGCTGAGACGCAACGAGGAGGCCAGAGCCGCTGCCAGTCCGCAGGAGGTGGAGATGCAGGAGTGGGGGCAGCGGGGAGAAGAGAGCAAAACCTCCATGGAGGATTTCAGCTACATCGACGAGGACGATCTTGGGCTCTAGGTGGGTTTTTGCTGCGTGATGCAACCGTGAACGATGCGATCAGTGCAGCAGCAAGCTGGTCTGTCTCAGGCAGAAAGCCTGGGATGCTTTGGGAGGATTCCTGTCTACGCTAACAGTCTTCTGTTAGCATATCACACACCCACCGATTATTAGCAACACAATCCTGCAGAACTGCAGCGTGAGTCGATGCCTTCAGCTCCTGACACACAGAACCAGACAGCATTTTTCTGTCTCTCTCTTACCCGCTCCCATCTGATATCGGTTTTGTTTTCTCAATACCAAGATGTCTGCTCCAGAGGCAGGGACAAACACACACACCCCAACTGGTAGGTCCGAGTCAGCGCAGCAGGGCCTGGAATGTAAAGTCGCTCATTCTCACTCCAGATTTTATTTTCTAAAGGAAGGTAATCATCTGCCCCTGTGCACAAAAACACACACACACACACATACCACTCATTTCCCTACAGCAGCAAGGCCTGGTTCTCTCATAGTGTAATTAAAGTACTCTGAACCTTCGGGATCAATGCCAAAGAGGAAAACAAAACTGCAGTTTAGATCCTAAAACGCTCCAAAAGGTGCTTCTCAACAAGCTAGACTCAGAAACTTTAAGTTAGTTATTTCAGTTATCAAGCAAAATTCATAAATATATATAAACTGTATGATAAATGTTTTTGTGTTTTTTTAATGACTATGGCTTACAGCAAAAGACAATTCCCAATCAAACCGACTAGGGCTGAAATGATTCCTCGAGTGATTCGAGTACCTCGATTATTAAAATTCCTCGAGGAAAATGTTTCTGCCTCGAAGCTTCGTTAAATTATATTTTATTATTTAGCTCGCAGTGTTCCGGCCGGATTATTACTTGCGTTTCTCGGAGCTCTCACTTCCACCTGAGTTGTTGACGAAAGCTAACTGTTAGCAGCATAACGTCCAGTTTTCAAGTTCGGTCTGGGAGGATTTTATTGATTGATGATAATGTCCGGGTCTTTGTCGTTTTTTCCGGGGACCAATAAACATCCTTAAAATGACTGGCGCGATGCCTGGAGTACGGCAGCCTTTCTCCTCCTGGAGCTGCTGCCTGGTGGCGGTTCAGAGCGAACGGCGGGGAAGAGCTGCAGGTGTATTTATACAGGTGAGCCGATAGACTGAACACTGCGGGTGGCTGTGCATTAGATAATTAACGTAAGTGTAGCTTTACGGACGAACCGGAAAATTTATTTCATCCAGGTCTCAACAAATGTGTGGCGGAGCTCAGCGTGGCGGCAAGTAGCTGGTAGATGTTTCTGTGTGTGATGGTCGCTAACATGAATACAAAAGCTATAAATGTCTGGGAAAAGTGAGAGTTCATCTATTAAATTGACTGAAGTTGAATACATAAACGAAAAGCTGGAGTATAGACATTTTTCATAAGTGTATTTGTGAGCTTGCCTCTTTATTATTGAATTGAATATATTCGTTTACAACAACCCTGAAAACTACATAGAAAATGGTTTTAATGCAGAGATGTCATCCAGCTCTATACTTTCATATCTAATACTGCACCAACGCATTGTGGGATGGAGATAGAGCTGAGCAGCAGATAAATAATATAAATATATCATGATAGACACGTGATCAATATCAATAGATAACACATCTGACAGAATGTTCGATAATTAAACCGAACTCATTTCCAGAACCAAACAGCATTTTGGGAGATGTAGGCAGATGAAAGGCTTTAGCCACTCAACCTCTCATGGCTCAATATGCTAGTATGGTGGCATCAGCTAGCTCGCTTATTGGTTACCTAGCAACAACGTCTTCAGCAGCTTGCACAGCAGCAGTTTCAGGTTTCTCTCTGCTTAAACCTGCTTAAAAAAAAAAAAAACGATGGTGTGGAGTGAAAGGAGAAAATGACTACAACAGGTGCAGTATGTAACTTATAAAAAATATATGTATATATTTTTATATTTGTTAAAACTGTCACCATATCATGGCATTATGTTATGAGAAAAATAATCGGTGAAAAGGTCGATCTCCTCTCTGAGCTATTATTGCCATCTGAAGAAACAACCAATCAAAGCCAGGAGGCGGGTCTTAGAGCTGTCAATCAATCTCATGTACTCACTGCTCAATATGCTAATGGCAGCGAAACAACTTACCATTACAACTAAGAGGAAGCAAGAGGGAGAAGCGCCTCATGGTGGGGTGATTTACAGTGCTAAGACCCGCCTCCTGGCCCTGATTGGTTGGTTCTAGTTAGTACTGAGAGGAGTTAAATTTTTCTTCACAGATTATCTGTCTCATAACGGCAGGTGATGGATGGAAATGATTTGGGTTGCAACTGTCCAAACATGGTGACATATTTTCACATATTTGTTTAAACTATTTCTTCTGAACATTCCATACTGCAGCTTTAAAACAGGAATTGTCACCACACACACAAAAATCCCTTTTCTTTATTGCTCTATACTTCATTTTAGGGGGGTTTTAAGCTGTAGGCCACAATTATCAAAATGAACTCAAAACGTCACCACGAATAGTTTCTGTTCTCTAAATAAATTGCTGAAATGAACCAAACCATTTAACGGCATTTTTATGTATTGAACTGCATCTGTAGTTTTCAAGCCAAGCATATTCAGATTGTACGTCTCACATTTCCCACTGAGCTTTAGCCATCCAGCCATTCGTGCCTTCTCCATGTGAAGACCCCTCCCACTTCTCACCTGCCCACAGGTCCCTTCAGTCAGTCCAACTTTACCCAGAAGAAGCCATCAATGCCACCTGCTGAGAACACTCTGACCTTCCTCTGAAACGTTTCCGCTCCACTTCGGCTCTGGGCAGAGGAAACGCGGTGGGTTGGTATTGCACGTCATGTGGAACCCTTCACAGTTCTTATGTAGCACACAGACATCGCCTCCGACCACTGGGGGTTACGAGACTTCAGCCAGAGCTGCTACGCTACAGAAGCCTCAGGACCTCGGTCTGTTTTGTTCGCTGTAACGTAGACCCTGAGCTTTCTGGTCCCCACTTTGTTACAGAAACAGCAGAGGACGCTTTCTTGGACTTTCTACACACTGGAAAACAAAACTCCTATGAATGTGTGGAGTTCTGATCCTGGGCGCCATGTGGGTGGGTGGGTGAGGTGGGGGGGTTGGTTGCAGTGAGATGTAATGCGGAGTGATACTCTACTGGGATTTAAATCAAATGCATGTTTTTTATTATTATTTTTGCATGAGAAACGTGCCTGCTTTTGAGCTGTTCAGGCCGGAGGGAAAACTGCCCCCCCTGGTGGAGGCTGCTGGGTTTCCGATGTATTTTATTACAGACTGCTGTTACATACAAATTTAAACTGGGATTACATACATTACAACAATAAAGAAGTGTTGTTTTGTAAGAGCTGAGTCTTTGAGGGGTTTTTTTTGTTGCTGTTTTTAAAGAAACAATTTCAAAACAGCAGGTAGGAATTCAGGTTAAGCACCCAGAAGGGTCAGCTTGATTCAGGTGCAATCTGGTTGACATGGAGACAGGTGAGGGATGAAAATGACTTGGGTTGCAACAAGTTGGGACCAACTGAAAGAGGATTAGGGCCACCAAAAAATTAAATAAATAAAATTCTGACTTTGAATGAAATGAGTGGCTTGTTACCAGGCCCGTTCAGAGCTGAATGGCTGCTGAGAGAATTCAGACGATTGAGCCTCGTCTGCTGACAACGGATGAATCTAAAAGTTGCAGGACTGGACCTGAGCAATCCTGGTCCATTCAGTCTGCCAGGTTTTGTAATGTCCAACTCTTTTGTGTCTAAGTTTTTTTTTATGAACTCATTTATAAATTTATTTATAGATCAACATATTTCCATGTGCATGTTTGTTATTCATTTTATATTGAGTCATATTGAAATTGCCTGTAATATCACACTTGTGCACATATTTTTTTATCAAATATTTTATATAGTTTTTTTTATATTGTTTCTGGTTATATTTATTTTTATTAACATTTTGGATGGAATATCTTTTCAATTTCCCTTTGGGGATCAATGTAGTCTATTCTATTCTGTTCTATTCTACCTAAAATCTTAAAAATAATACCTATAATATTTTAGTTGTAACAGTCGGAAGCCATTTTCCATGGAAGCGGTGCAGTCTGGAAGTCTCTAAGTGTGACGATGGAAGCACTGGCACAACGTGAGAACAGAACAGAGTCGAACCTAATGAGCACGTAGGGACATGAACATTAACAATGATCTACTTTTATTTCACTCCAGATGAACCAAGAATATTAAATGTTTAGTTCAGCACCTTCATTTCATTGGATACTTTCCTTTGCTTCAAGCCAGAAACACACTAAGAAAAATTAGAAAAGAGGCCATTTTGGGCCTGACATCTTTGTCAGAGACAACAATACGGAGTTACAGTCACATATGCCACGTTCTTAAGTGTCGATAAAGAACCCGCTCTTTAACCTTACTCAGACGTGATGTTGACCATCACACGGTCAAAGCAAATATATGGTTAAATTAACTCCAGATTTTTATTCTTGTAAGAAATTAACCCAAAACAAAAAAGACAGAAAGGAGCACCTATACGCTTCCTAGTACCAAATCTTAAAAGTCAGGCTCTGCAATGTTGTGGCTTTACAAAATAACACATCAAAGCTGCAGTATGTAACTTTTTTAAATATGTTTTAGATATATTTGTTAAAATGTGTAACAAAGAGTAGGAGACAGACAATTTGTGGGGGAAAAAACAGTCAAGGCCCTCCATCTCCTCTCTGAGCTACTATTGGTGTCTGAAGAAACTACAAACAACCAATCAGAGCTTGGAGGTGGGTCTTAGCGATGTCAATCAACCTCATATACTGGTAAATGTGTTAATGGCGGAGAAGTGACGTAAAAATTACAGGAAAATCATTTATCCACCATCATTGATGGCCATGCTAACCAGCCAAGCATTCAGGACAGGTTCTGCTAGCTGACTGGCAGCGCCAAGACCCGCCTCCTAGCTCTGATTGGTTGTTAAAAATAAGTAGTAGGAGCACTGGGAGAAGGCAGAGAAACGACATTTTTTTCCACTGATTATTTCTCATACACTTTCAACAAATACCCCAAAAAACCAAAAAAAAAAGCTACATACTGCAGCTTTAACTAGCTTTATCTAGATTTGGGACTGAAACAAAAACTATGCAGCCTCCCTACAGAAGAAATAACACACAACACAAAGGAATCCTTCTGCAGGTCTGCATATATTTTCCATTTTGTGACATTCATTCTATCAGAACTTCAGTACGGTTTGAAATGTCAGAGGGAAACACTAAAAACCCCCTAGATGGAGGAGAGGTTCTACACCGGAGCGCTAGCTTCAGAGAGGAAACGGTGGAGGAGGAGGATGGCAGGAGAGGGTTTGCTGTTCATGTTTTCATTCTGACAAACACACAGAAAAAGAAGTACAGGAGAGAAGGGGGGATGATACAGAGATAGCAACAGTGAATCCTCCTCTACTCCACTGATAACGGAGCTGATTGGATTAAGCACTACCAGCTCTGGAACTACATTTCCCATGGGGACTGTAAGGAAACTGGGCAGAGGTGACAGGCGTCAAGTGCAAGCAGCCTCTTCACGGTCGCCACCGGAAACTTAGAAATCTGGGATCCTTGGATTTGTTTTCAGTTTTCACCCCTGCAGACAAAATTCAGGGTTTAATAGTGATCCAATCAGGCTGCAGTTCCAACTGTGCTGAGAGTGGAGATGTAGCGGGAGAGGATGGAGTCAATGGGCTGAGAACAGGGGGAAAATAAAAATCCAAAAATATATATTTATGTTTAAATTTATATATATTTATATTTATATATATTTACGAGGTATATGTCCACAAAAAAATAAAACACCCAAAGTTTCAAAATAGGCATTTCTTCCAAATATATCCTTGCTAGTGATGCCTTGTGTAGACGTTAATATTAACAGCAATATTAATCCAAAAATTCCAAAAGAAACACCAGGAAGTTCGCCTGTCTTGAATCTCCTCCGTCAGGAGTCCCAGAAGAGAAGCCTCAGACGAGCGCATGTATGGGAATATGACGTCAAACCCCAGAAAGTTACCTCTCCAGCAAAAAAAGACAAAGGAACAGGAAAAAAAAAAAAACTTCCCTAATTTCTCCAACTACCAAACAGCCACACACTCGGAGCCTCTTCCACGATGAGTTAGGGCTGAGAAGAACCGCTGAAAACGGGAGGCAGGAGAAACGTGGGCCACAGGTCCAAGACGAAACAAAAAGGTGTCTTTGTGCAAGTCTCAAAACGAAAGCCAACATAAACCCAAACAGGCAGCGACAGGCGTCCTCTAGATGACCGTCAGTTAGCCTGGCAGTAGAGGATCGCTGCCCACTGTAGTCATGCTAGGTATTGTTGCAACGCCGTCTTCGCCCTGACAGAGACACAAACACGTCATCATCATCATCATCATCAAGGTCAGACAACAGTCTTTGCTAACGGAAGGGGCAAAGAGGTTTTCTGCTCAGTGGCCCACCTGTCGCTGAGGTTGGGATCGGCTGACTGCGTCAGTTTGTGCAGGACGTCCACAAAGCCCATCTCCCTCAGCTTGTCCTGGCGATCCTGAGAACCTAACGCACAACCAGGAGCAAACCGGAAAACTTCATCATCGTGTCCAAGACGCCGAGTTTGTAAAGCTGATTTTACTTTAAAAACAGACTCAGGTGGGGACATGGTACTGATTAATACTTAGTCTGCAATCATCCTACAACAGCAAATTAGGGCCATTGTAGACAGATTAAAAGAAGGAGTAAATTGCTGCCAAAAAGAATTCTGACGTTTTTATTTTAATTTCAGAAATTTTCTTGGAAAAGAAAGTTGGAAATTCCTGATTTTCACATTTCAGAAATGTATATATATTTTTAATTCTAGAAAATGTCTGAGATTAATCTCAAGGCTTTGCTGTGCTTTCTATCAAATTTTTGACTTTGATTGGAACTGGATTAAATTTTAAACCAGATTTCGGTGGACAAGAAAGTACTTTTAAAAATGACGTGGGAGAAATCTGAAATAAACAGAAAACCAATAATTACAATCAGCAACTGTAATGTTCCTCAATGAAAAAATTACTAAAAAGATCATGTGACAGGAATTTAACAGAAACTCTCTTTTTCTGCCATATTTTTTTACATCCATGAGTTCTTCTGTAATCTGAATCGACCAGCTGGCAGCAGTCCTTACCGTCCTCCTCGTTCCAGATGAGGTTGGACACACAGAAGGTGGCGGCGAGCTGCAGCTTCACGTTCGAGTGTCCCTGTGGGAACAGAGGACGGAGAGGAAGTCAAAGACACACAGCCCTGTTCTGTAGCGAAACCAACGCTTTCTGAACCGTGAGCACAATTTTAAATGTCAGGCTGGACAATACGGCTGAAAAACTTATCATCATATCAGCTCATGTATCAGTCAATACTGATAATTGTCAAACTGGTGATGTGACCTCTCCTGTTCTGTCCGGAGTTTCACTCCATTGTTTTTTTGGTTTTTTTTTTTAAAGTTATGAGGCAGTGTAGCAAAACATAAAACTGCTGCTACCCAAGTTACTTAGCAACAGTTGTTGCTAGGTAACCAAAGACAGTTAATTGATGCCACCAAATAGCTTAGCTCGCTGTCAAAGGTTGAGCAGTTAAATCTTTTCCTTTGCCTACATCGCCCAGAATGCTGTGCGGTTCTGGGTTGGTGTTCAGTGAATATTCTATCAGATGTATTATCTATTGATATTAATCACATGTCTATATACATTGTTAGTGATTTATTCTTCAAATGTTTCTTGAAATCCTGAATCTATAGTTCTATTCTAACATTTTTACTTCAGTCTTAATAATAAATCATCAAGGCATTCTTTTATAGAAGTTATTGACTATTCTCAACGCGAGTAATAAGAGCATACAAAACATCCTCATGTAATACAAATCTAATTAAACAAAATGAAATAAATATTTAGCTTCTAGCTAAATGTACATTTTGTTGTACATTTGTACATCTGTAAATAAATATTTATATCTCGTAGAGCACTTCTGGATAGATGCAAACTACATCTCGTTGCTTGTACTTGTGACAGTGCAATGACAATAAAGTTGAATTCTATTCTATTCTATTCTAAATAAATGTTCTTTTTTCATGAGGCTAAAATCAGAAAGCAACAATGAAGCAAGCTTGTGTTGAAAAGTTCAACACTGGGTTGGATCAACACTGGGCCGTACCATGTAGTATTTAATTTTCTGGAGCATGTCATCATTAGTCATGATGAGCTCCTTGGCTGTGTTTCCATCGGCGATGTTGGCGAGGATGCACAGCGTCTGAGTGAACAAAAAAAAACAAAACGAAGAGTCAGTGCTTTCATCTGAGCTGATCACAGATTTAACTCAAAACGTAGAAATCCCATCCTGCAGTGCAGCAGCAAGACGAAGTGCTGCAGAGAAATCCTGTTTCGCATGCTCACCTGCTCTTTGACCTCTATGCTGTGCTCGGCTTCCAGGATCAGGGTCACCGCCTGCATGATCTGCTTCCCATGAGAGCTCATGATCTGGTCTATGTGCTGGCAGCATGAGGAGAGCAGAGGGAGGTCAGTGTTGAGATGCATGGAGAAATCCTTCACATTCAGCACATTACGGCTCAGAGAGAAGCCTGAATGCAGCGCTGGCTGAGCTGTTCAACTAATAGAAATCCAGACATAGACACAGCCTGAATCTCACCTCTAACTGGTCCGTCTGCATTTCCTACACAGCATTCTGTAATTGATCATTTCTACTGTTTGGGAGTTTACTATTGGCTCGTATGCAAGTCCAGTCAGAGGGAATGGATGCCCCAGTGCAGTGACAACATTTTTATGCTCCTCTAATCTGAAACAAACTTCCAGAAAACTGCAAAACAGCTGAAACACTAAGTTCCTTCAAATCAAGACTAAAGACCCAGCCGTTTACAGTTGCCTTTGATTAGTACAGTGGTTCCCAAAGATTTTCTGGGCCCCCCTATGGATTACAATAAAATCCCCCCAAAAACGAAAAAAAAATACAAAAATCAACTGGACACACACATCGTTCAACCAGACTTGGTACTTGGTAAGATTTTGTGTTTTTAGCTGTGAGGGAACACAAACAGAATATTCTGTGTGTGTGTGTGTGTGTGTGTGTGTGTGTGTGTGTGTGTGTGTGTGTGTGTGTGTGTGTGTGTGTGTGTGTGTGTGTGTGTGTGTGTGTGTGTGTGTGTGTGTGTGTGTGTGTGTGTGTGTGTGTGTTTGGGGGGCGGGGGGGTCTACGTCTCACCGGGCGCGTTGACAGTAGGTTACGCAGCAAACCAAGAGTCTTCATCAGCACGTTGGTGTCGGGGTCAGAGAGCAGGCGGAACAGCTGCTCGGTGCCCAGACACCGGACAATCTCCACCTTCACCTTCTGATCGGCCTGGAACGCCATGTTCTGGAAACACATCATGGGGGGGATTCAACACATCTATACATATAAGATGGGAGTTTTTCCCATCACCATATTTTGGTTTCTTCTTTTTTTTTAATAAATGAATTCTATAATGAAACAAAAGTTTGCTCGTTACCATCAGGGCCCAGATGCCATTTACCCTGAGAGCAGGGCTGTCGCTCTGAGTCAGACTGCATAGTAACTCGATCACCCCAGACTCCAGGATGGGCTGTTGGAAATAACTTCATTTACAGATCAACTTTAAACTGGTCTACTGTCCATTAAATTTAAAATGTACTCTCTTCACAAACTGAGCCACATATAATTGATCAACTATATCTAAAAACAACTGGATGTGAGGGCTTCTTCAGTGTCTAGTGACATCATCACCTCTTTACTTGGTGAGAACTCCAGCAGCAGGTTGCATAGTGTTGAGGAAGCCATGACCAGGACTTCATCTGGGGCGTTCTGCAGCAGCTGCACACAAACACATCATTCATAGTGAACAGCCTGACAGCTGGAACAGATTCTAGTCTTACTTCAGTCAGAAAGTTGAGTGGAGATCGGTTCAAACTGACCTTCATGAGGGGCTTCCACACAGCATGATCATGAAAGCTGGTCCTTAGTTGCTGCACTGACCGGGAAAGACTATGAAGACACCTGCAGAGGAGTGAAGAGGGGAGAGGAGGAGACATGCACACATGGACAAACATTACAGCAACTTCTATGAAAAATATGGATTCTAGATATTTGTTAAAACTATCACCATGTCGTGACAGTCTAATATGACAAAAAAAAAAAGGCTCCTCTGCCTCCTTCTAACAGTCGTCTGAGCAAATACACCGCTCTGTAAAAAACAACCAATCAGAGCCAGGAATAGGGTCGTAGCTCTGTCAGTCATCCTCGTGTTGCTCACAACCTTTCACTTTTTCTCCGCTACACTACATCTGGTTCACCACAACACAGTTATCATCTAATGGTAAGTTGTTTCTGCACCATTAGCACATTACAGCGAGTAAGCGATGTTGATTGACAGCGCTAAGGCCCTCCTCCTGGCTCTGATTAGTTGTTTTTGACTGCGAGCGGTACATTTCTGCAGACGCCTCCATCTTTTCGTAGATCATCTGTCTCATATCACACTGCTTCAACATGGTGACAGTTTTAACAACTGGATGTGAGGGCTAAAACACATTTTTGTAAAAGTTGCATACTGTAGCTCTAACCTTTAATCTTGGGTTCATGCACTATTTTGGTTCAGCGTATTTACACAGTTCCTTCAAGTTCAGTTTCCTTCATCTAATTGTTGGGAACATTTTCATACACATTCATAGTGTTATGGTTTTATTATCAGTATGGCATCAGTATGAAGAGCTCCAAAGTTAAAATGAATCCTGCAGGCATTACTTGATGCACAAGTAATGCCTGCTTGTGCATGCATTCCACTTCTTCAAAGTGGAAAACGAAGTTGAGAGAGGCTCACCTCACCGCTGCCAGCCGCACTTTAATGCTGGATTCCGATAGGCCGCTGACTATTCGGTCCATCATGTTTTCTGTCTCTGTGATCTGAAGTAAACAAAGGCAGTGCATTGGAACATGAGCATGTGTTCATATCACCCACACATGCAGGAATGGGGGGGAAAAAACTGACTGCAGAACCTTTTTGCGAATGTCCTCGTCATTTGAGCCCAGAGAGGCGTAGAGCTTGAAAGCAGCTTGTCTCAGCTCATGTGCATGTTTAAGGTCATGGTCCAGCTGCAGAGTGGACAGGCGCAACATTTCAATACGGACGGCTTTTAGCTTTAATCAAAAAAGGTTCTGTAAAACATTTAAAACAATCCCATCCAGACCCAAAAGCCCATTGGGAAAGAACCAACAATCAAAAGATTAAAGGGAGGAAGAAAGCCTGAAGCAAATGACTTTCAAATTAAGTTGAAAAGAGTGTAGAGTACATAAATATGCCATCATATTACACAAGAAAGACATAATCACATCACAATCCAGCATCTGTGTACCCACCATGAATCAGAAGTTTGGTCATACTGATCATTTGATGACACAGTTATAAGTAGGTATTGAAATTGACAGAAATCACCAAAATCTTTTAGGCTAGGAGTGATCTGATGTGATTTTCATTCCTGTTTTTTATTCAATTCTTACACATTTATCTAACAGCAGCACACAGACAGAAGGTGAAACTGAACCCAGACAAAACACAAGCAGCCGAGACCAAAGACTAACCAGGAATTTCTATTCAATTTACAAGCAATTACTCAGGCTAAACAATCTGTAAAAGGCTTCCACCAATCTGAGGAAATAACCACTCTCCCACAAACAGTGCAATGAAACATCTTTCTACAACTGGTACAGGAAATATTGATAACTTATTTCATATAACCCAAACTCTCCATTTCAGTCAGATACATGTAAAAGGCCTGCTTAGACCCACCCTCTTGATGTCAGCGATGGCAGACACAGAGCTGGGGTACTTGAAGTAGTCGGCCAACATGGCCACCAGGTGGTCGGTGGTGCTGGCGATCCTCTGCAGCTCCACGTCGGGCTCCATCAGGTAGGCTAGTGTCTCTGCACCCTCCACTCTCTCCTCCAGTAAATGCTCTTTACTGCACATTCGCACGAGGCAGGGCAACGTCTGAACACACAACAGGAAGTGACGTCGCACAGAAACGTCGCACAGAAACGGCTCACCGTCGGTAGTTAGGACAAAATGCAGGGGTAAAAAGATCCAAACCTTTAGTACTATGCAGCCGTCGTCGGTCCTGATGGCACCTGCTCGACACATGTAGGTTAGACTGGAATGGAAACAGCAGCCACACATGAGGTCAACGCAAACAACAAACACGCTCTAACTGTAAAGCTGAAGTCTATAACTTTTATAAAAAGTGTGTTTTTTACAGATTTGTTAAAACTGGCACCATATAGTAACAGTATGGTATGAGACAGATGACCTGTGGGGGAAAAAAAATCTAGCCCTTTCACTTCCTCCCAGTGATAAATTTGCAATCTGCAGAAATGGACCGCTACCGACCAAAAACAACCAATTGGAGCCAGGAGAAAGGCCTTAGTGCTGTCAATCACGCATGTGTATAAGTTACTTAATGGTGGAGAAACAACTTCCCGTTTCAAAAAAACTATTTATCTGCTGTCACTGTGGGCTATGCTAACTGGCTTTAGCATTCATTACAGACTCTGGTCTGCAAGATTTTAGACATTTAAAAATAAATGAACTAATAAAATTAGCGTAAGAAGATGTACATTTATTAAAATGTACAACTTTTGTGCTTTTCTGCCACACAATGATAGATATTTCAACTAAATATTTCTATGAATACTTTCTAAAAATTATGTCGAAGGAAAATCAGCCCAAATTTAAACAACCCACCCAATTCTATTTTTCCATGTTTTCATAAGAGGTCCAATTGTGATGGTTGACCCCGTTAAGACCCTCCTCCTGGCTCTGATTGGTTGTTTCTGACTAGAGAGTGTATTTCTACAGACAGCCATAAAGTACAAGGAGAAGTGTGAGGAGCTTCATTTTTTTCACAGATGATCTGTCTCATATTATATTGTTTGTGCATAGTGATAGTTTTACCAAATATGTAAAAAAGAAACATATTGTTTGTAAAAGTTACATACTGCAACTATGATGCGTTATTGGCAAAACCGCTGCAACACTCACCATTTGGCTGCTGTTAGCTGCATTTCAACGGGTTGATCCCTTTGCATCATTTTAACAAATACCTGAGTGAGCTGCTCACCATCCACCAGCACTGCCAGCAACAGAACAACAAGCAGAGCTCAGAAGAGGAGAAAAAGTGGAGGGAAAACCAAAAGCAGGTGAGAATCTCACCATTCACCAGTGTCATGGAGACCTGAGTGTTCTCATAGGCCAGGACTGAGAAACACTTTAACGCCTGCATCCGGACCTGAGGAGGGAATGATGTAGAAGTTGATGTACGCATCACTGGCGGTAAGAACACGTCAGACGACCTCACTGGGAGGAGCTGCGTACCTTATAGGAGGGTGAAATAAGCAGAGGGGCGATATTCTGGATGGCGCCGTGGTTGAAAAGAACAGTCTGGTGCTCTGGGGTCTGCGGACAACAATCAGCAGCGGATTACAGTCTGGATATATGTGTGTGTGTCTGTGTGTGTGGGATTGAATCCATTATGTTCGTGTGTGACCAAATACCGTCAAATACCTTACAACAGTGGGAGAAGATCTGAGTGATGTACTCCTGGGTTCTCTGGGAGTTGCTCAGTAGAGACATGAGATGGGGAATCACAGTGGGATCCTTTAGTAAAACATACAACAACACTATATGTGCATGGCCTCACAGCACTGACAAAAAGCAGAAACAAGCATACTTACACTACAGTTCTGACAATAAATGTAGAGCAATGTGGAGAATATACAGTACATGTGAAATTGATCCTTTGGGATCAATAAAGTATTTTTGAATTTGAATAGTGAAGCTGCGATTAAGTTCCTGCAGTATCAAATCCTCACTGAATCCAGTTCAGAAAGCATCAACTTCACCTTAGAGACGTCACTAAGTGGTTTCTAACGGTGCTGTAAAATATATCAACTCGTTCCTCTACATGTACAGAAGAGTCATCTGAAAAATAATTCTGTAATCAAATAGACACATGCGTAGACACTAAATCTTACCAAGTATTTTTATTCTAGTTTCTAGCGCAAACATTTTAGTACACTTAAAATAAGGCAAAACTAACTTAAAAGTTACTGTTGAGCAAAATATAGGAGCTCGTTTTTAAAGTCAATAATTCCTTAATAATGATAAAAAGTAATAATTCCACTGGCAGATTATTTCACTTGTAATATGGGAAAAATGTTTAATTATAAATGAAATAATCTGCCAGTGGAACTAGTATTTTTTTCAGCAATATTAAGGATTTATTGACTCAAAACAAGTTCCATCTTGGTTTACAGCTACTTGTAAGTTAGTTTTGCCTTACTACAAGTGTACACAGATATTTGCACTAGAAACAGCCCTAAAACTACTTGGTAAGATTTAGCATTTTTGCAGTGCATAGGACCTAAAAGATGTATTATTGTGAATAATCACATTGCAAGGATCTAGAATTGCAAGGAAAGGAAGGCCCTGTAAACATGTGCTGCCCAGAGTCAGGTGTAAGGTGACCTACTGTATACAGCAGCTGCACAGGCGTAACGGGACTGATGAAGACAGTTCTGAGACATCGAAGACAGGCTTCAGTGAAGACCAGGTCTGGACACAGGAGACCTGCAAAGCAAAAGGAACGACCGTTTGCCCTTGTTTTCTTATTTGCATGCATGGCGGTGTGTTTTATAGCTTCACCTTGGAGCAGGGTGGGGATGATGTGACAGTCCACCAAGGACTTGATGTTGTTCTCGGTGCCCATGGCCAGACTGCCCAGCACCACGGCGCACTCCGTCCTCAGCTGCAGGCTGGACGAGCTCTGCTGAAGCAGGTACAGTAACCTGGAAGCAGAGAGAGAGAAAATCTGAAACCGACTTCATCACCTGCAAGGAACAAGACTGACACTGCAAAACTAACCAATCTTACCAAGTATTTTTGATCTAGTTTCTACTACAAATATCTTAGTACAATTGAAACACGACAAAACTAACTTACAACTTTTACAAGTCATAGGAGATTGTTCCAAGTCAATTATTCCTTAATATTGATGAAAACGTTCTGCTGTTTGAACTGGGAGATTATTTCACTTGTAACAAGACATTTTACTCATGATGTACATGAAATTATCTACCAGAGGATCTAGTACTTTTTCATCAATATTATGGAATTATTGACTTAAATCAAACTCCTATATCTTGCTGAAAAGTCAATTTTGTCCTACTTAAATGTAATATGTAATATTGCACTAGAATGCAAACAAGAATACTTGGTAGGATTTTGTAGTGTATCAAACATCCAACTCTTAAATCTGTCACTTTAATTGTCGTTTCATTAGGTCACTTAAAATAAGATTTTGAATTCGGTATGTGTAGGTGTAAGTGAGTCAGATTTGACATTTTGTTCAACCATGGCCTCATTGTTTCTTTTAAGACTTTTGACTTTGTTTCCATGTAAACGGACCAGTAAAAAGAGGAGAGCATATATAGTTGAGAAGCTGAGGTCAGCAATAAAAAGCTCATGTTAAAAAACTGCCTGGATTATTACAAAGCATTGCACTATTGTCAGTGCGAATGCAGGATCTGGTGTTACATTTGCTACAGATGAGATCATCATACAACTTAAAGGCCAACATTTCAGTTTTATTATGTTTCATAAACTACTAAATGTAAATTAGATCACAAACAGCAGCGCACAAGGTAGAAAGCCTAAAAAACCCCACAGGTTTGGAATAGTCAGCAGACCTGACAGCAGATGTGATCTATGCTAATGTTTGTTTACCACCATATTTATGCTGATGCGCTTGAAACAACAGAGAAAGAAAACAAATAAATGGCAAGAGAAAAGATGGAAATGAAAAGATATGCAGAGTACCTCGGTACAGCTCCAAGGACAATCAGATTGGCCTTCTGCTTGTTGTTTCCTATGACAGCATTCTTCATATCACTAAGGGAAAGACAAATAAAAAAACAAAAAGATAGATGAGAGTCTTTTCTTTGGATACAGTAGTTCATTTGTTTGTTTGTTTTTTGTGATGTTTAAATGTTTAAAACTGCAGTATGTAACTTGTATATGTAAAAAAGGTTTTTTACATATTTGTTAAAACTGTCACTATGCCATGACAGAAGAGTATGAGACAGATGATCTGTAATAAACTATTCCACCTCCTCACTGTGGTCCTATCACCATCTGCAGAAATGTACGGCTGCTGCTCAGAAACAACCAATCAGAGCCAGGAGAGGGTCTTAGCGCTGTCAATCATGATAGTGTATGTGAAGGGATTTCTCAACTTTACAGATGAGTTTATAATCAGGTCTTAGTGTGGGTAATGAAATTGAACGGAAAAAATCTAGTTAAAAACAATTCATGATTTAGATACTGTATTTTAGATAGTTTTGCCTTATTAAATAATATCATAATTTGTAAACTTCATTTTGTTTTTACCCATATCATCTTTGTTTAATCTGAAAAAAAAAAAAAAAAACGTTGTACAATCAGAAACATTAGTGTGGCAAGAAAGTTAAAAAAAAGAAGAAATTTGCAAGGGAGCAAATCCTTTATTGTGACAAAGTGACCACATTGTTATGTTAATTCATTTTTGTCATGGAAAATTCATATTATCACCAGATTATCATTTTTTAGTAAAAAAAAAAGAAGCATGGTTTAATAATTGCACCAGAGATTAAATATTTGATACGCTTAATTGAGGTGAAACTGAAAATATTAATGTGTAACTGATTGATTTCTATAAATCTGAAGTCCAATATGCACTTGCTTAACACATATTTATTGACGCAACCTTTCTTCTGCTGTGCCAGTGACCCAAATTACATCAAACAGCAGCTGAGTGAAGCTGGTGGAAAAGTGCAGCTGGAGTTTAGATAGCAGAGAGCTACGAGCCGAAACTAGAGCTAGTAACCTCAAATGATAAAAATAACCAGGAAATAGACTACATGTCATCTACCTTATGCTGAGTTCTGATTCAGAGTATCAGATGAAAACATGTACATATATACATATTGGTTCACTTCAGGAAAATCTCTCATTGGAAAAATGGGGCTTCCATAATATCCTGAAACATGAGCTATGTTAAAATAACCCAAATCACGGCACACAGTTATAAAATTATTAACTGGAAATGATCTACAACCTCTATTTGCCGACAGGAAAACACTTGATCTTCTCAAAACCTTTATTTAGTTTGAGCACAGAAGGAGGAAGCTGACCTCTGTATCTATACAGACAAAGATTTTCTACAGGATTTAGGTCTGGGTGTTGAGGTGAAGATGAAAGAAGATTGGTTTTATATCTGATGAAAAACTTCTGTGTTGCTTTGACCATGTATGGTTAGGTTTAATAAATCAATCATTGTTTTGAAGGGAAACAGGCCCACAGGATCGCAGATCTCTTACGATTCTCAGCAATGGTCATATGTAAAGTTTAGCCAACTCCACAGGTTTACATGTGTCTACCAAGCTACCAGTTGGGATGTAGTTCGCATCTAATGGTTGTTATGGAGTCTAGAGATATAAGTCTCTGCTGAAGTTCTTCCAAAGTGGGCTTTGGGGATTATTTTATTTATTTTACCTCCCTTACCATACAGCTCACTGCCAAGATAATTGTGTCCTCATGTAGAATTATAGCACAGAAATAAAATAACTAATATTTTAAAGGAGAAACAGAAAATGAAAATACCAAAGATCAAGGTAGGCTTTAAAAATTAATATGACAGGCAATGTGTGGTTTATCAAATAGTAGGTACCTAGTTCCCATTTCTTCAAAGCATTTTTAAAAGATAGATTGCAACCTGTCAACTTGATTTTCCCTATTTTAGGCTTTCACATTAACATATTTACATCTTCATATAGTTTGTAAATGTTTTGGGGTTTTTTTGCTTCTTCACTTGTAATGCATAATGTTCCATGAGGCTTGAAGGAATTCTGTTTCATTTAAGGGTGACTTTTGAGAATAAATGTCATCATTAATAATGTTTATTTTAATTGTACTTTGTGTTCAGATAAAAGCCAACTTAGAAACTGGATTAATTTGAAACTTTAAACACTGTGATCCTTCAATAAAAATAGAAAAATACGTATTGTAATATTCTTTTTTTTCCATATTATCCAGCACTGAGATGACATATAATATCTGTCATATTTATAAACCAGGAAGACAAGAAATCATAGAAACTACATGCAAAAATACTTCACCTGCTTTTATCATAAACTGATTCATTTTGGTAAAAACATTGTGTTGCTTATTTGTATAAGTGAATCATTAATGCATTTTCCATACAGAACAATTGGTCAAAAAAAGAATTTTAAAAAACAGGCAGCTTTTTAAAACATAATGCTGAAGAACCTCAGCACTGCTAGACTCACATGACTCCCTGCAGGACTTTCTGTGGGTCAGGGTCGAAAAGTCGGTCAACATAATGGCGACTGGTGGCGGTGACTTCCTGTGTAGACAAAACCAATAAATATAACTATACGAATCCAGAGATATTAACTCCAACACCAAGAATGTTCAGACTATTTGAACCATTCACGGTTTGCCACATTAAAACCACAACCTTCAATGCATTATATAGGTATTGTATGTGACCAACACAAAGCTGTGCATAATGGTGAAGTTAAAGGAAAATCCTCCCCTGGTCTCCAAAATATTTAACGCGTGGCCCTGGACTCTGCATCTCCCATTGTAGCATCATCCTGTTTGGATGCTGTTCTTCAGCTTGGGCAATCCTGGAAGAAAGCATCCAGCCGTATTTACAGAAAAATGTGGTTATAGTTCTACAAAGGACGGACTCAGGAAAACTGAATAAAAAGGGATGCCACTGTTGGTTTGTCACATAAATACTACATAAAGTACATTAAAACTTGTGGTTGCTGCATCACAAAAAGCTAATTATCTGGAAGAGCGGAATTACTTTTGAATATAATGGTTAAGTCTTCGCCTGTTTTCTTACATAATACAAACAACAGTGCAGATTTGAGTAGAGAGGGCTAATAAACAAGCAAATCTAAAGAATTTCCAACACAATGTTCTTTTTTGACGTTCATGCTGGACAAATACGTAGCATTTCAGTAAAACAACAATCTCATGAGCTTTTCAAACATAAATCACAAAACACAACTTAACTCTAGCTCGCTTAGAAACAATCATGTGTTCTCTGATGCAGTGGTTCTCAAACTTTTTTCAGTGATGTACCCCCTTAAAAATATATTTTTAGTCAAGTACCCCCTGACACGGGCAAAACATTTTTGGAATTAAAAAGAGGTACAGTGCTGTAAAATCACTGTCTGATTTATTAAAGCCAAACAACTTATATCAGTGAACCTGACAAATACATCCATATTGCAAACATTGCATGGTTAAACAAAAAAGAAAAACAGAAGACGGTGACCACCAGAAAGGTATAAAACCAGTCAAACCGTTTTATTTTAAAGGATATTGAAACTAAATACTGAATATAAAATTCAGTGCATGAACACACATTTATATTTTATCGAACTTTTTACAAAATAATTTTTCCCAAGACTTATTATGAGGAGCCTACAGATTTTTTAAAGATATTTTGAAAAGCTTCACGTACCCCCAGGGGTACACGTACCCCCATTTGAGAACCACTGCTCTGATGCATACAGAAGTCTTCATTCTAGCAGCCCCCCAACAAAGCTGTTTTATGTGTCATTTAATGAGGCTGCATGTGACACCAGAAAACTTTGTTTATTCCACTGACAGGTTGGACCAGAACTCTCCACATGACCCCTGAGAATTAAAGGTCCGCCAGCTAACAGCACAGTGATACTGTTGGATGGCTCCGGATGCCAACACACACACACAACATGACTCCACCTGCAACATCACTTCTGTTCGCAGCTTTCTCACATAGGTTGATTGCACATTGTTACAATACAGATATTGTAAGAGCTTTTCATGCTCAAAAATACGCGAACAAAACAATATTTTCGATTCTGTGTAGCTAAAATGTGGGTATCTTGTGACTGCTTCTTTTTACCCTTCACTAAACTTTAGCTAAATAATATCAAGCAGCCATTAACTCTAGTTTAAAGGTTTCGCAATATCCTAAAAATGGCACCACTTTGGCTTATTTTCACTCACTTAAAACTATAATGGAGCTGACAGATGTATTAGCTGCGTTAGCTTAATTGTACACTGCTAACTTCACAGGATTTGACGTTAGCTTAACAACGCTAAGTTTACAAACGTAAGACTAAGCAGGAGGTTCAGTGGTTTAAAACAAATTATAACAGGTAGTGGAAATAGAAATTAACTCCCATGACTGTCTTCAGTTGGAGCTTTATGTGGTGTGTAAACATGTTTAAACTGCTTAAACACTTTCAATTTGCAGCTAGCTGCTAACTCACTCCAAATGACACTGACATGACAGCTCCTGTGGTTGGTTCATTTGTTTTTGGGAGAGCACCGCTGGGGCGGGCGTCCATGAGACCAACTCGTCAGTAATAGTGTTTCATATGTTTCCGCCCGGCGGAGCGAAGGGGCAGTGAAAAACGTTCCCCTTAACAGCTATGTAGGTGCACAGCTACATGCTGCTGAGCCCGTTTAGCCTCCAGAGCTAATGCTGGGGTTTAACTCTCCCTAGCTGTTTATGACCGTTTCCATGATATCAACCGCTTGATTTTGTGGGGAGCATTTTGCAAACCGGCTTAAATTATGAGAGTGAGACTCACAGACAGAACACTGATGCGGAGAGGGGCCTCCAATAAGCACGCCATCTCTCTTCCTCCAAGCGGGCGCCCCAATCGGCGCAGCACTCCGAGGACACTCCGCCCCCCAGAGCAACTATGAGCGGCT
This sequence comes from Xiphophorus maculatus, assembly GCF_002775205.1. Taxonomy (NCBI): domain Eukaryota; kingdom Metazoa; phylum Chordata; class Actinopteri; order Cyprinodontiformes; family Poeciliidae; genus Xiphophorus; species Xiphophorus maculatus. The sequence goes on along the minus strand of NC_036449.1, from coordinate 3,131,614 downwards.
TTAAAAAGTAACGGCGGCCGTCCACGGGGCTTTCCACGAACTCTCCTTTCCTAATAACGCACCAGAATCCTGTGTGAGTTCAGCTGTGATAATTATTACTGGATACAGAACAAAACAGCCCTGGTTGTGTTGGCGAGCTGTCTGACAGTCTGTGGCTTTACCACTTAGGTAAATGTTGTTTATAAGAGTGACGTAGGTGTCCTCCTTTTCAGCCCGATTCGATACGTTACTAAGATCAAACCAGCGTCAAAATTAAAACAAAGCTAGAAAATCCTCATTAGAATATTATTTTTCATCATAGATGATATTTAGAAACACAAATCTTAAACAACAATTTAAAAAAATGTAATCAACACATTCATGATGAATCTGCTTCCGAGTCTGAAAACATGCTCAAAGAGTGCTGCGCATGCGCGTTGAATGATAAAAGCAAGGTGGGAAAATTGGTTCTATCGCTTTCAACTGTGGATTAGTAACAAAATCATGTGTTTTGAAGAACATTAGAACCTCTATGGACAATCCCTGGAGACCAGTAACCGCCTCAGCTAAAACTTGATTCACGTATGTCCTGAATTGCTATACTTCTGCTTCTGTCGTTGCATTGTTTCGTCTCAAAAGGCATTGCTAGCTGAGGCGTGCTGTGTTCGGTTTGTTGCTGTAGTACTTGAGCTACTACTAATGATCTGGCTGCCAGAATGGAAATGTATTTTTTTTTTTTGTAAATTAGGCTTTGTTAAAGCTATACTTTTGATAAATAGCAGCACCAAGTCAGAAAAATACTTTCATATTCACGTTCTTAAGGCATTTAAAGTCAGTATTTGCTTGCTATGAATATATTATGTACAATTTAATTTGTAGGTTGTCATTATCAAAAACTGATTAACTGCATGCAAAGGCTTAGAATGCCTAAGACACAGACCATGGTGACGTCATACAATGAAACAATTACAATGATTTATTGAGTAGTGTAACAGTTGAAACATCCACCTTTTAAATCAAGTTAAATCAAACCGAACTTCTCTTGTTTTAGTTAGAATTACCAAAATCATTTCTATATTCTGATTTTTACAATAATGAGAGGAAGAAAATGGAATAGATGTATTTAATAATGTCTTCAAAGTCAGAAGTTTACATGCATTTCCTCAGTATTTGCTTGCATTGCCTTATAAACAGTATGACTGACTTGTGTCAGACACTTTGGGTTTCCTTCCGCAAGCTTTTCAAAATAGTTTGCCAATTTTGGTGGAAAAAAAAAAAAAAAGTAGAACTCATCTTGCACATTCTCCGTTTACATTCTCATAACCAAAAATAACATTTTGACAGAAGTCAAATTTCAAATATTTGTAATAGTCGATGGCATCTCATGCCGATCACTAAACCTCACAGTGTGAATGTAAGTTCGTTTGGTAATCTGCAGCTCACCTGTTGCCCCGCAGCATGAAGATCGCAGTAGAAGGCTGTTGCCACGGCGAGCTGGACAAGATCTATGAGACCATCGAGTATCTGGAGAAGAAAGAGTCGATCAAAGTGGATCTGCTGCTCTGCTGTGGAGACTTCCAGGCGGTGCGGAATGAGGGAGACTTGAAGTGCATGGCGGTGCCTGCAAAGTACCGGACGATGCAGACATTTTACAAGTCAGTGGTTTGGTTTTGGTTGGTGGTGACGATGGCGGTGGAGCAGACGTTGCTGAGACGTGATGGGACTGTTACAGGTATTACTCTGGAGAGAAGAAGGCTCCAGTTCTCACCATCTTCATCGGAGGGAACCATGAGGCTTCCAACCACCTGCAGGAGCTGCCGTACGGAGGCTGGGTTGCTCCAAACATTTATTACCTGGGTAAGCAGCAGAAGGTTGTAGACCTGGGCGTCCGATACATTAACTAATATTAACTTGGCTTTTTGTCTCCAGGTTACGCTGGTGTCGTCCGCTATAAAGGGATCAGGATCGGTGGCCTGTCTGGAATCTATAAATCACACGACTACAGAAAGGGTTTGTTCATTTATATATATTTTTAAATATGTAAAATATTTTGATACGTTTTTTTTTCCACTGACAGAGCGTGTTTCCCTTAAGGTCACCACGAATTCCCTCCGTATAATCCCGAAACGCTCCGGAGTGTGTACCACATCAGGAATATGGAGGTGTTTAAACTGAAACAGGTACATCAAGATCTAATGTTCAGCTGCAAATCCTTCAGATATGAACAGGTCTGTCACAATAACACATTTTGCTGGTTGACAAATTGTCCCAGACGTTCTTGCGATAAACGCTAATATTGTTGTTTTGAGACCATTTTCAAGTAATGTATCGATGACGGCATAATTCAAATTCACTCTCTCGATGGGCAATAAACTTTAAAGGTGCAGTGTTTTGTAAAATTTACTTATTTGAGTTTCACATCATGTTAGAATTTTATTTCCTCATCAAAAGCATACCTGTTGCCTGGATTATTTCATGCATGTTTGAGAATCTTTTAATCTCCATGGCAACCTTTCAGCTGTGCAAAACGCCTGGGTGGACCTAGCTCTGCCTTCGAGCAGGAAGTTTCTGCAATTTCCAGGTTTCTGAGCTTCCTCCTCTCCCACAACAGCTACTCTGAGGGAGCACACAGCTCCTATAAACTAGCCAGCAGCAATTAGCAGACACCTGGTGGAACTTCACATCTGCTGAGCTCATTATAGGAGCTACTTCTCAGTGCAACGCTGGTAAAAAAGCTTTGCTAAAGGTTTAATAGAGGAGCCATGTTGTGATGACTTTCTGAAGGTGGAGTTTCAGAAAGAGCAGGCGTTTTTAAAGAGACAGAGGCCCAATTTCAAGGTGTTAAATTAGGTAGTCAAATTTCTTTTTAAATCATATTTGATATACACTTAATTTTAATAACAGCTCAAGTTAACATAGTTACTTGAGTGTGGTATAAAATGGCTCTATATGCCTGGAAGACACATAATACTGCCACTTCAATTTTGAAAAGAACTCTGGAACTGGAAGATTTTTTTTAATATCCAAAGTAAAACATGACGACCAAAAACAATAAGTAGAACAGAAATTAAAAAAAAAAACATAGAAAACTAAAACCATAAATAAAATGGATTATGAAGTCTGAGCTTATTATGTGATTAACTGATTCCTTGCTTATTGTGACAGGCTTAGATATGAATTGCATATTGTTTTTTGTTGTGTTTTTTTTTTTTTTGTCTTATTGGTAAATGACTGTTTCAAAAAAAAAAAAAAAAAGATCCAGATGCCCATAGATATTTTCATGAGCCATGACTGGCCTCGAAGAATCTACCACTATGGAAACACGGAGGATCTGCTGCGGAAGAAGAAGTTCCTGCGGTCGGAAGTGGAGACCAACACACTGGGAAGTCCGGCTGCTGAGGAGCTGCTGGCCCATCTGCAGCCCAGCTACTGGTTCTCTGCACATCTCCATGTAAAGTTTGCTGCTCTCATGCAGCATCCAGTAAGTGTCTCAGTCTCTCCAGGTGGAATATGGCTCAGTTTTTAAAGAAACAAAAACTAACTTGGTTCTCGTCTTCGTAGCCTAAGGGTAACGCAGCCCCACGTGTCACCAAGTTCCTGTCTCTGGATAAATGTCTCCCCTACAGAGAGTTTTTGCAGGTCAGAGGAAGTCTTCTTCATAGATACTATGCTATTTCATACGTGTGTGTGTTCACAGTATATCGTTGTATCTTTCAGATTGTTGATATTCCAGACAGATCGAGTTCATCTGAAGGTCTGGAATATGACCCAGAGTGGTTTGCTGTTCTGAAAGCCACCAACAGTTTACAGGTGACCACTCCTCAGCGCTGGAACCCGCCAGAGAACAACGGCTTGCACGAACGGTACGCAAAGGTTCCCAAGAAAAATGACACAATATACACTCAATCTAAATGAATCTCAACATACAGTAAGCTTAAACTTTTTTTTTTATTAACAATTAACTTTGACATTTGCAGAGAAACTGTCGGTTAAGTTGCAGCATTTTTAGCTCGACTGACTGATTAGAACCTCAAAAATCCAATAATTTTTAGGGATCACACCAACAACAACACAAAAACACTCTTCAGTGTGAAAACTGCTACTGAGAATAAATTGTCACTCTTATCGCAAGCAAAAGAATTCAAGAGTTTGTGATTTTGTTGGTCGTGAACAGTGGTTTCCCCTGACACTGCTGTGGATTGTCTGTAACCGTCAGGTGGGACTTCAGAGCTTCGGAGGCGGACATGATGCAGGTGATGGAGGATCTCAGCGGGGAACTCGGCATTCCAGACAACTTCAGCCGTACCGTCCCGCCTTACGACCCCGGTCACCCCCAGCCACACACCCCCCCGAGCTACAACACCAACCCACAAACGACAGAGCTCTGCACCAAGCTGGGCCTCACAGACATCTACTGTAAGGTCGGACAGAGAGGCGACGACGCAGGCAGGTCCCAGAGCGCCACCAGGGAGGATGAGGATGAAAGTCTGGATGAACCCAGCGAGTATCCGACGGATACTTCAGGGTTGTCCAGTTCTTTTAACCCTGATGAGATCACCATCGAAGACGAGTGGGAAGAGGAGGAGGAGGAGAAAGGAGCAAAGGCGGACCTGCCCTCAGATACCCACACCCCCAGTCGGATGGTCCTGCCAGAGCCCAAATCTACCATCTCCCCCTCCGTCCTGATGGACCTGCCGCCCCCCTCCCACTCTACCCCCAGAGCTCTTCCCGCTCAGCCAGAGGGCGAACAGGAAGGACGGTGCGGTGACGAGGAGGCTGCCGCTCGCATCCTGAAGCGGAGCAGCGGCGAAGCGGGAAGCAGGAACACGACTCCGATAATCAAACGCAGGAACCAGCTCATTTACCAGACCACGGACGATGACGAGTGTGAGGGTTAGAACGTAGGAAACGGACTTCTTTATTAAGATGTCATTTTATGTGTTTTAAACAGAGCCAGATCATTTTAGAAAACAGGTTGAATTTCAGTTATTTTTGGTAATAGGAAATTCTCATTTAATGAGAAAGATTAAAAAAGCTGAACATTTTTTTTATTTTATTTTTTTTAGAATAATCCACTAAAACGAAAAGTCAATTGTGGCTATTAGAAACAGTATTTTCAATGCAGTACGGCTGAACCATCAGCCATACTGATTTTTTTCTTTTTTTTCAGCAAAATATGAATACATTTTAATAAGGAACTTGCAAATAAATTTCTCTCACTATCCTAACAAAAGTACTGGGTGTATTTTTTCCTAGTGATCTGCAAGCAGAATTATGTATTTCTACATTTTCTGCAGGTGCTCCAACTTTCTAAATGGTTTTGGATAATTTTTCTGACTTCTAATCGCACACTTCCAACAAGACTGAGCTCTTTAAGTAAAATTGCATCAGTTTCATGCTAGAAGAAAAACTACTGAACACAGAATGATGCATTATGTAAACTTGAAATCTTTTATTGTATTTGAAATAAAACAAGGGAACCACCCATTAAAACTTAGTGTTTGGCTCATTATAAATTCTGGTAATTATAGTAGCTCTTATTTTTTAAACCACAGATGAAATTGACGTTCAGTCAGATTCTAGATTTTATTTTGTCTTTGCAGGGGTTGCCAGTTAAAAGGGTGAATATGCTAATATTGACGTAATTGCTAGTATACTAGCTATTGTTAGCTTTTCTTTGGATTCATTGAGATTACACATTAAAGCTTGAGTTCAATGTCCACCTTTCCACCACACTTCACCTTCTGCTATTCAGTATCCTGTGTAGAACTTCCAACAGATTTTTTTTCTGACAGAGCCTGCCTGTCGTGTTCCTTCCAAGTAGCTTATTGTTAGCTTTATTAACTACACTGTTATATCCTCATTTGTAGGTCGTTTTGCATGAACTTGTCTCCAAATTGCATAAATACTTTTTTGAAAGGACTTGAAAGGGTTTTTCAAGAAATTGAAAAGGGAAAATATTGCACTGGTCACCACTGTTGATTTAAATCAAATAGATTTATAACACTGATTAGAGTCCTTTGAACAATCCATTCCAGGTTTACAAGTGTGATCTGCTAAAGTCAACATACACTTTCATTAAAATAAGGACAATATATGACATACAGTGTCTTTGACAAGATCTCTTTACATCCATTCAAAGAGCCATTACAGTGTAGCTTAACAACAAGGCGCCATGTTGTTTTAAATACGAGCCAGTGTCAGGGAAGTGCTTTTCCTGCGCCCTGTCCACAAAAAAAAAGTCACACCAAGGAAAAAGAAAACTTGGAGTAGGCACTTCTGTTCTCGTGTTTTACCAACAAATTTTTTTTGTCCTGTTTTCTTCTGCGAGGTTTGACAGCTAACAAGCACGCCTAACTCGTTTCAAGAGCATTGTCTGAAAATAAGTTAATTCATAAAACCATCTAAGATCACCGTGACAAGAGACAAACGAGGGAAACATACCAGAAGACGGGCAGAAAAGATCCCACAGGGAAACGTGGGTTATTTTGAGCTTCATTTTAGATCTTTTCTGCTTTCCTCCACATAACTAAACAAACAACCCCAGGATATCGGTGATCTGAGGCGAGAATTTTTACATGCACAGAAGCAGACACCATGGTATTATCTGCAGTCAAATCACCTCTATTACTCAATGCAGCCCTTCAGTTGGTTTAAGAGATCTACTCACAGCAGGATTCTGGTATTTGATGCCAATCTGAACCCTTTGGATTTCCCCGCTGTTCACTGTGTTTAGTGCCCAACCTCCCCTCCACATCAAGGCCATAGTGTTGTGGTAAAGTTTCCCCTCTTTCTTTATCACTGCTCATGCACTGACTGCAGGGAGTTTCTCAACATTGCATCTTAAATACCTAAAATACAAACAGATTTAGCTTTGTGTGAGCTAACACGTTGGCCTCATGTAGTGAATTTAAGTTTCTACCTAGACTACAGGACATGACAGGCTGGAATATTACAGCCGGAAGGCAATGAAGTCTAAACCATCACACTAGAAATTTGACCAGGCTGACACACTTGAGAAATTGTGATATGGATCTTTTCAAGCATGACAGAAGGGTTACAGATCATTCCAGGACAGTGTTATGGGGCAGTATTCACAGCAGACTTCGATCAGTTCAAAATGAGACAAAGCAAGCTCCACAAAGAAGAAGAAAGCTCCCTTTTCTAATGGTTTCTGTCCACTCACAAGAATGTGCTGTTCAGTTTATGCAACAGGACAGTGGGTAAACTGATGCAAGGCAGAGAGAAACAGGATTTTCACAATTAGTGCTAAATACTACAACAGAACTGCCACTGCCTTGCACATTCCTTCGTTTTGCAATCCTCAATCTTGGTCTTCGCCTGTTATTTCCAAAAGTAAAATCTCCAAGTCTGGTGGGCAAACTCAAGTGCCCGCCCTTAATTCAATTGGCACCATTCTTCTTCTGTCTTAACCGTTCCTTTGAGTTTCTGTCTGCTTGGGCTGGAGGATGGACGCAACGCACAGAGGGGAGCGGACGTCAGGTTTCCCAACATCAGGCTCACCCCTGGATGTTGCTGCAACACGACGTGGCGGAGTCAGGACTGTGGTGGAGGGGAGAATGGATGGGGGAGTTGATACGCAGCGGGGTGGTTCAGGAGCTTTAGTTCCCACCGCAGCAGGCTCGGGTGGAGTGGGCATCTGGATCCTGGAGGTTCACTCCCCGATGTCGTGCTGCGTGTGTTGGGTTCTGCGTGTCTGTTTTTGGCATCTTTTTTGCTACAGCAGAGTAAACGAGAGTTGTAATTAGATTAGCAAATTACAACACATATTCCAGGTTATTAATTCATTTACAAAAGAGCTAAATGTGTTGAATCTGATACAAGGTGTCTCACCAATAGCCAAGAAAAGCTCGTTGACGTTCATGGCTGTCTTGGCAGACGTCTCCATGAACAGCAGACCGGTGTCCTCAGCATATGTCTGGGCTTCCTTCGTAACACAGAGAAGGACAAGAAGACAATTGTCCTTCTCATTGGAGGGGTTTAATGAATTGGATGTTGTTTTGAACGGCCTTACCAGGGGTGGACTGCTCTAGCAATACAACCATTCTACCATAAACTAGTGATACACAGAGGTTTGAAGAGTTCATCCCCCCCTTCAAAAATATTCACACCTCATAAGCTTTCCATCATTTAGTCATGGTACAGCTAAAACTTTAGTGGGTCTTGGTCTTGTGTATGGGCTTAAAACTTTAGTCGGGCCCTGTACACTGAATACAAGACCCTGGTTTCCAGGGATATCCTTCTATTATTCAACAGGACAATGTAAAACCCCACTCTGCACACTGGCTGAAGTAGGAAGTAGCAGGACAAGTAATGGACTGTCCCTACTGTGACCTCTCCCAAAAGAGAAGGTGTAAAGCAGTTGTCTCAAACTAGGGCCAGGGTCCTGCAACTTTTAGATCCGTCTCTGCTTCAGCACACCTGGCTCCGATATTAGCTCATCACAGAGTTCTGTAGAGCTTGACTACATGCTGTTGAGGCAGTTTAGCCATTGAAATCAAGTGTGTAGGACAAAGGACACGTCTATAAAATTGCAGGACTGTGGCCCTCAAGGAATGCAGTTGGAGATCACTGGTGTAGAGGATTAAGAATTTTTGTCAATTTCTTCCTAAACTATGGATATAGAGAGAATAAAATTGGGGGAAAAAAACAAGTAGTACCTCATATTCTACCAGTCTTTTCTCAGCAAGGTCGGCCTTGTTTCCAGCCAGAGCGATAACAATGTTTGGACTGGCCTGCCTCTGCAGCTCCTTCACCCAGGCCTTAGCTCTCTCAAAGGTCTCCTGCAACCACATAATCAGAGGTAAAATAATGATCTTCTCACAAGACTGTATAATTAAACCCATTCTACTTAAACTAACTCATAAATAATGTGTTCTTTGTCTTCATGTACCGGTTTAGTGATATCAAAGACGACGATGGCAGCCTGAGCTCCGCGGTAGTACATGGGGGCCAGGCTGTGGTATCGCTCCTGTCCTGCTGTGTCCCAGATCTCAAACTTCACTGTGGTGTCGTCTAAACACACCGACTGAGCCAAGAACGCAGCTGGAGAAACACGGATGGAAGAGCAACAAGTTAACATCGAAGTATTCTCATACGGAACGATCACCTGGTCAGCACCACTGCGTCTCACCTCCTATAGTCGTCTCCTGGAACTCGTCGAACTGTCCCTTGACGAAGCGTAGTACCAGGCTGGACTTGCCCACAGCCATGTCCCCCAGCAGCACCAGCTTGAACTGGCAGATCTTGGTCTGTGGTAGCGAGCCGTTGGATCGGCTGCCGCTCCCCCTGGAGCTCATACCGACCTGTGCAGGAGACGGCTGGGCCTCCTCCCTGGAACGCTGCTCTAACAGTGACCCGAGTGGCCTCCCAAGTAGACACTCGTTACTGGGGCTGGCTTGATCTTTGTGCTCTTCTGGTGTTTTTCTTTGCGCAAAAGGAAAAACTTTAACTTTTGTGAAGTTAATTCCAACAACAGGTTCCATACTTAGTAATATCTATGGTTTTACTCCCCACTGGTCTAAATTAGAAGATCAATGTGAAGTTTTAGTTTGTACAGTCTACCTCCAAACTGACTCTGTGCAGAAAGAAACCTGTAGATATTTAACTGAGTCGAAGTAACACAACAGCTCATGTTGGAACGCTTTTCAAAGAAATCTGAAGAAATGTTAACAAAACACAATGTCAGTTTTGAGGGGAAGTGACTATAAAACCCAGGGAGAAAACACAACCTTTGTCTAATGTGACTAGAAACATTATAAAGATAAAAGACGTATGTAATCACTATGTTATATCAATACAAATATTTTTTAGCTAAAGACAAACCTCCCACCTCAACTTATGGCACACAAGGAAAGATTGAGTCCCTGATGCAACAGCTTCTAGATCCCCCTTCAACAGGAATATTTCTTTAGACGTCCAGCCACAGGGTTTCTTTTCCTTGTTATTGACAGGTTGTTGTTGTGTTTGCACTATTTGTTCTCATCATTGCCCTGTTTGGGTCAAGGTGGAGCCGTCACAAATGGATTCATATTTGACACAGGAAATTTTGTTGGCGAAGCAGTTCATGGTCACGTCAATGACTACAAGATGGCCAGGTCCCCATGGCAGCAAGCCATCACCTTCCTTCACATTTGGTTACGACGCTACAGTTCCTCCCTCACTGACTCTTTGGTCTTTCCTATGCAAAAGACACTGTTCCAAAATCCCATGGTTTGGTTAGATTCAATCATAGACTGGTAAAAATCAGCCCCTTGTTCTACGCTTTGCTTCGTTCAGAGCACTGAAGGGAGGGGAGAATTTGGCAGAATTGCATAGAAAGGCAGTGGCTCGGCTAATATATATTCTCAAACCTATGTAGAGCTGTTGGACTCTTTGGAGAGACAAATCAATTCTCTAGGTAGCGTTCCACAACAAGGCAGCCTTTAGTTTTCCTGTCATGAGCTTCTCTGATTAGCACACACTCTGACTGAACTCAATGGACTGGTAGTTATCCTGAACATATCTGACTTTTGAATCATCCGTATTTCTGCAGCAACATGGACTCTACTATTTGAAAATGGTCCCTATAGCCTACAGGTGTAAAACTCCAATCCTTGACAGTCAGTGTCCTGCAACTTTTACACATGGTTCTGCTGCAATACCCCTGAATCAAAGAATTAGGTCATTGGCAGGACTCTGGAGAAATTGTCTACATACTGAGGAGGTAATTCAGCCATTTGATTTCCATGTGTTGGACCAGTGGCACATCTGAAAATGCAAGGCAGCGGCCCTTGAAGACTGGAGTTTGACACGCCTGTTATAGCCATTATCACAAGGAGCAACATTTACTTGTGTAAGATCAGTCCTGAGCTCTTCCTACTTCACCGCGAGGTCAACACCTCACGTTGAATCCCCCTGAGCAGCAAACCAACAAAACATCTGCTTTTATGAAAGTGTTAAAGGGGCAGCATTATGTAAAATTGACACCTGGGTGTTGCCTTGATTTTCTCATGCATGTTTGAAAAATCCTTGAATCTGCCATGGCAACCATTCTGCCATGGGAGAAATTAAAATTTACTGATTGATTGATTCAGCTTTGCAAAACACCTGGTTGGACCTAGCTCCGCCTTTGAGGCGCAGACCAGGCCCAGCGGCATAGGCGGGCATTGGGGGGCATTGCCCGCCCACAGATTCACCCCCCCCCCCCCCCCCCCCTGTTAAACTCGTCTGGAGTCGGGGCTGGTGCAGACCCTCCGTAGAGCTGCAGTATCCAAGCTTCCGACTCAGAGAAGCCCTCACTCACAACTCCCCCACTTAACTCCTTCAGACTAGCCAGCAGCAATTAGCAAATACTGCTAAATGCTGATGGATACTGATGGAACTGTGCATCTGCTGAGCTCATTACATGTGCTACTGCTCAGTGCAGCGCTGGTAAAAACGTTGTTAAAGGGTTAACAGAGGAGCCATGTTGTGATGACTTCCTGAAGGTGGAGTTTCAGAAAGAGCAGGAGTTTTTAAAGAGACAGAGGCCAAATTTCAAGGTGTTAAATTAACAAGTCAAACACCTTTAAGTCATATCTGATGTACTGTATACACCATTTTATAAAAACTGAAGTAGTTAATTGATAGTGCTATAAAATGGCACTATGTGCCTGGAAAATGCACATAGTGCCATTTTATAGCACATAGTAAATCTTATGTTACTGATTATATAAAAACTTTTTTAGATCATATCTTTCAAGTGAAAGGTGATGTTTTACCAGGACTATCCTCTATGACAGTAACACTCCCCTCCTGCTAGGCACCCAAAGACAAGCAACACAAACTAAAAATGCAGGACTGTGAGAAATTCGCAGCGCGAAGATAAGACAATTTCAGATCGATGTTCTCACATGTCCTGTCAGACAACAGAGGTCTGAATCAGATCAACCCTGAGATCTGCAGAACGGAGGGTGAAGGTCTCAGCGCGGGTTCAGATGCTGCAGCCTCTGCGTCTAATCGACACAATGAGGAGAAGGAGTGTTGGTTGGGCGCCAGTGGGGCTCCATCACTCCATGACTCCAGCTCTCTGGTTCTCTGAGCGGATCGTTACGACACGCTACGGTTCCTCCCTCACTGAACCTTATCTTGTCTCACGCTGTGAGCTAACGACACACACCGCCGGGTCCAGCCGAGACACCACTCAGTCTACAGACCTTCGTACTTCGACGCTGGACTAGAAACAGAGATTCTCTCTCCTACCGACACGGCGTGTTCTTACTGACGGTCCAGCGACAGGATATTTACCGTGTTGGAGCGGCAGCAGGTGTCCCAGGCTTTTCTGGTGGAGCTATCAGCTGCTGCTATAAGACAAATGTTAACACTTCCTGTAATCTGGCGCAGGCGCGGTGAGTGCCGCATTGTCAAACTGGCATGAAGGGAAATGAAAACAAGAAGTGTTATCTACTCGGTTTATTGAGCTATTGAGCAAAAACTAAGGACGTACAGAATAAGTCAAGCATGAACACAATGCGTTCATAATAAATGCAACTGAAATTAATTATTCTTTAATAAGAAGTAAATGCAGTGGCTGTCTGTAATAGAAAAGACGCGTTGAAAAGGGGGTTTGTTTAAAAATAATAAAGATGGCGGATTGAAATGATATTTTCCAAGAAATTCCATCTTTGCACTTATTGGGAAATATTTGAATATTTGAAAGTCGGAATTTTAAAGATAAACATTCCTGTCAAGCTTTCTAGTTATCTTTACCAAAATATCAATCAATCAATCAATCAATCAATCAATCAATCAATCAATCAATCAATCAATCAATCTTTATTTCAGACACAAAAGAGGTCCATAGTAAAACAAAAAGAAAAGAAAAAAAAATATGAAAAGCGACGTAGAAATATTATTTTTAGTCATCACTATTGCCCTTTGTGGAAAAATTTTAATTTTAGAGATGATCGGCACGTTTCACAAAAAGCATGAGAGCATAGTGGTGCTCAATGGAAGAAAAGAAAAAAAACAAAGAACTCATGATTCCTCACTGGGAGTCAGCATGAGGTTAACATAGTTTCTGCCAAAGTAAAATGTTTTGAATGACACAAAGTATTCATCTTTTAATAATCTTGCTTTTTATTGCTTTCCTTTTAATTTCCTTGCATCACTAATGTCCACCAGCCTTTACTCAAAAGCAAAACTGGGATCACCCAAACCTGCATTTAATTGATTCATTAAATTTGGCTTGTTTTTAAAGAAAGACTGACAAGTGCTTGTATGTTTTGTCTGTTTTAAAACGTTGTCTATGTATTCTATGTTGTTTTGTATGTTTGAAATTTCTGGCTGCAAAACAAATTTCCCCCTTGGAAGACAATAAGGGAATTGAACTGAAGTGAACTGAACGGTTCTTGTCTCTGTGAATAGGCAAGAAAATAAAAAAGTGTCAGTCGCACCATAAAATGTTCAGGCTGTGTGCGGTTCTTCTAATAAGGCAAACCTACACACGCGTTTTTACAATTTGGGTCCATCTGGTCAGTCCTCTCCAGACCAGAACTGATCAAGAAGAGAAACTATTTAAGGCGTGTTTCTGTTAAGCGAAAACGAAACTGTTTCTCCTTGAACTTTATCTCATAATTGCTGTGCGTTATGACTAGAAGGTTATATAAATTACCTCTGCTGACATTAAAATAGTTCCCAGATTTACTCCTCCTCAGTCTGCCACTTACAGGGTATTGCCAAATATGCGTAAAAGAACTAAATATGAAATCTGTAAGCAATAAAACAAGAACTTATCAATGTTTCACCAGGAGCTTTTTTCAATGTCTTTTTTTAGAGTCACTCAGAATCCTATGCAAATGTCTAACTGTAGCAGGCTTTAGGAGTATTTTACAAATGTTTGGCTAAATAGATCTTAATAGGAGCTCAGATAGGATTACAATGTGGCATTCTAAAGGCACAAACATTAACTTCTACTTTCTTTGCATTCTGAGACCATGTCAAATCCCATCAAACCAACATTAACAGATGTTCAACAAATTAAGCTTGGTGAATTCCAAAAAGGAAGTGCAAAGAAAAGATATCAGCCAAATGCCTTGTTTCTTTCAGTCCTTAAATCGCTTAAACCTAAAATCTTAAAACCATCATTTTCATTGATCATAACGAGCAAGGATCATATCTCCAGTTCCTATGTTCATCTCTCTAACCTTACAGTACAGCAAGACAGAGATTTTAAAAAGGAGTGTCAACCTCTTCCAAAGGGAGGGAATTTAGCTTTTCTTGCAGTTTCTCTTTTTTTAAATTTGGTTTTAAACGTTTTTCTTTTCAAGATTAGATTGTAAAATAAGATTACGTTTCTTAATCTAATTCTTTTAGTTTAATGTTCTCACTTTCCCCTGTAAAGAAAATTTGAATCGCTTTGTATAAATGTATGGTGATGCTGCTATTGAGCAGCAAAGATTGACGCGATCTTTCCACCTCCAGGCCGCTGGAGGGCGACCGAGAACCACATGAGAAGGAAGTCGGAAGTTTGCCTCACGTGGCGGATGTTTGTATTATTTTTGATGGAGTGCTCAGATGAAAGAGCCAGAACTTTAACGTCAAAAGATCCCTATCAGATTGCACTTTATTTTATCTGGTGATGTGGTCCAGAGAAATAGAAGAAGAAGACGTTTGCAGTGGAAAGCTCGATGGCGTCGTGGCAACAAGAGCCAGAAAGAAGCAGAGAAAGGGCAGCGATACGGCGGCAAGTTCAGCTTCTCTATACACAGAAAAAAGCCTGTCTGTAAATGTACTCTGTGTAACTTATCTGTGGCACAGTTCGTAAGAAATACTGCACATTAAATATCACTACAGTGTCATGTGTCTCTTCATAAAGGCTCCACGAGGGAGAGTTTTCTCACGGTCTTCCTCCTCTCACTGAGATTTAGTTAGTCAGCGTTTAATGTGAAGCTAAAGAACTGAATAACCAAACTCCATTTTATATTAAACGTCTCTGGAACAGCAGGTTGACTGGTGAGTCCTAGAGTAGGACATAATATTGTATACACACTTTGTGGGTCCCTCCATGCAAAAAAAAAAAAAAAAGAAAGAAAGAAAGCAGAGTATATTTAATATTAATATTGTAAAGAAAATGTACATATATTATACATATAAGGTGTTTTGTACAGTGTACAAAAATGTACACAACAATAAAAATATGCTCCACAAAATTTGGACAATCAGTTAGGAAACTCATCTGTGAGTAGAATGGGAGGCAGAGCTGTCTGAATAACTAAAGTAAGCTGAAGGGAAATCTTTCGAAATGCTAAACTTTTATTTTGAAATGCAGTACTGCAGGGACACTATCAACCAATAATGCCTAGTAATTGAATGACTTCCAATCATGTAATAACTCTGGCCATTTTTAATGTAAAACACTACAACTGGCAAATGAATTGAATGTGATACAAGTCTTTGAGCCGGTATAGCAATGACAGTTTTCCAATAGTGTAAACTATTGTACTATTCCAGTACAGTATAAATACATTTCAAAATAAAATACTTTCCAGAACAGATCATTCTTCTGATGGCAGCGGTTTATTTTCCCGCCTCAGGTGCAGGGAACCAACGACAGCAGCGTGGTGAGCAAGGCTTCGGCTGCCGCGCAGGGATACTTCAGGGACCCTTTCATCCAGCACTTTGTGTGTAAAGTATCTCGAAGAGCCCCGCTTATCAACAGGTGAGAAGATGTCTGAGCCTCCTCACAGGTGAACCAGCCGGATCATCGCGGTGCTGCTGTCAGTCGGCCTTTAATGCATGTTTGCCATCAGGCAAGAGATCCAGAGCAATAAAAACCAGGACAAATCGCCTAAAAAACAGTTTTTACCCGATGGCAATCATGGCACTAAATTCAAAGGCATAAGAACTTCAGCTCTTGACACCACTTTGTTAAAAATGTAAATTCTGTTGCGGCACCTCCAGGCGCTGCAACCATCTTCTGATGTCTATTTATTCTCATTTTGTACTATTCATTTCTTTATCTTTGTATACTACGTATATACACATAACCTGCATCTTAACTCGAGTCGAGCAAATCTCAATCTCGTAATCTGTTGATGACAATGACAAATAAATCTTATCTTATCTTATCTTATGTTTTAGGGGCTACTTTGTGCGCTGGAGAGCTGTGGACCACTGTGTGAGGCGTTTCCTTCTCATCACTGCGAAATGTCCAAAGAGACAGGTGAGTTCTGTTGAGTTCGTTTTCATACAACCAATAAATAAAACCATTTCAAATGAAATGTTATATCAAGTCCCTCCTCATAAATGGACATCAGGGTGTACTCGCATCATTAAAAAGTCTTAAATGAATGTATCTAAAATTAAGACCTTAAATTGTTTAGCTTGATAGCAAGCAAGTATCAGCAGCAAGTAACAGATTCTAGTACTTGCTAGCTAAGTAGTTAGCTACTTGTACTTGCTACCTAGGTAGCATATGGTCAAAAAATACTAAGTGTATTTTTTTATTACCAATATTAATACTTGATAGCTAACTAGCAAGTATTATTAGTGAGTAATACTGTTAGTACTTGCTAACTAGCTGGCTAACAATTATTAGTATTATTTATATCAGTGACAGATGCAAAGAATTTATCTAGCTAGCTTTTTTGCCTCCATCATGAATAAGCGTAAATTTATTAATAGTTGACTGGATGATGTTTGTCTTTGCAACCAGCCCACATTTGTTGCCAACCTGTAGATTTATTCTGTACAATAAATCTTGGGACTACTGACCTTAAAGCTATATACCAATTTCTTTTGAACATTTCTGCCATGATAATGGTCTTAAAAAGTATTACATTGGAGTTGGTGAAAACTGTCTAAATCCCACCATTGGACAGTTGATCAAATCGATAACAGCAACAATCCCTCATGCTCTTCTTCATTTCCTGCATTCTTCTTTGTGTTTCTTGTGTTCCGCTGCTGCAGGTTCTGTCGCTGGGCGCCGGCTTCGACTCTCTGTATTTCCGCCTCTGTGCAGACGGAGCTCTGGACGGAACCGCCGTGTTTGAGGTGGATTTTCCTGATGTGGCTCGGCGCAAAGCTGCTCTGGTCACTTCTAATGCAACACTGAGAGGGATGTTGGACCCCTGCCTGTCTCCGATTCCTCAACCAGGTTCCTGATGCCTAAAATGACAGAGTAGCTGTCTAAATATAGCTTCACTTTTATTCTACAATCACATATCTGTTCTCAGGGCCTGTTTACATGTGCAGCAGCCAGTACCGCCTGTTAGGGGTGGATGTTAGGGAGGAATCTCAGACGGAGGAGGCTCTGAGTGCAGCTGGTCTGGACTGGGCCGCTCCCACCCTGATCCTCTCTGAAGTGGTGCTCACCTACATGGAAACCCAACGGTACAGCAGAGACGGTGACAGAGTGGTGTCCATCGCACTGTAAGGCTTTAAAAGCTGCGGTCCGCTGTGTGCCTCGCAGGTCAGACGCCGTGATCGGCTGGGCAGCAAAGCGCCTACCATGGTCCCTCTTCGTGATGTACGAGCAGATCCGTCCCGACGATCCCTTTGGCCGCGTCATGCAGGACCATTTCTTGAAGCTCAATTCAACTCTGCACGCCCTGCAGCAGTACCCAGATCTGTCGGCACAGAGGCAAAGGTTCCTGGACAAGGTCAGTACACACAACGTTTACTTTTGTCGTTTACCTTCGCAAACTTTGATTTATTTTTTGTGATAGACCATCAGAAAGTTGAAACCTCACTGGAGCAGGAAGGAGTATGGCACAGCTGCAAACCTACCAAGTCATGCTTGCTTAAATTATGCAAGCATGACTTAAGATATAGTCATATTTCTATATTTCTTCTATATGTGAATTGTGAATTTAAATTGTCCTACCAGCTCTGACCTATAATTAAGGTCAGCTAATGTTTCAATATTTCCTCCATATTTCCTAGCATTAAATTAATAATTAAGTTTTACATTAAGTACAAATCAGTGTGTCCTCGCATCCTTAAGATTTCTTAAATTCATGTATCTAAAATTAAGGCATTAAAATATCTTGAATTTATTTTTTAAAAATTTAAATTGACTTGTCATATGTTAATTAGAGGTCTTAAATTTTATCTTGGCAGGACAATGTAATCTCAGAGATTTTATGTATTTTTTTTCTCGTGGGACTTTTCTGCCTCTTAAAGGTTTTACTAGCCTGCAGACAGGCCAATAAAACTTTGCAAGTTTTACACCCAGCAGTTCTGCGACTCAAGATGGTTGGGGCTACTGCTAACTGGCTATTGACATACCCTTGCTAGCTATCTAGCAAGCTAGCCGTTTGCATCTATCATTGGTAGGTGCAAATTTATCGTTAGTTGGCAGGACAACGTTTGTCCATTTCTGTGAAAATGTACGCTTTGATTTCCATTCATTCTGGTCTTAAAACTTCTGAAAGGGGTGAGTGGGTGAAACCTGCAGAAACTTTTGTTTAGCTTGTTAAATAATTCGTTAATCACATGCTGTGCAACAAACATCAAGTGAGTCATTAGAAATACATTCAGTACTCTGTTAGAATGAACCGAAGACAAGCTCAGGCAGCATTAGCATTTCAAAAGATGTCAAAAACACCATCAGAGTAAATAAATGGCTCAATGGCAGTTTAGCTGAATTGTTAAGGACCCTTTAGACATTAACCAAAAGTAATCAGTAGTCCTACTTTAGGATGTTAAATAGTTTTATACGCAAACTTTTCAGAAATAACTAAACTCCACTGTAGAATTCTGATCATCAAATGCAGAAGTGGCATAACAGATAAATAGACATAAAAACAGAAGCCAGCAGTAAAATTAACAACCCTCAACAAACCGATCCAAACAAGCTGAATGTCAAGCATCTCACTGCTGAATTTGGTAAATCCATATTAAGTGTTCATGGAGTTTTGGAGCAGACCGTTCCAGCACTTTTACAACAGCGCCACCGGTGGCTGG
Source organism: Xiphophorus maculatus (assembly GCF_002775205.1). Taxonomy (NCBI): domain Eukaryota; kingdom Metazoa; phylum Chordata; class Actinopteri; order Cyprinodontiformes; family Poeciliidae; genus Xiphophorus; species Xiphophorus maculatus. The sequence continues at coordinate 3,112,687 of NC_036449.1, read as the reverse complement.
ATGAATGAACTGGTTATAGGCTTGGTAAAGTTGGCTAAACAGCATGTATGTTCTTCTTAATGAGCACTGTGTGTGTGCTTGTTGTCCTCAGGGCTGGGAGCGGTGTGTGTGTGTGGACATGAATACATTCTACTTGGGGCTGGTCCCCCAGGAGGAGCGGGACAGAATAGAAACCCTGGAGCCGTTCGACGAGCACGAGGTTAGCAGGACTCCTCCGTCAGACTGAAGCTCTCTTCTGGTAAAAGCCAACCCGACCCTTCCAAAGTCTTCCTGTCCTCCCTCAGGAATGGCACCAAAAGTGTTCCCACTACTTCATCCTGACCGCATCTCGAGGCGCTCTGATGGAGCAGGCTCTGCTCAGTCAGGCCTCAGGTAGTGAAACCTTTCTGCCTCAGCCTCTGCGTCTTTCTGTAAACCCTCTAACTGAGCCCATCTGACCGTCTCCAGTACCGTCCGTCAGTCCGAGCTGGGGCTCCACACAGCTGAAGGCGAGCACAGTTCCGGTGTGTTTGGAAGGCTTGGGGTTGGCCTCTACCTGGATGAGGTTAGAGGGGCTGCTGCTGACTGGAGGGTCCAGCAGAGGAGGCAGGGTGACGCAGCCCAGATCCCTGGTCAGGGATCAGAACGGCTGGAGGTCCACCAGCGTCGAAGCATCAGCAGATCTGGGTCAGATCAATGTTTCCTCCACATTCTACAGATTTTGCTAAACTTGCCTATGATTGACGTCAGAGGTTTTGAAAATGTTTTCTTCATTTACTCTAGGCGTGCGGCTCTATCACACGGTTACCCCCCTTCCAAGAGGAGGAGGAGCGGTGGTGTACGGCGGACGCTCCTCACCGCTCCGACCCAACTCCGACCTGTTTAAACTGACCTTTGACCTGTCCGCTGCCAAGGCACCGCGTCCAGACGCAGAGAAGGTTCAGGTGGAGCCAATGGACTGTACGGGGAATCCTCCCCCACCAAGATTTAGACACACTGCCACAGTGGTCCGGCACAAAGGTGAGCCGAGACCAAACCAGCGGTCCGTCAATTTTGACCGTCAGTCTGTCGGTGTTGACCCTCAGTCCTCCAGAACCAACTGGACTTCTCTTGATGACTTGAAAACGTTTCACTTCTCATCTCATTCAAACGTCTTCTTGTCCCAAGCTCAATCCTTGTTTCCTTTTCATGGTAGGCAGACACTTCCTGTTTGTGTTTGGTGGAAAGAACCAATCAGCTTGTGCTCTGGGTGACAGCAGCTTCCTGAGTCTGGACCAGCAGCACTGGACTGAGGTCAGTTTTTATCTGAATTTCCCATAAACTCACACGTCTGCGCTCTCTGCTCTGTTTCTAAGCTTCTGGAGGTTAATTCAGGGAACTTCGTTTCGTTTCATTATGATCCACAGTTTCCAGTAGGGGGCGATGTACCAGCGGCTCGCCATTCACACTCTGCTTGTTCATATCTCGGCTCCGTTGTTGTGTTTGGAGGTCTGAGCCGAGAGGGTGAACCTCTGGGTGATCTGAGCCTCCTGACGCCGACAGAACGAGGCTTCGATTGGATCAGAGTAGCTGTACATCCACCTCCTGTTCCCAGGTCAGTGGTTTTCCTCTGAACTGTTTCAATTTGATTCTAGAAACAATAAATGTGCCAAATTTCTATAGACCCGTCGCATGTTATTGTGTACATCTGGAAATTTTGTGCGTGGGCACATCGATGAAGGGCAAAAACACGATTCTTTTACTTGTCATCTATAGCCAGCCGCGCTGCTGCAATAGAACAATTCCATTAACAAAATGAAACCTGGAGATGGAAGTGTTATTAACTTCATGCAGTGTGCCACAGCAAAAGAAACACAGAAAACCTGTTGAAGAGCTCAAAACCACTCATTCTCTATGTATCTGCTAAGCTACACATAGCAACTGACTAACAGCAGCTCCATTAGGGTATCAGGATACAAAGCCAAAAAACACACAGACATTTCCAACACAAACAGAACATTCAGTCCATTAGTTTTATGTTTTCAGGCTTGATGTTTATTTTGCGTATTAATAAGTGATCGTCTGAACACAAGTGGTTGATTAGCTCATTTAAATTCCTGCTCTATTAATGTTCTGTCAGAAAGTTGGTGTGTGTGTCGTCTTATTTTTTTTAACTGAATCAAACAGACAGAATTCTGCAGCACATCTACATGTTAAGGTTGTCAAAGTCAAGCTAGCATAACTGACTTACTCCCATGTCACTATTTTGTTTTGTAAATTAAAACTTTAGTCAGACTTGAGAAATGTGATACTTTTGGACCTTGTGATCTAGTTGTTGTGGGGTTGACAATTAGTAGCAAAGCACTGTGTCCCTTTTTCTGTTATATATCAGGCATATATTTAAGATTTAGCGCGTTATGTTGACAACTTGACAGGTAAACCCAGTGTTAGCCATCGGTAGCTAGCAGGTTTTTTTCCCCCTCCAGCAAGAAGATGGTGGGCAGGATCTTGTACGTGTGACGTCACATTGCAGCGTGTCTATAGCGCTTCAGTCACACCGACCTCTCAAAACACTTTACACTGTTGCAGCATTCACCCAGTCACTCTCAGAACCAGATTGGTAGGCAACACTTCCACATGTGGAGGAGGAGGAAGCTGGAATTGAACTTGTAACTTCCAGATTCCAAGGCGACAACTCTTCCCATTGATCAACAGTTGCCTCAAAATGAGCTCCATTGTTCCTGTGTTTGTTTCAGGTATTCTCACTGCGCGCATGTGTTTGGTGATAAGCTGATTGCGGTGGGCGGAGCCTGGATGCATTCAGATGGCGTTCCTGGCGTCGTCATCATCAGCCTCAGCACATACAGCAGCATGGAGTTCAGACTGGACACGGTCAGCTTTCATACACAGTACACCCCCCTTTGGAGGAGTTTTCACACCTGATAGTCCGGTGTGAAAACCTTTTGATGTTCTGTTCTGTATAACATAGCAGGGTGTACTTTCTTTGACAGATGTTTTAGTGTAAATGTCTGATTCCGATGTGTGTGTGCAGAGCTCCGTGCCCTGGCCTCTGATGCTCCACTCCTTCTGCTCTGAGCTGACAGACTCAGAAGAACTGGCTCTGCTCCTGATTGGAGGAGGCGGGAACTGTTTCTCCTTCGGGACTCATCTGAACCCTCAGCCCATCTCTGTGTGTCTGCAGCCTATCTTTGACTACCTGCAGCCTCCTGGGCTTTAAATCCGGATATGTTCATCGCTGGTTTTTCTGGGACAAAACAAGATCTTTTTTCTGAGTTGTGATATATTTATATGTATGCAATATTAGGTATTTTCAATAAGGTCAAATAAATAAACCAAGCATTCAAATTCACATGATTTTATGGGTGTTTCAGCTGAGCTCAGAGCTGAGTCCCTGAGTGATGCAGGAAACTAACAATTTCTATCTTGGTCTATAAAAATCAGTTCAAATGTTGTTCTGTTAGTTGTACAGATAAAATTGAGGCAAACTGACCTACCAACAGAAAATAAGCTCTGCTGTGATTGGTCAGATCGAGTTTTGTATGTACATCAGTAACTGCGTTTCCATTAAAAATGTCTGCGAAAGTTTGTCAATATTCCTTAAATGTCTAAAAAGCACAATTTCACAATTGCGGTGCTTCCATCAAATAAGAAACGCAATTAAAATCACACGTGAATACGTTTTTTAACGTGATTAATCATTAAAAATGTGTGGCGCCAGTCGGCTTTTTTTTTTTTTGCCATCATACCAATTCCTGTTTTCTTCTTCGTGGTTTGTGCAGTGGCAACATCCGGTTGTTGATCATGTAATTATTGCGATGCAGAAAAAAAAGTGTTTCATTAGTTTTGCGAAATAAACCGATATCATTGCAGCTAAAAAACCCTCAGGTCATCCTAATGGCAGAACTTTCTAATTGAAAAAACGTGATTCTTTTTTCAAAATTTGTTTCCTTTAAGCAAATTTATGTCCCAAATGTCAAATTACGCAATTATATGGTCAATGGAACCTCAGCTAGTGACAATATTTTACTGCTACACCTTGGCCTCGTTGAAAAACTCTTTAACATTGTGGTAGCACTGCAGCCACGAACCTCAATGAATTTTATTGGTATAGTAAGGGATGATGACTGAGAGGTGGAAGAAAAAGGAGTTAAGTATTTTTACAAATAAAATGATGTCTTTCAAATGGACTTGGGCTCAGAGTGTTCATTATTTCAACTTCCTTCATTGAACATTTTAACATACAGTAAATGTATTATCCTTGAAGGGATAAAAGGCAGTGGAGTAAGCATTACTGTATGGAAACACCCCAAATCAACCACCCACCACTCCGTAAGGCCAGTAACGACCAACAAACACAAACATTCACCACAGATCACAGAAAACTGTTTTATTATTAAGGGAGAGACCCGACCAGTCTGCTGTGTTATTCGTTCATTTGGAGGTATCAGGGTAAAGGGGTTTGAATACTTAAAAAAAAATATTAATAAAATTGACATTTGTCAAAATTTGCATGCAAACACGGCATTACCTTTTTTTTCCCCAAGTTTGAAAAACATGGAAGCATTTTATTAAAAGAAATCAGAGAGAAAAAAGTAACTGTCACACAAAAAGTTCAGACAGATTTTAGTTTTATTTGTACAGCTACTATAAAAGAAAGGTTGCTGACAAACAGCCCTCGGCATGTCATACTGCATCAGGAACTGGCATGAAAATCATCAGACGCGTGACGATGGAGATTGTCAGGCCTGCATAAGCTCTTCTTCTTCTTGTCCAGTAATAATACTACTGGTGGCCAGACTCAGCCTCGCAGGCAGAAACACACTGTGCTTGTTCACCATCTGTGTGCTTATCAGTTCATAATCGTTTGAACCCAAACGTCAACCGTCTGTGACAGGAAGTGTTTTCGTACAAAGCTGTGACTAGTCGTTTTCATATCAGTACCTAAAGCCAACTTACACACACACACACACACACACAATTTTAAAGAAAAGCCTGGAGGTACTCCTTTGTTTATTATGACCTATAAGTACAGGTATGTGGGTTTTGATTTGGAGTAACAGCAGAGGGGACGATTCAACATGTCCGATTAGTTTGGTCTCATCATCTGAAATGTTGGCAGTAAATCTAAACAAAGGAAAATCTCCAGACAGGAAGGTGGGGGGGGGGGAAAAACAACACTTTCTCATTCAAAGTAAAATCTATGTCTTCACATATTAAAGGATAAGTTCACACAATAGCATAACTTGATTTTCTCATGGCAACGCGATCTCTTCTCAAGGCATTTCGAATATTCTCTTCACGGATTGAAACAGGCAGATTATTTTTAAAATCGTGAAGTTTTCCGATGTGTGACTTTCTTTTTATGGAGAAGAACCAACAAAAAGCCAAAGCAGTAAACCCAAGGAGAGAGAATCTTCAAGTATTCAAGTGAATTTTATTAACATACAAGTTATTTGGATGTTTTGGTGAACTTATCCTTTAAGAAAAAAACAAAACATTTCCGGAATTTACAAATAGAAAATATTATAAAACGAACCACGTGAATCAACATCAAGGCACTGGACACATTAGAGACAATGGCACGTTGCTGGTATGCAGACAAAAGGGGGTGAGAAAAGAGGGAGGAGGGGGGAGTGGTCAAGGCCCTGTGTAATTTTACATTTAAGTGCTGGCAGTATTTGTACCATCATGAAGTTAATAAATAGCACAAAGAACTGAGCTAAGAAGACATTTTCACCACAGGAGACTTTTGGTCTTTTTCTGGGAATCTGGAAACCGTGCTACTCTGAATTGTAAAGTGTGCAAACGCGCACAACCGAGTGGTTCACATGGAGAGGTCAAAGTGCAGGAGGCCATTTAAGACTGCGGGACAAAATGCACTAATGTACGTGATAATCTCATGATTCGTCCACATCTGCACAAATACTGCGTTCCATCGACGGGTACACCTGTTCCCTCAACGAATCATTCCACACATCATCTGAACCAATCTGGGGTTTTCTAAGGCCAATGCCCATACTGACATTTAAAAATAAGGGCAGTTGGTATTCTACGCAAATCATAGTTATTTTGTTTGTCTGGTGCCCCCCCCCCCCAAGTGTCCATTTCTTTTCCTTTATTAAAGATTCATGTAGCAATGACGCATTTCTCCTGTCTCAACAGATCTGCTGGTGAAGACATTTTAGGCGACTCACTTGGATCAGATTCTGTTTTCTGCCAGAATAAAGAATTTCCTGGTAGAAAATATGAGAGATTCCCATATAAGAGAACTCTTAGGACTTTACACTAAGATCTAAGAAATGTTACTATGCTAATATGTAAGTCTAGTACCTTCATCCTGAATCTTTTTTATACCCGTAACTCTGTTGTACCAATGTTCTTCTATGGAAAGTATTTTTAATGATTTTGTTAATATGCTCAAATCCCACATATTCTTAATGCTGAGATTTTTTAAAATCTCAACATTACACCCTATTCTCATTTACTTCGGTTCCGACCAGCTGACTCCTATGAAATATGACAAGATTATAAAACACTTACATATTTGGAGTAAGATCAGACAGGACAGCATGAGAAACAGGAAAGCCTCGATTCTCACTCCGTAAGAGTGAGAGTTGGAAACACATTTATATCGTACCGTGTAAAACCTTTCATTTTCGGTTAAATCCAGCCAATGATGTGCATGACATTTTCTGTTGGTGGAACTGAGATGTACCCGTTCTCTCTCTTACTCTCTCCTGGTGAAAATTAAACTACCAAGCATCTCATTGAGGCTGTACTGCTCACATTTCATTAAACCACACAGCCAACTCCACACTTGTGCTTTTAAGCTGGTAAAACATTTCAAAAAGTACCTGCTCATGTAACCCTTCAGTACATGGCAATTATCTATGCATGGAAGTCAAATATTTGGTACAAGTTTTAAAAAACTTAAAACTACACTGGAATTTCTGAATAATCTTAATTGTGTACAAACAGTTAAAATGGCTTTTTTTTTTTTTTTTTACAAAAAAAAGAAACCTCGTCTCAGAGCGGCATGGCTTTGCCATGCAGATGCTAAGTACCGAGGTTAGTTTACATTGAAGCACCACCTGAGCGTAAGAACCAACTGCGGCGTCAGTCAGTGTAAGCGTGCAGACCGGCGCTGAGGCCGGTCCAGATGGAGCTCTCCTCGTTTGGGGACCTAGCGGGCCGGCAGGCCGCAGGCGCCGGTCCAGGGAAGAAACGAAGGAGAGCCGCCGGACATCCTGCTCCGAGAGTCAGAGAGGAACTGTCCGCAGGCGCAATGTGGGGATGTGGAGCCCCAAGGGTTCACTGTGTAACAGCTGGACTACGTCGTCTGTTTAACAAAAAACCAATACTAAAAAAAACTACTTCTTAATATTAATTTCAGTCAAGTCTGAATGTTCAGAAAAATTAAGCAAGTCATCTTATTGCTTTTAAACTCACACGTTTCAGCTATCGGCTCCCAAACTGCATCTGTTAACCGTTTGTGTTTCCACTGTAGGGCTGAACGATATGAATCAATCAATATCAATAATTATTGATTAGTTATTTTGTCTTAAATATGTGAAATACTGCCAGACCGGTGACGTGACCTTTCCTGTTTTATTCACAATTTCCTCTCCAGCTTTTTCTCTTTGAAATGCACGCTGTTGTTTTTTTTACATTTCAGCAGTAAGCAGTGAGACTCGGGGGTGAAACATGAAACTGTTGCTGCGCAAGTTACTGAATAGGTTGTTGCTAGGTAACCAAAGAGTAAGTGAGTTTGTTGGTGTCATCAACTGTGCTTAGCTGGCCAGCTAAAGCCTTTCCTCTGCCTACATCCCCCAGAATGCTGCTCGGTTCTGAATCGGAGCTCAATGAAAGGATTGAAAATTCTACTGGATGTATTGAATATTTATATTGATCAAGTGTCTATCGCGATATATGTTGTTATTCATTTATTGCCCAGAATCAAACCAAGAAAAAAAAAAACTGACTAATGCAGCATTGATTTCAGATTTTTTTATAGTGCTTCCAGTTTCAAAGCTAAGGAAAGTCAGTGTAGAACAGTAAAATTTATAATTTATAACTAGAAGAATTTGAAATTAATTGCTCCGATCCTGACGTCCTGTTTAGCCACCAAATGGATAAAACTAAAAAGCTCTGACTTTCAGGAATAACATTTTAACCGAGGAGTAACTGAAAGAGGCTCCTACAGTGGAAACACAGCTAATGGTGCAATGGAAAATCAACATCCTAGATTTATAGATTCCTCATTATTTTTTATAAACTACTAATTTTTTTTTTCAATAATCTAAAACTTGAAAGTCAAGAAAGTTACATTTTGATTTGACTTTTTCATAAGGCGTGAAAAGTTGATCATGTTTCGCACAAAATCCCAAGAACGCATCGCAGCGGAACAAAGCCTGGTTGTTAGAAAAAAATAAAATAAATTTTAGTTTGTAACAGATTCAGACAAGTATGATTCATTAAAAAAAGAAAAGAAAAAAAGCTAATGAAAATATAAATTATTTAAAGAATAAATTAGAAATTATTTTCTGAGATAATTATTTTATATATATTTTTTGTAATATCTGTAAATGATGATTGTAAAGTTGCTTCTTTCTGTAACACTGAATCCCTTTGGAGCTCCATGCTGACCAACGTCCCGCTCTGCTTGGCAGGAGCGCCGTTCTGCTGAGGAGTCCGGGTGACCAGCTCGAGGTAAGAATCATCAAAACGTTTCAGAGTCCTCCGAGTCGTTCTCAGTAGTTCCCTCGCTGGAAGGTCCCGAGGGGTTCCTGGGGCTGCGGGGTCCCCGAGGGCCGGCGGCAACGCCTTTACCCCCCTGGTGGGGCAGCTGCCTCAGCAGGGAGCCTGGGGAGGGAGCTCCAGAGCTGCAAGGGGAGCAGAAAGGCATCATGGTAGCCAGAATGAGAGCCAGACAGTCAGCCACCTCTCTGCTAGGAGTACAAGCCAGAGCAGGGGTCAGACCTGAGGCAGAGAGACAGAGACGGAGCAAAGAGGAAGAGGAGGAGGAGGAAGGAGACAGGGAGATGTGGAGGAAGCGAGGGAGGCGAAGCAGAAGACAAAGATGGAGCAGCATTCCGTTAGTCTCCGGCCAGCTGACAGGTGGAGCAAAGAGAAGGGAGAACACTGAAGACAGGAACGACAGTCAGTCAGGGCTGGACTGAGGAACCACTAAAGGTTTTAACTCACAGCCAGGGATGCAAGTTATTGATTAATGAGCTGATCTAAAGATGATCAACTCAAGATTAATTGATCAGCAGCCATTTGCTTAAAAACCTGAGTTTTCTCTTGTATTGGGCCTCTTCCAACCGTCTTATCATAACATGGATGGCAACATTTTCTGGAATATGCTGAATTATAAACAGGAAATCATGATTAAGGTTTAACATATATTAGAGTCAGCTGAGCTAAATACGACTGACTCAACAGATAATTCAGTCATTATTAAGCTTAGACATTATGGTCATTCGTGTTGATTTTTTCCAAATCATAAGTTCTATCAATTTAATTTTTCTTTGAGCTGCTAGAAGATACTTAAGTTAGTTTGGAACCGAAACCTGTAATTAATTTTTGTATTTGGAAATGTTCAGATTACTTTGGTCACTTTTAGACCCTCCCATTCATTAAAGAGATGAAGACCACACCAGGGTCGGGGTGGATTTGTTTGTTTGTCGAATGTCCGGTGTGATGACGGGCATTTTTGTTTTTTCCCGCTCTCTGAACTTGTAGGTCAGTCTTGGTTAACTTTCGTTTTCATCGAAGTTTTTCAAAATTGTTGTTATTGATTTGCTCGTATTTTTGCTAGAAAATATGAAAAACTTCAAATATTTTTTCAAACAATAAAGTCAGAAGTGCGTTCAAGAAGCAAACACCTGATGCCGCCCACGGTCTTTCTGGAATAATTTTGGTTTTGGAGCTTAGAAGGCCGTGAAAACATAGGTTGCTGAGTAGAAAAATAAAAGATGAAAAAAAAAATAGATATTTGAAACACGAAATATATTTTAAAACACAACTGGACAAAATGCGTTTAGCATCTCAAACCGGACTCTAGTTGGACTGTTTTTCTTTCCCGTTCTGGTAAGGCTCAGCTGTCATTAATTTTTTATCACTGGCTCCCATGGGTGTGACCAACAGCGCCCTCTGATGGATGGCGCCCAAACTGCAACACTAAAACAAGGTCTACATGGATCAGAACTAGTTTTAACGTAATAAACCATTAGTCAAAAGTCAGTTAATTGTTCACATCCCTAATCACAACTATCCCACAGTTATTTATTGTTCATTCCATCCTGAATAGTGATAAAGAAGTCTAAAAGGGTTTTGAGCTTTGAAACAAAGATGAACCACATCGCTTTCCATGTAGAAGGAGCCTCAAAGCTCAACATTTTCAGCCTGTTCTTTAGTGGATGCTGCTCATTTCACTGCATCAACATTTCCTGCTTTTTGCAGTTTACATCGTTTCTTCTTCAGCTGTTCAGAGAACAGAGAGGATCCAGCTGCCACAGAACGCCAACTGCTTCCTGCTTTGGAAAGGTTTCATGTGCTGGAGTCAATTTCAAACGCATTACAGCAAATGTGCATTGTTTCTATTATTTTACACTTACCTGTATTTGTAAAAGAACACACAGGATTTGGGAATGTTTACAGGGATTTAGGAAATCACCTGCTTTCTGTAGGGAATACAGAAATATTGCAGTGTTTACTGGATGCTGTCGTGTTCTAAAATACAAATACACATATAGGAATATTAAAAGATATAAAAAGAGGCTGATAAACATTAGATTTGTTGTTTATGTTTAAATTAGTTTTCTTACTATAATGTGAGAATTCAAACAGGGTCGATTTGGACTTTAGTTGACAATTTGGGTCTTAAAAACAGCGACGTCCAGCCCTGACCAGTAAACACATTAAATAGAGAACACAGCAAGTCGGCAAGCAACCTGAACCGTTCAGTCACAGCTCCCACCAGCTGAATGCAAATGAAAGCATTTAATATCGGAACCCTTTGGAAAGAAAAATGGTTATTATGAGCCAAAAATCTTATTAAATATTCATCCTGGTTTTCACAATCAATATGTTCTAGAAGAGATGCTTTAAAATTAAGGTTGTACAATATAATGGTATTAACATCGGTATTGGCCAAAGTCAGGCAGTTTTTAATATATCGATACCAGTCCAATAAATCAAACTGGACTGATATTAACATCCGATCTTTCTATTTTGTTACTGATCTGATCTGGATTGAGAGGGGAGCAGGTTGGTCATGTGACAGTGATGCACCAAAGGATTATGGGGAGTTTAACTGAAGCAAAGACACCTTGGTGAATCAAAAGGGACTAGAAATGTATATTGATATTGATGTATATCAATTATTTGCAATATTAATATCGGCCCAAATTTTTATATTATTGCATCCCTAATTAAAATCTTTTCAAAGAGCTGAGAAAGTATTATAGGAGAGTTTCTACAATCATAAAAAGAGAGAAAATGTTAAAATTTTGCCTGACAAAACACAAAATCTTACCAAGCAATTTTGGTCTAGTTTCTGGTGAAAATATCTAAATACACTTGTAATAAGAGAAAACTACTTTATAAGTAACTTTCCAGCAAGATATAGAAGCTTGTTTTAGGTTAATAATTCCCTAATATTGATGAAAAAGTACTGATCCACTAGTAGATTATTTCACTGATGAGACTTTTTTCTTATAAGTGAAATAATCTGCGAGGGCAACTATGGAACTAGTACTTCTTCATCAATATTAAGAAGTTATTGACTTAAAACAAGCTCCTGTATTTTGCTGAAAAGTTACTTATAAGTTGGTTTTCTCTTCTAGTTGCACTAGAAACTAGACCAAAAACAGTTAGTAAAATGTTATGCTACTGCAGTGTATGCCTGTAATGTCACTGTACGCGTCAACCCAGTGGGAGCTGCTGTTAAAAGTGGAGCATCTGCAGAGCAGAGAGAAAGTCGTTTCCAAACCCTTCAGCAGTACAGTGCAGTTCATGCTGCAGGAGAGAGAAGCGTTCATGCAGAGCAGCAGTGATGGCGTGAAGCTGGTCATCCTACCGTTCTCATCGGCCGTCTGGACGTTGGCTCCTCTGGACAGCAAATCCTGGACCGCCTTCTTCAGGCCGCTGCGGGCGGCCAGGTGGAGCGGACTGACGGAGACAGACAGTTTCACACTGACATCGCTTCACTGGATCATATCACACTGCTGCCCAGGCTAAAAAGAAAACAACTTTTCCCTTTGCTCCTTCTCTTCCAGACCGAACACCGAACCAGGGAGAGTTCCAGAACATGTAAGTTCTATTTTATATACACTTTTTCCAATAAGTAATCCTACACATTTTAGCAATATATAAAGTCTAACCTGGTGTAGGTAAATACAAAAGTATTTACACCTCGTGAACATTTTTAGCATTTAGTCATTTTACAATCACAAACCTCACTGTATTTTATTGGGATTATAATGTCATAAACAAACACAAAGTATTGAGTGATTGCCAAGTGGAAGAAAGATACATGACTTTGAGACTTTTTACAAATAAAGATCTAAAAACAATGTGGAATACATATGTTTTCAGCCCCCTTCACAATGACACCTCTAAATAAAATCTACAGTAAGATTGTAATATGACAAAAGCCTTGTCCAAAATATAAACATATTTTTATAAAAACAAATATCTCCACCATATTGTTTAAAAAACAAGATATCATGCACACAGGATTGGTTTCAATTTTCATCCACATGAACCCGCACAACCATGGCGAACACATAGGGGGCAGTATAGCGCAAAGCTAAAACCCGTTAGCCAATACAAGTCATTCAAAACCAAAATGACTTCCTGTTAGGAATTAAACATGGTGCCAGATTTATAGGTTGAGCTACTTTTAAATAGTGTATTAGATTATATAAGTTACTAAAACACTAGATGACGTGGACTGTTAATATAACATAAAAAATAAACGGAATGCATTTCGAAATATATCCCTTGTAGATAATTCATACGTTTAGCTTAATTTTTATCCAGCTTCTTAGACACTCACGTTTGCAGCGCTGCATTTGTGGCATTTATGAGTGAAGAGTCAGACATCTTCTCCATGATCAACAATGCACAGTCTTCTTTCCCCTGAAACCAGAACATGCTACAGGTCAGGAGGAAAAAAATGACACTTATGGTAAACAGAGTGAAAACACATAACACATAACATTTTCTCATTAAATGTCCCAGTCAAAGTGTTTTAAATGCTCAGTTTTGGGGACAACTGACTAAGCTTATGTCATAAAACTCAGTTTTTGTGCTTTGAACTTAAAAATCACAGCCCATTTTCCTCTGCACAGCTTGCGTACCTCCCTTAAAGGCCATGCACATTACTCTGTTGATTCTATCAAATCTTGGTTTTTACAAACAATCTGAGTGTTTTTCACCTTTCCTAATGCATGCGCACATGTAGTGAAAGATTACTGAATCTGTGACTCAGTCTGGAGGAGAGATATATATACGTATACTATCAGCCACAAGCTGAATTACAAACAACTCATGACAAAACAGAGAGCAAATGTGCTAAAGTTAGCATATCACATTAGCAAATACTAAAGCTATGCACTTACATTACTGCAAGCCAGATGCAGGGCGGTGTTGCCATCTTTGTCTGTTAGACTGAGGTTGGCGTTAGCGCTGGTCAACAGCAAGTCTGCAAGAGAGCCATGTTAATACGCAGCTAAAACAACAACCAGACTGACTGCTGGGAAGGTTTTTAAATGGACTCAAATGGTCATTTTCCACTGGCACTTACTCAGCAAGGCTCAACTTGACTCTACGCAGTTACAGATTTTCTCTAGGTTTAAATTAAAAACTAGAAAAATTTAAAATCAGAAGAAAAAAAATCACCAAAAGAAACCAAACAAAATTAAAGAATTAAAAACCTCTAAACTTCCTCTAGAAGTTACATGGTAACAGTTTTTATCCAGCACATATGTTATCATCACAAGCCTAGTAGTTTCTCAACTCTATCTCAAAACAGATTTGGTTTCGATTTGCTCACGAATGATCATTTTTGCACCTTTAGGAAAAATCCACATAAACCATGTTCATATGTTATTACAGCATTTTGTAGATGCCTATAAACTTTGCCAACATTGTTTCTGAAGTTTGAAAAAAGTAATAGAAAGGAACAAACACAAAAATACCTAAGAGGTCTGAAATTTGACGATATATCAAACTTTTATTAAAAGTATCGGCCTCAGTATTGACGATTTATTTACTTGGTATTGGATTGATGCCAACATATAAAATGCTGGACAGCGTTAATTTGTGCCATGTACACGTATGTGGTAATACTTCCTGGACTCTGGGGTCATCTATATGAAGACCCCGCCCGCTTACACCTGTTCATCTTCTGTAACAGAAAACCAGAACTGTGCAGAGTTGAGTTGAGCTGCTAGGTGGAAAAGCACCAAATCAGGAATCATCACCAAGAGCTTCGGCCCGGCCCTTCTCAGCTGCCATCATGAGTGCAGTGCGGCCTGACTGGTCTGCGGTGTCCACAGGTGCATCATGGGAAAAGAGCAGATGGATGCAGTCTACGTGGCCGCTGAACGCCGCGGCGTGGAGAGGAGTCCTGCAGGAGTAAAAAGCTGTGATGCAGCGCAGATTGATGGCGCTGCAGCACCAGTGCTTTCACACCGACGTCTTACCTGCCCTTAGCATCACTGCATCCAGCGATGTCCGACCCCATGGCCTCCAGCAGCAGCGACGCACACGGCTCATGATCGTTCAACCTGGCAATTTAAGCATTGACACAAGCTCCGGCATGAAGGACGGCAAAACAAGAGAGCCGCAGTGAGAGTCGGCAGCCAGACTTACACCGCACAGTGTAGAGGAGTGAACGGATTGCCGTCGATGCACCGGCAGCCTTTCTGCTCCAGCAGAACCTCCACACACCCTTCATGGCCTGGAAACACACACTCATCGTCAGCGCTGACCAGTGGAGTTTATTATCTGGGTTTATTGTTTCATTTGTGGAAATTTATTCTGTAAAAAGTCTGTCCTCCTTTTCATAAACCTGCATGTTTTGAACATTTTAACTTCAAATTAACCTACACAGTTGAATAATCTTTTGGAAAACAATATTTCTGCACAGTTGGAATAATTGCCTAATTTTGGCTGATTTAGCTTAAAAACAGAAATGGACAAAACTCATTCTTAGTTCCTGACAGTTAACCAGAGGAACCAACCATCTTCCAGCAGCGGGTGTCTTTCAGTCACTAACCATAGTAGCAGGCCCAGTGCAGAGGTGTGTACCCGCCGTGGTCTCTTAGTGGGGGCAGAGAGGGCGACTCTGAGCAGGCGATGCTCAGAAGCTCGCTCAGCCAGGAGGCGTGGCCTCGCGCAGCAGCCAGGTGGATGGCGGTGCGACCCCGAGAGTCTCCTAGCAACACTGAGGCCTCTTGCTCCAGCAGACACTGGATGCACTCCTCCTGACCGCACAGCAGCTGGGGCGGACAGAGAGCAGGTCAGAGTGTAACTTCACAGGAACAGTCACATGATCAACAACAGCAAGTCTGACAGATTCATTCATGACAGGCACCGGCTGGCTCAGCGCTCTGCAACCTGCGGCTCCGGGGCCACAAGTGGCTCTTTGGATCTTTCACAATGAAAAAAATAATGTCCATTTTGCAAATTCAATAAAAAACCTTGTCTATAATTATATTCGACACAGAACTTCCTGATGTGGCATTTTTAGCTTCACCTGGTTCAAATTGTTTAAAACAAATCTCGTATTCGGCACCTTCAGCTGTTGAGCTGAACTTTTCAAATGATGTTAGAAGGATTATTTAGCTGAAGATAAATCCTTTGCTACAAATTAGAAAGTGTTCACCAAAGGAATGTTGTTATTCAATGTTTATTTTGCTACTTTAAAAAGAATCGTAGTATTTGCTTATTTACATTTTTATGTATGGCATAAGTTTGAATCATTAGATGAAAAATCAACTGACTGTAATAATCTTTTTATTAAATTGTTCATCAAAATAATCTTTTACTAAAATAATTGTTAGTTGCAACCCTAAAATTTTCACCGTAAATTTTTGACTACATAACTTTACATGGACTTTTACTACTTTTTTTTCACAAATATGAATATTCCCATAAAATAAAATGTATCCATTTCTTTTTAAAAAAAATTTATGTTGTTCTTTAAAACCTAAGAAACAAAACTGTATTTTTTTAATGACAACTTCTTACAGTAGATATCTTTTTTAAAAATGTTATATTGTCTTATTTTAAAAGGCTTTATAACATTTGCTGCGCTAAACAATTTGTACGTAGCTTCAAAGTAAAGTCTTGTGACAGAGACTCACCCCGAGGTGGAGGGCTGTGAGGCCGTGGCTGTCAGCCACGTTGACGTTGGCTTCCCGCTCCAGCAGCAGTGACACGGCGTCGACATGACCTCCAGCCACCGCCAGCATCAGAGGAGTCCTGCGGGAAACAAGGGCGACGCTTCCTTAAAGCAACAGACACAAAAATAATGCTGGAAGGCAGAAGGGAAGAGCACAACTCACTGTCCCTGAGAGTCAGCGGCATCAATGAGCTCCGCACCGTCCGATTCATCCAGCAGGAGGCGCACACACGTCGTATGGCCGTTCATCACTGAAGAGAGAGGAGCAGACATTAATGGCTGGTCAGCTGACTAACTGTTGAATAGTGGGACAAAAAGTGGATCCAAACAAGGCAAAGTTGTTATAACCATGACTTAAACATGGTTGCAGCGCTGCACTGACCGTTCCCTCTAAATAAAAGGTGATTTGATCAAAAATCTAAAGTTTAATTTGAACTCTATCCATGACTGTTAACCCACCTGCCAGGTGAACAGGTGAACGGCCATACTGCTGGTCACTAGAGTGTGGCGATGCCCCTTGGCTGAGGAGCGTGTGAACGCAGTCGGTGTGGCCCCGGAGGGCGGCCAGGGCCAGAGGGGTCCGTCCTGCCTCGTCTGCCTGGTCCACCTCCCTCTCTCCCTGTAGAAGGACCTCCAGAGCCTGGGCATGGCCGTGGTATGCCTGACGGAAAAACAAGCTCAGAGTAAAGAACGTCAATCAAATGTTTAACAGGGAAACTATCAATAATTCTTAATTAAAATCTCTACACGGGGCAGTGTTAGGTGTTTTCCAGCCACATAGTGCCATTTTATAGAATAATCAAATAACCATTGTGCCTTCAGTTGTTATAAAATGCTTGACTTAAAAGAAATTTGACTTTGTGATTGAACACCATGAAAGTGACAGACTTTTTCCTGTCTCTTTAAGAAACTCCTGCTTTTTCTGAAGCTCCGCCTTCAGGAAGCCTTGACAACATGGCTCCTCTATTAACCCTTTAACAATGTTTTTACCAGTGTTGCACTGAGAAGTAGCTCCTATAATGAGCTCAGCAGATGAGCAGGTCCACCAGGTGTTTACTAATTGCTGCTGGCTAGTCTGAAGGAGCTGAGCGGAGGAGTCGTACGGGAGGGCTGATCTATACTGCAGCTCTGAGGAGGAGCTTCGTTGTCAAAATGGGGCTACAATCCAGGTGTATAGAACAACTGAATGGTTGTCATAGAAATTAAAGGATTTCTAAAACATGCATGAAAGAATCACAGCAAAACTCTAGGTATGTTTTTAATAAGGAAATAATATAAGATGACAAAAATTGGATTTTCCATAATACTGCTCCTTTAATAATCATTTTGCTGACATAAATAAAGCTGAGAAACCCAGTAGAGATGATGTATTAAATCATTTGTCATTACTAATTTTACTTGAAAAATGACCTTATGGAACACCTTTGCTTATAATGCATGACATTATGTGGATTACAGTAAAGTGCAGTAGGAGAAGAGAAGACTTACAGCGAGGTGCAGAGGGCTCCTGGCATGAGGAGACTCAGGTTCTTCTTGAGGTCCATCATCTCTGTTCAGCAGCTGCAAGTCACAACAAAACCAGCATGAGACCCAGCTGGCTGGCCTCAGAAAGACATCCAATGGGATTAAAGGATACTTATGGAGGTGTGGAAGTTTTAATCACCTTTATTTTTCAGAATATTTAAACAATACCTCAGATTAAGGTGAGGGATTATTAGGGATGATTAACTGGCTGTTTATGGGATCCAGCAGTGTTTTAGCTGGACCAATCATTTCAACTATTTCTACAGAGGCAGGATGTAGAAAACACTTAGAAAACTTCCAGCCCACGTGGGATTTATTTACAGTCTAGCAAAGCCACACAGAGACTTTACAGTTAGCTAATCCGACTAGCCTTAATAAAAGATGTAAAAGACAGTCAGAAAAATGTTAGGTCTAAAATCATTCTAGTCTTTTTATTAGCAAAAAAAAAAAGATTCAAAAGTTAAGATGCTGCAATGTGAATTATAAGGCAGATATTGAGTAATTATTTTCACTTTCTTCAGCCTTTGGGCATGCACAGAAAGCCCATTCCCTTCCCAGACTAACAGCTGAACACATTAACATGAGCAAACATTCAGAATGACAAGTTGCTGCTTTCACCAGCATCAAACCGACATAACATGGCAACGACTGCAGGGTGAAAGTTCTTACAGGCAGTTTTAGTCCAAAAAACAAATAAAAAAACCCACAAAAGTTACTGTGTCTTTGTTAGATCACACTGGTGTGTGTGTGTGTGTGTGTGTGTGTGTGTGTGTGTGTGTGTGTGTGTGTGTGTGTGTGTGTGTGTGTGTGTGTGTTTGGGTGTGTGTGTGTGTGTGTGTAGGGACCAACCAGTTCCAGACAGTGCCTGTGTCCGAAGGCGGCAGCGTAATGGACAGGACTGTAGCCCTGTTTGTCTTTGACCGAGGCCGTCGCTCCGCTCTGCAGCAGGAACTCCAAACATCTGCGACACAAACACAGAGACTCAGAGGAGGGAGCAACTGGCAGCAGACATCCAACATGTCCGAACATTTCCCTCACAGCGCAGCCTCCTTCTCCCTCTCTGCCTGCACTCCCTCGCTCTCTGGCTCCAGGGCAACACGCCGCCTGTGGAGGGGTTGAAGGTAAAACACGGGACGTTAGCATAAACAGCGTCATCTCACCACTTATTTTACAGCACTATTACCAGCATACTCTAAAACACGTGTCGAACTAAAGGACTGGGAGCTAAATCTGGCCCGCCATGGCTTTTTAAATAGAACTCTCTAAATAACTGTTGTGCGGATTGTTTTCTTTGGCTTCTGAGAAGTAAAACAAAAATGAAAAAAATGGACAGTGCAGCATGAGCCGACCGTTTAGGAATGGAATGAGGTGAGCAAGGTTATTTACAAGATGGAAAGAAAAGACATTTCTGTGAATTTACAGATGGACATTATTGCTGAACATTGGGGGAAGTGGGAGAATTATGACACAAAATGTATGTCTGTGGTTATTTGATGTAAATGAAGAACTAAGTGTATTAGTTTTCAAAAAATCTTAATTGTTATCTCTTTCAATTTAAGTTAAACATTGCTACATGTTAACGTTCCTTCTCATTAATTTTCACTAGAAAATTATGTACATGTTAAAAGGGGAAAAAAAACATATGATCTTGTTGATCTTTTGCTCTCTCAATTTCCTTTTCTTTGGATTGATCTAGATCTGATGGTATTATAACTAATGAGTAATAACTGTCTGCTTCCACCAATGGGGAAAAGGTTTTTTAACTTTGGGATCGGCATGATAAATAAAACTGGGCAGATATAAACAACAAATATTTATTTCTACCTTGTTGCTGTTTGTTTCTGGTTGTTTTTTTTTCTTTTTCAAAGATGTAGAAAGAATAGATATATATAACATTGGTAAATATAAGTTATAGGCCGTAGCAACAATATTAATATCGGCCAAATTCCCTAATCAGATAATCAGAACACATCTTGTGGACAGGCCTGGTGTGTGGTATCATGTTACCAGAGCAATGAGTCAGAAACAGCTCTGTACCAGCTCACCTTCTGTCCAGGTCTGAGGCAGCAGCATAGTGCAGGGCAGAGCGCCCCCACTGGTCGGTCGCATTAATATCAATGCCACAAGCTACCAGGGTCTCCAGACACTGAAAGTGACGGCTGGCTGCTGCATAATGAAGCGGAGTCCTGAGGGACACGGAGACCAACGCATTAAAGCGACACCAGCAGAAACATTCTCAAAAGAAAATAAAGGAAACAAGACCCAATCTGAGGCAACAAGTCAACATGAGAGAATTTAAATAGACTCAGTGACAGCCTGTTGTGCTGTTTCCTACCTGCCACATTTGTCTCTGCGGTTGTGTTCCCCCCCACTGCTCAGCAGCAGTTTGACACAGTCCACATTACTGCACAGAAACAGAAACATGGTTAGTGGAAATGTGTGGCTGTTAATGTTTATAAAGGTTTGGGTTATTTTCCTTTTGGTGTTTAAAATAACATTTTCACATAACTTTATATTTTGATTGGTTTGTTTGACCTTTTGAGTCGCCTTTTTACTTGGTTACTTTTTTTCTACTTTGTTTGAGTGAAAATAATTCTGCCACAATATCAGATGAATTCATGAAGTTCAAAGCGGCCCAATCTGTGAACAGCTGCACTCACCCTCCAGCAGCGGCTGCGTGCAGGCATGTTCTTCCGAGGCTGTCCGGGGTGTCTATCTGGAAGCCTGCGGACAGGACCGAGTCGTTACACATTATGCTAAACCTCCGACCTGAAGGGGGCGGCACAGGGAGACGCAGGGAGGCCAGACAACACACATCGGCAGAGAGACGGAGAAAAGAAGAGAAGCAGGCGGGCATGGAGAGAAAGACAGGTGTTAGTGTGACAGGAGGGGGGAAACGAGGCTCAGGTGGACAGATATAAGCCGTATGTTGCTAACACAGACGACAGAACGTGATGCCTTCAGGTTACATATAGCCAGACAGTTTGAGCAGCTCAGAAGCGGTAGAGAGATTGAACCGGAGGTCTTAACGCAACGCTCAGGAAGAGGGCGGCAGAAGCAACAACAACAACAAAACTCGTAAAAACGCAGGCGGGTCAATGTGACCCCGCCGGAGAACCAAGCATAGATTAAAAGGCTCGCGGGGTCCAAATTCACCCAGTCCCTTAAGACCACGAGAGAGTTAAGTCAGAGAGTTTAGACACTGGTAGACAGGTGGTGTGAAGACAGACAGGAGGGAAATGCGTGATTATGTTTTAGCACAAGCTGTGCTCAAATTACTTTGAGAACTTGCGTTTTGTTTCAACATCTCAGTCATTCTAAAACACGTTCAGACATGTTTTGGACAAGAAGGCGTCTGTTTTTCTCTTCCATCTGCTTTTTTGTTCCACTTTAGAATGTAATGAACTCTGCACCACGGTGTAAAACACCAGGTTCCATCCCAGCCCCACATGCAGCGCCTTCCAAAAGTATTCCCCACCCCTCAACCTTTTCGTATTCTGACATGTTACAACCACAACACACCTCAGGGTGTGTTATTAGGATTTTATATGACAGAACAAGAAGCATGCGGAATGGAAAGTAAAATAAAGTTACAGGCAGTCAGAGAAATGGGAAGTTTGCCACAATTCTCTAGCCATATTTCCATCCAGTTGTCATGCAAATTTTGGGCGTCCATTTAATATGTCACAAAAAATCGAATTACACATATTTCCATCTACAGGTTTGGAACCAATGAAGCGAAGCAAAAAATAATTTAGTGTAATAGAGAAAGTCCTCCCTTCTGAGCCGGAGGTCTGGACATAAACATTTTCTGAGTTTCATGCCTCTGGTAAAGCACAAACCCATTTGACAATTGTGTTTTCATCTCTCCATTTACACATCAACTCTTTTTCGTAAAAACTGTTTTGCTAAATCGAGTACGTTATTTTGAATTTTTGCTGTTTCTAAAAACATTTCTAATGCACAGCTATAACATGTGCAGAAGAAATTCTGATAGAAACACAGCTTCCCATTAGTGCAACTTTGAGTATTTTTATGCTTATGTAACGCTCATTCCAGGGTGGCACACTGGTAGCATTGAAGAAAGTATAAAGTAATTTATTGGTAGTCCAATAAAATGCTCTCAACTCACATTTTCTACCAGAACTGAGTGACTGGAAAGAACTGAAGAAAACAGACATCTCCTGAAATGATTCAGTAAGAACTCTGAGCTCCACTTTTAACTGAGGAACAAATGTAGCCCATCCAACCAGCAGCTGTGCATGGGTTAGAAATATAAATAGGTTCTTTGTGCTCACTTCCACAATATAGCTGAACCACATGATGAACCCTTGTTTGTTTGTACTCATCGCCTGTAGACACAACAAGCACTGGAGTCTTGAAATCATCAAATTGTGTGATTTGATGATTCACACAAATCATCAAATCATTTCCAATGATTTGATGATTTCTAAATACATGGAAATGAGTTACTTATTCAGAGAATGAGTGGAAACCATGTCAGTAGCTGCATTTCCATCACAAATGTGTGCAAAACTTTGTCAATATTCCACTAATGTAAAAAATATATATATATAATCACAATTTTGCGATTGCAGTATTTCCATTAAACAAGAAACGCAATTAAAATCACATGTGAATAAGCTGGTTGACGCGATAAGTCATTAAAAGACATGATGAGGCATCATCCTCCAGATACTTCCTGCTGTCTTCTTCGTCTTTTCCACCAGTGGTAACATCCGGTTATAAATGTGACTCATGTGATGGGAAAAATCATTTCCATTACAGTTTTAGGAAATACACTAATTGCTGCGCGTTTTCCACCATATTTATCAGTATGTGAAGGTAAACTACCTGAGGACAGCAGCTTCCTGCAGCAGTCGGAGTGAGCGTTCAAGGCCGCCAGGTGGAGAGGAAACATCCCATGGACTCCTCGTCTGTACAGACAGATTGACAGTATTTTTAATGATTATAAACCTGCCCTGGTGATGAAAACACTTGCGGACAACAAACGTCACACCTTGTGCAGTCCGCTCCACTAGTGATGAGCGTGTTTATGAGGAGTTCGTGGCCGTAGCGGGCGGCAATGTGAAGCGGAGTGTTGCCGTCCTTATCCACGCTGTCGATCTCTCCACCTGAAACACAAAACGTGGACGTGTGAAGACAGAAGAGCAGCTTCGGGAAAGGACGATGTAGAACAACAACCAACCGTTCTGGATGAGTGTCTGTGAGCGGGTAAAACGACCATGAACCGCTGTCATGTGAAGAGGACTCTTCCCATCTCGGCTCTGATTGAAAACGAAGCAAAAAGGATTCAGGTTTAAAAAGAACAGAACTTTTATTTCAACAGAGCAGTCTGTCGTCCATCACTACCAGCCTGGTTTTACCTGCACGTTAACATCAGCCCCGTTGTTGACCAGGAACTCCAGACAGAGTGCTCCGTGTGTGGAGGCAGCAGCGAAGTGCAGCGGGGTGAAGCCTTTGTTGTTGGGCTGGCTGACGTTGGCGCCGTAGTCGATCAGCTCACTGACGACGGCGTCCTGGCCGTTGAAACAGGCGACGTGGAGCGCCGTGTTGCCGAAGGCATTGGCCTCGTCAATCTGTTGGCACACAGGAGGAAACGTGACCGTAATGGCAGGGATGCGAGACAGAACTGCTGACTTACAGCGACCTGCTAACTTGAAAGAAATTTTACTTCGTAATTCAACGCCTCTCTCTTTAAGAAACTCCTGCTTTTTCTGAAACTCTACGTTTAGGAAACCCTCACAATCACTCGTCTATTAACAATTTAACAATGTTTTTACTGAGAAGTAGCTTGTATTATGGGATAAGGAAATGATCGGATAACACATAATACTAGCCAGCCAGCATAATACAAACGCCTGTAGGTGTTTGTATTATGCTGGCTAGTCTGAAGGAGCTGAGTGGGGAAGTCAAGAGAAGGGCTGCTCTGTAAGTTGGAAGCTCAGAAGCTTGGAAAGTGAAGCTCAAAGGAGGAGCTTTGTCCTCAAAGGCGGAGCTAGGTCCACCCAGGCGTTTTGCACAGCTGAATGGTTACCATGGAGAATAAAGGATTTCTCAGACATCAATGAAAGAATCAAAGTAACACTTCAGATATGTTTTAGTTGAGGGAATAACATAACAGGATGTAAAGCTAAAAAAAGTCAACTGTGCATGATAATACCCCTTTAAAAAAATGGAGCTGCCAGATTTGTGTCTCTTGGTCAATGGTTACCAAATACAACACAAGCTTGACTTGAAGATTTATTGTAGACGTTTATATTCAGTTTACATCAGAGGTGGAGCTTGTAAATATCCGAAGCTTTGGGTTTAAAAGAGGTTTCTTGTTTATTGTAAATGGGTGGAATCCTGTAAATATGAACTGAAACACAGATTGGAAAGGCTTTATCTGTAAGAAACCAGTCAACCTGCTCTGACGATCTGTTCTTACCTCTACCGCCAGGTTGAGCAGATGTTTGACCACGGGCAGCTGTCCGCTGGACGCTGCAGCGTGAAGAGGCGTGTACCCCCGCTTGTCCTTACAGCTGATCTCTGCACCCTGACTCACCAGCTGACGCACTACTTCCAAATGACCTGCAGGGGGCAGCAGCACACAAACCAAGTCACACCTGAATAACTCTGGGCATGAACCTTTTTCTAAACAGGAGTCAGATCCTGGAACTTTCTGAATGATTCAACATTCATGCTCTGTTTTAGTTGAGAGGTCCAGTACCTCCAGCCTTCGCTTTAGTTAGCAGACACAGCCTGCAACGCTGAGAGCTAAAATGGAAGCACGTGATTGTGGTCATTTTTCTGATTATCAGCACAAAAAAAAAAAAGACCAGGACACTTGACTGAAAACTGACTTGAAAGCAGAACATGGAGAGAGAAGAAAAGACCTTATTATAAGGATAACAACATCAGACATTAATGTCTCTACTCTACTCTAACACCTAAACGCACAAAGTGACTCTATGCTGAAAAATAACCAACTTCAGATTAAAAATTAGGCTTTTATTATTTACTGGCACCCCTTGTAAGTGTGTGAAATCTTAGTTTTTATTGCAGTACTATAATCTCCCAAAAATTGACATGGTATAATCTCCCAATAATAATTCCTGTTTTCCCATTTTGAAATAATAGATTGAAGTCATTAAAATGTATAGCTCAGTTTAACCCAATTAAATTGTTTCATATTTCTATTTCCAATTTTGGATTTGTGTCTAAGAAGGAATATAGTGTTAAGAACATAGGAGGGGAATAATGGGAAGAAAAAAGGAGGAAATACTATAAAACACTAAAAACAAACATTTTAGGCTTGTATTAAACCCCCCCAGCAATATTAAGCTTTTTACACATCTTGGACAGGAATAAATGTGACATTTAGTTCTATAAGAAAGAGGTGAGTTGGTCTCACCCATGAAAGCGGCCCAATGCAGCGCTCGGCCGTCCTTCTTGTCGAAGGCGTTGATGTTCGCTCCTTTAGCAAGCAGAAGGTTCACCATCTGAGGGAAAGCAAGCAGAGGAAGAGGGATTGGTTGGTACAACATGATGAACACATAAACACAGCTCGTCTCCTGGCTCACTTGTTGCTTGAAAACTGTGGAGGACTTGTTGTTGGTGGTGAAAACAGCAGATTAATTTTAGCTCTGGCACATTTCTGAATGATTCCGTCAGAAATGAAAAGGCACCGCCCACTTCAAAACCCCACTGATACAGCTCCACTCGCCCACCTGTTTCCTCTATTCATCCAACCAGAATAGCAACGGAGGGCCGCTTACATCACAGCCTCCCTCTTCAGGAAAACTGCACTGGAAAAAGCTGATTTAGTCTGGACTCTGCCTGCAGTACCTCTGTGTGGCCGTTGAGGGCGGCGTGGTGCAGCGCGGTCCGCCCGCCGCGGTCCGACACGTTCACGCTGCTCAGCAGTGGGATGATGACCTCGGCGCACCTCAGAGCGTTGTTGGCGGCGGCGACGTGCAGCGGCGTCTGCCAGTTCTTGTCCCGCGCGTTCACGTCTGCAGAGTGTCGGATCAGAACCCGCACGGCGTCCTGGAGGGGGAGGCAAGACAAAACAGACCGGAGGACGTCTTTAACCAAAGTCACTATGAAAAACAAGAGAGACGATGAAGTTAAAGGAATGCGTTTATTTATTAAGACTTGTTAAATGGCAGCATGATGAGACAAAAATGTCCCACAAAACGTTTCACTAGGCCTGACGCAATAACCAATAAATCTTTTTTTTTCTTCTTGTGTCTCTCTCTTTCTACCACATTGTGAAAAAGTTCAATTTTCGGTCAGACCAAGTAGCAGCAGTAAAAGACTGTTACTAGCTGCATTTCCATTGACCATCTAATTGTGCAATTTGACATTTGTAATATAAATTGGCTTAATGGAAACACGGCAATTGAAAAGAAACTCTCGTTTTTCTATAAAGAGCTTAGGTGGTAGGATGAGGTGTTTTTTTGTCAAACTAAGTTCATTTGTTCAAAAATAGTTTTAATTTAATTACAATATAATTAAAATATTGGATATTAAATTGGGGTTTTTGAAATGTTTAAAAAAATTGTGTACATTTCATAAAACTGAAATGAATACACTGGTGCAAACCACAAAGAAGATGAGAGGAAGTGGAAGGAGGATGATGTTTTTAACAACTTGATGACAGTGAAATTGTGTTTTTTCGACATTAGCGGAATATTAGCTGTTTACATTACAAACGTGCGCTATATTCCGCTAATGTCGAAAAGACACAATTCCACAATTTTATTTACATTAAATAAGAAACGCAATTAAATTCATATGTGAATATGGGTGATCATCCTACAAGTCATTAAAAAACAAGCCACGCCTTCATCCTAAAACTACTTCCTGTCGTCGTCTTCTTCGTGGTTTGCACCAGTTGATGATCACGTGCAAAAAAACAGTGGTTCCATTGCATTTTTGCG
This sequence comes from Xiphophorus maculatus, assembly GCF_002775205.1. Lineage (NCBI taxonomy): Eukaryota > Metazoa > Chordata > Actinopteri > Cyprinodontiformes > Poeciliidae > Xiphophorus > Xiphophorus maculatus. The sequence goes on along the minus strand of NC_036449.1, from coordinate 3,085,819 downwards.
AAATAAAACAATTTTGATATGGCAAGAAAAACCACCTCATCCCAGCGGCAAAACGTTTTATAAAAAAAACATTTTTTTCCCCTAATTGCAGTGTTCCATTAAGCAAATTTATTTTCAAAATGTCAAATTGTGCAATTATATAGTCAATGGAAATACAGCTAGTAACAAAGTCGTGTGAACTTTTATAAGGGAAGCGCAGCTACTGTCTGAAGTGAAATCAGACCAAACTGTGTTTGTTTAAGGGAAGTTTGGTCTGAATTCTTTTCAGACTGTGAGAAAAGAAGTTGTGTAAATCTTTTTACTTGATGTATGTAAACTCGTGGTTCCACTTGAGTGTGCCTGTGTGTATGCGTGTGTGTGTGCGTGTACACTCACCTCACTGCGGGATGCCACGGCGCGATGCAGAGGGGTAAGCCACATGTTATCTTTGGCATTGACTCTGGCCCCTGCAGCATGGAAACATTCATGTGAACACGGTGCTGCTGATCTGCACCTTCACACATCAATATGGCTGTCAGATGGAAGAACACACTGCAAAAACTACACCAGCCATGACAGCACACACATCAGCAAGCTAAAGTAAGACAACCTTGTGTTTCTTTTTCATGTTGTCTCACATTTTAGATTAAAGCTGCAGCTAATTTTCAGAAAGAAAAAAAATAAGGGGCAACGCTTTCCACAGAAATTCTGTCACCAGATATGGAAATTGTGAAAATATTTGCAATTTAAAGTAAACATCTGAAGCTAACCTGTTATACAAGTTCTTTAGTGAAGAACATCACAAAATACAGCTTGCAGAGAAGCTGTTGGAGGATTTATGCTTCTGAGATCATTTATCAATAATAGTTTTCTTTAAGTATTTTAACTTAAGGTTCATATCCTAAGTGAAAAAAGGCCCTTGCAACATATAACAGTAGATGAAAAATGTGAAGGATGAAGATCAGAGTGGATTTCTTACCGGAGAGGATGAGGAGCTCGATGATCTCTGCATCTCCCAGGAATGCTGCCGCATGCAGCGGGGTGCGTTTATCTGGATCCTGCAGGAAAACCCGCAACAAGTCAAGATGCAGCAGGCTCCAGAAAAACAAGCACCCCGACCTTCAGCTCAGGAGAAACCTCAGAGGGATTAACCTCTGGACCAACAGAATCATGATGCTGGACTCTGGACAGAAAACAATCCACTTCTAATCACATAACCAGCCCAGAGCTGTACAAACCGCAGTCAGGTTTGGTAGAATATTATGTTCCAAGTACCATGCATGGAAGTTGTGCATGTCAGTCATACTTCTAGCCTGTTGGATAAACCTTCACAGCCCCTCATGCAAACATTTGATGTGTACTTTTAAAGGCCAGGATGTTGGGACGTTGTGATGAAGGTAAAAATGTGGGTTAACCACAATCAATATCATCATCACTATATTCACCAAAAATAGCACAGCTGACCTGTTCTAGCCAGAACACTTTAGCAGCCTCTCATTCTGCTGTGTGCTAAGAAATATTACACCTCTGTTTTTTGGTGGAGTTTTTTTTTTAGTTGCACCAATTTGAAAACTTGGGCCGATATCGATATTTACATTATGGTCGATAACTGATATGGACAGATTTTATGTACATTGCAGTGGGGAGAACAAGTATTTAATACACTGCTGATTTAGCAGGTTTTCCCACTTGCAAAGCATGGAGAAGTCTTTCATTTTTATGATAGGTACTGTTCAACAGTCTGACTCCAAACTAAAAATCCAGAAAATACCCCTGAATGATTTTTAAGTAATTAATTATTCACTTAGAATGTAAAAAGGTTGTAATTTATCATCAGAGTCAGAGTAACAGACCCAGAGGTAACTAGAAGTAGGCGTCGGTCGGGAAAAGCCTGATCGGTGCTACAGGTTAGCACAGAAAAAACACATTATCTCCTGTTGCTGTTGACTGTTTCACGTTTCCTTTTTGAAAATGGGATATTACATTACATATCAATTAACATTTACATATAAATGCATGCGATGATAGCCAAAGGGCTAGTTTCCATCTATAGTCCCATTAGCAGGCTGATATACATGATGTTTAAAAATATTCAGAAAAAGCAGCCTCAAATACTGCATCAAAAACTCTTCATAAAGGTGAAAAAGGGCTAATTAAACAGTTCTTTGTCATTTGTAGGGTTCAATACATTGAATAGCATTAGCTTAAAGGCACTAAAAATAGAGGTGGATACGATACAGTTATCTATGCTATGCTAAACAGGCTAATTGTGTGACTAGAAAAAATAGTCATTGTAACAAACAAATCTACTACACAGTTTTCACATCCTATACAGATTCATGCGTTTTATTTTGGGTACATAAATAGTTTTACTGAAGTTTTGGCCTGCCGTTCACTGGAATCTAAGACTGCAGTTCATTTATTGCAGTTTTAATGTGCCACCCTTCAACAGTTTGTCCCCCTGCCTGGCCTCCGTAAGTAAAAAAAAACAGACACGCCCCTGATTGAAAGACATTCCAAGCGACATTAAGTCGCAGTTCAGAGGTGGATGTTTGAAAAATATCAACCTATTAATTAAAAGAAAAAACTCTTAAAAGTCAAGCCTGAACCATGTTTTAGTACTGGAGCTACTCTGACAGACCAACCGAAACACTAATCACTGGGTCTGATGAAAGATCCTTCCACTCACAGGAACTCTGCTTTGTTTTTTTTTATATCAACTCCTGTTCTAATGCAGTGTGATAAAATGTGAAGTCAGGGTTCATAAATCATCTCTACATGAGAAGGAAACAGGAGTAAAGTGTCCCTGTAAACACGACAGGGTTACCGCCGGGTTACTAAACCATGCTGCTCGTCCTCCAGCTCTAAACAAACCGGTTGCTATGACACCATTTCAGCAGTTTACATGGAGCAAGGTGTTAAATGGAACAAAAAAAAAGCCTCTGGTCCCACGAGAACAAGCTGCCTTTACACATGGCGGGCTGACGGATCGGGAGTTTCAGCTGACGGACGTCCTGCTGGACAGCCGGCCCAAGTCCAACCCACATCCGCTGCAGCTCGGCTGCACGTGTTGTCTATCTATAGCCAAATTAGAGCATATGTAAATAAACACACGCTCTGAACTGTGGCCTCGCTGACCCCTGACCTCCTGACTCAGGAAGTGGGGGGGCGGACCGAGGAGACGATGGATTATCTCCTTGAAAGCTGACTCTGAACTGGAGCTCCTGAAAGCAGCTACATGAAGATACTTTTAACCTGATGTGTTGAGCAAGTGGAAGAGAACCCAGCCCTGGTCAGATGTCAGTAGTTCGTGATGTGAAACAGTGAGAGCATTTCAAAATGTATTTGACCTTATTGTGACTTAGAACCTTGTAAATTGCAAAGCAGCTGAAACACTGAGCTCCTTTAAACCAAGGCTAAACACCCACCTGTTTACAGCTGCTTTTCATGAGCAGTAAATGGAACAGGTTTGATTCTGATTGATGATTTTGATGATTTGACAAAATGTAACGTTCACTGCCTGTTTTTGTGATACAAAGAACTTTGTTGCCTTGTTGCTGAAATTTGCCATACAAATAAACTTGACTTGATTTAAAGAGACAGTGTTACGTAAAATCAACTTTTTTTAGCTTTATCTCATGTTGTAATGTTATTCTCCTGTGGCAACCATTCAGCTGTCCAAACCACCTGGGTGAACTTAGCTCCGCCTTCAAGGACGAACTACCGCCCAACAGAGCACACCTGCCCCACTCAGCTTCTCGAGACTAGCCAGCAACAATTAGCAATGTCTCCTAAATTGTTAAAAGAGGAGATATGTTGTGCTGACTTCCTGAAAGCGGAGTGTCAGAAAAATCAAGTTTCTTAAAGAGACAGAGGCCCAATTACAAGGTGCTAAATTACAAAGTAAAATTTTCTTTAAAGCTATTTTTGATATGTACAGCATTTTTGCAAAAACTGAGGTTAACATTACTTAGTTGTGCGCTAAAATGGCACTATGTGCCTGGAAATGAACATAATTCTGCCCCTTCAACCTGTAGAAAAACATTCAAAATTTAAATGCTGCAATATCCCAGTTGCATAAGTTTGTATCTAACACTTCAGTCATTTTTGGTACAGATATCAAAGTTGTACATGTTGACTTAATAGTTGATATCTGATCATTCAAGCTTACAGATGTGCTCCAAATCTAGTAGATTGAGGACAAATCAACTGTTGACAACTAACGCACTTTGTCGCTATATTTTGTGACTTTACAGACCAAAAATAATTTTTAAAGAATTGGTATCAGCAGGTCAGTCTTTTTACAGACCGCCCAGAAAACTGCAATTGGTTCAACGCTTAGCCTACAGATTTTTTGTCAGTTGTTGTTCAGGACTTTGACTAGGCTGTAATTTTCACCCTATGAAGCAATTATGCTGTTGATTTGGATTCATGCTTGATCCTCAACAATGCATTTGCTACTCATCTCCATTTTTTTTGCTCAACATTGACTGGCATTTATTTGCAAAGGGTCATAACTTCATCCAGTTATATACAACAACTTCCAACTGACGTAACCTCACCATGATGCTGCCACTACCATGTTTCATTGTTAGCATGACGTTTCAGTAACCAAACATAAGCAACACTGACAAGTTTTTAGTCTTTAGCTAATGAATGCAAATATCAGAAAAAAATTAGTTAGGTACAGAAGAAAACCTACCGTTGAGTCAGTTTAACAGATTATTAATTGAAGGCTCCTGCTACCAGATTATTTCAGCTTTCTACTATTTTTCTTTTCTCTCTTTTCCGCAAAATGTTGAAATTATTTATTATGGTTTCACTTTTTAATGCCACAAAAGCCTGGCGTTTGCAGCTTCCTGTGAACCCCTGTGTCAGCGTCACTGTGTGTCCTCACCAGGGCATTGATGTCTTCAGATTTGTATATCAGCATTCGGATCTCTTCAGGGTCTCCGCTGAAGATCGCCTGGATAAGAGGAGGCTGGAATGGAGCGGGGGAGAGAGAGAAAAAGAAAGAAAAAAAGAAACACAAACATTTCTCTTAAGCACTTTGTCAAAGTGAGGCGACATGATGAGAGAGCGTTGGAATATTTCCTGAACATTACAACAGGAATTCATTCCTCCAGTGTTGCAAAGCGCCACCGTGCACAACTGGAAGTTACTCGGTTTAGGAAAAATATTCCCATTCCCTTTCCCCATCTTCTCCCAAACAGACAAACCACAGTGGAAAACACATTCCAAACACAGATCAGAAAAATAAAATGCTTGTGTAGAGAAACGGTCTCTGTGAAAGGCACGGCATGGAGGTCACATCTACAAGGCCCTTATTTTTCTTTTCAACATCACAGACAGACATGAGGTAAATGCAGGCCCTCGGCACTCCTTATGAGACTGAGGAACACTAGAGACAAAACGATAGCAGCAGGCTAACTGTGTTGTTAGGAATGTCAAAGCATTGCGGCAAAGCAGCTCAGTTTGTAACAGACTTTTTCAACGTTTTCAGCCTGCTGTTTTCTCAAACAAAGTCTTAAATTCATGTAACTATAAATAAGGCCTTAAAATTTCTTAAAAACTCAGACAAAAAATTTGTTAGCCTTAAATAAGTCAATCACAGCTCTTCAGATTATATACAAGACTATTTAGTTTTCAAGACGAGTCGTTTTCAACAACACCTTCCCTATGGTGTTCATGGGCACAGTAAGGTGAGACATGTTGAGGTTACTCTATATAGGAGAAAAAACCAAAAACATAACACTGTGGTCAGGGTACTGTTAGCCTTAACACTGCCAAAGAACTGACATGGTGAAGCATTTAAACATTTTCGTGTAATATGCTAGCTCAGTGGTTGACACTTTTTAAAAAGTACCACGTCAGTAGAAACTAACGTTTTCCACCGTCTTCACAGACATTTGAAATTCTTGACAAAACACATTTTAAATTCTTGTGTTTTGTCAAGCATTTCAAATGACAGCTTGCAGCATGCATTTTCATTGACACGTTTAAAATTGCAAGTATGAAGTAAGAAAAATGCGCAGAACAGTTGAAAACCATGTGGAGTTTTATTGCAATTATGAGTTCATCACATCTACAGTATGTATGCAAGACAAACTACTAATATAGACATATTTTTAATCTTGACCCGCTCCAAAAAAAAAAAAAAACTACAGAAAGGGATCAAACCTACTCTGTTAAACAATTAAAAGCTGAGCTCAGGCTCACTTTACTTCCTGTTGTATTTCTGCCACGAGCTGCCTCACTTCCTGTTGCACAGTCTCTCCTTCTCAGAAACACCAGAGAGGAACCGATCGCAGAGCAGCGTTTCACTTCTGCTTCAAACAGCCAGCGGTACTTCCTCATTGGACCCGTTTTGTCCCCCTGAAAGTGACTGTGGCGTGGTGAGATCATCACGCTGCTGATGGACATACCGGAGCCTGACCGTAAGGCGGCAGCTTTAAAGCAAACCAGAGATCAGGTCGCATCAGTTACCACAGCTAGGAATTCAAAGAAAATCCTGGCCTCAACATGTATGAAATGTTTTGGCAGTAATAAGTATGCAAAAAAGAAGCAGTGAACAGAAGCATCCGGTTTATTTCATTCTTCCTGCAGATTGGTCACAACGAAAGGAAATGTCTGTGAGAGACGGTCAGGGTCTCTAAACGTCTCCAGGTGTTTTTGGAATTCAGCTCAACTATTCCAGATACAGACAGAGGAATGTTCTAGAGCCTCTCCAGAGTTGTCTTGTCCGTTTCTTTCTCTGTTTTTGGTCAGTCCAGCAGAGCCAGAGGTTTGTCCCACTTCCAGGTCTCTCCACTTTGAAAGCAGGTTTCATTTCAACGCCTCTCCTCCTGAGTTTATCTCTACATTCTTCTGTCTGTACACACCGACTCACAGCATGATGCTGCCACCCTCGTGCTTCCCTGTAGGCCTGGTATCGTATTTACCATGTAACTAACTTGTTTATCAGGAAAACATAAAATGTCTTAATTCATTTTCATATAATCCTGATTATGCTCTGCACTTAATGATGGGCGATAAATCGATTTTTATCAATTAATCAAATGTTTGATTTTTGAAGTTTACATTTTTGGAAAATATGGATTTTGTTTTTTTCTCACCGTTTCCCTCCTGGGGTTTCCACAGTTCAGAGTGATGTCAGCGCGCCGACGGCAGCCGTCCTGTTTCACAAGCATCTCTTACAGCTTCTTTTCATTTGGACTTTGAATTCAGGTCAGCTCTATCGCTCAACACCAGGGCCAGGCTTTGATTTTATTTATGTCTTTTTTTTATGAGAATAAAGTCATAAGAGAGTGAAATCGTAATAAAAAGAGAGCAATGCCTTAATATCACCAGAATAAAGTCAGGATATTTTAAGAATGAAGTAGTAATTTTAAGAGAGCTCCAACACAAAAAATATTTTTTTAAAGTATTATTTAAGCCTTTTTCTCATTAAAATGATTTTTTCTCATAATTGAAATATGTTCTTTAAATATTATGACTACAGTCTTATAATTAAACAAAAGTTCTCATACAGCTAACAGAAGGGATGTTTGAAATAAAAGACACTTTTTGAAGCTATTTTCTGTCTTTTATCAATTTTATTTCGGAAAATAAAAAGGGCTGCACAGTGGCACAGTTGGTAGCTCTGTTGCCTTGTAGAAAGGAGGTTCAATTCAGGGTGTTTCTGCATGTTTTCTCTCTGTGTATGCGTATCTCGAAGTTCTCCTTAGGTGTGAGTGTAAAATAGGTTTTGTATGGAAAAAAAAAAAATTCAGAGGCATAAGTCCGAATAAAAACAAACTAGCCTAATTCACATCCAGTTCCTGTTGCTATCTCCTCCGCAGAGAGCGGAATGCAGTTCAAATGTCACAGCTGAGGGGAAAGCTGTCGACATTTGGCAAACACAAACAGCTTTGGGTTTCTCCCCTCTCGTCTCTGCATGCATTCAAATAACGTGGTGTGGTGGATGACAGCGTTGTCTACTGCACTGCTCCCAGATTGTCCTGCAACCAGCCTGACACCTAAAGCAAGGAGAGGAGCAGAATGGAGCAGAGACAGGGAGAGCGGAGGCCTGACAGGAAGTGACATCAGGAGTCTGGTTCATCTTCCCTGCAGGCCGTCCCGAATATAACAAGTCATTGTTGCAGCGGAAACTTTCACATATATACCCTGCCACAACCTCTCTCTCTCACACACACACACATATTTGCCATTATTCCGTAAGGACGGCTCAATGTGACCCAGATCCCATTAGAAAGCAAAACAATAAGAAATTCTTCTCCAACATGCAGCGACTGTTCATTCCTGGCAGTTCTTATTTAAAACAGGCTGAACTAGAAAAGGACAACACAGAAGTTCAAACTGAGTCGGTCAGATTAGCTGAAATGTCCTGTTTTCATCAAATAATCCACACGCTAAAGAACATTCTGCTTTAATTAGCTGCAAATTATGTCAAATACCGATGACTCAGCACATCAAAAGGCTGGAAACAGACAACGCTTTATGACTGAAAGGGAAAACACCGATGCTGCTATTGATTAACCAATCAGTTGCAATGGGTATTTTGAGAAGCATTTAGGAAGGAGAATTTGCTTATTTTATCTGACAGGAAAGATTGTTTTTTCTGCAGATTCCTCCAGACCATTAGAGGGCGCACCGATAAATCGGCCCAGATTTTATTCTTTTTGAGAGACTGGTGATCGGCCAGAAAACTGCAATCGGTGCAACCCTTTATCTTTTACTATCAAATTTCTCCATCAAATTATTACAAGTAGCCTGATCATGACATATCGTACAACGCTAATCATTTTGAACCTGTAAACCTTTGACAGGTTCAAAATGGGAAAAACCAAAAGTGTTATGAAGGAAAACAAAGTTACCATATAAATAAATAAGCACATCTAAACTCCCACCTGAGTCAGAACTACGGATGCACCAATATGAAAATTTGGGCCGATATTGACATCCAATATTAACGTTGCTGTTTTGGACGATAACGGATATTTACCGACATTATACACATTTATCAACGTGTGCAAAATATACAACATTTTGGACATTTTGAAAATGGATGTTTATTTTTTTTTATGTTTTATAATAATTATTATCATAATTATTACTTCGAGTGAAATCATATTTTATTTTACCGAGATTTTAGGGTGGAATATGGAAATAAATATCGGTTGCTAATATTTGGGCAAGTTTTATTTATCGGGTATGTTAAAAAAAAAAAAAAAAAGACTAGTATAGGCCGAAACCGATGTTGGCACTGGTATATCGCGCAGTCCTAGTCAGAACATCCAGAATTTTTGTTTTATTCAGCATGGAGGAGAGTTCTGTTCTAGGGGGCACAGAGAGTAAAAAGAAGATGAAGAAAAGTACACAAGTACACCAAGCCTGCGGGCTTTAGCTGAGTGCTGAGTGTAGGCATCCAGTTATCAGTCATCATCAGCTTGTTGTCTGAAAATAACAGGAAGTCCTACAGTTCTGGGCTACACACACACACAAACAAACTGAAAAAAAGAGAAAAAAGCAGCTCTTCCTTCCTTGACGACACATCTGATATGAGCGCCAAATCAGAGTTTCTACTGAGACATGTCCACCATAGAGCAGCTGCAAACGCCACTCTGCAGAGGCTCCCAAACAGGTTCAGAGACCTGTAGGATGGCTTTCTGTGTTCAGCACCATGAGCCCACATTAAAGCCACGGCGTCAAACCACAGAGACAACGACTGCATCGTCTAACAATGTCAGCTTTCTCCGTCAGAACTACCAGAGAGAAAAGTGAACAGGGAGGAACAAATGTTTTATTCAGTTTGATGAACATTTCCGTGCTAAGTGATGGAGATCACCGAGACGTTGCACGACCTTCGCCACTGAGGACATTCCCGTTTCTGTTTCTGTGTGAATCTACAGTGCTGGAGAAAAGTATTAATTCTTTTGTCTGACACCAGACCTCTGATATCGGTATCCACATCGGAAGTGAAAAAAGTGGATCGGTGCATCCCTAGTAACGACTCTCAACAACTGCCACTGAGTCTTTTTCCCTCCTTGTGGAGGAATTTTGTCCCAATCTTTTTTGCAGAATAGTTGAGCCGCATCATAAGTTTCTGAATACCTTAACAGCCTGTTTTAGATCACATCCGAGAATCAATCAGATTCAAGTCCAGACTTCGACTAGACCACGTCAGAACCTGATGGCGTTGTTCTTCAGTGTTTTCTGCATCAATGATGCCAGGTCGTTCAGGTCCAGACCATCACACTACCAAAATGGCTGATGGTGGGTTTTATTCTAAAACATTGTGTTAGCTCCACAGCAGCTGCAACGGGACACACTACTTCTGAAAAGTTAAACTTTTTCATCATCTAACCCTTAAATATTTTCACAGAAGCCTTGGCAATCGTCAGGATGCTTTTTTTTGGGACGTCCTGTTCCGCTGGGTCAGCAGTGGTTTTAATCTTGGAACTCTCACACAGATGGGGTAACTTCTTAGTGTTGAACTCCAACCTTTTCTGAGGCTAGAGCTTGAAATGTGACCCCCTGGATGAGTCACACACTCTTGGAGTTCCATGTTTCCTCCATTTGTGGATAATGGTTATCATTATGGTTCCGTAGTCATGCAGCCTTAAAAACGGCTTTCCAAACCCTTCCCAGACAAAACTCTGTCAATGATTTTGTAACGATTCAGGTCATCTAGATTGTCAGAATGAAGGACAAAACCCCAAAGAAGCCTGAAATTGATCAAATTCTGCAGATGAGTATAATTGTGATACAAGTGAAAGCTTGAGAGGAGAAAGCATGTCTCCTTGGGAGAAACATTTTATCTTTCGGCTGCTCATGAGTTCTCTACGTGGGATATCTAACAGGTCAGCAGTACTGATCTGCACTGCAGCAGCATTTTTATCATTTTTAATGACTAACTCTGGACGGCGACGTTATTCAGACAGAGTCAGTGTAAGAATGCACCACTACAATGAAAATAGATCCTCTGATTAAAATAAAAAGTGCTTCATTATTCAGGAATAATGTATTACAAAAACAATCAAGTCAATTTTAGATTAATATGTCGGGTGAAGTCATTAAATATTTGACACCAACTTAAAAAAGTTATTACACTGAATAAACAAACATTTAAGCAAGTTTTGGACATCATCTATGATCTGGTTGCAATCCCTTCATTCAAATATAAGACAACTGTTCATAATCAACTATACAGGCATGGTAAAAAAAAATGTATGCCCTCTTTATCTTCCAGGATTTTGTCTATCAAGACATAATACATCAATTTGTTCTTTTTCAGGTTGTAAAATCATTTTAATCTAAAAAAAAAAAAAAAAAGCATACCATGGTCTCCATTGCTATCGAATGTCAAACAAAAACAAAGCTAAAATGGAACAATGAAAAATAATAAGTACACCCCATGATTCAATAGCTTGTATACCTCCACTCAGTAGTTAGAATTTAAATTGTCTTCTGTCTTATTTTAGCAGCATCTCATTTTGTTTTGGAGGAAACTTAAGCTCAGTCAGGGCTTTGACTGGACCTCTTCTTCAACCATCCTAGATTACATTGGGGATGTGATTGTTGTCCTGTCGATGTTTCAGCTTAGTTGTCAGGCGACTTCACACTGGACTGTGGAATACTATCTAAGACAAAAGTTGACTTATGGACAGCAAGGTCCAACAAGCCCAGAGTATCACCACCCACCACCGTACTTGACAGCTGCTATAAAAGACTGTGTGCTTATATGGTGTCTTTGGTTGTCACCAAACTTGCTGCTGTGCATCATGGCCAAAAGACTCTGTTCTGCTCTCATTTGCCACAAGGAATTTGCTCTAGTGGTGCTATAATTACTTCTGATTCAACTTTCTGCTTTAAGAGAAGACACTTTCCCCTCGTTCAGTCTAATTTAAGTGTCACTAATTTCAGCACTTAACATGCTAACTGGAACCTGTAGAGGTCCCGGAGTTCCTGGGTTTCTCGCAATTCTCTGAGAAATGCAGGGTCTGACCTTTGGTTTCTCTGAAGAATGATGAACTTCAAATACTTTTGGATATGCCAATATAACACTTCCTCGATTTATGGGTGGTAACAATTGCTTTTATAAGTTCATTGCTGATGTTTTCCCCCTTAGGAGTTTGTTAATACAAACCTGTGTGTTCCAAAGCGGTACACTGGCCTTTTCTAAAAAGGTGCTGCCACTCCCTAATGATCAATTATTCAACTACATTTCACTGGAAACACCTGGGTGCCACTTTCCTTCTTAAATCCTATGGAAACAGCAAGGGTGTACTTAGTTGTTGTTGTTTTTTTTTATGCACAGCTTGAACATTTTGGGGTTGCATTGTTAAACTGATAATGACTGTGGGGAACCTGTTGGGTGTTTTTGTTACTTTAATGTTAGATTTAAACAATTTTAAAAACTGATAAAGACACTGTCATTTTTAATGTAGTCTGATACTTTAAACAGCAGAAGGTCAACTAATATTTGTCCTATAACTCAATTAATTCAACAGGATTTGTTATTGCCAGAACTGAAACTCTACCAAAATCCCACAAACATTAAACAATAGACCTATTTAGAACGAAATTTGCAATTCTCAACTACACAAAACACCAGAGCCGTATTAATAAAGTGGTGTGGCTTTTAGCTAGTTTTTATCTTTGTAGATAGTTAACATAAAAATCGAGGGCATTTATTTTTTTTCTATTATGAATTAGTTTTCTATAGTTCTAGTAAAAAAATATGGAGTAAAAATTTTTTTTTTCCTTTTTCAAATAGCAAAAGGTGTGAAAATGAGTCGCGTAAATTTAGCTAAGGCTAACTCGCTAGCTACAGTTAGCTGGTCTTCACTGTACTTTTTCTTTATCCTATTTTATGTATTTTTATTATGATTCTTGTAAAGTTCGTTAAAAGTTTGAGTCTTAGAAAATCACATTGTTTCTAATTTCATTAGAGTAACTTCTCACTTTTGAAGTCATGCACTGGTCTGGAGCTTCTGGATTCGGGCTATTGACTTGTTATGTTACTGTCGGGACTCCTTTTTTAAAACACATTTTTCTGGAAATCTTTGCAGAGGAGCAAAACACAGAAAACACTAGAGTTAATTATGTCATGTGTTCTTGCAGGCGCGGTACTTTTGCTACCTGCTTCTGGTGGAAGGAAACAAGCAGGAAGTCGCTGAGCTCTGTTATTAGGAAACACTTACACACATCATTACATCTTTGCTCATTTTTGTGCAGATGTCATGAAGGTGAACTGTGAAGTCTATATTTGGGTGAGACGTACTGCTTCCGGTTTAGATCTTACAGCTAATGCTCTAGAGAGGAATGATAAAGAAAAAGTCCAGTTGATATATTAATCACATTTTAACGAGGCAGCGCATCAGTGATGCTGAGCTGCGGGGCTCGCGCTAAGCTAACAGCGGCTAGCGGGTCCTACCTGGTCGGCCAGTTTCAGAACAGCCATCTCTGGGTCAGCTCCGTCTGCGCATCCACTCGCCCCCAAACCGCAGCACCATGCACGGTGCGATGCTGCGCCTCGTTCTGCCGCTACTTCCCCCTCGAGCTTCCTGCGGCACTACAGCCGACTGAAAGGCGAAGTTTTAGACCGTAATTCTCTACCGGGCACTCAGACGGGTGACTGTGGCGATGGTGAAGGCCGGTAGGAGCTCCACGGCCATCAGCCCCGCTCCACCGAGGCTATCTGCGGCAGGGCTGCTGAGCCGAGGCAGGCGCGCGGAGTCGCTTGGAGGCAGGGAAACAGGAAAAGCTTGACCCGCGGCTGTGAACGATCCGCATTTATGGTTGCTTCTATTACTTCTGGTGCACGGAGGTCCCGGGCGGCTCTCGGAGTTTTGCAGCAACCCTCACAAGCCTTCCTCGTCCTCGGTCTGCAGAAGCAGAAAGCTCCCGGAGAGGAAGCTAGGCTGTAGTCAGCTGAACGAGATCACACAGGAAGTCCTTGCTTCTCTCCTGCTTTCAGATGCAAGAGTGGAGGCGAAGCTTGCTAAGCATCATCAGAGCTGCAGCATCTCCTCGTTGCCGCCACCCAATGGCCAAACGCTGAACTGCAAACAACAACTCGAATAGATTTCATGTTTTTTTGTTTTTCTTTTATTGAAACATCAAGGCAGACATCTCAGAGGTCTAGTCAGGCGGTCACTAGTTAACCTAAAAGCAACTCCCAATGTACTACAAAGAAATCCACACAAACAAATAAGACTACTAAAAAAATATATAAAGCTGATTACAAAAAACCTCAAACTTAAAAGACTTTGAATTTTATTAATATTCTACCAAACTCAAATTGCAACCATCTGCTTTCAGGAGGTATGTCCTCATGTTTGCAGCACAGCAGCAGCATTAGGGATAACGTTTAGCAAGGGACGTCTCGTAGCTCTGTTTTCATGATGCATTCCAAAGGTTATGAAGGAAGGAAACAGATGGATGAATCTACTGCAGACACTGGAACAGTGTGACAGGAGGACTAGACTGTATGGTGTGGTGTCATATTTCATTCACAGATGTCATTCAGTGAACATTTTATTTCTTTTTGACCTACCGAGCCTTTGCTGCCAAAAATACTACTGATAGTTTGAGGAAACAATGTTCCTGAAGTGTTTGGTTTGGTTGAGATGTGGAGGCGTGGCCTCTGATACAGATAGAATCTGATCCATATCTGAAATGTTTTCTTTTCTTCTGTTTCTGGAGCTAGTCAAAACCAGTTTTTCTAAGAAGTCATTGTACTTGTACTTCACAATTTAAAAAATAAATAAATAACATACATTAGTACCATGCGACTGATGTACCAGAAAAACATTCCAACCAGATGTGCAACCAGTTGCGGATTCTAATTCTACAAAATTTTCTCAAACTGCTGCTAAGGTTTAAAATCTTTTAACACCAGAAATCCTGCCAGATGAGTGGCTTTTTCTCTGGGTGTAGTGATAAATTAAATCATTTGTTCCCTGTGATAAACTGGGGGTCTTGTTTGGAGACATATGGATGTAGTTCTGGTCTGCAGTTGAGGGGACAAAATTGTTCTTAAGTTGAGCTCTGCCAGAAAAGCTCCTCGTCCCTGATCTCATCTGTGGCGCTCCTGGACAGGATCTCGAGATTAACTGTGGGGGAGAGGAAACTCTGATTTTGGAAACTTGGGAGTTATATCTGTGCTTTTGGCAGATGATGTGCTTCTGTTGACATCTTCAAGCCACAACCACCATGTGAAGCAGCTGGGGTGCCCAAGTCGAGTTCTCAAGAGCCACCATCCTCAAGAGCAGTGAAGTATAGATACTTTGCTGCTCCAACTTCCTGAAGTCAACTGGCTTAAGGCCTCTAGCAGTAATTTAGGTTGGCAGAGGCCTGGTAGCAAGCCATTAATTTCATCCAGGTGTGTTAGAGAAGGGATGAATCTAAAAGTTGTAGGGTGGTATGTATCGAGGACTGGACCCAATTGAGATCTAGTGTATTATTCCTCAATTGCAGTCCTCTGGGACTACTGCCCTACATGTTTTAAATGTGTCTGTTCCAGAACTCCTGATTCAAATGCTTGTATTTCCTGCGGAGGATGAGAAGAGCACACCTGCCCCCGCCCATCCTCAAGACGTTCTACAGAAGCACCATAGAGAGCATTCTGACCAGCTGCCTCTCTGTGTGGTGTGGAGGCTGCAGCGCCTCCGACTGGAAGAACGTGAGGAGAGTGGTGCGGACAGCAGAGAGGATCATCGGGGCCCCCCTTCCCTCCATTCAGGACATTTCATCCCAGCGCTGCGTGTCACGAGGCCGAAACATCGTCAGTGACCCCTCATACCCCCACCATGGACTGTTCTCCCTGCTGCCCTCTGGAAAGAGGTTCCGCAGCATCCGGTGCCGGTCCACCAGGTTCCGAAACAGCTTTTTCCCACTTGCCATCAGACTGCTGAACTCTTAACTGGACTGCACTCAAAAACTGGTCTCCATTTGCACATGTACATAGCTAAATAACTCCCATTTTACTGTCAGTCCTGCACTTTATATTTTATATTCATATTTATATTCATATTTTATACTGTATTTTATTTTATTCTGGAGTAACCTCACAACATTGGAACCTCAAAACATTGTCCTGAGCCGTATGCAACGAAATTTCGTTCTGTATACACCCTGTGCATGCAAAATGACAATAAAGTCAGTCTAAGTCTAAGTCTAATGATTCTCAACCGTAAGTAGGGTAGGTCAAGGGTGTCCGAGTTCAGTCCTCAAGAACTACTTATAGCTTATTGATGAATTCCTTCTCTAAGACCTAGATAAAATGAATGGCTAGTTACCAGGCCTCTGCTTAAGCCATTTGACTTGGTTGTGTTGGAGCAGGGATGCATCTAAAAGTTAGGTGGTGGCGCGCGAGGACTGGACTTGGGTACCCCTGGAGTAGATTGATTGTTCCTGGTTGGGGTCAGGCTCTGCATCCAGTGTAGGACCTCGCTGTCTTGTTCACAAGAGATGGTTGAATTGAGAGAAAAACAGACATTGAGGCCTGATACGAAGAAAGAGCAAACAAAAACAAGCAAAGAGTGGTCTGTTCAAACCCTCACTAATGGCCCCAAAATTAGTGAAACAAGCAACCGGTATGAGTGGCCTCTGTCCAGCCACCTTCAGCCTTAGAGATAAGATGAGGAGCTTCATCACCTGCTGCTGCTCTACACGGTCAACGAGTCAGTTGAGGTCATTTAGAAATATGAACAGGATGCCTCAGAGGCACCTTCCTTTGGAGGTATTCAGGGCACATCCTGCTGGGATCAGACCCAAACCACATTGGAGAGGCTATATTTGCCTTCTGGCCTGGGAACGCCTAGGGATTCCCTATAATGAGCTGGGGAAGAGAATGTCAGTTTCCCTCTTCGACCAGTTGCCACAAGGACTGATTTCAGTGAAGCTGAAAACAACGGATAGATAGATGTACCGAATATGGAGAAACTGTGCTCTCTTTCTTCACCTGGGCACTGCTGAGGTTTCACTCTCTGTCCTTAAGACAAACATAGCTGTTTGGAAATGCTCCTGGGAGTAAAAACCTTTGTTTAAAACCCATTTAGACAAAGATTTTAGGCATATTTCAGCAACAAGCATAGTTGTAATTTCTTGACCCAAGGTTTTATGGTGAGGCTCTTTCTGGCATATAATTAGATCAGGGTCATTTCTCACTGAATTATCTTCACTAGTATGCTGTCCTGTGAATACCAACCTCTCCATCTGGTATGCAGAGAATGTCGTTTTGCAAGTGATCCAACATTAGCACTCATCTTAATTGTAAAAATCTTTACTTTTTTTGTCACCTTGTACTCTCTCCTGCATGCTGAACACAGAATTTACTTCTTTCCAATGTTCAAAATCAAAACAGATACAAATACTTTGCAACAAACTTCCAAAAGTGAGCAAACTATACAAATGGATGAGAGAGGGAACAATATGGCCTCAGTTCAGCCGTCTGCAAGGGAATCTGGGTCAGAGAGTCTGTGGTGCAGGAGCGAGCAGAACTGAGGGAAGGGGGAGGTGCAAGTCACAGTTGATGAATATGTGGAGGTTTTTATTTTCTTACTCTGTCACTTTATTACAAGCTCATTTGCTACTCAGGACAGTAAAGAGAAGACAAGATGCACGGCATTCTTCCTGGATGCAAATGCACACGTGTGGAAGAAAGAAAGAAACTCAACCAGAAACAGGATTTTGTACACAAACCTTTTATTTGGTTGAATAAAGCCTTGATCTAAGAACAGAAGTGATGTGAAAAATGGGGAAGGTCTGGGCGGTACAGAAGTCTATCATAACCAATTAAACAGACAAAATGATCTCGATATTTAAAATGTGCTGACGACAGCCCTGTGTTCCTAGACAATCTTCCGGCCTCAACTGCTTCTTACAGGAAACACAAGTTAAAAGTAAAAAATACATACAGACTCTACAAAGTTCCTTCTTTCACGTTTGGATTTTTCACTCAAATAGAAGAAACTTAATGTAAGCACGACGCCACTAAATAAAAACTGACCCACAGGTGACGGATCTAGAGCTGACCAGGGTTGGGAAGAGAGAGAGAAAAAAGAAAAAAAATCAAGTGTATTTACAAAACGTATTCGAGCTCATAGCGGACGTAGACGTTCTTCTCATCGTTGTAGACCTGTGGGTAATGAGCAATCAGGGCGTCCTGGGAACCAATATAGATGGAGTTGTAAATCTTCCAGTAGACGTCTCTCACCTTCCGGGCCGGATGGAACAGACCCTGCAGAGACAGACGGGGTTAAACAATGTGGTTCGTACATATCCAACGAAACATATCTATGTACCATCCTCTCTAGTCATACAGCTCTAACATCTATCCTAACTCTGGTCCCTACCTGTAAGCAGTACTGCAGCATGCGGCAGGGGCCGAGGGCCACTCTTAGCCCCTCCAGGGCACCCATAACAGCCTGGATGACGTGGGGAGACGTCTCAAAAACGTTGGGCCACACATAATTCAGTAAATGGTTAAGGGAGTCTTCACAGCCAAAACCGTAGACACCCAGGGACATGTGCTGGACGACAGCGCTGGCGGTCTGTCTGTGGACCAAATCTCTGCAGGACAACAAAGAAACGAGTTCAGAACGACACCCAAAGAACGCTCTTAAACAGTCACATGGTTTTATCCCAGTATATTATAGGCCTGGCGGGCCGTCAGGCTTTACTTACCTAAAACACATCATTACTTTGTCATACTTTCACATTTCCTGTCAACTTTAAACACTTAACTCAAAAACATGCTAGGCTGCTGGATGACTGCCCTAGCACCCCCTTAGCAAGCCTAGTAAGTTTTCTGGGTAAAACCCTGAATCATGTGTCTGGACAGGTTCTTCTCCACACACATTTCTATTTTGCCTCTTGAATGATGTAATCGGAAAGGCCAATTCAATAAATGAAAATTAAATGCTCCATTTCTTATATGTGTGGTTTCTCCTAAGCATCTGTAGGTTTCAGCAAGTCAAATTTAAAACTTTCTAAGATCCTTTTAAAGCCACACCGAAGTAAATTTAAATTAGAAATGTTAGACATTTTAAAGCTTCAAATTTAGATACATGAAATAAAGGATTTTAAGGTCAGCCCGTTTGTAGTGTATTAACATAATAATAATATTAATTTATTTATGGCAGATATTTGTAAAGCAGCCTGATGGGCAAAGTGTATTGGTAACCAAGAGAATGGAAGAAATAACATCTGTAAATACCTATTTTTTCCCTTTCTCAATTAGCCTTTTCCAACTCATCAAACCCTGGGAAACATACCTAATTCCCTAGTTTTTCTTTCTGGATGGGAATTCTGATAATAGCTGAAGTAAATTGTAGTGTATTCAAATATATCAGTAAACAATTCCAACTCATCAGGGAGTTGTTTTAGACATGGCAATAACTTGCTAGAAATCTTTCAAACTGAGGCGCATCACCTGTCCATTAATGCGTCCTCCAGTAGAGGTGTGACAGCGTAGATGTAGTCTTTTCCCATTTCTCCGATGTACTCGAACAGGAACGAGAGCGACTTCAGGACGCCGTTCTGCACGTTCAGCTCAGGCACTCTGTATTCGTTCATGAGCGCCGGCAGCACCGTGAACGGCGAACAGGTCTCCGCCACGATGGCGATGGCCACGGTTGTACACACGCGGTTCTGACGCTCCTGGACCTTCAGGTTGTTCAGCAGAGTGGCCAACACGTCATGAGGCCTGAAAGGAGAAAGGGGAAATAAAATGGGGTCAGACACAGAGTGAAGATTTCTACAGGTTAGCATACAGGAAGCAAACATCTGAACTGACCCGATGGCTTTGGCAATATAACCAAACGTGTTGACGGTAGCTCTGCGGATTGCCTTTTTGTGAGCTTTGAGTAACTCAAGCAACTCAAAGCAAATCCTCATCCACTCTCTGGCTGACACGTACTCAGCACCCCTACATGAGGAACAGAAGTTAGAATGAGAGCTGCCAGGAAACGGGCTGCACAACACTGAATCAGATTGTTGTTCATGCAGATTGCACCGACCTATCAGCAATCCGGCCCACCAGGTCGATGCAGTTCTCTTGAACCTTCTCATGCCGGTTCTTCAGGATGGGCGTCAAACGAGGAAGCAGGTCTTTGATTGGTGGAGTCATCTTGTGCATACCTATCATAAGCAAACAGCAAAATCTTTCCATATAATTCTTAAGCTTAATGAGTAATTTAAAAAAAACAAACAAAAAAAATATAAAAACAAAACAAAAGAAATGTATCATACAAACAGCATATTTTTTTTTAAAATCTAGTTTTTAATAGCTGATGTGTAAAAAACTCAAACCTTTGGAGTAAGGGTGGGCAATATGGCATAGCATTTTCTTCATACCAGTTTAGATTTTTAACAATTTCTCACTTTTTCTAAAAAAAAAAAAAAAAAAAAAAAGTAAATGAAATTAAATATTTTCAAAAACTGGCTTCTATTTAACGATTCCTTCTGTGAGCTGACCTGAATTCAAAGTCCATAGTTACAAGCTGTGAAAAGCACTATTTAAAACAGGATGGTAGTAGCAGTGTTGTTGCTAAGGAGACGCTCTCAGACATACCTATGACATTAACAATGGCCTTCAGTGCTCCCAGGATGCTGCCCAGGACCTCGGGGTACTCCTCTCCCAGGTACTCGTACAGAACCACGCCCAAGTGACCCATCAGCTTCTCCTGCAGGGACAAACAGCAGAGAGCATGAGCTGGAGCAGTCGGTCAGACCCGGCGGGCTTCGATGTGGCGTGGCGCAGCGCTCACCTCCTGACAGGTTTTCATCACCACTGCCGTGCGGGAAATGAGGTCAGCCGCCTGCTGGCGGACTTTGGCCGACTTGTTGTTCAGACGCCATAGCACCGTACCGCAGATCTGTGGCAGGTACGGCTTCACACGCTTCCCCAGGGCGTTCACCACTGTACCGAACCCATTCAGCATTACAGAATCCTGCACACAGTGGAAAAAAAAGAAAAAGAAAAAAGAAACAAAGAGGAATTCAGTTCAGTTACAGTAAAAATCCAAACGTTTTGGTCAGGTTGTGAACAGAGCTCCTTCCTCACCTCTGTAGTCTGCTCCTGGAAGGCGTACAGGATGCCGTCAATCAGCTGCTCCTCCAGCTTGTGGTCAATGTCAGCGGCTCCCAGGTTCCCCATAATCTTCTCGATGGTCTCCATCACCATCTTCCTGTACTGCTCTGCCTCGTCTTTCAGGTCGTCAACAATGCGGGAAATGATCTCGGCTGCTCCCACTTTGTTAGCCAGCTCCACAGTGGTGTCCACCAGCTGGAAACACAGAAAGGGAAAACCTTAGCCATGTGCGTCAGCTATTCAGGACATAATGAAGTTGCATGCCCCTCTGCCCCCACCGGCAAAAAAATAAATGTTGCTAGTTCATAGGGTGGAATTTTTGTCAGCCTCATTCAGCATTATTATAGGTTGTCCACATGACCGTCTCATCAATCTTTGTCTTCCCTGACAATTTCAGTGTTTTCCTGTTCTTGTAGCATTCCCAGTGAAAGAAAGGCTGCCTAGGCTCTCAGGGCTCCCTGTGAGTCATGTGACTTGCTCTGAGCCCAGACAGCTGACTGGGTGGAAAAACACCAGCCATCTTTGTAGGCTTACAAAGATGGCCATTTCTTTTCTTTAGTTTCAGTCCAAACACAGCAAAAAATAATGCAAGATGAATTATTAACAAGTGATTAAATCAAAGAGGAATCAGGAACTTTGTTCTTCCATTGATATTGACAGCCATATCATTTTTGTCACTGGTGTCAAAAATCCACTAGTATTACTGTAAATGAGACAATATGGAACACCGCTACTCAATACTGATAAAGACATCTTTAATAAACATTTTCTAACACTGAAGACATCAGTAGGAAATTGTATGTAAAAAGCGAAAAAAAAGATGCCAAAACTTAAATTTTGCAGTTACTTAAATTTCATAGCTTCAACGTTAAATGCTTCCATGCTTTTCACTGACCTGTCTGTAGTTGCGTCTGTCCAGAGCCATCCTGTGCTGCCAGAAGTGCTTGAAGAACGGGGGCAGGATCTCAGTTTTGATGTAGTTTGCTTCCACACCATCCGTGCCACAACACTGCTTCACCACCTGAGAGACAAAAACAGAAACGCTGTGGGATTTCTGTACAGTTTGCCTTTAAATCTATAATTGTAAATAAAGAGTCTTGGGTGATCAGAGTGAGTATGTAACCAACGGGTGCAGGGTGAGACCAGAAAGAGAGCAGCTGATGTTTCTGGTGAGTCTCATGCTGGTGTTAATGTAGCGGACTACTAGCCCTGCTGCAGCCACATTACGGCTGAACAGGCGAGAATGAGCCGCTTCCAGTTCGCACCAGGATGCCAGCCAGCTGCCGCTTACCTTCAGCACAATCTTCTTCATCTCCTCATCAGGAGACTGGAACTCTCTGATGAGAATCAGCATCACCTCCCTGGTGTAGTAGTTGGCGTATTCGGCGTCCATCAGGGGGATCAAGTAGCCGATAGCTTTGAGGAACGCAGCCAGACCCTGGAGACGTCAGGAGACGTTAGAAGTTAAACGTTAAATCTTATTCATAGATTTTAATTATTTCTTCTTTTTTTTTTTTTTTGTCCGCTGCTCCCAGCTGAGTAGTAACGGTCTGTCACCGGACCTCAGCCAGCAGCAGCAGCTCCCCAACGGAGACGATGTAGCAAGCAAATATTCACGCTGCAGCCACGTCCAGGCTCAGCGCTGGGTGTGGATCTTGCATTAGGAAGAGTGAAGGCGCTCACCTTTCCTCTGTGCTGCCGGATGCCCTTCCACAGCGGCTTCAGCACAGAGTCAAACGACTCGATTCCGTAGGGAGTGGCGGCCTCGGCCAGGGCAGCTATGGCCAGAGCGCTGATGGTCCTCACCTTCTGCTGCTCATCCACCAGACCTATAGCGCCACCAGGGGGACAGTTAGGGTTTATCAATTTCACACATTTAGGTGGAAACTTTCTGACTTGAAAACTTTCTATGGCAAATAATAGAAATTCCCGGGAATAAACCTGGATTTAAACAAACTGCAGGGTGACTTGCAGTTATGATTTTAAACATGGTTGGGGAAAATACATTTAGGATAATCTTGGCTAAAAACCATTTTTTAATACCTACAGCATATGGGAGGAATTGACTATTTGTGTTTTGCAAAACAAAACATATCTGAGTATGATGGTTTGTTTACATTACAATCTCTTCCCATAAATAAGTTAAAAGTCCAGTAGAGGTTTCCACGGAAAGCTTCAGAACCGATTCTGGAAATCTAAACCTTTTAAATTTAATAACTCTAGTAAGAGGTGAAAAAGCTGCCAAAAGCTGGTTGAAACTAAAACCTGGGTAGTAATCTGCAGCTACAATAATATTCTGAGAGCATTTTCCGGGCTTCAACAAATGCTGTCAAGATTAGTGAGTAGAATTCAAAACCATGTGAAACAAACTACAGCGTGTTGTGTGTGGAGACAGTTAAAGCTTCCAGAGATCAGCGCTGAACTGACCGTGTTCAATGATCTCCACCAAGCTGCGCAGGTGAGGCAGGATGGCGCAGCCCATCAGGATGGCGATCTGCTGCACGATCTTGATGCCCGTGTGTCTGGCCTGCCACGACTTCTTGCTTTTGCACACGGCTTTGAGGAAGGGGAGGAGCGAGGGAATGCCGAGGGCGGAGGCCACCACGGCGAAGGCTCGAGCGGTCGTGTTTCTGACGTACTCGTCCATGTTGTCGATATCGGGTCGCATCGTAGAGATCATCGTGGCCAACCCGGCAGCCTGACGCACACAACAGAAGGACGGGTTCCAGGTAAGACAAAAGAGATGAAGATATGGACACTTATTTTGTCGAGTCCCACTAAATAGATTAGAGCAGGAATATCCAAATAGTGGCCCAGGGGCCATTAGTGGCCCTTGGAATAATTTTATCCCCAACACAGGTGGTTAATGCAGATCTAGGCTGCATCAATAGCATTTACTAGTCAGGGTAAAATTATTGACAAGGGCTGAAAATTAATTGGATTAATCGCTATGAATCAATTATTTTTAAAAATCGTCAGCCAACGTGGTAATCAATAAATCGTTAACTGGAGTATAGACTCAAAACAGGCCATTTGCTGAAAAAAACCCTCAACATGTAAATACGCCAAAACTGCACAGAATCTATATACATTTTCTAATGAGGGTTTGAACGAATAATCATAATTAATCAATTATTGAAATAACCGTCAGCTAATTTGGTAATCTATTAGTTGTTAACTGAAGGATAGACTCAAAAAAGGTTATTGGCTGGAAAAAGAACTAAAAACAAAATAAATTCAGAGCAGTAATTAAACCAAAACAGGATATATGTATACATTTTAGGTTTAAGATAAAAACACCCTTGTTTGTAAATATGTTTCAGCCAAAATTTCTCAAATGGAATCATTTTAGCTTCACCTATTTCTAATTCACTGAATGAATGCTGTGTTATTGCAATTTAAGGAATAAAATGTTTATTTTCTTATTAAAAAATTAATTTAATTGCTTATTTTCATTTGAAATTGATTTGTTAGCTTGTAACTTTGAATGTTTCTATTATTTACATAAGATTTAAATTTCTAAATGAAAAACATGTAGACTGTGGCAATTTTTTGATCCGATTATTCGTAAGATTAAGGGATTACTAACATAATCAGATGATTTTTTACAACGGAAAAATTCAAAACTAATTGTTGATCTATTTATAAGCAAGTTTCTATAACAGCCAACTTTGCTGCACCCAAATCAGCTTTTATTTAATTGATTAAACTTGGCTAAATACAGCAACGTGCAAAATCCCTTTTACGGATAACATCCCTTTCCTACATAAAATGTTATTATTTTTTTTTCCTTAAGTGCCTTTGACTCGATTATTTTGGCTGACGTGACAAAATGTTTGGACATTAATAAAATATAATGCTGCCGTATTTACAAAATATAAATACAGTTACTGGACAAGAGAATAGGCCTTCAACATGATAACAAAAACATTTTAATAAAAAATTCAGAAATAATAATAAAAACATAACATATATATATATATATATATACATATATATATATATAGTGTCCAAGATTTGTGCCCAACGGGTGCAGGTTGAGAACAGACGAGGTGTGCACAGCAGGTCTGCTTGCTCTCATGTTGGTATCACTCTGGCGAACAACTAGCCCTGTTCTGACCACAGACCGGTCCAACAGGCGAGAATGGTTCGCAAAAACACCTTGGGGCAACAAGAAAAAACTGTTCAACATTACCTTCGCCAAGTTGGAGATGATTTCTCTGCCTTCAACTCTGGCGTAGTAGTCCTCATCGATCAGCAGCGGCTCAATCACCACCAGGATCTGGACACAAGAAGAAGAAAAGTTTGAGTCTCGACACCGGCAAACCGAGCCCACTGGAGCAAATATGAATCTAAAACTGAGCCCACCTTGTGTACGTACGGCCGGACCAGGTCGTCCAGTTTGTAGAGGATGCGGTCGATGACTTTGACCAGCAGATGGCGCTCTTGGTCTTCCAGGGTGGGGGACATGAGAAGCGGCAGAATCTGGTTGAAGAGCGGACCTGCTCCAAACTCGCGAGCTTTGTCAGTTATCTGGCGCAGAGCGGCCTGACAGGGGAAGACAGAGCTGCTCATCACCTTTCAGTTTATTTAGACCATAGTGAAATTGCTTGCAAGTTCACACTTCTACATTTGACATTACTATTGTTCTACATACACTTGCTAATATTTAACACTTTGGATGGGAGTAGCTTGCCAACAAGCACGCAGTTTTAACTACAGTGCAACTTGATTCTAACAACAGCTAAAGTTGTTTTCTTCTCACAGGTATGAGTTCACAAAGCAGCTCAGTGATATCGACTTTACATAAATAGTCAAGGGGATCATTGTGTAACTGGACAAAATTCTGCTAGTTGATAGGAAGCATCAGAGACTTTCACATGGGTAAATACAACCGAAACAAACACGAGTCTAGAGCCAGTGGGAGAAATGACTCATGGTCTTTTAGTAAAGACAAGAGAGAAATCCTACACAAATCTGACACAACTTCATTTATGCTTACATTTTGTAAAGAAAGTTTTGTTCAGTGTCTTCTTCTAAGGCACAAGTGTCAAACTCCAATCCTCAATGGCCGCTGTCCTGCAGTTTTTCGATGTGCCACAAGTACAAAACGCTGGAATGAAATGGCTTAATCACCTCCTCCTTGTGTAAATCAGTTGTCCAGAGTCTTAATGACCTAATTATTCTGTTCAGGTGGTGCAGCAGAGGCACATCTAAAGGTTGCAGGACAGCGGCCCTCCAGGACTGGAGTTTGACACCCCTGCTCTAAGGGGTTTGTGTCGTTTCCTTCAGTGGCTCTTGGTGCAGCGCCCCCACAGGTGTGTCTTTAATTTGTGAACATTTTCAGAATCGGGGGAAATGTGACAGGTTTCTTTGCCTTGATGGTTTATGTCCACTGCTCCCAGTAGAGCGCACCAGTCTAGACTGAGCTCCACCGACAGCAGCAGCTCCTCAGAAAGGATCTTCTGTAGCAAACACTTATTCACACTGTAGCCACATACAGGCTCCGTGCTGGGTGTTGATTTTGCAGCAGGAACAGAAACGTCTCCACTACACAGACTTTGCATCATGACAATCAGAAACCAACCTTTCTCATGGGAGGAGTTCCATTCTTAATCTTCAGCAGCAGCTTCATGATCTTCCTTTCCTTCTGTTCCTCGGGGCTCAGAGTTGATTCATCCACCTCCACCTAAAACAAACAGTTAATGACTTCAAAATGTCCTTGTGTACAATATTAGTTATGAATGATTAGTATACAGTGTGGGTGCTCACCAGCAGTTTGTCAAAGTACTGAATGTCATCAGGTTTGAGGAAGGGGAGGTTTCCTGAGGGCTGGTCATTCATCTGCTTGGTGGTCCGGTCCTCGGCCTGCATGTGGAAGCCCGTCATGCCTCCGATTGGGGTGGGAGTGGCCGACAGCTTACGGGCCGGGGTACGGATCGGTACGTACCCCGCTGGAGGAGGTAACACCTGCAGTCAGGAAGGACAGACTGAGTCCTGGGTCTCTCTGGGAGCAGCTCACAGCAGGGTTGGGCAATAAACCAGTAACAATATATATCGCCACAGACAAGGCATCAGCATCAATAGAAAATAAGTGCAGTAAAATGTCACTGAACTTGGATAAAGACCTGCACAGCTTTCTGGGAGATGTAGGCAGAGGGAAGGCTTTAGCCGCTAAAACTCCTCAGTCCCAGTTAACTAAGGCTGGAGGCATCAACCAGCCATGTTACCAGTTTGGTAGTAGTTTAAATATTTTAAACCAAAAACTAATCAATAATTACAAATAGACTAGTGCTGAAATTATTGTGATTAATCAGTTACTTAAATAATTGTTGATTAATTTAGTAATTAAATCATTAACTGGAGTATATGACCTCAAAAAAGCCAATCTGCTCTTCCTAGAACTCAAGTGGCTTCGTTTGAGCTACACCTGGTTCAAATTCAGTATAAATTTTTTTATCTTTAATTAACCACCTTTTGCTATCCATTTATTAATGGGTTGATCCAACATTAGTCAACAGATCAGCCTTACTATGTATTGCTTTCAAGCAGAAAGCTCTGATCTTTTCACATGTGGATTGTAGATTAATTATTTAGCAGCAGATGCTTCCTTTGCTACGAATTATCAATTGTTCACTAAAAGAATGCTGTTATTGCATTAAGGGCAATAACATTTTTACTTTCTAATTTGAAAAGGAATAATGTTTTTTGGTTATTTAAATATTTTAATGCATCTCTAATTTTGCTTAAAACTAGCTTATGTGGTTCAATGAAAAAGCAGCAAAATGTGCAAATTTATTATCCAACTGATCATCAGAATAATCGATTGCTAAAATAATTGTTAGCTTCAGCCCTGGGATCGACCGATATGAAACTCATACATCGTGATACATTTTTCAGATTTGGTCGAACCCAGTTTACAGTCTGTCTGCTGTAGAGTCAACCTCTAGTGAACGAGATGTCTAGAGACACCTAGAAGAGAAACAGACCTTGTATCCTTCTGGGAACATGGCGTCCAGCTCTTCATCGGTCAGAGGTCGGTTCCTCTCATCAATCTCCCGTTCCCACCTCCAGGCCTGGAGCTGCTCTGGGGTCATGCTCATCAGGTGTCCTGGAACAAACAACAGTTTGATTCAGAAAGAGACGACAGCAGAAGAAGTTATTCTTCACTTGCTGTGTTTCCGTTACAAAGGTGCACAAAACTGTCAATATTTTGCCAATGTCAAAAACATAATTTCACAATTATGGCGTTTCAATTAAGTAAGAAACATGACTGAAATCAAACATAGATAAGTTTGTCCATCCGATAAATCATAAAAAAAACCAAAAAAAAACAAAACACCAAAATCTTTTTATCAAAAGACAAGTTTTTTTTTTTTTTTAAAAGCTGTGCTACCATTAAGTGAACTTATTTTTGAAATGTCAAATTGAGCAATGGCATGGTGAATGGAAACACAGCTTATGTATTCTTGATGCAGAGGGAGAATGACAGGAGGATGTGTACCGGGTGTAGGTGTGGCCATGTTCATGGCTGGCGTTCCTAATGGAGTTTTTCCAGGCGTCAGAAGAGGTGTGGAAGAGCCCATCTGGCTGGCGGGCGTTTCATCCCACCGAGACTTCCTCTTGCTGGCTCCTGGGGTCGGGGTCTCCCCCACCGATTCCTCCCCTCTGTCTGTGCGCGGCGTCTCGGCCCAGCCGCTGCCGTGTCCTGGCGTCTCGCGCTCCGTCTTTGGGGTTTCGTCCCAGCGGTTCTTGCGGACGCTCCCCGTGGCGCCGCCGTGGCCGGGCGTAGCGTGGCCTGGTGTATCCCGGCCAGGCGTGGCGGCGCCGGCTGGGGTGTGGCTGGGGGTGGGGTCCCACATACGGGTGCTGGGTGTGGCCCCTGGGGTCTCACTGCCCTTCGGGCGGCCGGGAGTTTCGTCCCAGCGGCTGTTGGAAGGTGTGTGTGCAGGAGTGTGTCCAGGAGTCTGAAACAATCAGAGGGACAATCTGCAGGTTCAGAAGAGCCTTTCCCCCCCTCAAGCGGAGCAGGACGGACAGACTGAACGTGATTGGCTCACCTCAGTCCCGGCGTCTGCCTGGTCCCAGCTGGACAGTTTTTTGGGTGTGGAGTTGGACGGAGTTTGGTCAGCTGTCTGGTCCCAGCGGCGCTTTCGTTTGGCAGCAGCTTGAGAGGCAGCAGACCCATTGACAGCTTTCAGATCCCCCGACTTGGCCTTCTCTGCCAGCTGCAGACGAATTTCCCTCTGCAAACACAACAGATGATGGCCAAGGTTAACGGTAACGGGGCTGTAACTGCATTCCTGCTTCAAAACCAGACGCTTACACCTCAACCGGATGCAAACATCTATGGTGACCTCATTACAACAAAGACACTACTTTGTCTAGGGCAGTCTGACAACCAAGAGAAAATTGTGACCACAAACCAAAAATTAGGGTTTTCAAGTGCCCATCATTTGCTCTCTTCACAACTCACACACATATACTGTATATAAAACATTAAGTCCTCAGCCACCATTTCCCCATTGGCTGGATGTTTGCCCACTTTTCAGGAAAATGTCTAAATGGAAACCTACATATTACTGGGCAAAATGCTAGCTAGACACCAGTGGAAAACTTAAAAAATTGAGCTCTTAAAATAAACAAATGATGAAGATGGCATGGACATGTAGATTGAAAATGTAAAGAAGAATTTTACAGTCTTTACAGTTCAAGGTGAAGATAATAAACACAGACTGAAACCTATAAAGTAGAAAAGAAAAGCTGGTGTATAACTTTACCTCCTCTTTGGACAGGTTCTGTTCCATCATCACGTCCACATACGACCTGACCTGCAGCTTAGGGTCCGGTGTTTTGCCCCCTGCGCGAAAGAGCACCAACAGGACAAAGGAGACTTATCAGGATTCTGAAAGTACAGCCATCACAAACACAGCAAGTACAAACACAGCCAGCTAACCTTGTCTCTTTACTTATGTTTCTGCTCCGTTTAAAACAGCTGATTAACAAAAGAAAAGAAAAAAACAAAAAACTGGTACTGAATTGTGTTAAAAAAAATCTACAGCGTTTTCTTACATTGAGTCATAGCATTTTTAAAAGAACAACAAACAAGATACATGAAAAAAGCTGAGGTTGTGATGATTTCTTTAAGTGGATTAAGAAGTCTAGCCATCACTGATGCAGGGCTCCTGGGCTGTGCTCCTCAGAATACGTACACTTTCAGTGCCAAGGGTCCTTCTGCAGTCAGACTTCAACCGGCAGAAAAGAAGCCTAGAAAATTTCTCTTTACCATTAGTAACACTTTGGAAAAGGGTTTGAAGTCACACACAACAGTATACCACCTGTGTTGCAATGAGTCATGGCATTCATAGGACAATGCATCTTCTTGGGGATTACCCACCAAAAGTTACAGATAAATGATTCTGACTGTTACTTTTACTAAAAGAAACTAAAATGTTCAGGGTAAGGTTTGGCAAAGTAACAATATATTTATTTGAATGTAAGCAAAACATTACAACTATAGAGAAATATGTGGGATGCAGTGGCCACTCTGATTTCTGATTCACTCATTTTGGCCTTGACTTCCTCGTATGGAAGAGTGGATAGGTATGAAGCCAAATGTTTAAAAACAAAAAAAATCTGAACTTATATGTTGGATTTCTGAAAGGCCAAATAAAGGAGGATGAAGTTTGAAGTAGCTGCGCTGCATCTCATTCCCCCTCACAGCCTCCCAAACAAGCGGCCAGTGGACCCTGACCAAACTGACCCCATAACCTACACAGGATGAGTTGCTGCACCCTTTACAGAGTGCAGTACAGGACTGGCAAAGCAGTACTGCTGTAGGAGAGAAATTAAGGACAGTTAGTATGGGCCTGTGGCATTTTGGCACACAACTTTTCTTGGCAACATATTTCTATTTTACAGGGGAGAGCTGTAAAATAAAAATATATTCACATGACAACTTTATACAGAGAGCTCTCGCTACATGCAGGCTTTCAGAGAAACTACAACCAAACCTGAAACACTCAGGTTGTTTAAGCTCTTATCAAAAAGAAGGAAATCTGCTTCCTAAAAAATGAAATTAATGATAAACAGCTGAGGTCTGTTTTCAGTATTTCTAGGAATAAAGATGCTAACTTTTACATTGAACATTAATCCAGAGGCCCAAGATTTAAATCTACTCAAAGACTAATTAGATTTTTTTTGTTAGCTTTTTCAGGGCCTTTCACACAGAACTGCAACAATGGTTGCTATTTGCCTCTACGCTGGCCGCTCCACTCTGACTGCCGTAGATCTACATGACTGTGCCCAGTATGAAAAAAGCACAGCTCATTCAAACCCTAGCCCAAGTCTTCACATGCTCTGTATGCCAGTTTTGGGATCGTTAACCCTTCGACACACACATACATCACAATCTGCGACCCACGTTTGTTAGGCCAGACCTAACCAGCTCTCCCCCTCAACACATGGTTAGCCCTGCAAGGTTTGAGAGGCAAATCAGAAAATAAAGCGCTTCATTTGCACAACCAGAACAGTAACTCTCTCCCCAACCAAACGATGAGCCCATACTTCTACTTGGTGTAAAAATAGAAAATGATATAAATGTCGTGTGACCACAAAGGATTGACCACAGGGAAGGCACGGAGTCTGGGAAGCAAGCTAGTGCAATGTGGTCGAAGGGTTGAACAGTAAAGCTAAGCTACTGATGTTCAAGAAGGGGGAAATTCACTAATGTGAGCAGCGGGGAGGAGAATAAAAAGACAGGGTGTGTTTGATGTGATGGAAAGAAAAATGACAAAAATTTACCGTCAGCAAAAGGGTCGAGACGCTCGGGCGAGATGATCATCTGTCTGCGGCGGGCTTTGTACTCGTCCTCCCGATCGGCGATCTTCTGCGGCCGATGTTCTGCGAATGGGTCGTACTGCAGCACAAAAAAGAGGTGAAATTGTTTTTCCTTTTCCTGCTCAAACAATTGTTCTGAAATAAATGCAAAAAAGGGACAGATGTGGACATACCTGCTCATCCGACTGAGGGATGGAGTTGAGTATTGCCACCGGCGCGTGGTAGCCAGGTTTCTTCTGCCCCAGTAGGCTAGTGGACGTGTCGTCTTCATCGTCCTGGGGAAGGAAGGACAAGCAGGAGTCTAGTCAAATCTCGCCAAACTGGCAAGATCCTCCTAGCTCGCAAACAGAACACACACACATATATATATATGGGGAGCAGTCAAGCTCCCTGGGACAAGACTTGAATCGCCAAGCAACAGAACTTCACTTAATACTTACGTCCTCCTGCTCATTGGCTGCGATTGAAGTGACATATCCAGCAAAGCGGCTGTCGCTGCCGCCGTAGATCTCCTGGTCATAGAAGCCAGTGGAGACCAGACCCACACCCTGCTCGCCATTCTCCTCCTGCAGGGTGGCCTTCATCCCCTGGATCTCCAGGATCTGGGCCTCAATATCTACATGCCAGACAAAAAAAGGGACAAATTTATTTGTTTTTAAGTCATAGGACATCCCAACACGCAGTCAAGGTCAACTATAGTAGGGCTGTTTTAGTAAAAGAACAGGGACATGCCCAAAAACATGCTTAGCAATTTACACATTTAAATCAATGTGTGTTTTGCCTGAAGTACCAAGACCAATGCAAAAATAGAAGAAAAAGCTGTTATGTTTTATTAGTTTTAAATACATTCTTTGATTACTCTTTGAACAGGCTGAAAAATGCCAAACAACTTTAAAAAATATTAATTTTTTTTCAATAGACAATGTTCATCAAGTCAATCAAGGGAACCTTTAGTGTTAAACTGTTGTAAAATTTCTTTGTTGTTCTTAATTCTGTAGCAATTTTCATCATTTTCACAGAGGATCTGCCTTGGTAGCATAATCCACGTTCACAACGTCCCCTGGCATACTCTTCTTTACATTGGTATAATTTTTTTTAAATTCCCCCCCCACAACATCTTTATATTCAACATTAAATGTCCAATACATTTACCATCCCTTATACACAGCTATGCAAATCATCTTTGTTTGCTCAACCTGAGCCACAGATCTAATATACTAATTTCTGACTTTCAATTAGACTCAATCTTTGGAGTAAACAATGAGTGAAAATATTCTCTAAAGAAAACAAAACTCTTAACAGTCTATTCAACTACCGTATTTTTTAAAAACATGTTTCGTCAAAATATGTTGATGGAAACAAAACGAAATGACACTGTAACTTTTTATATTGCATGTCATTAGTAATTAGTCTTTGAAGATAAAGCGCGTGCTTTGTGACAGGTGAAAAGGAAACAACGGACATGCGCAACTTTTAAACTGGGATAATTAATATTAATAATAACAAAAGTAAAAGCGAGTAACTCTGTTGGGCTCTGGTAAAAAAATATAAATCTTTCCTAATGGTCGGGTTCGACAAAGACGAATCAGTTAAATTGATTATTTTAGTTTTGCCTTTATTTAAGAAAGAGCATCAGCGTCAGTTGAAAGTAGGTACACCCGAACTGCGTGTCTGTCTGGGCTTCTAGTGTTTTGTTACATGGGGGTCATGCTAAAAGCTTTGGCCTCATTATGACAAATAATGGCTATAAATTGTAAAGCTGAAAAAACAACAAAATAACCGCATATGAGGTAGCATAGCTACTATGTATAGTTAAATTTAGCGTATAAAGCAATCTAAAAAAAAAACAACAACCTTTCGTTACGTGTACAAGATATAAGCGCCAGAAGGTTGCTCAGTTTAAGCTAGCTAGCTAGCTAGCACTAGCAACCAGCGCCATTATATAAACCCGTCCGCGTTGCGTCGTAACAGGCCTGCTCCTTATCCTCTTTTAAACGTCAAACTAGAAATTATAACGCGTAAAAAATATCGGAATTACTGCTGGTTTTGCATTCATTTCCAAAACTCACTGAAAAGCATCGCGTAGATATTGGATATATATAATATTTCAGTAGAAACTTACCTTCGTGTGTTTTGGCGATCTTCGCCATTTTGGTGTTGGTGGCTCAAGACTGAAACCGGAAATGCGCTGTTTTTGACTTCCGTCTCCTTCCTGTGGGGAGCAGTAGACTCATGTCTACGGGTAGCAGGCTGTAAAGATAGAACGCCCCTAATTTAAAGCTCCAGACTACATGGTTGGAGGCGTAAAGAAGGTTGTTATCATTTCGAAATGTTCTCTTATCACGCTCATATTTGCAGATGAAATACCACAGAACTACAGAAATGTTATAATTAGGAGTCAACACAAAGCAACAAAGAGGAATCTTAACTGAATTTGCACTCTAAGAACTTTTTCACATTTATTTAAACAGCAGTAAATTAGTTTCCTTCTATGTTTCCTTCTGCTGATACAAAAATGCTGTGTAATATCAAACATAATTGAAATAATTGAAAATAAATGTGACTTTCTGCTGACCTCCACAACTTCGTAATTTGACGCCTTGAAATATGTAGGTCTGTCTCTTTAAGAAGCTCCTGCTCTTCGCGACATCGTCACTACAATGCCTTCCATTATGCATTTTACCATCATTCTTAAGAGTGTTGGACTAAGAAGTATTTTGTATGATTAGCCCATGAGACTCGCAATTCCAGCTCTGTTTGCTAACTGCTTGACCAGTTGTTGCTAGTCTAGAGGAGCTAATTGGAGGAGTTCAGGGAGGGGTGCTCTGTGAGTCAGACTGGCAAGTCTTTAGGTGTCTAGGCTGCCACAAATGACTGACACAGAGATCCATAGATTTCTCAATTGCATGAAGCAATCAAAGAAATACTCCAGGTATGTTTTTGATGAGAGAACAATTCTATTGCATGATTATGGCTCAAAAAAGTCAATTATACATTGTATCCTTCCTTTTAAGTATATTTAGAGTGGGTAAAGAATAAAAACAATGTCTGCTTGCACACTAAAATTCTTTTTTTTCAACACATTGTTTTTCTGATTAAATAAGACATATAAATTAATGGTGTTTTACCTATTTTTCTATGTTTCTATTAGAAACATAATTTTTGTATGAATGCTGACATGGGATAGGTTTGATATTAAAAATGCAATATTATAAGTCCCATCTGTTCCATTCCAGGTGTTGTCCTAATCACTTTTGGAAAAACATTGCAGTACCAAATCATATGCAGAAAGGCTTGTTGTTTTTTTCTGTTATGTGTTTGTTAAAGCCAGAGAATAAGCAGAACATCCTCTGCAATGAAATCACATTTCAATTGTTTGGATCAAAGAACACAAATGAATATCATCACCTTCCTAAAAATAATGGCCTATGTGATATTTTTGGCCCAAATTGATTTTGGCCAAAAAATGACTTATGGCAAAAAAAAAAAAGGCTTAGGCCATTATTTTAGGATTAAAATTTATATTAAACATAATTTTGTCATTTAATGTAAAAGTCTATTCAAATTTTATATACTACGTGTTATAAATCAAACTTTTTTGTTTCAAACAGTCATGTACTCCTGTTGCTCTAAACACACTTTGTTTAACTGGACCGAAGGTAAAAATGGCTCTCAGAGTTGTTGAGGTTGCTGACCCCTGGTCTCGTGTGCCATAGAACAAACAGGATTTTATTGAAGATTTGAGAAGCAAAGTTCATGCTGGACTCCCGCAGGGTTTGAAGTTGTTTGATTGAGGTTTTGTTCAAGTAGAAATACACTGCTGATTAACACACAGTCAACAAAACAAGCAAATTTATGTCTGACATGAGTTCATCACACAAACAGCAAACTCTCTCATTAGTTTGACCTTTAATATCTGAGCTAGGATTTCATAATGCAAACAGTGCCTTGCAGATGCATTCATACAACTTGAACTTTTTCACATTTTGTCTCTTTACAGCTACAGACTTTAGTATATTTTATTGGGATTTACTATCAGAAAGTAGTGCAGAATTGGAGTATATTGTCTTGGCACTGATTATCAACCGGATTTAGGTCTAGACTATGACTGGGTGATTTTTACATGAATATGCTTTGATCTAAAAACCACTCCATTGTAGCTCTGTGTGTATGTTTAGGTTCATGGCGTTCTAAAAGTAGAACCTCTGCCTCATTCTTAATTATTTTTGGAGCATTTCATAAGTTTTCTTCCAGGATTGTCCTGCATTTAGCTTCATCCATCTTCCTTCTAAGTATGACCTGTTTTGGGTCCATGCTGAAGAAAATCATCCCACAACATGATGCTGCCATCATGCACAAAATTATTTTGCTACAATTAACATTTTGCATGTGTAAATAGGCTATGTCATTGTTTTCCTATAATTTAACAAAAGCTCCATCACTGAAATAGTTGTAAATTTGCCCTGAAAACCACTGCTGAGACTATATGAGTTTAAGCTCTTCATTTCTTTGTCTGTGGTGTTCTTTTAAAAAATATTTTAAGCTGAGAGATTCAATTAGAATAAAAAAGAAAACAGAATAACTGATTTTCAGTGGCAATGAAAAAAGGTTCAGGGTGTCTAAGAGGTTAAAGTTATGTTGTGTAAAGCTTACTTAACATCAGCAGCGGTTTTGTGTGTCAGTGTGTGTGCTTACAGTGAAGAGAAGATTTTTACACTGTGGTGTTGTGACACCATTTATCTCCAGCACTTCATAATGAATGACAGAATTTAAAATAAAAAAAAAGAAAGAAAGAATAACAGGATGTTAGTTCTCTATCAAAATATCTTATCATTTGATATACAGTATGTTATTGATATAGATTAAGGAACTAAGCAATTTATCTGCATGCACTGATGACATCCAGAGGTGGGTAATAACGAGTTACATTTATTCAGTTATATTTACTAGAGTAACTTTATTGAAAAAAAATTACTTTTAGGAGTAGTTTTACTACACCGTACTTTTTAATTTTACTTGAATAATATTATAATAAAGTATCACTACTCTTACTTGAGTGAACTTTCTGGATACTTTACTCTACTCTTAATATAATTTCAAGCATTTAAAAGGGCTTCTTCAAATTTGCTGTAATGCAGACCACTACAGGGGATACTTCCTGCCCACAGCCATCAATATCTACAACACAACAACTCTTTGAAGGACATTGAATAATATGAGCTACAACAGAAATTAATATCCCTGCTTTAGGATAAATAAAGTATTTTTCAATTGAATTCAATTTGAAGTGAATGTGTCAGTACTAGAACCAATATAAAGCCAATATATGGATAAGCGGATATGAAAGTGGGAAAATATTTTTGTCTTGTAATTAGGCTTAAGAAAGTTGCGTATGCGCGCGTTTTAACTGAAAACAGTGAACCTGCCTGAACCTGCGTGAGAAGACACTGAAACCGGAGCCAGCATCTCGTGACTCTCGGGTATGCGCTTAGGCGCGTGCTCAAACGTCACTACTCTCATCCAACGAGTGGGTTGACCGACCAATTAAAGCGTTCAGTGGATACGGATCGACCAATAGCAAAGATGAAGGGAGGTGACGTCAATGTGGCTAGCATACCACCGCTGTATGCCTGTGAACTTGTCGCAGCAGGCGAAAGAAGAAACCGTCAAAGAAAGAAGATGGCGAGAGGCGGCCGCAGCTTACGGAGAGTAGCAGAGTATCTGAAGCAGTTACCGAGCACAGCGAGCCGGGAAATCCAGGCCAGGAATAATGTCAGGTAAAGAAGTAGCCTGTTTGCTGTCGACTAAACCCGAAGGAGTTTGGGGAGAAACACCCAAGGCTCCCAGCACACCCAGGCAGCAACCGGAGCCTTAGCGAACTTACTCCGTTCACTTTGGGGGACAAAAAGCTTGGTTTATTGATAACTAAATGTGCCATAATTTAAATAACTGCACTATTTTTAAAGTTAATCTTTAAATGGCTGTATCTGATAAGAAGAACCTCGTTTTTTTTCAAAGACTGAAACGTCAGGGGCGTTGCTAGGGGAAAAGCCGATTTGGGCTGGGGTCTACAAATATTCTAATCAGTCACTAAGTACTTTGGCTATGAGCTACATTTAGTCCAATAGATCCCGTATGTATCATAATGTGATGTACATTAACTTGCTGCTTCTCGCACAAAATTTGCCCACAGTCACTTTGTTGCTGTTCAAATCTGAAACCAAAATAAGTCCGGAAAAACACTGATACTGTGATTGCTATTTCAGCCTCAGTCGTCAGGAATTCATTAATTCTAATCTATTAATGACACCAACATATTGATAAAGTTACCGATTTCAATCTCGACATGGTCTAGAATGTAGTGTCAACGATGACCTGGATCACCAAATATTCCTGTCTTTAATAGACTCTAATTCAAGCAGTATATTCTCTATCGCATAGTTATTACAGGTTTCCTTTATAAGTCTCTGTGATGATATAGGTATGATTTTTCTGCACGCTGTTGAGTTGATTGCTCGTCACGGTCAGCCATTTCTTTTGTGGTACACCTGTGTGAGGTCAGAACAAAGTGTCAGCTGTCTCATGTTCCAGGTACTGGTGAACTGGCTCCTGTTGAAGGTCTGCATTAGGAACAGGTGGTCAGACGACACTTCATGACAAACATCTACTGGTGACATAATGTTATGTCAGCTCATAAAGTTATAATTGGATATCTATTTATTTTTTAAGCTATTATGTAAGAGGTATGTACAGGGTGTAGCTCTAAAGAAATTAATGCCACAGATTATCTTCCTAATGCGTAAAGCCTTGAGGATATGAGGTTGCTGTGGTTTTGGATTACAGTGTGATTTTAGTTTTGGAGTATTTGTATGTTTTGCATTCCTGTGACTTTTTCAGTGTTTTCAGTCTCATTTTCCCCTCTGTGTTCATTCTGTTCCCATTTCTTTGTGTTTTAATAGTCTGTATGCTAGTGTTGCAGAATATATCGGCTTTTTTTTTACCACTTCAGTATCCATCTGATAAATAAATCTGGGC
The DNA here is from genome assembly GCF_002775205.1 of Xiphophorus maculatus. Taxonomy (NCBI): domain Eukaryota; kingdom Metazoa; phylum Chordata; class Actinopteri; order Cyprinodontiformes; family Poeciliidae; genus Xiphophorus; species Xiphophorus maculatus. The sequence continues at coordinate 3,046,866 of NC_036449.1, read as the reverse complement.
CAGTATTAACAAATGTTTCTGTTTCTGACAGCAGAGGGGCTTGGTCGTGTGGTATTTGTTTGGTCATGGAACTGGAAGATATTTTAAATATCCAAAATAAAACAGTGTTTTAAATAAATAAAAAGAAAATGCAAACCATACAAAACCTAAACCATAGATATGTTATATAATAGATTATTAGTTTCTATAAGAGAAATAAATTAGCTTAAAAATATTAATGATTATTGTGATTTATTGCTTATTGTGACAGGCGTAACACTAGCAAGGCTAACTGCTGATAAAAGAAGCTAAAGTCAGTTTGAAATGCCTCCTGATCATTTTGTTTTTGTCTACAACAGTAAAACTTTGCTTTACAATGAATAGTCCTTTAACAAACACAGACAGCATCACATTGACTGCTCTTAATTTCAGTAATAAGTGACTGTTCACTGCAGGAAGGCTAGAACATATTTTCAATTCTGTTATATTTTCTTCTTTTATTCTACTCTTGAAATTAGGCTAAAATCAATATTGACATATTTTTCTGATGTCGTTTGCACCATTTTGATAAAATTGTAGACATCATTGATGTATTTATTGAATAATTCATAAATGTTTCGAAGTGTTTTGGACTGTGATAGAAAGTTTTGCAGAAACCCTCTGCCTCCATGGGGCAGGGAAACATCTGGTGCCAGGGACCCAGCTGTAGGGTGGACTGCCAGGCATGTCGAGCCAATGAAAGCAGCCAGCCCCGTCCCTCAGCAGCGGCCAATCACAGACAGCAGCCCCACATGCCGCCGCTGTCACGGTAGCAGGACCCCATTTAAGGTGCAAGCTCAGGGCTGCAGTGTATGTTACAAGTCAGCGTGTTCCCCCTGAGGATTAACAGAGTCCTCATTCATGCCGTCAAGACGGATCTGGGTCAGACCTGTTCACTTGATCCCAGAAGCGCTGGAGCAGAAACTCCAGTTGTGATAACTGATCAGTCATTTATTAATTAATTAGTTTCAAATTTCAACACTTTCCACTGCTTTTATCAGTTTAAATTGATTTAATCAAAAATCAAAGTAAAAAAACGCATCTTTTCACCTTTTGCATTCTTGTTGTTTGTTTTTACTATGTATTTAAGTATTTTTTCTTTTAAGATTTAGTTGGATGTACTCAAGTGTTCTGTTTTTAATTTTGCTTGATTCCTGTAGAGTTTTTAGAACAGTGCAATGTAAATAAAATGTATTACTATTATTATAAATACGTTATTTTAGCTTTACATTTGTGTCTCTAAATTGCCACACCTATATGGCAAACATATTAGAAGAGAACGTTTCTAAACGTTTGAGTGAGAGAGCAGTCACTGTAAAACTGGGCTTTGCTGGTTTAAAACAATAAAATGATTTGGAATTGACATTTTAATCCTCGTCCATCTTTAGAGCCTGATATTAGTGATTAGTTCTATTTTAATGGTCATCATAACTACTTGTCAACCTCAGCCTTCATATGAATGCAAACTGTCTGAACTGCTTGAGACTGCTCTGAATCTATATCAAGTTCCTGAATGTGTCTGCAGAAGATTATCCAACGATTAAAATGGCTGGTATTCAATCTTTCTTTATTCAAATAATCAGGGTTGATCAAACACCAATTCTTCTCAAACATAAAAACTTAATCCCAGAATTACCCATCTAACACGGCTTTAAACTGATTTTGACCGCCGATAACTTTAACTTAACCTGGCTTATATTCCAACTGAAGCCTAGTTCCACCCAGTTCTGGACTTTTTGTCCTCAGGAAAAGCTCAGGTGATCAGAACTGACTGGAAAAGTTTGGCTGCATGGTCATGCAGGTCTCATAAAGCTCATTGTAAAGTGTGTGACCTTGGCCTTGTTGCATTACAAAGGGTTTCTACATTTGCCTGGATGTTAAATCCTTCAACTAGACAAGGACAAATCTAATGAAACAGCATTATTTGTAGTTCTGCTGCAGTAGAATAAAGCAACACCACCTAACTTATTTATATAAAAAAACACTTATTGCATTACCTTGCAGTTGCTGTGTAATAATGTGTATATTTACTGTCATTGAGAACACAGATCAGACAGTCAGAAGTAGGTCTGTCACAATAAATCAATTAATCGTATGATAAACCAAAACAAACTCAATAATTTTCATTTGCTTGATTTATCATTTTTATTTTCTCTCTTTCTACCAAAACTGGTCTTCAGTCTGCTGCTTTGGTTTCAACTATCCCTTTTTTGAAAGACAATTTTGTCAACAGAGACTTCAGAATTCATTTAATTTGTTGTTTCTGTTTTATTTTGGATATTTAAAATGTCTTCCCGTTTCAATGGTTAAATGTTCATCAGATTTTAAAGTTTATTGATCTTTGAAAATGTTTTCTTGCATTGTTCTTCCATTATTACTATTATATTACTTGAACATTGTCGCAAAACAACAATATTACTGTTTGTCGCAATAAGTTCTGGGACAGTTTGTCGTCTGGAAAAATTTGTTGTTTTGACAGGTCAGAAGTAAACGTTGCTGAGTGAGAGAGCTCAGAACATTCGCTTGAAATTTTAGTGTTAGAAATACGCCATATTGTCAGCAATATACTCAGTTCTGCTCGTCTATTTTAGATAAAAGTAGATGAAGTTTGTGTTTGATAACTGGTATTTTTTACTTCTGATTATCATACCGTAAGATTTTAATTTCCTTTTAGAAACTGAAAATAAATATCCATATGTGCAACAATGTTCAAATCGAAACACACTCCGACAAGGGCGTCCTCATTTTTTCCACATGACTCTGTAGTTGTCCGTCATTGGTTTCTTGTGTATGGAAAGACAAAACTTAGAGAACGGTGGCGGTCAGTGGGGAAACCTCTTCCTGTGATGCATTCACTTCCTGTCCTGTTGGAAGTTTATTTCTGGAGGCGCGTCAGCTTCCTAGAAAACAGCCTGTGGAGCCAGAGTTCCTGCTGATTTACAGTGACAGCCCAGCATGCAAATGTTGGGACTTCACAGGGGTGTGTAATAATTCTCTATTTGTATTCAGAGTATGTTTGTTGTCATTTGTGCCTCTATATATATATTGCAGTATTTATAACACTTTTAAAAAGGAGAACAAAATATAATTTTATTTTTGATGCATTGAAAAAGAGAGAGAATAAACTCCTGCATATTGAGCAGTAGAACAAGAAAATCATTTGCCATTCTTGTCACCACATTGAATTCAGAATGTTACGTTGCTTTGTAAACTTCAGCAACTGGCAATAAATATAACAGCCTGTGTGATATGTAAACTGTGATCTTTTAAAATGTATATTCTAAATTGCAGGTAAAGCAGAAATGGGTATTGTTAAAAATGCAAAATCTTGGAACCACAAAACCTCAAATAAGAACTGGCTAGTTCCAAAGTTGTGGCTTTTCGTTTTCTAGTCTGTAATTATATTGCACACAGGATTCATCAAAGAGGCACCTGAGGGGATTTCACCAACATTAAGATAGAGATTTTTCAGAAAAACCTGAAGAGATTCATCTCATGTTGTTCATCAACCGTCATCATGTCATTTCTCTGGCTTGCTTCACTCTTTGGCCTTTACGCTTTTCTTCTTCTTCACTTTGTAGAGTGAAGATGCACTGACCAGGACCATCTTTATTTCTCATTTTATTTGAGGTCTTACATACTGATTTTATGTCCCTTAAAAGGACAGAATTTTGTAAAGTCAACTTCTTTTTTTTTTACATAGTTTTGTAATATTCTCTCATCAAAAACATACCTGGAGATGGTGTCCGAGAAACGCCCTCATGTGATCACTTTGTCCCCAGAAGTGATCTCTGTTGAAGTCTGCTTGTATTTGTCGAGATCATCATATCAAAGTCCGCAAACTCTGACGTAAAGTTGACATGCTGCACTCTTTATCCCTCAGCTAGACTGACTTTAGATCATAAAACCTCTGCTGTCTCCCATGGCAGAGAGCAACGTTTCCATTACCAGTGTGCGCAAATATTTGTCTATTTTCGACTAATGTTGAAAAAACACTTTCGCAATTGCGGTGCTTCCATTAAATAAGAAATGAAATGAAAATTAAACTTGCATGAACTTGTTTACAAGATAAGACATTCAAAATCATGGCAGCTCATAATTCGGTCATGGCGCTAGCGCTCATCAGCTGTCAGAGGAGACGTGGTATTCAGATGTTGGCGTGGCTACATGCGCAGAGTTTTGGGAAAATTGTAGTTTAAAAAAAACAACCCCATCATCCTTCTACAACTTCTTGTCATCTTCTTTGGCGTTTCCACCAGTAGTAACATCCATCTGTTCATCACGTGACTCGTGTGAAGTGATTCCATTGCAGTTCTGTGAAATATGTGAAATATTTTGATGCTTCCAAAAGAACACCTCAACTTAGTGCAAAAACTTTATAGGAATTTCTTTTTTTCCCCCGAAATTGGCGTGAATCCATTAAGCTAATTTATTTTTGTATTTTCAAGTTGTGCAATTTTATGGTTAATGGACATGCAGTGGTGCTCCTCTTTAAGCTCTGGTCTTTAGTCTAGTGTTTACCGCCCTGTTTCTGCTGACTCTAACTGAAAATATCTGGGGTTGTGTCGAGGACAAATCGAACAAGGTTTCCAAACTGAAAGTGTCTCTTAGTCTACAAGCCTCACCTTCTGTCCCTCTGTTTGCTTGCCGACCAGATACCTGTCGTCATGTGGCATCCTGATGACGCGCGTGCCTCCTCTGCTGGGCGGAGCCATGTCCAGTCGGCCCATCGTCCTGCCGACACGCAGCTTCTTCAACCTCACCGACTCCTTCTCCAAGAGGAAGGAGTACTCAGAGAGACGCATCATTGGGTACGTTAGCGCCGTTTACCAGCTGTTTTCATTCATTCTTTGTGTCTTTTACTGAGTGATGGTTTCCTACTCTGTTGTAAGATCTTATTTCCTGCTGTCAGATCAGCTACAGACAGGCCTGATTTAATACTTACGGTACTTTACCAAATTTGCAAAGTCTAAAGTATGGGAAGGATCTAGAAGGAGGTGGGGGAGATCAATATTTTTACAGATTATCTGTTTGAGATTAAACTGTTAGGACATAGTGACAGTTTTATCAAATATGTCAGTTTTTAATTTTTTTTACTAAAAGTTACATGCAGTTGCATCATGTCTGCTTACTTTCATACTGAACCTGGCTCAGGGTCTGGTTCTGAGGAGCAACATCTGCTGCTTCTCTCATTTCTAGCTGTGCACTGCCTGTCAGCAGGCTGAAGGAGGGCAACCAATTTCTTCTCTCTCTTCCAAAAACCCAGGACAGCTGTTAAAATGCATTCATGGAAAATGCTTCAATTATGATGTAGGAACAAAATCTTCCTGGGTTTTTTTAAGTATATTTTTCTTCTAAATCAATTGTAAAGTGATACAATAATAAATAACTCTTATTGATGGCATTATTAAAGCTGGAGTTATTTTTGTTAGATTAATTGTCTTAGTTTTGTTGTGTTTTGTGTGTAATTATTGTTTTTTAACGGGGTTCAGTTAGCATGTTAGCTACACCTTATTCTTCTGTCCCTCCTCCCCCACATATTTCTACTCCAAGAACCACGTCATGCTAGTAAAGTAAATCTCCGACTAGCTGCTGCTCTGAAGGTCAGACCAGGATGATTACAGGGAAGAGGATGGAAACGGAGGACATTAGCAATGTCCATTACTAGACTTGCACGCTAGTTGTTTTTTGTGAGGAACAATTCATTCATTAGAGAAGGTGCGGCTCGGCTTTAAACAAAGAAAAACATTTCAACTGACTGAAACGCAGATTGTGGAGAAAAACCTGAAAAACAACATCTGCTCACAGTAAGCAAAAACTTCAGTGCCTCGAGGACGTCCACAGGCTCTTTATGACTTTTAATGAGCGGGATAAATTCAGATCTCAGCAGGACCCTCAGTGTTGTGTTCTGGCCCCACTTAAAGGGGCAGCAGTGTTTTTGTTTTTTTAGGTCAGTTGTACATCCTTTTTTTTGGTAAAAGCAGCGTTTTACGGAATGCATTGTTCTCCGGATGGTGCTTCCTCAGAGTAACACCGGCAGACACACTGCCAATTCATATGGAGCAGATTAGGTTTGGTTTCACACTGTCACAGAAAACAAAGAACACAATCCTGTCTTTGTGTCTCAATCTGCAACAAAATGAAACTCTTCTCGGCGAGATCAGTGTGAGGCCCAGGAAGGAAAGGGATGGAAAGCTCCACCTTACTGAAGATGGAGCTGAAATATGAATTAATGATTGTTTGAGTAATCGATTATTCCTTTAATTCTGGCAAATAATCGATTAATCAAATAGAAGCTTTGGCATATACTACAGATTTTTTATTTAATCATTTAAGTCTATTTTGTATACTATTGAAAATGCACGAAAATGCAAAGAAGCAAATAATTAAATTCCTTTTTTAAATGGCAAAGTATTTTTTTATTGCTAAAAATGCAATAACAAAGCATTTATAAATGTTTGATTATTTGTAGCAAAGAATGCATCTGCAGCATCTGTCAGTACTTCTGACATCAATGTGAAAAGCTCAGCCTTTTCTGTTTGACTTATCCACAGTACACTCTAGGGCTGAAACAATTGATCACATTAATCATGATTAGCCAGTTATTGAAGAAATCGTCAGTTAATATAGTAATCGTTTAATAATTAAATTACAGTCTAACAAAGGCCATTTTCTGAAAGGACAACACAGTTAGAGCAGTAATTAATCCAAAACTGTCCAAAGAATACACAATTTTACCTTTAAGAAGAAAAACCTTCATCTAAGAAGAAGATTTGTTTGATACAAATAATCAAGTGTATGCTGATGTAATACTCTTATTGGTTAAATAAAAAGTCTGCAGAATTTGAATTGCTAGCTGTAGCCTTACAGTGTAGGGCTGATCTGTTGATTATTTTTTGGATTAACCACCAAAGGGAGCTGAAGAGATTTTTTTCATAACGACTTTGAACCAGGTGAAGCTAAAACGGTCCCTTGGAGAGTTCTGGGTAGAACAGATTTACAGACAAAGAAGTTGTCTGTTTTTTTTTCTTTTTTTTTGCATCTTAAATGTAAAATGTATTTAGTCTTTAATTGCTCTGGCTGTGTTGTTCTTTCAGCAAATGGCCTTTTTAAGAGTCTGTATACTCTAGTTAATCATTGGACGATTATTTGAACAATCGATTAATCACGTTTAATCTGATTAATTGTTTCAGCCCTGCCCAGAGCTGTTTTGCCCTGTCATTGCCGTCCTTCACAGGTTGAACTTTCATACTTTAAGTACCCGGAACGCCTCACTGTCCACATGTATGAGTGACGCACTAAGTGTTCCACACAGAGGTCATAATCACTAAATCTGCAGGTATAAATAGACACCAGAAGCTGCCAGCTATTTTCCCCCTAGCTGGAACTGGACATTGTCTCTGCGTGTCCCTCACTCTGCACGTCCTAGCTCTATTCCAGAGCTTCACAATCACCACGTCTGATCTTAATTTAATTGTTTCTTTTTTTCTTTTTTTTACCCCCAACTGGCGTCCACGCTCCTCTCTCTCCTCAGTCATGGGTCCTGCATCGTCCCGTCCTGTTGGGTGTTGCGTCACATGAACCGCCCACTGACCTTCACTCCCCTCCCTGTTCTGCAGGTATTCCATGCAGGAAATCTATGACGTTGTGGCGGAGGTGGAAAACTACCGCCACTTCGTTCCCTGGTGTAAGAAGTCGGACGTTGTGTTCAGGCGCTCCGGGTTCTGCAAGGCCAAGTTGTCGGTGGGCTTCCCCCCTGTGGTGGAGAACTACACCTCCCTCGTCACGACGGTGCGACCCCATCTGGTCAAGGTAACGCACAAGCATGAATAGCCCAAATACAGCGCTTCGTAAAAGTATTTACACCCTTTCATTCACCTGGATGTACAGACAGACTTTTCTTGTTATGAATTTGCACAGAAATGTGAAGTCATAGGAAAATGACACAGGTTGCCAGTATACTTTAGGGGAAAAATCTGAAAAGTGCTGAAGAAATGCGGTAAATGTCGCCGGGTCCGGGAATCGAACCTGAGACAGCCGTGTCGAGGACTCAAGGCCTCCAAACGTGGGTCGCGCTAACCCCTACGCCACCACAGCACGCCCTCTACATCTATTTTTACCTCAATATAAATCCAGCTGTTCTATGAAGGCCTCAGAGGTTTACCAGAGAATATTGGCCAACAAACAGCATGGAGACTTCAAGGGGTATGAAAACCTTTGCAGTGGACTGATTTTGAGTCGGGGTTTATATAATATACCGCAAGTATCATTATCGCAATATCATTGTGCGCAATATTTATATCGCAAAGGACTGGAGAGCAATAATTGTTGGCTAATATAGCTTGTGACTTCTGAAGTTGTATTTTTTTATTTACTCTAATGCAATATTTAGATAGTAGGACAAAGTCTCATGTTAGCAACAGTTTTTATGTGATAGAAATGACATGCTAACGGTCACATAGAGTAGGAAGCACAGACTGGAGAGAAGAAAGCAAGCAAATATTGCAATATTTCTAATATGATGCTGCCCTATATTTGAGCACATGGATGTGTGCAATGATTTGAGATATTTTATTATGGCTTAAATAATTTTTTCCCCACAATGTGAGGGCAAATAATGGGAGAAATGTACATTTTTTAAGGGAAAAAGCAGAAAAATGTAATGAAATCCATTAAGATGGGAACATTTGTTTGTCAGAAAACTGCTACAACTTGCTGAGTAAAATTCCCAAACTCTTCCACATCTAAAGTGTGTTTAATATTCAGCGTAGTCACAAGTTCACCTTTTCAGAGGGATTTCAGCACCGACACCAATAACAGAATAGAAATAACCTTTGTTTTCCCTCGATGGGGAAAATCTAAAAACAGAAGTAACAATGACAGACTGTACAGTAAGGACACATTAACAGCATAAGAAAAAGTTACTATATAGTTATTCACAATATCATACTCTAATTTAAAGAAATCTGAGTTGGGTCTTTTAAAACATCTACAAAATGTTGCTAAACAGCCGCTGTTTCAACAGTCCGATGTGGGCTGTAGTTGGTGTTAGCCTCTGACCATTTTGGGGGGATAAAGGCAAGGCTGAAAAAACAGATCAGTAATGGAGAAGTTTGCCATGATGGGTGAACTTTTAACAGAGTTTTTGACTGATTTCTGCTTTGTTACTTTTAAACTAAAGTTTCCAGAAGCGGCTCTGTTTCCCCCTCTGCCTCTGTAGAACCTCACACATTAGTTTCTTTTTTTTTTTTATTATTATTCTTTTATTTGGAAAGGCAAGTTACAATTACTTTGTACAATCCAGCTTCCACCACAATGGAAGTATTAGAAGGAATAACGTAAGCCAATCCAGGGTTTTTGTATAGTAACCGAACATCCATAACAGAAGAGTGAGTGGGGGTAGGGTGGGATTTTTCTAATGTTAGGGAAAAAACACAATCAAGAGCATAATTTTGCCCTAATCCTGAACCAGGGTACAATACACAGCACAACAATATTTGCATGTGATAAACATATTTAGTCCACAGGAATTACTGATTTTACAGTTTGTCCATTTAGACCAGATCCTCAAGAATGATTCCCTTTGACCTTGAACAGAAAAAGAGAACTTCTCCAGAATGTAAATGTCCTGTACAATATTGACCCAGTCCTCAACTGTAGGTGCTTCAGGCTTTAACCATTTTCTAGTGATTGTCTTTTTGCTCACTGCCAGAAGCATTGAAGCAGTTTTTGTTATCATCCAGAGTCCAGTTATCAAATGAAATGTTTCCTAAGTAAAGGGATTCACATTTACATGGGATTCTTTCAGCAAAGATGTTATTTAGGTGGGAACACATTTGTTCCCAAGAAACTTTAATCACCGGACAACCCCAGAAGATGTGGTGATGATTTGTCCCGTTTGTTCCACAGAGTCTCCAGCATGTGCCTCTGCTGCTCCGATGTTTTTTCTGAACTGGAGTTACAAATTATCGAACAGTGTTTTCCCAACAGTCACCCATCAGTTTCTATAGAAAACAAACCCGTTCCACTCGAACTCAGACTTGATCTGCCTCTTTCAGGATGACTCTGCGATTTGAATGACATAACGACATAAACTTGTACAACTCATTTTTAATTAAAGTGTCAATAATAATAAATGTACATATATGTGAATAAATTGCTGCCTACAGGGCAATTAAAAAAAAGAATGAAACAAAAAACAGGGCAATATTTCATCATTTAATATATTTGAGCCAAAGAGCCTCTTCTGTTAGCCTGTGTCTAGAACCGCCTGTGTCTGCAGGTCTGAGGCTTTTTGCTAGCATGTTTTCTATCATTCTTATAGCTTGATAGGAAGCCTGATCCAAACTGGCAACCCACATTCATAAAATGGTGAAATAATATTGACCACAAAACACTGTATTTATAAAAGATATCAACGTTTTTCCTACACAATCCTAACAAACGTTTTTAATGTTCTCTTCACAATATTTATTTATTTACTATTAATCTCTTTGTATGATTTGTTCTTTAAATTGCCATTTATATTATTTTTCGGTCTCAGAAAATGACTGAGGGATGAAGAGGCTGGTGTCTGGTTCTTTAGGTTCTGACGGGTCTGCGGTTCCTCTCCTGATCCATTCTGTCTGATCTCAAACAACCCACCGAATATCGCCGACACATTTTCTTTAATGCCCCTGTTAAACTTCACTGTAATTGTTTAGCCTGGAATGTGTGTCTTCCCACTCATAAGTAAAATAATAATAATAAATATAGGGCATAATAAAATATTATGTAATACACAAACCGTTCATTCAGTGGAGATATACAAATTCTATTTAGTCTAAAAGGTTCAAAAATTGTCCAGGTATTTTCCACATTAACATTTTGTTTTCACTTTTTTTTTTACCCAAAGTTTTTACAAATATAGTCTTTAACAAATGTAGCCATACTTTTTGTTAGTTGTTTCTGCTACTAAATGTTTCTTAAAAATCAGGATGTTCCTCGTTTTCCAAAGAGCGTCTTTCAATTAACAATTATCCACCACAAAAAAATCATTCCTCCCCCAATTTTCCTTCAACAACCCATAGGCTATTATTATATATGAAATAATAACCTGTAACCATGGTAACAATAATAACCACACCCGTTGAGCAAAGGAACATCCCCAAAACTAATGTCTGACCGTCTCATCATCTCCACATTTTGGTCTGGAATATTAACGACTTCTAGTGTCGTTTCTCTTGTATAGAAAAGCTCATGTAGGTAAACATTCATTTACTGTTTGCCAAGCTAAATAAATGGATGTTATAGTCAATCTATAATCAATGGATGTTATAGTCAAGATATATAAATCAATGGATACTATAGTCAATCTATAATCAATGGATGCTATAGTCAAGCTATAATCAATGGATGCTATAGTCAAGCTATAATCAATGGATGCTATAGTCAAGCTATAATCAATGGATGCTATAGTCAAGATATATAAATCAATGGATGCTATAGTCAAGCTATAATCAATGGATGCTATAGTCAAGCTATAATCAATGGATGCTATAGTCAAGATATATAAATCAATGGATGCTATAGTCAAGCTATAATCAATGGATGCTATAGTCAAGCTATAATCAATGGATGCTATAGTCAAGCTATATAAATCAATGGGTGTCTGCTTCAACATGGAGTAATAGTTACCTCTTCTCAGGTATTTTGTTGGCCTGAATTGACTTGGTTTATTGTGATGTGGGACTGAACCAATTCACAGTAAAACAGATGTGACCTGATTTTGTTTTTTTTCTTAAAGTGTTCACTGCATGGCGTCCATTTAAAGTGCATTTTGCATGAGCATGAAAAAACAGAGACTTCCTTTTTATGGCTGTTGTTCGTTTTCACTTGCAGGTATGTAAAATCAGGGGTGCAGCATGGATTCTTTTCCATGGACCGATTATATAATGTGTCAGTCCAACGGGGACGTAGTTGACTTTGACCATGTCTTATTTTTATATACACTCAAACATTTGCCAACAAACCACAGGAATCACCCACCGATTTCAAAAGTAACCTACAAAATGATGAATGCCCGACTTACCCAGCCTTGCAAGATCAATAGGCATCAGTGATCTTGTCCACAGCTATATTGATGTAGAGGGTGTGCGGATCTGCAGTTTTCCTCATCGAGCGAAAGCATCTTGCTGTGACGTGAACAATGTTGGAGGCATCGCGTGGCTCAAACACCTTGATCTCATCCAAAAAAGGTGACATGAACTTCTTAGTTCCTCTGTCCATTGTAGTAGCTGATATATTGTGAAAATCCGGTAGAAATGATGCACTAATCGAGTCAGAAATACACTGCAGAGAATCAGTCGAAGTGGAAGACGCCATGTTTACATAGAAACAACGCGCTGTGAGGCTTTGTTTGTGAGACTTGAGGCCACGTGGGATTTTCTAGGTCGGTTGTGGGCGGAGCTTGGTAAGGTCCATACTCCCATCCTCACTTCCGACGTCTGTCATGGCACCTCGAATTATTAAGTGAAACAGTTGCAAAGGGTCAATTTTTTGGGTCATGTGGAACTGATCTGAGTGTTTCCATAGAAACGAGCAGAAACAGACATTGCCTCAGAACTACTGTGACTTCATTGTAGCTATGACCTCATCTGTGATGTCATAGAACTTCTGAGGTTATGAGGGCTTGTATTTCAAATCATCAGTTCATATTCAGTCAGCTCTTCGAACTTCAACACTGTGTCTACCAAAGCTTTTCATTATGAACAGGATTTTAGTTGGCGTGTTTTTTCCCCTGGGTTTTGGACTTGGATATTTGGTCAGCACCAGAATGCAGAAGGTTTTTGACAAAATCTTTCCTGGTAGCGATTCAGAGGAAAGTGTCTCTAAGGACGAGAGCACTGAGTCTGCATACGATGATTTTGATGAGTTCCTTTTTGAACCTTCCTCCACTGTGGAGGTTCCTTCCGAGACTTCCCTGACTGGGAAGCAAGCTTCTCCGGCTGGAGAAGCTTGCTTCTCCCAGTGTGATGATTTTGATGAGTTCCTTTTTGAACATTCCCCGGTTGGGGAAGTTTTAGAGGAGCCTTCCTCTCCAGAGATCCAAGCTTCCCCGGCTGGGGAAGCTTGCTTCTCTGAGCACGATGATTTATGTGCTTTTCCTTTTGGTCCTTCACCGGCTGGTAAGGACCCCGAAGTTGAGTCCGAAGGCTCAACTTTTGCTCTGACGAAGACGGCACAAGAAGACTGGACCCATGAAAAGAGCGCTGTCCAGACCACTGATATAGGGAAGGATTTCTCCAATCTTCACTCAGTGAAAGAAACAGTTGAGTCTGAGAACTCAAATGCTGTTTTGTCAAACGCAGCAATATATTGGTGCCATGCGGCAGTTGATACCTGGATCCAAGAAGCTATCCAGGAAACTGTCCGAGGGAAAGATTCCTCCAATCTTCCCTCAGAGAAAGAAACAGTTGAGTCTGGAAACTCAAGTGCTGGTTTGACAAACGCAGCAATAGAAGATTGGTGCCATGCGGCAGTTGGTTCCTGGATCCAAGAAGCTATCCAGGAAACTGTCCGAGGGAAGGATTCCTCCAATCTTCCCTCGGAGAAAGAGACAGTTGGGTCTGAGAACTCAGGTTTGGCTTTGACCAAGGCAGCACAAACCGATGGGACACAGGCCACCATTGATAGCTGGATCCAGGTACCGAGTGCTGCCCAGACCACTGACATAGAGAAGGATTCCTCCTATCTTCCCTCAGGGGAGACAGTTGAGTCTGGAAACTCAAGTGTCGCTTTGACAAGTGAACAACTAGAAGCTTGGACCTGTGAAGAGAGCACTTTCCAGACCATAGTGGTACAACTTCTGTTACTGTTGTTTTTTGTTTTGAGTTTCTTGTGCTTTTTATTTTTATTACGGTTTTGCTTTTACTTTATTGTTTTTTTCTGGGGTTTATTGTTTCTGTACACTGTTTATTCACTTGCTTCTTTTTTCAGTTCGGTTTCAGAAATATTTTAATGAGAATTACTACAATTGTTTTTTTTTTAATTGTTACCCCGCTATAAAACTCCCAGTTTTAGATCATCCTTGTGTTGATGAACTGGACTAAATTGTTCAAAATGGGTAAAACAGCAGTAAGTGTGAACCAAAAGATGAACTGCAGTGTAAAGATTGGAAGGTTATTGAAAGGCAGAACCCTGTGAAAATAAAAACTTCTGAACAAATGGATAGTAAATTATGGGTTAATATGAGTAAATCATTTATATAGAATTGGGAACTGGAACATTAGATGAGTATGTGAATTATTTCCCTCCATGCTGAGAAGGTAGTAAACATTAAAAAAAAGCTTCAGCAGGAATATTTTATGAAAAGGAGGTTTTAGAGGGAGAAGAGGAAATCTAAGATCAAATAATTCAGGGTGTTGTGGAAAAGAAGGACATTTGGCCAGAAACTGTCCTGAGAAACAAAACGCCTGAGTATAATTAGAATCAGCTCTGAGTGAACCAGAGTCTGATAATGAGACATCGCATCCCAAATGAGATGAAGTGAATGAAATGGAAATTTATCAAACAAAGGAAGTTTTGCTAAATTTACACGATTTGCTATCAATGGTTAACATTAAGCCTGAAATAACTATTGGTTATTGGGGAAAAGATCTTTTTGTGTGACACTGGTGCATGAGGAGCTACTTGTAGAGAATCAACACTAAACTGTAATAAGACATGATTAAAAGCAACTACAGAAAGAAGAGAGTGTTGCAAATAAAAATAAGCAGGAGGAAGCAACAAGTATGTTTATTTAGACTAGAGAACAATGAAGCACCAGGGAGGAGCTGCAACTCCTGCTCACAGCAGCTTGCAGCAGCTCAGCAGGGGAGAACAGGCAGAAGCTGCAGCGGTGCTGCAACTCCGACCCCCACCAGGTCCAACTGACCACCATATGAAGCCCCCTGGCAAAACACTAGTGCATGATAACAAAGTTACAACTTTAGAAGTAAAGCAACAGAAGACTCCCACATTTTAAAATGAGATGAAACTAAAATGTGCAACTTCATCCTGTTGGAGCATTTTTAAAAACCTCACAAGTCAGAAGTAGTTTGTTTTAAAGCTTGTTGTTGAGAGGAGCCATGTTTTCATTTAAAACTGTGCACATTCCCCAGCTTTAGGCTAAGGTCCTTATTTAGCAACAAAGTCTCTGAAAGAATTTTAAATGGAAAGAATGAAGTTCTTCTCATCCCTCAGAGCAGATCAGGTGGAAATTCACAACCTGAGCAACCTGTCTGACATTAGGAGAGGATTGAAAAGGTTTTTAATACTCAGGAGTGGCAGAAACCTTGAGTTTTTGATGAGCAGCTTGTGTTTATTTCATGACCCGCTCTGTGATCCTGACACAACCACTTCAGTTCTGTTCCAACTCTAACGAAAAGTTAGATCCACGTTTTGGACACAGATTGGAATCAACCGGATTTTCCTGTGATCAGCCAATCAGATCAGTTTTTTTTTTAAAACTACTTTATTAAATGAATCAAAACTGTTATTGTTATGTACTTTGATGCACCTTGCTTTGTGTTCAATCAGATAATGGTCAAAATCCACAAATGGAGTATTTCTTAGGAAATAAAACCAGTTAAAATTGGAATCATTAGTTAAGAACTAAAGATGAATCGGTTTGGACTCAGGACTTTCATTTACATACTTCTGGAGAACATCTGGGGACTACTGTGGTATTTGTTTTCTACATTTAAACATAACTCTCACATTAGCTGGAAAAATAACCCAACCCAGCTGTTTTTAAGCTGATTGACTTTGGAGGGGAAAACAAATCCAAGAGACTAAAAGCTGTAAACCACAAAAGGACAGGATGTTCCTCTGAGCCTGACTGAGCAGCAGGTCTCAGGTTGTTCTGTGATTTGTGAGCCCAGGAGTGATGAGGTCAGAACAAAGAGTGTGGAACCAGCTGCTCCAAACAGCCACACCTCCCTCCCTGGACGGACGGCTGGAGGAAATATTAGGTCAGATTTTTGGGGCAACGATACCAGAAGGTTTCAGATTGTAAATAAATGAGTGAGGTGTCACTCTGTCAGTGGAAGTTTGAAGCCACCTAAATGGGTTTATGTGTGTGTGTCCTTAGGCGTCTTGTTCAGACGGGAAGCTGTTCAACCACCTGGAGACGGTGTGGCGTTTCAGCCCGGGCCTCCCTGGTTACCCTCGGACCTGCACCGTGGATTTTGCTGTGAGTAAAGTAAACCATTCACACTAAAGTCTGTGGGAGGTTGAGTTTAATTAGTACTATAGATGACCAAGCAAAAAACTGATGGCATTTTAGCAAAACATCGTAATTGAGCATCAAGAGTTGCTGTGTGAATGTAGCCATACAGATATTAGCTGCTTTTCCATTACAAATGTGCAACATTATGTCAATATTATGCTAAAGTTGAAAAAAGACCATTTCACTGACAATTTCAGACTGTTTTTTTAAAATTAGGAAGCGCAATTAAAATCACAGGTGAATAAGTTTGTTGACGTGATAAGTTATTAAAACACATGAGGCGCCATCATCCTCCAACTACTTCCTGTTGTCTCCTTCACAGTGTCCACTGTTGATCATGTGACTGGTGAACCAGACAACACCATAACAGAATTTGCTGGGCGATAAATTGTCCCAGTAGTTATTGCGATAAACAATAATATTGTTGTTTTGAGACCATTTTTAAGTAACATAATGGTAATTTCATAATAATGCAAGAACACATTTCTCATAGATCAATAAACTCTGGACCTGGAAAACATTTTTAAAATATCCAACATAAATAAACGAAACAACAGAAACGACAAATAAAATAAAATGAAGCATAAAGTAAACAAAACTGTCCTTCAAAAAAAAAAAAAAAAAAAGAGACCAAAGAACCAGCATGAAGACTTTTGTCATCTAGTTTTTGACAGAAAGAGACAAAATAGAAAAACGATAAATCATGCAAATTAAAATGATTGAGCTTGTTTTAATTTATTATGCAATTGATTTATTGTGTATTGGGACAGCCATACTGCTAATACAAAAAGAAGTGTTTCCATTGTAGTGTTAAAAATAAACCAATTTCAATGCAGCCAAAAAACACCCACTTCATCCTAGCACTGAATAGTTTTTTTAATCAAAAACAAGCATTTTCTGAACTTGGCATGTTTCCATTAAGTAGATTTATTTTCAAAATGTCAAATTGTGCAACTTTATGGCCAAATGGAAACGCAAGTGTGTGTGACGATGCAGTTTCCCTGAGACCACATGTTGTCAGAAATGTTTGCTAACCTGAAGCCTGCCCCCTGTCCAGATCTCCTTCGAGTTCCGCTCCCTCCTCCACTCCCAGCTCGCCAACGTCTTTTTCGACGAGGTGGTGAAGCAGATGGTGTCGGCGTTCGAGCGCCGCGCCTCAACAATACACGGCGCCGAGACGCCCATCCCCCGCGAGCTGATGTTCCACGAGGTCCACCACACGTAGCACCCGCTGCCGACCTCCTACCCCCCCGTGGCCCCGCCCACCAGCTTCACACGACAACACAAGAGAAACACAACGCCAAAGAGCCAGAGGACCGCTGGCCCGCGCAGTGCCTTTCCCACAGCAGCAAAGAACCTTTCAGGAAGCGGTTGCCAGCCGTAACCATAGAGACGGAGCAGCCCGCTCGTTTTTAAAAAGAATATCTGCACCTCCATTTAAACCGTAATGCTGTCACATCTGACAAAGCACATCAGGAAATCCAGCTGGAACCACAGAATGGCTAGCATTTTAGCGTTAGCATTTCTTAAAACTTTCTACTGATCGTCAGCTCTTTGTTGAACACTTTTCTACATGAAGTGGCCTTTTTCTAGGTGAGCCTTTTCTGGTTCCAGCGCGTCGAACCGGAGGATTTGTTGCTTGTCTTTGTCAAATCTGATTGTAAAAGTCTCCGTTAGAGGAGTTGTGAATAAATCAGCCCGTTGAGAGAAGCTGCACTGAGCGACGCTAGCCGGGCGTTGAGATTGGTCTGATCGATTGGTTTATAGGGAAGTTTTTCTGTAGTTCACTATGAAGCATTTTCTAACCTCTATTTATATGAAAACACAAAGACAAAGAGGAGCATTAGAACGTATATAAAAAAAGAAAGCTAAATCTAAGAGATGTAAAGCAAAAGTGATGAATATAAAAGCTAATATAGTAAGCTAACATATTATAGAATCTATGTAGGAGGAGAGCTCCCTATGGGAGACATGACAGTTGGTACTGATGCTTGTAAAACAGGGGTGTCCAATGTGAGGCCAGGGGGCCATTTGTCGCCCTTGAAATGCTTCTGTTTGGCCGAATGGAGAAAATTCATGAATTCTTGACAATTGATAATGAAAAAAAATCATTGAATGGAAAAATGTGGAAGTTATCTGTTTTACTTTGAATAAAGCAACAGTCCAAAGCCCCTTTAATGTTTTGGATCTTTTAATGAGATACAAATAAAAACAAATTGTGTTGTTGAGCTAGTAAAACCAAAAATAAAAATGACAAAGCAGTTTTTTCATTTCTAATTGAATGTTTAAATTTGCCAGTTTTGGCCCCCCTAAGGGCAAAGGTTTGGGCACCCCTGTTGTAAAAAGGTCAATGGTTTATAGAGGCCAGCCGAAGGGGAGCGTGCATCAGCAGGGTCCAGTGAGGCTTTCAGGTGCATCAGGAATCTGGACGCTCCTCTGCGGCCGCTTCACAAAAACAAAATGTGATCCCACAGGTCACGCAGTCAGAACACGACCCATGTCAGGTCGCTATGGAAACGGTTATTTCACTTTTACGCTGTCTGGTAGCGTTGCGTTCGCCGTCCTCCCTAATGGAGGAAGCCAAAAGTGATTCCGGTAGTTTCGGAATCAACGCATTTCTCTTCCACGCCTGCTGCAAGGGGAAACAAAAAAAACAAACGTCAGATCGGATTTTAAAGGCACAAGCACACGAGGAAGGATGACATTTATCCCAACCTTCCTGGAACAAGCATGATCCCAGCTTGTATTTCTGCTGAGGATGTTCGAGAACCATGGATCAGGTTTTTCTTACCCATCACCGTTCCGTTTCCTTTGCTTCCTCTTTTGACAGATTCCAGTTACAAATATGCATCAAAATCAGGTTTTGTTTTTTTGTCATTTTTATTTTGTTGGTTTTTGTATCACAAATAAACTTGAGTAAACAAACTGCAACGTCAATCGGGGAAAAAAATTAAATAAAGGTGAGATTACGTAGTTTCACGAAACGAGGTCTGACATTTTGGACATAATTCAAAGATTTTCTGACCAGTAGTTTTCAAAAACTGTCCTCTAGACTGCTCAGACTATAAGTTATTTTTTCCATTATTTATCTGAAAACATTTTTGAGTTTTGACTTATTTTTTTTTTGCTGTCACCAATATATGATGGCATATTAAGGGCATTGTGGTATAGTAAAGAAAAAAAGAGAATTTCTGCCAAAAAAACACAGGACTTTTGAGATTAATCTCACAAATTTTCTAGAAAAGAACTTGGAAATTTCTGAGTTTGTAAAGTCGAAACATTTTAAACTTTTGGAACTCAGAAAATGTTCCGAGACCAATCTCAAAAATTCCAGCGTTCATTAGTAAATGTATTTCTCCTGTTTTTTCCCCTCTCTCTTCTATCTACAATGGCCCTAATATGTCGTCTATAATAGCAGATATTTATCTTTTTTCAGAAGCTCAACTCCCAAAATCAGGTTTTATTTTTACACATATTCAACTCATTAGGAGCTCATCAGTGCATTTTCAGCATTTGATCATTAATCTCAGTGGATCATGGGGAAAACGGACCGATTCCGTTCTCAGATGGGTGCGCGTCCCGGCAGCCGGTTCAGAGCGGTCCGGATGTTTCCAGCTCACCTCATGTTGGCTGCTGTTTGCTCAGCTTTCATGAACCAGTCAGATGTTCAAGGCTGCGGCGCCTTTAGTCCGGCTCAGCTCGGTAAACAGAGACACGCTCTCATTAACCTCTACCCCTCCATGCTTACAGCTTCCATTGATGTCTGGAACTGGAACTGATCAGATGACAAACCATGTGTGCTATTAATGTAATTCAATCAGGAGACGCTTGGTGTATGTTTTCAGAATGATTCACATCAGTATTATTGGGACAGTTTGTGTGAAGTTGATTCAAAAGGGATGAAACTGAGGAAGGGAAGCTTGATCAGCAGATATGAGACACTCAAGCTGCTCTCAAATTAAAGCTGCAGTATGTAATTTATTAAAAAAACAAACAAAAAGCTTTTTACATATTTGTTAAAATTAGTATGAGTAAGATAATATGAGAAAAGATGTTATCCACCTCCTTCCTGAGTTGCTACTGCCGACTGAAGAAATGCTTCGCTCCTGACCGAAAACAACCAATCAGAGCCAGGAGGAGGGGCTTAGTGCTGTCAGTCAAGCTTGTGAATGTTCTGCTATGTGTGCTAATGTCGGAGAAATGGCAAGAAAACTATTTATCCACCGTCATTGGTGGGTATGCTATCTAGCCTTAGCGTTGACTACAGCCTCTGCTGACATTGAAGTGTGGCAGAGAAAGGGGTGATGGGAGAGTGGTGCGCATGATTGACAGCGCTAAGTCCCGCCTCCTTTCTCTGTTTGGTTGTTTCTGGTTAGCACTGGGAGAAAACAGAGGAGATTGATTTTTTTTTCTCCAGAGATTCTCTCGTACTGTACTGCCACAACATGGTGACAGTTTCATGCAACTTATAAAATTATTCCAGCTTTAATGACTGAGCGGAAGCATAAAGGAACAAAACGATTAATTAGATTTGGAAGTTTGATTCTGTGGTCGACCCAAACGTCCCAACAGGAAGTTGTTTCCATGACAGTCTCAACTGTCCTGCCCACTCTGTGCCTCTAGGCCTGCTGGCTGCATATTTATCTCCAGTTGTAAAGGAACATCATCGTCATTATCTCCTATTTATTGTTTAGTTTTACCGATAAAGGTTTGTCTTTTTTATTTGTAGCTGATGGTTAACATTTACACAACGCAAACATTTCAATCCTGAAGGGTAGCTTTTTTTTTTTTTTTTGCACAACAATGTTATCTCCTCTTTGTCAGTTTTTTTTCTTTTTTTTATGATTGCCTTCATTGTTTTATTCAGTTTTATTGTGGCTGTTTGTAAATGTTAACTCAGGCAGCTTCAAGTGTCAGTTTGTAAATATTAGTTTGAACATCTGAGGAAGCTGTACTCTGCTTTTTAGGAGAGGATGGAGACTGGTGTGTGTGAGTGGTTTTTTTCTGTAAAGGTCTTTGTGTGATAATGATGTCTGTGTTTTCAGTCTTCAGACGATGTACCAACTGCATGATGTATAAAGTACTTTTTTTCTAAAAAACAAAGAAAAACGACTTCCTGTGGTTTCTTTCTCGAAGAGTGACAAAGTTTAATGCACGCATTTTTCCTGACCTTTGACCTGTTTGAACAGTCAGGTGTTTTTGTTACATAGAGCCTGAAGCCACTTTCAGGTAAAGTGTGTTCACAGAAAAGCAAGCTGATAGAAAAAACCAAAGTCATCGCATGAAGGTTAAAAGTGCGATTTTAACTTTTATTCTGAAACTAACTGGAGGTATTTGAAAACGGAAATGATATCAACTCTTCTTTAGCAAGTTGGATGTCATGCAGCAGGTTCTGGACTACCAGAGGACAAAATAGTTCCTTCTTACCGAGACAAGTAAATGCATTATCACAATAGAAGAACTCCATGAATTAATATATTAAGTTTAGCAGTTGACACCAGTGATCTGAACTTTGAGGTAGAGACAGTACTGTCTGCTGCAGTATTTAAAGTTTCAGTTTTGGCTGACTTAAATTGACTAGATTCTTACTCAGTTAAAGGGGTGGTGTTATGTATTTTAACCACATAAGTGAAACTTTATAGCACAATCAGTTATAAAAATGCTTGAGAGAGAGACAGAGATATGACATAATAGTCCTTGCAGTTTGCATTGAAATTGGGCTTCTGTCTCTTTAAGAAGCTCCTATTCTGTCTGACACCCCCTTTCAACACGTCGTGACAATGCTCCTCCTTCATGCTGTTTACATTGGTTAGGACTGTTGAACTCAGTAGATTTGCAGTTCCACCAGGTGTTTGCTAATTGCTGCTGCTGCTAGTTTGAAGGAGCTGCCTGAGCAAAGCAGACCTTTGTGAGGTCACGCCTTATGAATCCCTCCTAAACTTCAATAAGCTTTGACTCAGTCCTTTTGGGACTGCTGTTTTTCCCCTCTACCAGACTTCTTCCCTCCAACTAGGGAGATAATGTGCTCAGATGCAGCACTGCAAGCCAACTTCTTCAGCAGCGACCAAATTTCTGTATTAAAAATAATTTTTGAATGGTAGGATGATGCGAAACTTACCTCTTATATTTTACATTTGCTCACATTTTATTTCTTTACTGAAATAAGTTGGCTTCTGAATGATTTAAATTAACCTATAAAGGAAGCACTAAAATCAAACGTAATATGGACACCGATTTATTAAATAGAACAAAAACAACCATGTCTACTCAACAGAAATGACCTGATGACCACTTTCAGGAACACAGGCGCCACCTACTGGCTGCTTCCTGCACGTGTTACTACAGGACCAGATACAGTTTCACATTCACACTGTCACAGAACATATCAGGGTCATGTTTACACTAACGAGGGTCAGCATGTCAGTAAACATTCAGACTCAACAGGCCTGTTAGGCACTCAGAGTGAAAACGTAACGAAACGCTCGTAGTCTGTAAGAAAACTGCTTTAATTCGGATCGATGATGACAGACATGTATATTACAAAAACATATGAAGAATTAACAGAAAAAAAAATTACTACAAAATAAAAATCAAGACATGGACATTGAAGGCCTGCTCTCCCTGGTCCACAAAGGAATGGTTCTGTTTGTTTCAGCCTGCAGGACTACAGCTACTCGACAAGTGCAACTAGGGGGAGGGGAGGTTCATGAAGTAGAAGAATCGGAACATTCTGGAGACAAAAAGTAATGATTTTCTCCACATGCAACAATGCACACAGATTCAGGACTCTGCGTTTCTCTGCAGACACGTGAGGCTGAAACAAACCAAACCCTCCCTAATGGTGAACTCTCTGTTAGTGATTCCCTCTGAGCAGGTTACATGATGCGTTCAGGTGCCAGTGTGGAATACGAAGAAGGGCTTCGGCAGCTCTCAGTCCACTGAGCCGTCAAACCAAGTGAAGTTCCGGAGGAATCGTGGTCAGTCCAGCTCAAGTCTGATCATTCAGTCTGTACAGGGTCGGCAGGCCCGGCTCAGAACCCCATGCCGCCTCCCATTCCTCCCATTCCCCCCATGCCGCCCATGCCTGCTGGCATCTCCTTCTCCTCCTTGGGGATCTCCGTAACGACGGCCTCGGCGGTGGAAAGTAGAGACGCGACTCCGGCGGCGTCCATCAGCGCCGTCCTTACCACCTGCAGGAGGAAGAGAAGGACAGGTTACAGCTTATTTGTTGTCTGCAGGACAACACTGCCCCCCTGTGGCAGACTTTGAAACTGCAGCTGAATTTTTAGCAATTTTCTGAAGTCAGGATTTTAATTTTTGTTTTTTCACTAAGGGTGTCAAATCTAAATGGGCTGAATACAATGCCATATTGTCACTTACCTAAAATAATAGCCTAAGTAATATTTTGCCAAAAGTGATCATTTTGATTAAATTAAATTATCTTTAGGCAATAAAAAGGGGACAATTTTTTATTGCAAAAAAAAAAATCACTTTGGCAGAAAATTACGTAGACTATTATTTTAGGAAGGTGATGATATGCAAGCCACATTCTTCAGATTTTTGCTAAAATGTTTCTATGCACCATTTCTTACACTTCACAGTTCTGCACTGCTTTGTGTTGGTCTAGCAGCCCAAACCAGCAGCTCTTCAAAACTGAGCAGTGATTTGAAATATAAAAAACATATACGACTACGTTCAAGCATTAGTCAGGGTAGAAATCCCACATCAAAAATACAAACTGTGCAATATTTTTTGTTTTTGGTTCCCAGTAAAATACAACTACAAGAAAATGTGTTTGTTCCATTTTTCTAAGTCTGGTATTTTTTTTGTAACCAAACGAACTTACAAAAACAGATAAAAATGAACTTCTTTACATTGATCACGAGACAAACCAATTATTTTAGATTTATTATCTATGAGAAAAACAGGCCCTGCCACAAGTTGTCATATATCCTCTGTGAGGCGGGACCTTGGAGACTGCAGATTGTAGGAGGAGCTGCATCTTGAAGGCGGGACTAGGTCCCACCAACTGTTTTGCACAGCTGAATGGTTCCCATGGAGATTAAAGGATTTCTCCAACATGCATGAAAGAATCCCAGCAACACTCCAGGTATGTTTGTGATGAGGGATTAACATTATAACAGGATGGAAAGATCAATAAAGTTGATTTTACATGATACTGTCCCTTTAATGACTCAAACACTAAGTGGGTGCACTGAGTTTCATCTTCAGTTTGTCCTGTACCTTTGTGGGGTCGATGATGCCCTTCTCCACCATGTTAACGTACTCTCCCTGCATGGCATCATAGCCCATGTCTGACGCTCCCTGCAGGATCTTCTCCACCACCAGGGAGCCCTCCACACCAGCGTTCTTAGCGATGGTCATGGCAGGAATACGGAGCGCCCGCCTGATGATGTCCACGCCTGAGACAGAACGACAGAGAGCATGAGGCAGAGCTCGCGTGTGGACTAGAGGAGATGGAGCTAGGAGGATGAGTTCTACTCACCGATCTTCTGGTCATTGTTGGCGGTTTTCAGGGCGTCCAACGCCGGGATGCATCGCAGCAGAGCGCAGCCTCCGCCGAGAACAATGCCCTCCTCCACGGCGGCCCGGGTGGCGTTCAGAGCATCCGTCACGCGGTCCTTCTTCTCGTTCACTTCGACGTCGCTGGTTCCCCCCACCTAGCAATCCACAGAGGAGTCACATGTTTGTTCCCCAAATCCCTTAACAACTGACGAAGCGTGAGTGTTTACCTTGAGAACGGCCACCCCGTCAGACAGCTTGGCCAGCCTCTCATTGAGCTTCTCCTTCTCGTAGTCGCTGGTGGTGTTCTCCAGCTGCTCGGCGATCTCTGCCGCTCGCTTCTCGATGTCGGCGGGGCTGCCTCCGCCCTTCAGAACCAGAGTGTCGTCTTTGGTGATCTGCACCTCACCCACTCTGCCAAAGTCGTGAGCCTGGATGTCCTCCAGAGCCAGACCCAGAGCTTCATCACCAAACACCTGCAGACACACATCCAGTCAGGGATCGACTAGAGATGCACCGATGCAAAGTTAATATCCGGATCGGTCCTGATATAGGAAAAAATTCTAGATCTGAGTGACAATGTGCCCACTCGATAAGGGCAGATCTAGTCAGTCTAATTCTATGCTTTGAGTGACGCTAGGCTTTATTATTTACCTATTTGGAATTCCTAATTGCACTTTCTGAATCATTTGAAGGTTTGTTGCAGTTTATTTTTACATATTTGACCAAGACAGTCAACCTATTGTTTTATTTAGTTTCTTTATTATTTATTTTACATTGGCTGTTCTACTCCTAACTGCACTGACTGAACAAATTCAAGTTGTGATGTTTTTACATGTTTGACCAAACTTGTAAAGCTGTGGGTATATTTAAGTTGTTGTTCTGATCGTTGTAATTCAGTACATTTATGCCTGTTTAAAAAACGTTTTAAGACAATTCAGCTGATTTTCTGTATCTAATCGATATCGGCTGATGATTAACCTCAAATATCAGCATGTGGAAGTAGAGGTGGTTGATATGGACATGCAATATTATTGTGCTATTTTGCAATACTATTTTGATAATAATACAAATGACAAACTATTACTACTTTTTTAGGTTGCTGTATGGCTGACAGCATGACAATATTCATATTGCCACAAAAATTCTGTTAAAACATTCCCATTTGAAACGGGAATCTTCAGGATGTCACATATGGAAAGTAGTGTGATTTAAGCTTTTTTTTTTTTTAAATTAACCTATTTATTGATGCTCTTCTGGAACTGTGGCAAAAATAGTAAAAACAACATTTTAGTTTTTTATTTAAGAGCATTAATTTAATTACGACTGGAAGGCAATTTTCCAACAGGAAGGTGAGAGCTGAAATGAAACGAACCGTCCCGCCGGTGGCGATGGCCATGTCCTTCAGCTGGTTCTTCCTGTTGTCTCCGAAACCTGGAGCTTTGACAGCGACCACCTGAAGACCGACCTTCAGCCTGCAAGTTCAATCAACGGTTATTTAGGCGTTGTCCAAAAACTTGTTTTGTTTCTGTGTTGAGGGGACAAACTTGACGAGACGTGCCTGTTGAGAACCAGGGTGCTCAGAGCTTCTCCGTCCACATCCTCAGCTACAATCACCAGAGGTTTGCGGTGCTGGTTGGCGATTTCCAGAGCCGGTACGATGCTCTGGACGCTGGAGATCTTCTTCTCACTGAGCAGCAGGTAGGCGTCCTGGAACTCACACTTCTGGCCTGGGAGCAAAACAAGATGGATGGCGATTGATCTAAATATGACCAAACCATGACCTTAGATGGGGTTGGTCAGATGAGTGACGTTACCTTTAGCAGTGTTGATGAAGTAAGGAGAGATGTAACCACGGTCAAACTTCATTCCCTCAATGATCTCCAGCTCGTCCTGCAAAGTCTTCCCATCCTGTTACAAACAAAAACACTAACTTATTATTTTTTTAAATCCCCCAATTTTAATAGCTTTGTTTAATGTACAACATGTAAGCTGAAGAATAAGTAATTGAGCCAATAGGAATAATAAATATTCACTATGTTGAAACAATCCAAACAAATTGTGTTGAGGTAAATGATCTTCCTGCTCAAATTAAATGCCGATACAAAATAAAATCTCAAATGTTTTCTGGCATTTGGACAAAGAGAAATATTTTTTGTAATTCTCTAGAGAGGAAAATTTGGTCTTATTTAACTTCAGATGGTGTCAAAAAAAAGTTGGTCTGTATGAAAATATCTGGTTTCAACTGGAAATAATGTTTCCAAATCTAAAACATTAGAATGTCATGAAATTTCTCATTGCTCTCATGAAGCAGAAATCTATTGCTGTCTAAGTTCATATTATTATGATGTTTTCATGCACTATTTCACCTTTGAGACTCTTATTTTGAAGTAAAACAGGAACAACAAACACCGACCTTTACTGTGATGACTCCCTTGCGGCCAACTCTCTTCATGGCATTGGAAATGATGTTACCGATTTCCACGTCTCCATTGGCTGAGATGGTAGCGACCTAAAACGACATCACTGCATGTAAATTTCATTGTCCTGACACTTGGGGGCAGCACTAAGCAAACCTAGCGTTTTTCCATACCTGTGCGATCTCCTCTGGGGTTGTAACAGGCTTCGAGAGCTTCTTCAGCTCGTTGATGACCGTCTCCACGGCCAACATGACTCCACGCCGGATCTCCACGGGGTTGGCGCCCTTGCTGATGTTGTCGAAGCCCTCCTTGGCGATGGCCCGCGCCAGCACCGTGGCCGTGGTGGTACCGTCGCCGGCCTCCTCGTTGGTGTTGTTGGCCACATCTTGCACCAGCTTGGCCCCAATGTTCTTGTACTTGTCCTTCAGGTCGATGCTTTTGGCCACCGTCACGCCATCCTTGGTGACCTTTGGACTGCCCCAACTCTGCTCGATGATGACAGTGCGACCCTGAAGATCACAAAGACGATACTTGAGCTCTCCAACAGTGTCGGTCATTAGACGAGTCAGTTAGCAGGGGACGTTAGTGAAGTGCGATACCTTTGGCCCCATGGTGACGGCCACAGCGTCAGCCAGCAGGTCCACCCCCTGCAGCATGAGGGCGCGCGCGTCCGCCCCAAACTTCACCTCCTTGGCGTATGCTCGTGTGAGGTGAGGAGCCAGGGCCCGGCACACAGGCCTCACCTGTTTCATGACGGTAGGTAGACGAAACATTTCTGAGGAAAAAAATAAATAAAATTTATAAAATGGTCAATACATGAGCCTGAGCCTTGTTCAGTCAAACATGGAGTTCCACAAGGCTCTGTTTTGGATCTGCTGCTTTATCTCCTGCCACTTTGCCAATTATTACATTCTATTCAGAAACCTGCTAAGCCCAGTGGTAGGGGTAATAGGGCAGTCCACCAGCAGCAAAACGGGTTTTTGTGTTAAAAAAAAAATAATGAAAAAATTTGTCAATTTGTTTTTCCTGTCACTGTTACTGGTATATAGAAAAACACCATTTAAAATAAACAATGTCTATACTGGTGGGGAGGGGCAAATAAGCCCTGGTGGCCCCAACGCTTCTGACACCGAGGGAAAACCTGATTTTGGAATCAATTTCCACTGCTATGCAGATGATTTTCAACTACATATGTCTGTGTTTTTTGATAACGGGTCTAACTTGTCCAAACTTTAGGTATGCCTATCCGCCCTTAGGAACTGGTTTACTGAGAATTTCTTCTTGTTTAACTCTGCAAAGGTAGAAATGGTATCATCTATTTGATAATGTTCCCTTGCCTCTTGAAAACGGTCATTTTGTGTTTTATTTGATCAGACCCCTCACAGAAATATTAAGGCGATGACTTTTTTCCATCTCCGAAGAATTGCTAAGGTTACGTCTGTCCTGTTAGTGTTCATTTAGGAGCAGAAACTTGCTGATTTCAATCCATCAACATGGTGGGGATGAACACCACCCCCTAGTGACAATAAATGGAAGGACATCAAACTGGTAAATACATAATCAGGTTACAAAAGCACAAACAGGTGACCTAAAATATCCACCATCAAGCTTTTAATTTGTCAGCACAAAGACAGCCCCACTCTACTTGTCTGGACCGACCTGACCACTGTATGGGTAGGGAGGTCAGGATTGGAAATTTGAACCTTCAAGTTGATGATTCAACAACCTAGTTGCACAAGATGCACATTGACAATGAATGAAAAATATGAAGTTTATCACAGCCTCACACTTAAGACATTGTAACTGTTTGATTAAATATATAAAAAACATGAACACATTTCAGGTTTGATAAAGTCTCCATCAAACTAATTATTTACACATCTACCCACATGCTTCACCGCATTTCTTCTTTTGTTAAAACTTAAGTTGCAGCTGAATTGTCCAGCCTTTAAAGAGTCACAGACCCTGATTATTTCAGCTTCTTGCCGCCATGACACCAACCAGGAGGCAGTAATCCACCCAGCTTATCAGCAGTAAATTCATTAAGTCTAGACCATTCAAAATTGGCTTTACACAGCCACTAGCAGGTAACCAAGCAAAATTACAAAATGACTTTCCAGAATAAATTCAGAGAGCCAAACAATCAAACAGGTTTGAGAGTTCAGTTATCTTTTTAGTGAGAGAAGAACAACATCAACATTTCAACCAAGGACACCTTAGGCAGAAGGCCAGAGGATGAGATTGACCGTCTGACCTGACCACAAGATAACTAATTGTTGTTTTAGCCATCTGCTAAAGATAACTGGCAGGAACAAATATATTTGTGTTAGTCTAAACAGGTTTATTGTATAGTTTTCACTCTTGTCAGAAAAAGGCCAGTATGAGAATTTTACAGTGTGGTAACTGTTAGTAGAAAGTATCAACCCAAAAAAACATACAATGTACTACATGGTCCAAGTGCTTATATTTAAAACTAGAAATGTATATTGCTGCTAAATTGCAACATGTTGGTTATTACAATAAAAGATTTCTTTCATTTTGCCATTTTGACACACAGTCACTTTCCACACCAATACAGTTCATGAATTTTGCAACAGGAAATAATTTCCAACAGTTGAATTTGATTTTTGTTGTAAGTGAGGGAAAAGCATAAGAAACTGTTCAGCCAGCTGGCCTGCTGTGTGCAGCAAGCGGTGGAGGTGACAAAAATAAGAATTATACCTCATACAATCTCAGAAAATCGAGAACAAATTTTCCTTGGTATCTTGTTTCAATAATGCCACAGAAAAAATATACAAACCCCAAGTACACCGTCATATCCTGCATATTGATACTACATAGTAGCTACATAGTGGCAGGAGTAATTTAGGATTTAATATAATCTTTCATTTCCAAAATTTGAATAATTCAGTTTTATCTGTAGTGAAAGGAAATAAAAGGATGAACGACTAGCACTAATAAAAAGACACAATTGAGCAAACAGTCCTATGTAAATAACCCAAGGAAATTATAAAATCAAACATTTTCCTGTACCTTTTAGTTTCACCTTCTTCCTTCACACTGCTAGAAAATTAAAACTTCATTTACTTTTTATGCTGAAACTTTTGCATAAATGTTACTAATACTTCAAAATCCAGCCAGCAAAAGGATCCCACGTGGGCTCCTGAGGCCGTACGTCACAAGGTCAAATGGTAAGAATTGTGAAGGCAGCACGTGCACTGCCTGTGTCTGGACGCTCACGCTCTTGTGGAAGAATCGGGCACAAACACGCTGTATCTGAGATGACATCAAAGTGACACCAAAGCAAACTGACCGTCTCATTTCGTCAGGCACGAGACAACTATTATCAGACTGAAACTGAACGGCGTTCCCGCGGACAGTTGGGAAGCTCGGTAAAATCCGTAGTGCCATTTTAACGTGACCGTCCTTGTTCTTCAGAGGAGGAGGAATTAGCGAAATGTGAGCTGTTCGGGTTAAAACAGCGTCATCTACACGAGCCTAATTGAAGCCTACTCTTAAAATATGTACACTCGAGCCGCCTGTGTTAACACACGTGACGTTTAAGCGCTTACCTGCGAGGTAAAAGCTTGTAAATGCAGCGAGGACACCACACGGAGCGGTAGGACTGGATGAGAGGACAGTCGTGTGGAGCTGTGAAGACAGGACTGCACATGGTCTACTGCATCCGGGTTATGTACCGGTCCGCCCCGTACTCAGTATACTTAAGTATATCTTACTTAAAATTAAATTATATTTGCTTGCTTTTACTAAGGTTACCTCCGGTCTAGCAAATGAAGAGATTAGTTCCAGAAAATACTCGGATTTTTAAAGAATTATTTGATTATTTATGATATTTTAGTCCAATAACACCACAGATATGCTCGTTCCCGGGCGAAAGGTTCCAGAAATTTCCTGCGTGCCATTGGAGGAGCAAACACAGGTCAAAGTTGACATTGTGCAATCTTGCGCGAGCTTCAAATGAGAAACTTTTTAATAAATTAAGTTAAAATCATTTAAAATCATTAATGCGCATTTTAACTTAAAAATATTATAAAATTTCACAACAAAATAGTTTTTTAAAAATCATCCCCGGGTGTACTAGAACCTTCTGTGAGCCACGTCAAGTTCAGTGAGGTAGTGCGCATGCGCCTTCTGGAGATTTCCTCACGTGGAGGGAGTAAAGGAGAGTCTCATTTCCACGCTAGTTGACTGCAGCGCTGCTCCAGACAGACTCTCTCACTTAAAATGGTAAGAAACAGCATCTAGTAGTTGGCGATAGCTTCAGCTGGATGTTCAGGGTTTAGACAGAGAGACAGGGGACCGGTTATACTCTGTAAGGTTTTTATTTTATCTGCATCGAGGCGCCAGCTAGCGTTGTGTAAGCTAATTTTCATTCACAAGGTCACGCTGCTGAGGAGAACAGTGTGTGGGGGGGCTCAACCGCACATTTACCTTATATTTCCGTGAATAGGTGTAAGAAAGAAATAACAGCAAGAAAAAAACGGGATTATTGAATATATGCAGCTGCTATAAGACCTAATAATTTTTAGTAATAGAAATAGCTTTTTATCTACGCAAACTCTATTCAGCTTAATTCATTTGCATGTGGAGTTGTAGGGATCGAACCCGCGACCTTCGGGTTGGTGAAACTTCACTGCAGCAGACAAAAACTCTCCGGAACTGATCCCTAAAGCTGTGTAGTAGGCGTCCAGCACAACTGTGGCTCTTACCATCATGTTTCGTCACTTCAAAGTGATGTAGTGAGCCTAGTCTCATTTCATCGAAAGAGTGTGTACGAAAAATCTTATTTAGAAGAAGTAATTCTATCCTAGATGCCGACTTATTGTCTACTATTGTTAAATAAATAAAAGGTGTATGTCTGGCATGGACTGGTTTTGATGACATGGGAATATTTTGTAAAAATGGCATGATATAATGCCTTGATATAAAGAACGTTTTCAAAGATTTAAAACAAAAATAGTCTGATTGCTTTTGTTATAAATCAAAAAACTTCATAAAATATACTGAACAGCCAGAGAAAACTCCAGCACTCTTCCTGGCATTTCAGGAAAAAGTTGAAGCCATAGGAATGGTTTCTGTAGAATTCCTACATTAAGAGCACTTGATTATTTTACTGCAAAGTTCTAAATTTCAAACTTAACGAGTAAGTAACCATCAGTTAGCTTACAGATACTTTGGGATAAATAAATGCTCAGTCCTGATTTTTGTAAAACTAAAAGTAAATTGTGACACATTCCTGGTTAAATTAGTTAACATATAAATATGTTGACGTGGTTCCTTCGTGTCTTAAGTGGAAGTTTTCAGGTGTTTTATCAGTGAGTCGAGCCGTCCTCGTCCTGCCAGGTTTCAGGGTCGACTGATCAGAGAGAGAGAGAGCGAAGCTGCCCCTCCTCCTCCCAGTAAGCATGCTGGGACCAGAAGCCTTGACACATGGTCACTGATTCATGTGCTGTTATCCTAAGCTCAGCAGCCACTATTGGAATCCTCACTTAAGGCATTTCCTAAAATCTCACCAAATGTAATAAAGCTGACTTGAGTTGCCTGCAAACTGATTCATTGACCTAAACTTGATCATCTCTAGTGTTAAGTGTAGTTGTTAGTTGTTACTGATAGTAGTTGTTTTAATAGAAACTAAGTCACAATCTTAATTATTGCTGGCTTTTTGATCATTGATGTCAACTGAAATCACCTGTCTGGTTTCTATGACGGCATATTAGGGACATTTTAGAGAACAAAAATTAAAAAAGTACTTTTTTTATTCTCAAAATTTTCTACAAATAACAAGGATATTTCTGAGTTGGAAATTTGCTAGAAAACCCTGACCTTTTCTAGAAAACGTTTGACTTGGAAATTTTTCTGTTTGAATAAATGATGTTATAGATTTACAGTTAGAAACTAATTCCCATCCATATGATCTATGGTTGACCTGGAGCTCACCGTTTCTTACAGGCCTTCAGGAAGTTCCTCCCCCTGTTTGACCGGGTTCTGGTGGAGCGTCTCACAGCGGAGACGGTAACCAAGGGAGGCATCATGCTGCCGGAGAAGTCCCAGGGCAAAGTACTGCAGGCCACAGTGGTGGCAGTCGGCCCAGGCTCTGTCAACCAGGTGATATATTGTTTCCTTCATTTCCCCCATAGTTTTGATTTCTACTCCACGTTTCACACAGCTTGCTGTCTGATGCAGTACCTGTTGTACCTTAATCATGTAACTTTTGTGTTGTTCTTAGGTAGATTGAAATCATCACGCTGTATTCTGCAGGCTGCCTCGGTCCACAGATTCAGATTTTTACACCTTCCTGAGAGTAGTGAGTAGTTAGGCCCACAAAGTGAGGTAGAAAAGACGGATGGAGTAGTGGACCCAGTATGTGGCTATGTATTAGCCACATACTAATACCTAAAATCCAAAATACTTAAGATTCCTTCTAGAAACGATTAGAACGACCTATTTTAATGGCTCTCACACCAAATATATTTTGATACGTAATAAAACGTACCGTACAAACAATCTTAGCTCTGCATCAGAAGCTAATATCTACAGTCTTCTTGTAGCTGATTAGAGCCAAGTAAAAGAAATGCCCCTCCTGGATTGGCTTCTTGACAAAGCCATCCAGTAGTGTGTGAAGCAGCATCTCTGCTAGGTATTTGAACTACCCAAGCTGAGTTTTCCCTCGAATATCTTAGATATGCTCTACGGGAAAAACAATTTACTAAAAGGGGGATTTTGCACAAGTATTTTGGATTTACGTTCCACAGAAACATTTGTGAATACTGAACTCTGAATAGGTGGAGGTCCACAGTATACCAGTTTGGTTTCTTCCTATGTTGTCATCTGTAGACCTTTTAGAAATGCGGTTAGCTTCATGCAGAGACCCTAGGGTTAAAAAAGGTTTCACCTGAAGACAGACAGTGCAGTCTGCAAGTGTTTTATTTTGTTGGGCTCAACATGAAGTTTTGGACTTTTTCAGCCATATTTCATACTTTGGACTCTCCTTATTTTCTCTGCTTCTAATAGTAAATCATCACACAATAGCAGATGATAATCTTAACTGTCTGTACTTTTATCCTAATAACATAAATACATGGCAGACCTCATGCCTACATCTTTGCCATCTCCGTGATGCAAAGCGTTCGTAACTTTTTACACAACATTTGTATTGATTTCAGAGGTACAATGCAATTCGGCCATTTTGTTTCGATAGATTTTCGGAGATGGATCTGGGATGATGTATGTCCAACAACAACCATCATGATAAAACAAACTGGTTAGTTGAGGAGTTGGGCTGGGATTTTTGTAACATTCTATCTTTTTCTTTTTTTCTGTCTTCAGAAAGGCCATGTGCTGCCTGTTAGCGTGAAGGTTGGAGAGAAGGTCCTGCTACCGGAATATGGAGGAACGAAAGTAGTTCTAGAGGAAAAGGTGAAGCACCGTTTCAGTCACAGCAGAGGCTTTGTGCTCTTCTGGGTTTAACTTGTCATATTTTGCTCCCATAGGACTATTTCCTGTTCCGCGATGGAGACATCCTCGGCAAATACGTCGACTAGGTTCTGTTTGTTAGTTTGTGTGAAGTCCATCATCGCTGCAGAGAAGAATTAATTTCATTCATGTCTGTTTTTCTTTTTTATGTCCCATAAATTGTAAATAATTCTAATTGCATTTTGTTACAATAATAAAGTCACTCAACTGTTAATTTCTTGTATTATTTTCATGAGGGTGTGATGGGGGTTTTCCACACATTTCTAAAGGTTTCAAGGTTAACGGACATTCAAACGTAGATGTAAATTAATTTTTTCTGTCTGAAAGTCTATGGAGGCATAAGTAATATTTCTGGAATAAACTTGGCTTTATGTAAACTGGAAATATTGTGGCAGATAACATCCACAACTCCCCACTTTTCTATTAACGGTGAACATTAATGTATGGATTTTTCTTCCTCCTGTTGCAGCGATTTCACTGAGGTAATGAAACCTTTCTACAGAACTTTGCAGGCATATTGAAACCCTTGAACCTTTTTGCATCTTATGAAACAAAACTCGGATATTAAATGTATTATGATTTTATGTTTAGGACCAACAAAAAATAGGACTTGATGGTGAAGTGGAAGGAATTGATACTGTGCCTACAAAGACCATTCACCCTCTTCAGTGTTTTACTTGTTAATTCCTTTTACGAATCAATCGTGATCAAAATTTGGTATTTTTGATAGAGATTTTACAAAAATCCCTTTAATGTCATTGAAGATTGATTTCTACAAAGTTTCATTTAATAATATTTAACATCTAATCCCTCATTCAGAGCATGCATGAGGTGACAGTAGAGAGGAAAGACTCTCCTTTAACAGGAAGAAACCAGCAGAACCTTACTCATTAGAGGCCATCGACAATGATTAGGTGGAGCTAAACTGGTTTTGTTTTTCTGCATCATTATCACTAGTTTCTCAGCAACATGGAAGACTGACATATCGGCACACATGTCCTAAAACGGTGGGTTTTATTTAGCAGATTAATTGAAATAAATACGGTTTATACACCTTTATTGAGACACATGAGTCGAACGTTTTTCAGTCAGTGTCTGATGAAAATGTTCTCCACAGATGGTTTGAAATTCCCCGATTTTTCTTTTAACACCATAATAGCTTAAAGTATTACAAAACAGAGGCCCATTATGTAGAACATTTTCTTTAAAACCCACCGTTTTAGGGCTTGCATGGTTAAGAAACGTGATAATCTTACTAATATCTTTAAAAGTTTCCTCTTCAGTCATATTTCAGTCCGTTTTCTCATCAATATGCGAGAGTTTAGAGAGCTGAGTGAAGCTGACACCCCACCCACGTCAAAAAATTCAGCAAATAGTTTGAGTGGTTAGTGTTCCGTTCCAGCTTTCGTTTCTGAGATATTAAAAGTTATATTTTAGGTCATCCAGAGTTCACCATCCCCCCATGTTGCTCCAAAACAAACCAAACTGGGCTACACAGTTAGTGCTCCGTTTGTGCAGCTTTGGTTTCTGAAATATTAATGACTCTTTCAAAACGATTTCTTTCAGACTGCTAGAATAATTTCAAGGAGAGGTTGAAATTACACTTGCCAACACTCGCTACAGTGTGGGTGGAGCCAATCACAGTTGACCTCGTGTGAGAACTTTGTCAAAGTTGGCAAAACATTTTACGTGCTTTTAAAAATCCTTGAAGCCCACGCACATACATTTAATGTCAGAAATTGGATGAAATGAAACTCGTTGCATTTAAAATATATTTACTAAATATTAAGTACATTACTTGGATGAACTTTGTTGAACCAATGACGCTGCCGTGCACTTCCGGTTTTACTCTGCAAAAACTTTATTTGCTCAAGCAACTAGCATGTTAGCTATGGATTTTTTTGTTGCTGTCGTTTTTTTACCCTTTTGCTGCATAATCAGCAGAAAGTAAGTCAACAATGTGAATATAATTGTTGAAACCACCTCATACAAATACACACATTGCGTTATGGTCACAGCCGCATGTCCTGTATTGACAGGATTCAATTATTGTGGAGAAAGTTATATTGGTGAGAAAACATTACTATCTAAAAACATTTCTTGAAATGAGACAAATTTCTTCTTGTTCTAAATCTTTATTGAAGTTCAAAACAAAAGAAGGTACACATTGTCAACAGCTGAAAATCTGCAGAATTTAACTTACACAATAACATACGAAATTAATAACTGCTTGCTGTGTGGTTATGTCCAGAGCAGGCCACAGTCATCAATTTAGGTGAAGTCAGTTGGCGTATGAAAGAAAATTATGTAATATCTCATAATGAGCAGTAGCCCAGTTTGTTTTGTTTTGGCGCAACATGGGGGGATGGTGACGTCATCGGCCAAAAATATAACTTTTAATGTCTCGAAAACGAAAGCTGCACAAACGAAAATTTTAACTGCACAAACCTGCACAAACGGAGCACTAACCACTCAATTTGCTGAATTTTTTTGACGTGATAATTGTTTTTCTCACAATCTCCTTTAACTGTTCTTAGTCTCCTCTTCATCAGTAACAAATCCTGTGAATTTGCTAATATATACCCTTCATTTACCAAACTTACTTGGGGGGGAACCATATATTTTAGCCACTTGAAAAAAATTGTTCCCCCTCCATGACATGGGACCTTATTATTTTTTCACAAACTCTTTAACTATGTCGATTCCTCTCTTCATCAACAACAAATCCTGTGGATTTGGTGACATTTGATTATTATTTTCCAAAGTTAAAGGAGGAGAACCAAATATTTTAGCCACCTGATATAATCCGTTCCCACTCTATAACATTGGAATAAATTAATTTACCAGCAATTCTTTAACTGTGCTTTGGAAACATTTGCTCTTCATTTCACAAAGGTAAGAGGCTTTGGGGTTTAAACTATCTTTCCATAGCTACCTTATATCAAAGTCCTGTAAGGATAAATATCAAACATAGTTTTCAAAATGTGACTTATTAACCATTATACAACATACATAAACCAACACACCACAGCAAACTCAGGAACCTAAGGCAAACACGCAAAGTACTGATAGGTTTTTTCAATTGGTTTTATTTTTTGCCTAATTGATGATATTGTTTGTTTTTTTGCCCCTGTTTTATTTATTTTTCTGCAGGCTGAGGTTGATGCTGCTGTCCAGCTGCTACTGAAGCTGAAAATGGGCTACAAACAGATGACTGGTCAGGACTACAAAGCAGGATGTCAGTGAACAACAGAACAGCAGCAGATTTGGCCGGTGAGGACGACACGGTGGATCCATGGACCGTTTCAACCACCAACGCCAAGGGAGTCGATTATGACAAATTAATAGGTGAGAGTCCAGTTAGCTTTAAGTCTGAGGGGAGGGATAATCCACCGTGGTGGATTGATAAACATTGCTTTCTCTTATTTTATTTTATTTTTTTATTTTTAGTGAGGTTTGGGAGCAGTAAAATTGACCAGGAGCTGGTGGATAAAGAAGGTTTGTGGACAGAAGCCCCATCGCTTCCTAACAAGAGGAGTTTTCTTCTCACACAGATGTTTGTTCTTCCAATTAATAACTGACAGATTAATCATATTAATGCAAAACTTTTCACATTATTACTATGAACTTCAGTATGCTCTATTTTAGTGCATAATTTAGCATAATGTTTTACATCTTTTGGAAGTAAAAATGATTTCCGATTGTTTTCAGCTCCCTCACTGCAAAAACACTAAACCTCACCAAGTAGTTTTGGTCCACTTTATTGTACAAATATCTTAGTACACTTAGGATAAGACACAACTAACTTATGAGTAACTTTTCAGGAAGATATAGGAGCTTGTTTTAAGTCAGTGATTCCTTAATATTGATGGAAAAAAATACTAGTTCCATTGGCAGATTATTTCACTTATAACTGGGGAAGAATGCTTTGTTTTAAGTATCATATTCTGTGAATGGAACTAATAATTCTTCAGCAATTTTAAGGAACTATTTACTTAAACAAGCTTCTATATCTTGCTGAAACGTTTAGTCAGTTTTGTCTTATTTTAAGTGTACTAAAATATTTTCACTAGAAACTGGACA
The DNA here is from genome assembly GCF_002775205.1 of Xiphophorus maculatus. Lineage (NCBI taxonomy): Eukaryota > Metazoa > Chordata > Actinopteri > Cyprinodontiformes > Poeciliidae > Xiphophorus > Xiphophorus maculatus. The sequence continues at coordinate 3,008,079 of NC_036449.1, read as the reverse complement.
AAAAGAAAAAAAACTTGGTAAAGTGTTGTCTTCAAAATTCAACTTTACTGATCCCAAAGGGAAATGAAATGTTGTTGTGAGTCATATAGATCTGGTTAATGATAACATTACCCAAACCACGAATTTCAGTAATTACATTCAAACTAATCAAACTCAATTTCTCAGAAAATAATCCTAAATAATAACTAATTAAAATGGATTTTAAACACAGAAATAGTCTAATTATGGTAAGGCTGAACAATATTACAATATCATGAAATAAGTGTCTTATATCTGTATCAATAATGTTTTTGTTAGTTTTTCTGTTTTCAATATTTGGAATACATTCTTTTTTTATCCATAGTTTTCACATCACAATGCTTTTTAATTTCTTTTTTTTATTTCTAAGCAATTATGAGGAATAGAGGCGAAACCAGAAACTGCTGCTGCGCAAGTGACTCAACAGGCTGTTGCTAGGTAACCAAAGAGCGAGAACATTATTTGATTCCAACAACCTTGCTTAGCTAGAGAGAGGTTGAGTTGGCGTCAGCTGGGTCAACAGGCCCGCCCGTTTCCCCTTTTTCTGTTTTCGGACACAATGTTTCCTTTTGACCTGTGGTCCTCGCACCCTGCTGGGCCAGTCCATTGTCTCCCAAGTGTGGATTTCAGCCTTGGTGACATATTACCAGCCGAACTGTCTCCAATAGCCATCAGCTAAGCCGAGCAGCGTTTAGCCGTAAAGTTTGTTTTTATTCAAACTTCAGCAGTTTTCTAGTTGTTCTGCTGAGGCAGTGACATCAATGTGTGACATCACGCAAATTGATGTCACAAAGAGCGATGCACACTTTGTGGAGCTAGAGGGCATCACAGAGCTGCACGCTTGAATTCTACGGTCATAACCATTGAAGAAGAGAGACAGAGAGCACGTAGTAGTATCCTAACAAGAGATTGAAAATGAAAGCTTTTCGAGATAAAGAGGCAAATCCTAACACACAAGTAAAGAAAATCATTGAGAAGTTTTTGGATTTGTCCAAAGAAAAGGGATCAACAATAAGTTGCAGCAGTAAAACATCGTCTTCTGATTCTGGAAAGGACAAAGTACAACAGACATTAACTAAAGAGACACAGAAGCTCCATGGAATATTGAAAGAAGTTGGCATGATGTCCATTGTAAGACAGTCTCTGGTTAAAGGAAATGAGGAGCTGAAGTTGCAAGTTCTGAACATAGAACAAGCTGCATTTGAAAAAGACAAGCTGCTTCGAGACAAAGAGGAGGAATTAAACAAACTGTTCCACATAAACAGAACCTTAAAGGAGAACAACACCACCCTGGAGCAGAATACCACTGCGTTGGAGAACAAAAGCACCTCCCTGAAGCAGAGAATCAATGCCCTGGAGAAGGAAAAAAATACCCTGGAGCAGGAAAAAACTGCCCTAGGGCAGAAAAGCACCGCTGTGGAGCAGAGAAACAATGTCCTGGAGAAGGAAAAAAATACCCTGGAGCAGGAAAAAACTGCCCTAGGGCAGAAAAGCACCGCTCTGGAACAGAGAATCAACACCCTGGAGAAAGAAAAAAGTACCCTGGAGAAGGAAAAAACTGCTCTAGGGAATAAAAACACTACTCTGAAACATATAAACCATTCCCTGGAAAGGGAAAGAAATACCCTGGAGCTGGAAAACACCATTTTCGACGAGATAAACACCGTCTTGGAGCAGAAAAGAGCCTCCTTGGAGGAGAAAAGCAACTTCTTGGAACAGATAAACACCGCCCTGACGCTGAGAAGCACCACTCTGGAGCAGAAATGTACTATCTTGGAGAATATAAACACCGCCTTGGAGCAGCAAAACGAGGTTCTGGAGCAGAAAAATACTGACTTGAAGAATATGAACACCGACCTGCAGCTTAAACTGGAGCAGCTGAACCAGCAGCCACCTGAACAGAAAACCAGCGAAAACATCCAATCAGTTTCAGACCAGCCACAGACGCAGCTGCCTGTATTCAGACGTGTCATCAGTGGCGTCTCCAATACACTCCTGAAAATGTACCAAACAGGTACTCTCAGGTACTGGGTTGACACTTGGTACTTCTAAATAAAGAAGAGTGATGAGGGCTCCAAGCTTCATGCTTGAGTATCTGTGGCAGAAAGGCTAGAGGACAACAGAACTGCGGTGTCAGGGGAGCTTGACACTTGGGGACTTATGGCGGAAAAGCTTAACGCTTGAAAGATGTTGACAGGAGAGCTTGAGGCCCGCAGGACTGCGGTGCCATGGGAACTTGAGGCCATCGAACACAGGTCTCCTTCGTCACCAGACAATTCCTTTGTCGCCAGGTCATCAGACCCTTATTTATCTTATGAACTCTAGTTTTGCTTTTATTTTAGTTAGGTGTCAGATGAGGAGCTTGGGGTCAGCAGAGCCTCCCGGCCTGCCTCCAGGGCTTCGTAGCGAGTCCTGTTGGTCTCCTGGTTTGCCTCCAGGGTTTTGTAGCAAGTCTTGTTGGTCTCCAGGCTGACCTCCAGGGCTTTGTAGCAAGTCTTGTTGGTCTCCAGGCTGACCTCCAGGGCTTTGTAGCGAGTCCTGTTGGTCTCCAGGCTGACTTCCAGGGCTTCGTAGCGAGTCCTGTTGGTCTCCAGGCTGACTTCCAGGGCTTCGTAGCGAGTCCTGTTGGTCTCCAGGCTGACCTCCAGGGCTTCGTAGCGAGTCTTGTTGGTCTCCAGGCTGACCTCCAGAGCTTCGTAGCGAGTCCTGTTGGTCTCCAGGCTGACCTCCAGAGCTTCGTAGCGAGTCCTGTTGGTCTCCAGGCTGACCTCCAGGGCTTCGTAGCGAGTCCTGTTGGTCTCCAGGCTGACCTCCAGAGCTTCGTAGAGGGTCCCATCGGCCTCCAGGTTCGTATTTGGTTTATGTATGTTGTATAATGGTTCATAAATTACATTTTGAAAACTATGTTTGATATTTATCCTTACAGGACTTTGATATAAGGTAGCTATGGAAAGATAGTTTAAATCCCAAGGCCTCTTACCTTTGTGAAATGAAGAGCAAATGTTTCCAAAGCACAGTTAAAGAGTTGCTGATAAATTAATTTATTCCCATGTTATAGAGTGGGAACGGATTATATCAGGTGGCTAAAATATTTGGTTCCCCTCCTTTGACTTTGGCAAATAATTTCTGGCAGCTGAAATATCGATTCTCTCCTCTCCTCCCCCCATAACTTGGGGAAATAAAGAGCAACTGTTTCCAAATTCTTAAAAAATATTATGTGTGATAGCATGTAATATACTATAAATTTCCTTAATCCAGTAATCTGTCATATTTTACATTAGAACAGGATTTACCAGGAAGTCTACACTCTCATCTTTTCATAAAGTCTTAATTTTTGTGCCCTGCTATCAGCCAGCTTCCATCCTCTATCAGCAACGAAAAATTATAAATACACACTACGTGTTGGAAAACTGTGTTTGGTGACTGACTTTTATTTGTCAGACTTAAGTGACAAAAGTTGGAAAAAGGGCGATTCTCTTGGCGTTTAAAATAACAACACAAAACAGCGAAAGAAGACCTCGTTTATTTATTTATTTTATAATTTTGTTATTGCTTCTTTTTAAAACAACAGCTGCCGATTAAACTGAATGTTACAACCTTGACATGATTATATGAGTTGTCTTCAATTTCTCGGCCCAAGAAGGAGAAGGATCAGGCCTGGAAAGCTCTGAAGGAGAGAGAAAACATTCTCAAGCTATTAGATGGAGAAAAAGAAGCAATGTTTGGTTTTTCTTCTTTCTTTAACCCACATCTCATCCTGTCCTTACAGACTCAGGCAGGAGAAACTGCCCTGTAGTGTAAACATTTATGTGACATAGTTTTAATAGTGTGTAAAATCAGCCATCTGACTCTCAGCCTTGAGTAACTTTTTACTCAAATGATCTGAAAATGATGGTCAGATCATTTTCAGATCTGACCATCTGGAAATGGTCAGATCCGCCTCTCTGGCTGCAATGCGCGCTCCCGACACAGGGGGCGCGGATTTTCACAAGGTAACAGAATTTCGCACAAGACCTTCACTGATTTAAAGAATGCAGGTAGCAGATTGTGTTAATTATTTTTAAACCAAACTGCAAAGGATGCATACGGAAGAGGATTAGGGCCACCGAAAAAAAAAAAGAATTCTGACTTTAAAGTCAGAATTATTATTATTTTTTTCGGTGGCCCTAATCCTCTTCCGTGATTTAATGTATGTTCTGAAAAGTCCTACTACAGGACTTTGAAGAAGACTGGAAATAGACTATAAGGTCTGTAGTTTCTTATTTTAGGGCAAGTTTTGTGGAGGCATTTTTCCAGTGTTCGTGTTGCACGTTTTCCACAGATAATTTAAGATATACTGTATTCTATTATTATCATCCTTTACACTTATAATAATAATAATAAACTTAATAAATCCATTCACTTTTGCGCTCAGTTTTTAAATTTGGAGTTCCATCTCGGCCGCCCTTGAGTGAATAGCTTCCGCTTTCCTCGCGACAACGTCGCTTATGACGAACATCCGGGTATTCTGTCGAGATGGTCATGGCGGAGGGAGCTGCAGTTCTCAGGAGGAATCGGCCTGGAACCAAGGCAAAGGTTGGTTTCAGCTCCGGTGGACCTACACAGACCCCACACGACGGGCTGAGTTATCTCCGGACAGCCATGCAGTTTCTTCCCGCCTCTTTCCATCGACAGCTCGGTCCAAGACATCGACTCAAAGGGGCTTGTCACCGGAATGCACAGCTAGCTGTAGTTAGCTTTTTACACCGTCTAATTGCTGGGATGAAGGGCTCTCTAAAATAGTTCCTGTTTTGCTTCTTTTGTCTTGAATTTGAATTTAGAGTCACCGCTTTATGTAACTAGTGATGTTTTGCGTCAAAGGACGTTTATAGCCAGTCTCCTAAAAACACAACCGTGACTTTCATTTTACCTTTACAGGAAGTAGTCACGACCTTGTTTACATTGTCAGGTAAACTAGCAAGGCAGCTTCAAGGAAGAGTGAGAACTCACCCGGCGACCTTTGGTCAAAACGTATTCTGCCGGCAAATGTTAACTCTTTGATATTTATCAGACACTTAGCTCTAGTGGCTAGCGTAGGCGAACTAGCGCTGTGATTTAGTAACTTGTGCCACAATGCTAGCTGTTAGCGCTGAGATTTTTCCTCCTTTCTCTTACAGGATTTCTACAACTGGCCGGATGAATCGTTTGAGGAGATGGACAGTACGCTAGCTGTTCAACAGGTGTGTAGCTATTGATGTGTTATCCTGGATATAAACTGTTACTGAGTAATGTAATGATATGGAGTTCAGAACAGTGTGTACTACATGAAACCTCTCAATGATTCATGAATGAAAATCATACAAGCATAGGCTCATGGTAACACAAATACAGTAAAATACAAATAAACTTCAGAACTATTCCATCAAAGTGTTTAGATCTTGTGCTGAATGTACATGGTTACCTTCTGTTCTTATCTTGGTTCAAAACAAACCCATTAGTTTTCTGAGTGTGGTTAAATCTAGAATGCTTGGATTCTTGTCTTAAGTGGTGAGACTCCAGCTAGTCTAAGTGGCTGAGCTAAACAAACACAACAAGGACTGACTTCTTTGATCCACGCTCCCTTTTTTGCTACTATGTTTGTTGTCTTTTTATTTTCAGTACATCCAGCAGAACATAAGGTCCGACTGCTCCAACATTGACAAAATCCTGGAGCCTCCTGAGGGTCAGGATGAAGGCGTCTGGAAGTATGAGCACCTCAGGTAAACAAAACGTCAACTTTAGCCTCATGCGTAGTCGTTGTTTTGTTTAGACTGGTGTCTAAGTCTGTCCTTTTAGTGAGTTATTGTGTGATTAAAGTCACACGATGACAATTGTATATGATTATACAATTTTTGATTTTAATAAAATAGAGAAAAGAATTCAAAAGTGTTTCTGACTTTTGTTTCTTAATAACCAGTAAATATAATTAATTGGTTTTTCAGCTACTGGGGGGAAAAATATAGGTTTTGTTGAAAAAGTTTCTTCTTGCTTCCATCAAAGCAACTCGGTTGTATTTTCTTAATGCCTTCCCACCTTTTCACCTCTTTACCTTTTGTGTGTCATGAAGGTATAAAAAAATCTAAATGCATGGTAGTTAAATTATTTGCTATCAGTTATTGTAGAAAAAACAATCAGTTTCCAGTATAGTGAATGTTCTGTTTTTATACAGCGAGAGTAAAACTGAAGCAGAAATGTCCAAACATTTACAGTTTTTTCCCCCCCTTTGTGTTCTGATTTGATCCTCTTGCAGGCAGTTCTGTCTGGAACTTAACGGACTTGCTGTAAAACTGCAGGTGAGTTTTCCAGATTTAGTTTCTGTACATGTAAAGTCTGACCTTAAAAGCTTAGATTTATTTTTAAATACCCGTCGGTTTGCTTTTTCTGCACAGTTTTTAAATATTTAGTTTCAGGCTCATTGTGTGGAACAGTTTGTTAGACTTGTTGTTTTTATTTTTCTGCTGCTTCATTTCATCAGGAAGAACTGTGAACCTTTTAATCAGTCCTAATGAGTGAACACTAACAGGCTGAAGACTTTCCTCAGCCATTCAACACAAGTTCAAAGACGATCACTGCTGTTATTTTATGCCAGAAAGACCAAATAAATGTTTTCTGCTGTGAAACATCTGTCCTCACATGTGCTGCTGGTGTTTTTGCCTGCAGAGTGAGTGCCACCCTGACACCTGCACCCAGATGACAGCCACAGAGCAGTGGATCTTCTTATGTGCCGCCCACAAGACGCCCAAAGAGGTGAGTCCTAGCGAATCATTCGTTACATGGAGAAGTTGCTCTCATTGATGGTGTGTGTTCTGCTTGTGTGTTGCCGCCATCGCAGTGCCCTGCCATTGACTACACCAGGCACACGCTGGACGGAGCTGCCTGTCTTCTCAATAGCAACAAATATTTTCCCAGCAGGTCAGTCACCCCTTCTGTTTACATATTGATATATATAAAGGTGTTGTGTATTAAGGCCAGCTACATTACAGAAAATTCAAAATTTTTTTTGAGCATTTGTTCTGGTCGTCTTTTGCTTCATGCTCAATCCAGAAAAACTCGACCTTTGTTTTCATTTGAACAAAGTACAGGGTTAAAAATGGAAATACAAGTAGTGTTTGTGGCTAAGTTGTCAGTGTCAGATTTAAACTACTGTTATAAAAGACACATTTGTTTTGAGGCTTTTTACCCTACCTAAATATCAGTAGGTACGGTGGGTCTATGTAAAAATGACTCCCCCCTCAGCTCCTTCAGACTAGTCACCAGCAATTAGCAAACACCTGCTGGAACTGCTCATCTGCTGAGCTCATTATAGGAGCTACTTCTCACTGCAACACTGGTAAAAATGTTGCTAAAGGGTTAACTTAGGATCCATGTTGTGATGACTTCCTGAAGGTGGAGTTTCAAAAAGAGCAGGAGTTTCTTAGAGAGACAGAGGCCAAATTTAAAGGCGTTAAATTACAAAGTCAAATTTCTCTTAAGTCATATTTGATATATGCAGCATTTATATAACAACTGAAGGTAACATAGTTACTTAGTTGTGCTACAAAATGACACAATGTGGCTGGAAAACACACAGTACTGCCCCTTTAAGCCTGTTGTCACACTTTTTCTACAGCAGCTCTAGGAGATTTCAGAAGAAACTTCCTGTTAGGGGTGCAGCAATAAGTTGACCCAGACTTACTGCTTCACCCCAATACTGACGTTTCAGACAAAGAAATTGGTGCTGGTCAAAATTAGTACTGGCAGGTGAGGATCTGTACAAACTGGTGATGGGCCAGAAAACTGCAATCAGGGCACCGCTACTTCCTGTAAAGTGGAGAAATGTTTTTTTAGCATTTTCACCAGTCAAGAGCTTTTCCTCAGGTCATTATAAACATTGTTAGTTTTTCAGCCTCTGGCCTAAAGGGGAAATATTCATAGGAAATGTTTTAGTGTAAAATATTGTACTAATAAAAATCTTTTTCTTTTTTGGGAAAAAAGTGTAAAAGTGCATTGAAAATTGAAAAAATACTGGAAGTGTGAGAAAGGAGTTACTATACAGTGTGGTTTTGTGAAGCACATGGAGGTTCTCTGCTGGGTTGAGAGTTTTCTTCAAGTTTCGTCTTCCTTCTCGTCGTGTCCGCATTGTGCTGCAGGGTGAGCATCAAGGAGTCATCAGTGGCCAAGCTGGGCTCCGTCTGTCGCCGCATCTATAGGATATTCTCTCATGCCTACTTCCATCATCGTCAGATATTCGACAAGTATGAGGTGAGTGTTAATGACTGAGCTGCTCTTAGTTACTTATTTATACAGTTGCTTTTTATACTCAAGGTCTGCTAGTCCTCCAAGTGCTCCCACCTGGTTTCATTTGTCAATATGATGCATCTCATAAAGGTGGAACAGCGGATCTTAGTTCAGGTCATAAAACATGACCAATAAGATCATCTGGTAACCATTTATTACTGAGTGTATTGTTTTGTTTTTCTCAGTGGTTGCAGTTCAGACAGGACTGGCTGATTGTGATCAGATCTAATACTAACTCAGACTAATAATCCCCATCTGAACGGATTGCCACTGATTAGGATTAGCAGTTTAAAGTCTCTGCTTTTATCCCAACACATTTTGGTTCCTGTCCAATCAAGTCATGGGTTATGTGTTAGAAAGGACACGCCACTGTTACCATGGAGAGAAGATAAGATCTCAGCCTGAAACTAATGTAGACATCCTGAGCATGTTTACACTAAGACGATGTAGACTTTTCTCAGAATAAACTTTGAAAAACTTTATTTTCACCCAAAAGATTATTGAAATATCGTCAACTAATTTACTAATTGATTAATTATTAATATGAGTATATAGACTCAAAAAGGGTAATTTGCTGAAAGGACAACTTATTCAGAGCAGTGATCAAGTCAAACTGTACAAAAAATATTTACATTTTGCTCTTAAAATAGTAAAAAAAAAACAACCTTTGTCTATAAACATGTTCTATCGAAGATTCTTCAAGTGGAAGTTTTCGCTTCACTTGGTTCAAATTCTGTAAGAAAATATACACTAAATCTCCCATTAACCACTATTTGATAATAGTTATTAATGCAAAACTTAATCAATCTACAAATGAGCAGACATTCACTAAAGGAATGCTGTGTTACATTTTAGGCAACACAATGCTTATTTTCTTATTCAAAAGGGGGCTAAATTATTTATTTGCATATTTTAATGTATTTCAAATATTGTTTTGAAAAAAGGCTTAAATGAAAATCTGAAGAATTTGCCATGTTCTGATCCGATTAATTGTTGGAACAATCGATGGAATAGATACAGTACAGACCAAAAGTTTGGACACACCTTTTAATTCAATGAGTTTCCTTTATTTTCATGACTATTGACATTGTAGATTCACACTGAAGGCATCAAAACTATGAATAACACATGTGGAAATATGCACTAAACAAAAAAGTGTAAAACAACTGAAAATAGCCCTTATATTCTAGTTTCTTCAAAGTAGCAACCTTTTACTGTGATTACTACTTTACACACACTCTGCATTTTCTTGATGAGCTTCAAGAGGTCGTCACCTGAAATGGTTTTCACTTCATAGGTCAACCTGCCCTGTCAGGTTAATAAGTGGGATTTCTTGCCTTATAAATAGTCATAAAATAAAGAAAACCCATTGAATTAGAAGGTGTGTCCAAACATTTGGTCTGTACTGTAACTAAGATAGTCATTAGTTTCCACCCTGTAATCAGTTGACCATAATGTTGGTCACCCAACTGACCTAAAGCAAGAAAAATCTAGCCTGACTTTCTGAAATTGCTGCGCTCTTTAAAACAAAGCAATTGTGTGTGTGTTTGTGTTTGTGCGCGCGCAGAACGAGACGTTCCTGTGTCACCGGTTCACACGCTTCGTGATGAAGTACAACCTGATGTCCAAGGACAACCTGATAGTGCCCATCCTGGAGGAGGAAGTCCAGAACACCTCGTCAGCTGGCGAAAGCGAGGCCTAACGCCACCGCCGCCGCGCACAGCTCTATATCTATACAGTACAGAGGAGGCGCACTCATTCTGCATAAATATATCTGAATATATGTATAGACACACTACAGTGTATGGAGACACTGTCCACGTCCCCCGTTCCTCCCTCACTCTTCTGTCTGTATCTGAGGAAGTAAAGCTAGCAGGAGCGGGGCTCGGCAGCCTGCAGGGTAACATCAACAAGGTCACTTTCTCCTCACGGTTCCCACCCACTTTGTCCATAGCAACGCCTTTTCTCCCCCCCATCACTATATCAGGTTCTCTTTTGACCTTTGACACAATATTTTTATGGGTTTTTACAAAACATTGAACCATATTTGCGTTTTGTTTATCCCTGGGCAGCACAGTACTAGTCCTAAAGTTTAAACTCCTGATTTTAGCCACCTGATGCCTCCCACTGACCAGTGGCTCGCTGTGGACACGGTGGGTTTGCCTCAGTTATGACCCGCCCCCTTTTCCTCTGTATATACACCCCACATCATGGTTCTCTTCACCTGTGTTGCTGACCTTCCTGCTTTGGGTCGGGGTTGTCCTAATGAAATGGAAATAAATAAAAACCTAGGTGTGATGCTTGTGTGGTAGTAACCGAACCTTCACCTTTAGCTCTGTCCTGTGATCTAGCAGTGAGATGTTCCTTCTCGTCGGACTCTGATCCTGCTTTATGACTCGCACCATGCGGCTAGTATTTGTTAGCGGGAGCAGCAGCAGATTACCTGGCCTGTTCTAGCCAGGTTTGAAGTGAGCGCCGTGCTGAAGGAGGGAGAGTATTGGCTACATGATGTGTCAGAGCACAACCCACTTCCTGCCTTCTTTAACCCTCTTCCTCATTAAGTTATTGTGTGGGAGGAGTCTCTTCAGTCCAACCCACTTGTTTGTTTTCTAAATGGACTAAAAATTTTGTTACTGTCGACATTTTCATGATGTCTGTTAATAAAAAAAGACCTATTATTCATACAGTTGTGTGGAGGCTGTTTACTGATGCACCACTGGGTTCAGCAAACATCACAAGGATGTTAATGGACTGACCAAAAGGTTTCTGAATGTCCCTTTAAAATACTATTTTTCAGTCTCACTTTGCTGTAAACCTGGAGAGAAACGGCTTTAGTGAGAAGGAGACTTATCTACATTATGAAGTTAAATATCAGTTTGGCTAAAAAGAAAAAGCTAAATTTCCTTGAGGGTAAAACTGGATTTTCCTTATGATGAAAGTAGTGTCATGTTTTCCAGCCACATTGTGCCATTTTATAGCACAATCATGTACCTACATTATTATAAAAATTTGGGCCACTGTCTCCTTAAGAACTCCTGTTCTTTCTGAAACTCAGCCTTCAGGAAATTATCACTACATGGCTCCTCTATTAACCCTTTAACAAGGTTTTTACCAGCGTTGCTCTAAGTACTGTAGCTCCTATATTCTCAGGAACAGGGCAGTTCTACCAGGTGTCTACTAATTGCTGCTGGCTAGTCTTTTTCTTAGTTTACTTAGCTGTAAGCCTACAGAGCAGCAGCTTTAGTGAGATCTACTACCATCAGAAGTAGAACATCAGTTTGGCAAAAAAAAAATCTAGATTCAGTTTACAAACTTCCCTTGATGATAAAGTCTGTTTGATAGTCTTTTGATACCTTTTAATCTTTTTTGATGTTTTTCAATGAAAAATATTTGTGCTAGAATGAAAAAATGTGAAATGATCTTTTAATGACTCTTCCAGATCAGATGGTCAGCTGCTGTCCAGAAGGCTTCAGGGACATCCAGGATGCGCTGCTGCAGGTGTGTGCATGCAGAGAGCCGTTTAAACCTTTGACTCTGTGATGGAACAGGAACTAAGACATTTTTGTCCAAGAAAAGCCTCAGGGACACAAACTAGTGGAAGTGAAAGAGTGGACGGCTGCAGTTCTATCTGATCAGAGAACAGCTGGAAGCTACCATGACTCGTGTCCTGGTGACGGCGAAGAATCCTGATAAAATCATATAATGTATGAAAAAGCTTGCCTGTAAAAGCTCCTGCCTCCAACAGCAGGTGAAGAAGAGGCCAACATTTAGAAGTGTGGGAGTTTGTCTCGTGTTTTTTAATATATTATCTAATAAAAACCTTTGAAACTTGAGAAAAGTCTCTGTTCTCCAGTAAATAACAGAAACATGAAGAAAATGTAGAAAACACTTAGTTCACATTTTTCCCAGATGGTGACCAACACCACGCATGTAGTTGGACTTCTCAGTACTGCCACCTGCTGACCACAGTGGTCACTGAAAATTAGATGATAAGAATTAAAGATGAAGTGCGTGTATGAACACTTGTTGATAGGTGGAATTATGGATAATCTTTGAATATAAGAAGAGTACACAAGCCGAGCGGCCATTTTCTGCATATGCTTTTCCCAATGGTTTTCTCAAAATAATGAGTTGTCCTTCAAATCCATACATTGGCGACAAGCTTAATTTAGAAGAATGAAATCAGGTTTTAACACACACCCGTCATCTTGTGATATGATCCAGATTAACTTATTGTGAGAAAACCATGGGGAAAAAAAACATACGCTGAAAATGTCCTCTCTCAACTGCCGTAAGAAGAGTGCACATGTACATTACACAAGAAAACATCAACAGCGACAGAAATGAATGGAGAAGTTCCTATAAAAAAAAAAAGGAAGAGCTGGGACACTACTGACATCTGGAGTCCGGATGGTGACGTTATTGGTTCTTCCAATTAGTCCATTTTACTCGTTATCTCTAAAAAAAAAACAGCTTAAAGCGAATCACAAAAGTATTCACACCTTCTGAAACTTTAAAAAAAATGTTTTGTCATGTTATAACTACAAACCTTGTAGTAATGCAATAATACAAGGTCAAGTACTTGTGTGTTTTATTGGGATATTTGTTTCTCCAAAAGATCAACCCAAAGTACGACGTATTATTGTGAAGTTAAAGGAAAATAATTGATTCCTTTTAAAGTTTTACACAGAAAAATCTGAAAATCTAGTTTATTGTTCATCCATTTGACAAATGTGTTGATCTACAACATCATCTCAATTCTGTCCTTTTAGAAGAAAATGTAAAAAGTTCCAATGGTATGTCTACTTGTACAAAGTCTAACTTAGGCCTCTCATATGAAGCGTGAGCAGAGCACGAATACTTCAGCATTTCTGCAACAAGAATGATTTTTTCCCAACCTCCTGCAGCTCCATTTCTCTCTAATCTTCAAGTGGATCACAACAGCAATAGATGCGTTACGACACTGACATCTGTAAAATCCCTGCTTAAGCCATAACAGTCACTTTAATTACAGAATACCTTGGATTAAAATAAAAAAATTAAAATTGTTCCGCTGCAGCATATTAGCAGTACCATGTAAAAGTCATCTGAACAGTTATTTGTGTCTCAGGCACAAGACTGAAGGATCTCTGTAAGAAATACTGAGCAGTAAAGATGGAGATGAAATTTGATGATGCAGAAATTCCAGTCTGAACAGTGGAGCAGCTTTCCCTTCTTTCGCTGTCCGATCAAAAATAAGTCATAAAGTGATTCAGCTCCTTGGTCCTTCTTAATATTATGGCTTTCATAAAATCAGCCCAAAAAGTGCTGAGTCAGTTTCCTTCCAGGTCACATGCAGGTGACCTCGGCCTTCCCCTCCTCCTGCTCAAAGCCCCCGTCCTCCAGGTGGGACAGGGAGCCGGAGTAACCGCCTCCGAACACCGGGAAGCCCCCGATGCCTCCGCCCACGGCGAGGGAGAGATCCTCTGTGGGGGTGGAGCTGCTGACCACGCGGCTCACGGAGCGACTCGACAATTCGCTGTGCGCCGAGACAGTCTGTGGAGGCGAGAGGAAGAGGAGCATCAACAACCGGAAACTGATCCTGACCATGAAATGACGAGTTTCACAGCGATGAGATCCACTTAAACATTAGCTGCGTTTCCATTACAAAGGTGCGTAAAACTTTGCTGATTTTCCACTAATGTAAAAGAAACACAATTTTGCAATTGAAAAATTCCACTAAAAACGAAACACGATTAAAATCCCATGTGATAAGTCGATAAAAAACATCCCGCCCCATCAACCCACTTGATACTTCCTGTCGTCTTCTTGTCATTTCCGCCAGTGGTAACCATGCAGTGGTTGATAACATAACTCATGTAATATGAGTTATTACAAAAAGTGTTTCCTGGAGCTTTGTAAAATACAATAATTTCTATACAGCCAGAAAAAAAAATCACCTCATCTTAGCGCAATAAACGTTTTAATCCCAAAACATGAGTTTTTTCCAAATTGCCGTGTTTCTATTAAGTAAATATTTGCAATTCCAATTTACACAATTTTGTGGTGGATGGAAACGCAGTTAGAGTGGCAAATGCAGTAGATCTAGTTGTCATAATGATGGTTTTCTATGAGAACCATTCTAAGCATCACTTTCACCTCCATGACAACTGTGCTGTGAAAAATGTTTTTGACCCCCTAGTAAATTTCTCCTGCATTTACACTTTTGCCAGACTTAAATGTTTTTAAAATGTTAATATTAACATACATTTTAAAATAAAAGCTATGGTTATATTTGTATTAGCTAATATTGACCACGTTCGATGAGTAGCTTGTCAACAAAAAAGGAGTTTTTGATGCGGGTCAACCTCTGCCCCATGTCTTCCTCCTCTTTCAAAAGCTGCTTTTCTGTAGATTCACTGTTAAATAAAGACAATGGGAGCCCAAAAATATTTTTAAAAATTAAATATTGATGATTGGCCACAAAATTGCAATCAGTGCATTCCTAGAATTAACTCAGCCTGTCATAAGCCTGTCATGGCAGCAAATTTTGCTGGGTGACAATCTGTCTTCAAAAAAGAAGGACAAAGCACCAGACTGAGGACTGTTGTCATCCAGTTTTTGGTAAAAAAAAAGACAAAATCTTTCAAATGGAAATTATATCACTCGTTTTGTTATGGTTATATTTGCATTAGCTAATACAAATATATTAGCTAATATATTTAGCTAATGTAAATGTATTTACATTAGCGTAAATACATTGAGACATCTCAGACGTTGAGGATGTCTGAGAACGTTGAGGACCTTTCTTTTTCGCCCCACCTGGTTCTTTAGATATCCGGATGTGGAGGTCCTGACCGGTCTCTGCAGGAACACCACCTGCTTTGTGGCCAGGTTCCCGTCGCTGCATGATCAGCGGAATGGAAAAACAAACACAATATCAGTCAGAAGTGCCTAACATAACGCCATGCATCAACCCACTCTGTACCCACCTGTCGTGTCGAATGATGGGGGTGGGCAGCACGCAGGTGAGCAGCCAACCAAACTCAGCCAGGGTGTGAAGCAGCGGCCCGTAGTCCGTTTTCACGTCAGAGCCCTGAACACACCGCAGACTTACAGATGAATCTGTAGCTGAATGCTCAGATCTCTTCATTTCATTTTTTTTGTGTCACAAGTTGCTCTCTATGCTACGGTATTATAGCTGAAGGTAACGCAGAAATATTTAAGATTTTAACAGGTGAAAATCTGAAAAGTGTGGTGTGCATCAATAATCAGTCCCTCTAAGTGAATTCTTTGTAGAGTCAGATCTTTTGGAGGTATGTCTCTGCCAGCTTTGTATAGACTTTGACTGTGATGCATAAATATACATTGGTCCAACCAATTCCGTTTACCACCACTGGAATTTATTGATTCAAATAAATCATATATTAATTTTTTAAGATTTCTATAAAATGTAATCTGGTTTTCCATCAGTATTATAAAATATAAGTTAAAAGAACTTAGTGAAGATGGCGATAGAATATAATCTTGTTTCACAAAGGAGAAATTCAGGAAAACATTGTTTCTGATGCTCATCGTTTTGATTGGATAATTGGCTGAATTGGTTACAGGAAGTGAAAATGGACATACAAGTTCATTTCTGGATATTTCTTTTATCCAGAAGCAACCATTGGATGGTTTTTGAAATTAATTAATTATGTTTTGCGAGGAAAATATCAAAACATCCACCAGGAAAAAACATTAGCTTGGGGGTGGAGGGTCTTGTTAGGTGACTGTTGAAGGCAGGTTGTTGTTCTGGATTTTATTTATGGGTGTCAGATTAACTGGGGTGAACATAAACACACACCACATTACTCTTGTTTAACAATAAGAAGAACTTGATCCAGATGGTTCTGGTGTGAACCAGGAAAACACACCCTGTGAACCCTTAAAGGTCACATTTCAGGGTGGAGCCGTGACCTTTGGAGTGACCCACCTCGATGACGGTCCACTGCTCCACCACGATGGTATCGTTAGGGGGAGGGGCGGTGCTCCGCTCCTCGTACACAAACAGTCCCTCCAGAGATCTGGGAACCGGCTCACCTGTGACACACACACACACACACATCTCAACTTTGGGTTTTTGATGATTTACTTCACTGATTCCCCACCAGGGGGAGCTCTGACTGCAGTAAACACAAGATGTGTTATTGTGTTAGCAGTGGATGAACCTCAAATGAGTGTAGCTGAGTGTGATGAGTTAAAATGACCCAGTTATTAGAAATAGGTTGACAGCTCCCATGTGTGTGTTTGAAATGAGGGGATCTAGATGAATGGAACAAAACGACCCAAACCTAATGGAACAAAACGACCCAAACCTTTATTAGGTTTGGGTCGTTTTGTTCCATTCATCTAATGCAAATATCTAACTAGGTTAATTTTTTTTTTTTTTTATGAAAGTTACAAACTGCAGCTTTAAAACAAAGTTGTTTAAAATGTTCCATGTGCCTATGTGTGTGTGTGTGTTTGAGCCATCAACCCGTTTTTTCCCCCATTCCTTCCAGATTCCTACACACAAAAAACGGCCACTTCCTGTTTTGTCTCCTCTCTCTCCCCTGCTGGATCTAAAATTGGAGCGTCCTCCAGACCTCAACGACCTCACTTCCTGTTGCTGTGCCGAACAGCTGACATTTGCATCATACACCAGATGCAACGCTCACCCCTGTGAAGCCAGTAAATAAATAAATAAATAAATAAATAACATCCTGAACGCTTGGGTCCAAACAAGGACGTGTCCGGGAGCAGCAGAGGGGCAGCCTCTCCCACCAGAACAGTAGCAGAGATCCCCAAAGCTTAGCAGCAGCCATCAAAGCTTCCAGCAGGCTACAGGGGCTGGGAAAAGTTCCCAACAAACATCCAGTGGATTAAAACATTCACCTTCCCAGGAAGCACCCCTCTGGAACGACTCCAGAGTATGTCAGGAATCCAACGCATGCATGGAAGCAGCTACGGCGTCCATTTTATGCTTTCATTTAATGAAAAAGCCTTCTGAGGACAATATAAAACTGGACCCACCAAACTCTTATCAGTGCTCTTCTTTAGCTTGATCCTTACTTGGGTTCAAATCATGACAACATGCTGCTCTGATTCAACAGTGTGGCCTTTTCTGGCATCTGGACAAATTTAAATCAGTTAAAATCTAGAATACGGAAAAAGTCTGGACTGGATTATCACAGATTAAATACAGACCCTGTTCTAAACCCAGAAGAAAAGAAACTAGAGGTCAATAAAACAGTGAAATGTAGATTTTTGAATGAATGTGTGTGTGTGTGTTTTGTTTTCCTCAGGTGCACTAGGTGTTTTTGATGTGGGCTACTTGGGCAGTTGCCCAGGGCAGCACCAAGGCGAGGTGACACCCAAGAATAAGAAAATAAAATATATCTTATACGTTGGTTGTGCCCTGAACAAGTTTGCTACAAGTTTTCCTTGCTGTCTGCTAGAAAAAAAACCAGATAATTGCTTGCATTTTATTTGGTTGGGGGGCAGTAGAAGGAGGGGCTTGCCCAGGGCACCATTCCTGTTAGAACCACCACTGCTGCTTGGGCGTTTACCTGAAACAAATAGTTTTGCTAAAGGGGTTAACCCCGCCATCCCCCCACGCTTGTGCAGCTTCAGACCAACCTTTAGGTGTGTCCCAGTACACAAAGGAGTCGACCAGCGTCCAGCCTTTGCGGTAGTAAGCAGCGGTCAGCTCCAGCCAGTCAGCCTCCAGAGCACTGACAACTTGGCCCTTTCTGGAGACCCGCATAGAAAGCGCCCCCTGGTGGTACTGGCAGCCCAACGAGTCCAGAGGAACGCAGCCTGGGGGCCAGGAATGGAAGAAGACCAGCAGACTCAAGTCTTCAGGAGCAGACAGGAAATGTGGGTTTATGAGCAGGAATAGGTGCTTCAAGCTTTACATGCTTTACAACAGAGCTTTTTCAAAAGCTAAGAATCCTTCTTTAGTGACTTGTTTGAAATGTTGCTTTATTTACATTGCCCTTGGATATTTAACTTTAGCTCCAACACCCTGCTGAACAACAGAGAGTAAATCCAGCTAGTGGTGGCCATTTTTATATCGTTTATCATTTATCGTGATACATTTTGGCATTATAACAATTCTGATTTATCGTTGTCGCCATAAATTCCAATTAATGACGTTTCAAACCCCCTCCAAACTGTCCATATTTTCGGTATTGTTAGTTTAAATATTTTCTCTGTTTGCTCAAAAGTATCAGTAAATAATTAATTACCAAATATAATTAAATGAAGTTGCTGTGTGCAATTTAGTGACGCAAATCACACTGTGTGAATGGCGTCCTAAAGAAGACCATTACCAATGGGAATCATTTTCTAGAGGAGTATTCAGTTCGCTAAAACAGAAACTAGTAGTTCTTATTGTCACGTTTATTGTTTATCACAAAAGCACAACAGTAAAATACTATAGGTAGGGTCAAACCTGGACTGTAGGCGCGCTCCTCCTGCTCTCTGTCTCCAGGCGGCGTACGAGGCGGGGAGCGGCAGCCTCTTTTGGGGCTGTGCAAGCGCCCGTTGGTGACGCCGCTCACCTGCTGCAGGACGGAGCCAACGAACTGAACGCCTCCTCGCGCGCTGCTGTTCACCTGCAGGACGCACGCCACACACGAGCAAAGTTAGACCCAAAGCGTCCGGGGCTTTTCCTGAGGCTGAATATTCAGAGGTGTGGTTCCAGGAGCTGTCTGACCCTGTCAATCAGCGCCCGCACCGTGTCGCTAGTTAGCGAGTCCCCGGGTAAAGGCCACTCCTCCACCCTCAGCACCGGCGCGCTGTGGCACGTGGACGCAATCTGGTTGCTGAAAGCACCAAAACAGAAGGAAAAAAAAAACAAAACACCAGTGTCCAATGTCAAATGCAGAATTTGGTCAATAAAAACCTGCACAGAGAGCATCTACTGATGAATTCAGGTTATATAAATAAACTGAATTTAATGAAATGAGTCTGAATTGATAGAATGGATGGAGCTACACATAGGACAAACCTGTAAGAAAACCTGCTAGAGGCTGCAGACGACTAGCGAGTTGGGTGGAGGACAATGATCACAAACACGCAGACAGAGATCAAAGCATATTCATGTGCTAAAATGGCTTACTCAAAGACCTGGATGGACATCCAGCTAGAGCTACAATGGAATGGATAAGATTAGATTTTTTTTTCTTTTACAATTACCAGCTCAGTCAACACAAAGTTTCCAAGTATCACCATAATAACGTGTCTAACACCATTTTAAGACAGCAATAAAACAGAGCCCTCCCAGTTATTTGTTCCATTTGAACCAAAGTCAAAACTTCTTGGGGAAAAACAAAACAGGAAGGCCGTCTGAAGTCTGAGTTCTATATTCCAGCTGCAAATCAAATATATCCCAGCAATCCACAGCTCTAAATCCAACATGGCTGCCACATCTCTTTAGCTGCTTAAGCTCAGTAGCTTTACATCACAGTTTAGCTTACAGTGTTTGATAAGCCTTGAATTCATTGTACAAAATAATGTTTGACTGCATTGTTTCTTCTGAGTCCTACTGTTCGCAGCTCATGTGATACTGGTGGCACTTGTACCACAGCTAGAGAATCATGTATTCATATGTTAGACTGGCCCAGTCAAAGCAGAAGAAAGGACAGAGAATTCAGCTGTAACATGTCCAAACCAGCTACAGACTTACACCAAGCAAAATGTAGTTCTATTAAATATTGTTTCTGGGTTTTAACACTTAAAAAAAAAAAAAATCAGTTTCATTCCACTTCACAAGTTTATGCCGCTCTGTGTTGGTTGATCACTACACATTGTCTTTCTTACAATAAATCCATGATAGTTACAGTATTACAGCCAACCCACAATCAGAGTTCAGACACTCTGCCTCCTCATTGGCTGCTCAAACACCCCTGTTGTTGAGTGAATTTCTAGCCAATAGAATCCGTAGAAAATGCAACTCAAACCAAAACATTTCCTCCTCCTCCAGTCTGACCTCCATCTGAGACTGCCTATTAAATATGCAGCTGACCTCATCTATCTTTCATCGTGTCGCTCCATGGCATGACTGTGACTGTTGGGGGTGGGTGGGGTGGGGACCTGGTTCGGGTCGTAGGCTGGCGTACCTGGATCTGGGACGGGCCAGGACGGCGCGGTAGAGCAGGCTGAAGGGCAGCGAGTGGCTCCGGCCCAGGGACAGGATGATGGGGTGGAGGGTGGCCAGGACGTAGCCCTGGGTGTAGAAGGACTGCAGGGCCTGAGGCAACTCAGACAGGGAGGACACATACTGGACGGTAGGACGGCTACCTGTGGGGACACACAGTTAGGCCAGGTCAGGGGTCGGCAACCTGAGGCTCCAGAACCACACAGGCTCTTTGGACCTCCAACAATGACTCTCAATATCTTTGACTAAATATGTTGAAGAACTAAATAATGTTATTATTAAATACAGATATAATAGCAAATGCAGGGTTTTAGTAGTATTTCCTCTGTTATCATGGAATAATTGCACTGTAAACTATTTTCTATGACATAAAGTCCAGGCTTCAGTCAGGCTGTGAGAGAGCAAGGCTTAATGCAGATAATAGGAAGGCTGAATTCAGCAACAAACTGTTAGCTGTTTTAACATTGAACAAACTTACATAAATTAAATTTGACAAACTTAATTTGATTACATGTAACAAATTAACTCAAGTCCTTTCCTTTTTGTAAGTTGGAGCTCCATTCTTGTTTTTCGGTGTGCAGCAGGATGTTACCTCTGCTCCTAATTACGGATCTGTTTATACAGATGCTGAAGAGAAATGTTAATAGGTTTAAATCAGTTTAACCTGTGTGCTGTTTTTTTTATGAAGAAAAAAAGAAACAGCACACAATCCTGCTCTCTACTTACGACACTGAAAAAAGAGACATGGTGCTCCAACTTTAAAAAACAAATTAGTTTGTGTTCCATTTAAACAAAATAAGCTTGTCAAACTTACTTTATTGACATTTGTTGAACATGACAACTTAATAAACTTAATATGTTTAGAATTTACTTGGATAAACGTCTCTGAATTGAATAAATTAACAAATCTTTTTATGTTGATCACCTTTGCATTTCTCCTTTAATGCATCTAAAGATTTGAATGTTTTTGTTTTCCCTTTGGTAATCAGAGCAGTAATTACTGTGGTATACTGCTTCCACTGGGACTTCTATGTGAGTTGTTCTATGGTTTTATTTCAGGCTCAGACAAGCTTGGAGTCAAAGTAATGATTGAAGCCCAGCAGTTAAACTACACAGGAATTATTTTTAACATTTTAGTTGATTGCCTGTTTTACCAGGATGAAAGTGAGAGCTTAAGTTAACATGAGGTCCGTAAACAGCGTGTGTGTGTGTGGGGGGGCGTGTGTGTTTGTGGTAGTGGGAGCATTCCGCACAACAACACCCCCACCGCTCTCTAACCAACAAACAACCAGAGGTTTGGGAGTCCGGCGCACAGCTGACATCACTGTGGTCTCACTGGTTCCCATTAGACCCAACCAGTAAAGATGGAGCTGGGGCAAACACTGCTGCATTTTACTGGAATTCCTGTGGGCTTTACCGCCGCTTCAAAGGTAGATGAAGCAGCGACGGATTCGGGTTGCAAGTCAGACGCTGGAACATGGGGGAACCGAGAGGAACCAAGAACCGTCACATGGAGAAGACCCAAGGTTCCTACAAATTTTAAAATGTTGTAAATTTCATCAGTGTATTGAACACTACAGGAAACTGAATAAAAACACTATTTGGGTTTTGGTATCAATTTTCTCCCACAAATCATGAAAGAACCTGGTGCTAAAAAGTGGTTTGTGATTCAGCGGGCTACTTCACAGGTATTTACTTTCAGGAAAACTCCAGAAAAGTGTGGATTAGGTCATCTCAGACCAAAAACAATTAACTTTAAATTGCAGCTTGTCATCAATATGATGATTGTATATTTCACAAAGTTCCAAAAAACTGAGTTTCAGTGCTTTGTTTGTTTGGCACCTCAAGCAGACCCAGTTCAAGAAGCTTGGCTCCAATGTAAAACCCAAACTTAAAAAATTCTAGAGGTCAAACAAAAGCAGTAAAATTGCTCACTTTTTATTTGTTCTGTCACTTGCTACGTCATTCAGATCACAGATTACTTTTTCCCTTAACATCATAAAAGTTCTTCTGGAGAGCTCCCGGTGTATGTCTGCTTTCAGATCATACAGCTGGGATTAAAAGGGGTGTGGTTTACAACTGAGAAATTGTATTTTTTCGATGTGCAAAAATTTGTGCACATTTGTAAAGGAAATGCAGCTATGCAGGCACTAAGATCAGTGTGTTTATGCTCTGTGGGCTTGTTCTGCTGCTGTTTGCTTTTTGTTTGTCACAGCCCTTACTCTTCATTTGTTTCTGGGTTCACTGCCTCCCAAGATGCATTTGGATGCCAAATTGGTGGGTTGACTTCAACTCCCCATCCTGCATTGAAACTTCTCATTTGAGCAGGAGACGTCAGGAAGATGCAGATCACAAAACTAAAGGAAGACATAAAGGTTGAGGTCATCCTATGAATCAAAAGTTTAAAGTTTAAGTTTTAAAACCAACTGTACATTCTTCCAGACTTATCTTAACAAAAAATATCAAACTCACTGTACAATTTTCCAGCCATTTCATGGCTACGCAGAATCCTGAAGTAGAACTAGGCAACATAGTTTAAAAATAAAATCTCAGATTTTGTCTTACCAAATTTCATTTCTGACTTGAATTCATATTTTTTCGCTTTCAATTCTTACCTAACCTAAATTCAAAGTCCAACTAATTAGAAGCTGTAAAACACGCGCGTCAAACAACATGGTTGGTAAGATGGGCTGACATCACTCAGATCTATATAAATCAAAGGATGGCTTTGGTGAAAGAGAAATCTAGATTTTTCTAAAAGGAAATCTTCAAAACCAAAAGAATTGGATTAATTGATAATTGATTTTATCGCCCAGCAGCCCCACACTGAGCAGAGTTTGGGGTTGATACCAGAGGAGGGGGCGACCTTCACCGCAGCCAAACCCTCCCAGGAGAGCCATGATGGCTCACCAAAACACATCCACACCAGGCTTTTATTCTGACATTTTGCTTTCCTCCTCCACCTCCTCTGCCCCCCACCGCCTGCCTGACCAGTCCACTCGGACACTGAGCCCTCTGTTTAGAACTGCGTGGGAGAAAAGTTGAGTGGAGGAGGAGGAAAGGAAGAAGAGGGGAGGGGGTTAAAGAAGAAGGAGGCAGTTTAAGGGGAGCAGAAAAACAGAGAGGGGACGACAGAGCTAAGGGAGGTTCAGAGCCAAGGACCACAGTTTATGAGCGCTTCTGTTAAGGCCAGCAAAAGAGGGCGTTGCCTGGCAGCGAGGAGCAAAGAAAACAATGATATAAAAAAAAGGATAAACTCTACCCAGCCAAGATTTTGTGGACATCATCCCACAAATATGGGACACGACTGTAAACAAGAGACAATAACTTGAACCTCTGTTTAAACCATGACTCTGGTTTGACTCTGAGGGCAAACCAGAGTCATGCCCTCTGAGAGGCATGACTTGCCTCTCAGAGGGGCAGAAATCTCAGCTAAAAGGACGAGGAGGGAAGGACAAGCTGCAGTAATAACAGACACCACAGAGCACATCTGTAAACCTTTGGGACATCTACACATCTGTGGAGCCCGGTTCTGTTCTGTGATGCACGGCTGCGGACCAAAGCTTTGGCAGAGACACAAATATGTCGGGTTTTTGGCAGTTTTCTTTTTTTTATGCTTCTATGGTGAAAAAGCAGAACATTTATGTAGAGTCAGGGTTTCTAGATTAGACTCTTCTGTTTCATAGCATCGGTAATATGTAAAGCCATGATGGGTGCACTCTGCTATCAAGGCAACGGTTATTTTTTATTTCAATGATTATTAATTTAGCTGATGGTTTTGAGCCATGGTAAAATTATTGCTGAATGTAGATTTTTCGTCTTATTGGGCCAGGCTGTTTGTTACAGTAGCTATTTTTCTAGTCACACAATTAGCCTGCTTAGCTTAGCATAGCCTAACTGTATACAACTCTGTTTTTAGCACGGTTATGCTAACTCTGGTCAATTTATTTATCAACTAAAAGTCAAAATAATTGAACCATTTTAGAATGCAAATGACAACTGTTTAATTTCCCCCATTTCTCCTTTATGAAGAGTTTTGTTTTGTACAGTAGAAATTACTAGTTTTTATAATTATTGCTATTAAACACCATCTACATCAGCCTGCCAATGAGAGTAGAGCTGGAAATGAGCCACTTGGCTATAATGTCATGCATTTACATGTAAACGGTAATTAAAATGTAACGTATATTCACACCAGTTTAGTCCAACAGTTAGTTTGCCTGGGAAGTCCGGTTTGTTTGGGTCCAATCAAACTCTGATCTGGACCTAAAACCCAAACTCTGATCCTCCTACGGACCTCGGACTCTGTTCAGTTGAGGTGAGCTCTGGCGTGCTGCGAATATGTGAACATATGTGAATCCCAAGCAAACCAGAGACTGCTCAAAAAGCAGGAAACAAACTATAACGCAGGGCATTCTGGGTAAATGCAACCAAAACAAATGAACATGTCTAGCGCTCCAGGGAGAAATGACGGAACGTCCTGAAGACTTTCTATTTCCGGTCACTGCTGCCATGGGCGATGAGCCATAAAAACAAGCTAATCCAGGTCTAACTAAAGTATTCGTGATACTTCTGTCTATTGTTTTACGTCACTGCATCAACTTCCTGTTGTATGTCATTCACGACTTCTCTGGAGTCACGCAGACAAAGAAAGCAGTTCTGAGTTACCTTTCCCTGTCCTTGAAAGCTGCTCTAAATTTATTATGTGCAAAACTGACTTTAATCTGAAATAATCCAGGACTGGATCCTGAGATCAGACAGAGATTAGAGGCAGACGGAGTGGCCCGACGCCCAGCAGGTCTGACCACCTTTCAGAAGATTACCAAACACCTCGGCGACAGGTTAAACCATTCCACCCTGTAAATCCCTCCGTACTGCCCCCTCCCATGCAGTCGTCCTTGCTTGCTATCATCTACACCCTTCATGTCGGCCGTTAACCCTTGGTTCCAATCAAAGTGCCTGTGCGATGGGGCCGTGTGTGCACAGGAACACGAAGGCCGAGGCTTCAAGGACCACTTCCAACCGGGGTAAGGCGGATGCATTCCCTCTTATGTTCAAATGGATCGTACTGATGCATGCTCTGTTAATCAGAGAGCTTCTACAGCTCCATGAAGAGCAAACTGAAAGTGACAGTTTGAGGGAACTGATTACAGAAAGGCCTTCATGTGTCACAGAAGAGTGCAGACCACAGAATAGACACAAATAACCCCCCAACGAGCACGAAGCGATGCCTTACAGCCTAAATGATCCCTTAGCACCACAGGGTGAACTACAGAGGTGGAGTTAAGGCCTGAGTCCCTTCAAAGGGGGAGAATTATGTGCTTTCCAGCCACATAGTAACATTTTATAACACTATGTTACCTTCAGTTGTTATACAAATGCTGTATATATGATATAACTTAAAAGAAATTTGACTTTATAATTTAACGTCTTGAAATTGGGCCTGTGTCTCTTTAAGAAAGTCCAGCTCTTTCTGAAACTCCACCTTCATCACTCCTCTATTAACCCTTTAACAACGTTTTTACCACTGAGCAGTAGCTCCTATAATGAGCTCATCAGTTGCTCAGTTCCTCTAGGTGTTTGCTAATTGCTGCTGGCTAGTCTGAAGGAGTTGAATAGGGAAGTTGCGGGGGAGCGCTGCTCTATGAGGCAGAAGCTTGGAAACTGCAGCTCTGAGGAGGAGTTTCATTCTCGAAGGCGGGGCTAGGTCCAACCAGGTGTTTTGCACAGCTCAATGGTTGCCATGGAGATGAAAGGATTTCTCAAACAAAGCAACACTTCAAGTACGTTTTTGATGAAGGTATATCATTATGCCATGTTGATATGAGATCTGATTTCAGCAAAAAATAAAGAAAAAATGGAATTCAGCATCAAGAACATAAACATATTAGGATTTTAGGTCCCTTAAAACAGTGAACCTCCTGCTGCTGCCTCTTACTTCCATTCAAATATTAACGACTGCATTATTTATACATGCTAAGTGTGTGAAGATAAAAATGTTTTCCTTACCTTATAGTCTTAAGCAGTAACATCTGCTATCAATTTTTGTTGAAAAACTGACACGCATAATGGGAAAGTCAAAATGGAGAACAGTCTAGAAATTTGTTCTATACTTTGGAAATTTCAAACAATCATTAGCTCAGTTTCCATTGACCATATAACAATTTTACACAATTTTACATTTTGAAAATAAATTTGCTTAATGAAAATTTTTGAAGACTCGTTTTCTGATCAAATGTTTTGGTGCTATGGATGCTCATAGCCATTGGTTAATCTTGCAAAATTACAATGGAAACACTATTTTTTTGCATCACACAGGTCACATGATCACCAACCAGATGTTGCCACAGCAAACAAGAAGACAGGAAGTAGTTGCAGGACGATGGCGCGGAATGTTTTTAATAACTTATCGCGTGAACAAATTTATCCAAGTGTGATTTTAAATCCGTTTCTTATTTAATGCAAAATTGGGCAGTACCTGGAGAAACTGTCCCATACAGAACTAATGATGGCACCTTAATGGTAAACAGGACAAGAGGTAATCCCTCAGATTGATCACTCTTAAATCCTCAGAGCTCCACTTCCTGGTGGGAGTCGGCATGTTGGTGTGGACAAAAGCAGAATAAGCTAAGTGGCTATTGAGCTGAGGCCACACTCAGCAGTCTGCAATCAAGAGATCAATAGCTTTGAATGTCCTGCTGGAGTCCAGATGCTTCCTCCCCTTCCCAGAGTATCAATATGGATATCATTTATTCTACATTTTATATCTGAGAAGGCAGAGTCAGTGCAGTCATGAGGTACTTTAGCGAGATGCATCAGAGTCGGACCCCACATCAAGTCTCCTATATAGTCAATGTGAAACAAGGCCAAGCTGCCTGGGAGCTCTGGGGATGGTGGGGTGTGTGTTCTCACTGCGTGTGCCCCAGAAATGCTTGGTAGTTTCAAGGAGAAGCAGAGACGTCCTTTAGCCGTTGAAGTGATTGATTTGATCGATTCTGAGTCCAGCTCAGAATCCTTCAAGTGGAACTGGAATGTTTTTAGGTCAGTTTGTCTCCAGGAATCGAAGGGCAGTGAGCTGAGCTCGTTGAATAGAACACCAGCTGATCATACATGTGCATGTATGGTCTTTCATGACACATTATGTGAATGCTGATTGGCCTTGCTTTAAGAAAACATCAGGGTCTTCAGAAACAAAGAGAATCTGACCTCTGTGTTCCAGAATATACTGATTGATCAAGATTTAGTTATCACAACCTGACAGATAGAAATACCTAAAGGAGCCAAATCATAATCTGTTAGACTAAAACCATTTTAAAAAAGCAAAAGTCACTTTTCTTCCTTCCTTTTCCTTTATTCATAGCAAAATGCGATGTAAAGCTGCCTTCCCGTTGTTTGCAGTCTTGCTATGTATGCTAGCATATTAAAAAAACAGTCTTTTATCTGAGGAAGTGAAGTGGAATTTGGTTAACATAAAATCCTGACATGTCCTTGAGATGTGTGTGTTGTTTCTTAGGTTTTAGATGAGAGAATCCTGTCAGAACATACGTGAAGTGAGAGTGTCTTCGTTCTGAAAACATGGTGTGAGCTGGTTGGCAGACATTAGCTTCATATGGGTGGTGCTGTACTAAAATCATTTATTTGGCAAGAAATAGCTCAGCAGATTGAAAAGACGATGCCGGTTGTAAGCAGACGACTACAAACTGGGTGAACTGGTATTTGCACCGTTTTATTTTCATATGTTGTAAATTGTCTGTTGTCTTTTATGCACAAATAACTGCACATTTTGTACTTTTTTTTTTAAATTATCCTACTTAATTGGACATTCCTTGGATCAGATTATGCTATTTTCGATAACCTTTCAGTATTTTAAGTTATAATTTTGTCCTTACGGTATGGTATATTGTTCTTAATTTTGTATTTTAGGCATTTTTAATACTTTTGTCCTTGTGCGAACCTATATGTCATAATATCCTGTCAGTTACATCTAAATTACAGTTAGACTGTGAGACAATAAAGGCTATTCTATTCTACAGAAGAGTACAGGTTATCTCTGTATTCTGTCAAGTATTTCACTGAGAGCTTCGCGCTCAGTGAAAGCATTTTTGTCCAATTAAAAAAAATGCAAGTGAGTGTTTTCAAAGTGTTTGCATGTTCTAAAACTGCTGGTGTGATGCTGTCATTTTCACATTTCTTCTTTCGATTGAACGCTTCCTGTAACAAAGTCACAAACATGGACAATTAACACCTAATGGTCTTTGCTCGTACAGAGAATCAGGAGGGTATCCAAAGGAATCAGGATGAAACCCCGTCTGCTGCTAGGATTCTCTACAGGTGAAAACAGGAAGAAAATCTATTTATTTACTACTTAGCACATGTATTTTTGGATCCAAACACACAGATGAGTCACATGAAGACGCTCTGCGAGTGAAAAGCTTTATTTATACGTGTGTCTGAGGGCAGAGGCCGTGACTGTGAAGGTTTTCTACCACATGGTGCAGATACAACAGATGCAGAAATGTAACTGAGAAAACTATTATTATAAATATTCATGGGCATAATTCACACTAAGCCATTTTTTGCAGTCAAACATTGTGGTGGTAGTGAGATGGTTTTAGTTTTTTCCCTCTTCATAATCTAGACAATTTGCTGGAATCTTCAGACCTGTAGGAGAATATCCATTGGGAGAATCTCCGTCTGCCAGTTTGTGTCCTGAAGCTCAAGGAAACTGGGATTGTTCGGCAGGGACGATGTTACAAAGCATCCCAGTAAGTCCACCTCTGAATGGCTGAGAAAAGAACAAACTGAAGGTCTTGGAATGACAATCAAAGTCACGACTTCTTGAGTCTGTTTAGCTTAAAATCCCTTTATTGTGGCTTAATTAACACAATTGCTCCACAATAAAGTAAAAGACTCACTGCACCCAACGTTGGTGCAACTAGTTATTTGGTTTTAGGGCAATTATTTTTCACATAGAGCCAAATCCAAATCATCCTTTGAAAACTGCTTTTTGTGTCAAGTTGACATTAGTTTAACAATCTGGAATGCTTAATTGTAGCAGACCATTATGTGTGTGTAGTGTGTGGGAATGCATAAAACAGAGCGTAATATGTCATTGGCTTGTATTGCTAATAGTTGTTAGCACCCCAGCCATTAGCAAATCGCTTCACACGATTTAATCGAGGGGTGGGAATTATCGAATCATTTATTGTTTATTATTTATCGTGATAAATATCTTGTCATGAAAAGAATTTTCATTTATCTTTGTCGATAAATTGCCATTGATGAATGGGAATCGTCTGTATTGTTATTTTTCCCACTTCCTCCGCTGTTTGTTCAATGAGAGAATCAATGAATGTCAATACATTTGAAAATATGATTAAATACAGTGTGTGCTGCTTAGTATTACAAATCACACTTCTTTATGTGACTGGTGTTCTATAGATATTTGTTACAAATGGGAATTTTTCAAGAGCTGTATTTGTTTGTGGGGCTTTGATTGCTGCGTCATGCAGACAGAGTCATACAGTCATCTAGAAAAGTTGCTCTTATCGTCCCGTTTATTGTCAGCACAAGAGCACCACAAAATGTCGTGATAAAACTTTAAGTCCAATAAAGCCTAAGGCTCTAAAGTCAACAACACAACAAAAGCAATTCTTGCTACATGTTCATTCAAGAGGACAGAATGGTGCAAGTCAGTAGCTATGTTTCCATTGACCATAAAATTGCATAATTTGACAAATAAATTTGATTAATTGAGACATGCCATTTTCCAAAAAAACAAAAACAAAAAAAACCTTGTTTTTTGATTGAACGTTTTTGCACTAGGATGAGGTTGTTTTCTTTTGTGTGAGAATGGTCGTTTCAAAATTGGCTTATTTCACCAAACTGCAACGGATACAGTTTATTCGCATCATTTGAGTCACATGATCAACAACCAGAAGGCGACAGGAAGTAGCTGAAGGATGATGGCATGTTTTTTTAATGACTTACCACGTGACCAAAGTCATTCACGCGTGATGTTCATTGCGTTTCTTTTTTAATGGAAACACCGCAATTTGCAAAATTGCATCTTTTCCACATTATGATATAGCACTGACAAAGTTTTGCACAAATTTGTAACGAAAACGCTGCTACTCACTCAATGCAAGCTGCTGGGTTTCCTTGGAAACCTTTGAAACTACTGTGAATCATTTGAGCTTAATGTGCTGTTCGATTGGAATTGGAATGTGTGTGTCATTGAATTGAAATGATTTTTTTTTTTAAAGTACCGTGAGACAACATTTGCTGTGAATTGGCAATATAAAAACTAGCTGAACAGAACTGAGTCAATCCGCAACAAACTAATATACCGAGAAATTTCAGAGAAACTGGCTGCTCAACGGTACACACACACCATGACATCAACGGCGCGCCGGCCACAGCTCCTGCACGCCCACGCTCCCACATTCCTGCCCATATTCATACCCACATAGCGAGGAGCACGCTGCCAATGGAGACACACCCAACTGGGCTGGTACCGAACCAGACATTAACCAGCTAGAGTGAGACTTGACAATGGAGAACGGACTTTAGAGTAGAAAACACATGTAGTGTTGCATGGAGGTCAGCTGAGCGAAAGCTATTATATTTGATGTCATGCTACAGAAAGTAAGCTATATGAAGTGTAAAAACGTCAACACTGCGGTCACCGAATCAATCATGGCACCTTTCCATATTACGGCACAATCTAAAGTGGAGCGGACCTCTGCTCAGCCTCCCTGATCTCTGACTTTAGAAGCTGCTCTCTGTTCTGTGATTCACCGTTTTTCTCCCTCGGCCTGCTGTTTACACACCCAGCTCCCATTCACAACTTAATCACCGTTTCCTTCCAAATAGGTCACGGCAAAAGCAGCCAGTTGGAGCCCCAGATGAAGGGATTATCCTCAGGGCCGTTCAAATTAGACTCCGTTTGCCAGCAGGTGTTTTAGTTTTTTTAACGTGTCAGGGAGGGAGTTTCATTTAGCTGCAGGGGAAGATGTGTGAATGAGTGAGTGTCCTTGTGCGTTTGGAGGGAAAGAGCCACGAGAGGAAGAGAGGGAAAAAAAAATCATTGGTGACCTATTTTCTCTTTTTTTGACAGGCTGAATGAACGTCTCTGTTGCCAGGAAAGGTCTGCTGCATCTCAGGCCTGGTTGGTCATTTCACACAGTAATTTAGGTGCTAGTTTCACTTTGTCTTGTTGAAATATTATTTTTACTGCACATAATATGCACAATAAAATATAACAGACGCTATAATTAAAATGTTGGATACTTTTAAGGCCAAAAAAAAAAAAAAAACAGAGAAAATTGTTTCCCTTGAGACAAAATTTAAGACGGATTAACAGTCCTGGGAATAAGAGAACATTTATGATTTTCCTGCTTGGAGATCTCATAGAAATCATACAGTGGCCAGTTCAAAACTTTTACTTCACTAATGTCAAAACAAAAAAAATGCAATTTCGCAATTCCAGTTGACGAGATACCCGTTTAAAATCACATGTGAACAAGTTTGTTCACACAATAAGTCATTAAAAAACTTCATGTCTTCTTCGTGGTTTGTGCCAGTGGCAACATCCGGTTGTTGATCACGTGACTCAAATGATGCGATAGTCATGTGGCGAGAAAAGCATTTCCATTGCACTTTTGCGGAATAAACCAATTTTGATGCGGTCAAACAAAACAAACAAACAAACAAATATATATATATATATAAAAACAAACAAACAAAAAACAAATAAAAACATCTCATCCTAGCGTCAAAGCTTTTCTCACGAGTTTTTTTTCTTAAGTTGCCATGTTTCCATTAAACAAATTTATTTTCCACATGTCAAATTTCGCAATGATATGAAGATTTTTTTATATATATATATTACAGTAAAGTTTTAACTGATACGTCTAACTACAGTAGTGCCACTGAATCAAAATGACCTTGCTCATATTTAGCAATCCTTTCAGTAAAAGACAATTATTTATGAATAACGATGACTGTATAAGTCGTCGTGTTATGGTGGTTTGTACCTTGTTGCTCAGTAGAGAGAGACCGGATTCTTTTATTCATAAAAAGTTTGAATGTATCCAAAATCGTACCGAAAAATACTGAACTCTCTCCATTCATAAACGTGTGGGTTACTTTCCCCCCTGGATTTTGACTCTCAGGCATCTTTTAAATACTTGAATAAGAAAAAACAACAAACCAACAAACAAACAAAACACGTGCTTGTCATTTGTGTGACCGACGTGTCACAACCTCTCAGGCAGGTTGTAGCCCCGCATGGCCCGTTCATTTGAAGCGTCAGTATGTAAAATTCTCTCCGAAATAATGCAGAAAAATAACTTGCACGATGCGATAATTCAGTGTTTTCTATTGCCGAGCAGGTGAGATGAGCTGCGTTTACCTTTAATCAATGTAATGCTTTTAGCGGATAAGAATTTAATAAATCCAAAGATCACTGTCCCCAAACTGGAACAATAAAAAAGCGTCCACACACACCCACACACACACCCACACACAGAACTAAACTTTTTCTGACCTTAGGAAAGGTAGTGACAACTAAGACAAACAAAAACGACATTAAACAATGTTCCATCTGCACACAACCACTTTTAGCATGCCGACTTTTCAACAGATTACTTCATATTTGATGATACCAGACACTACACAATAATTTAAATTGGCCTATTATTTTTTTTATATTAATCACCATTATCTGTCAATATTTTGCTATGAAACTGTAATATGAAATATGACAAAAACTATGCGAGAAACACTTTAGAGAGGGTTACATTCATCCATCCAATCGACTCAAAGTAAAGAGTTCCCGAGGTTTACCTTCCAAACTGAAGTCCAGCAGAACATAATCATACACGGTGTCTGTCTTGGTCTCCACCTGGGGTCTCTTCAGGGTGGAGTAGATTTTCCCGGGACTGCTGTCCTCCGGGTCTTCCAGTTTCCTCAAGCCGCAGCCCATGTTTCCCGAGGCGGGGAGAGGCGCTCTCTCAGCGGGGTGGGAGCAACTCAGGAGCCGCCGGTGGACTGTGGAGACTTCAGCTTCTAACGGGTCCGCTCCATCTCTGCTCCATCGGAGCCAATAATCCCTTATTGATGAATGCAAAGCACGAATGGTAGCAACAGGAAGGAAACATCCAGCGCAGCGGGTTTGACTTTAACAGAGTTCCGCAGCAGAGGATGCTGCTGCTGGGGGAGCGTGGACAGGAGAGAGCGCGCGCTTCTCCTGGAGAAAAGTTTCCACCCCGTAAACAAGTTCACGAGCGGAAAAACATCACTTCCGCCCAAAACTTCAGAATAAAGCAATGAGGAACTAAACGAAATGCGGGACGTCTTGAAAGTATTTGGGTAATGAAGCATGGTGGTAAAATTAGTCGATAGCAGCCTGAGTGTAAGGCGTTCGGAAAGTATCAATCAATCAATCAATCAATCAATCAATCAATCAATCAATCAATCAATCAATCAATCAATCAATCAATCAATCAATCAATCAATCAATCAATCAATCAATCAATCAATCAATCAATCAATCAATCAATCAAATTTTATTTGTATAGCACATTTCAGCAGCAAGGCATTTCAAAGGGCTTTACATCATATCAAACACAGAAACACAAAGCAACATAGAATCAACATTCAAAACACGACATTAATTCAGGTTCCATCAATAAATTTGTAATTGATTACATTTCAAATATAATCCTAAACAGGTGGGTTTTTAGTCGAGTTTGCAGAAGGTTTACCTGACTCCGGATTTTTGTGCAATTCTATGTGAAAGTATTCACACGGTTCTCCCCATCCACACCCCCCGCCCCACACACACACGCCCCCACGCACACACACACATTTTGTTGCTACAGTTGTGTTTCTGAATGGATTGAATAAATTTTGCCTTAATATTTCACACCAAATATATTAGGTGAAAATTGTTTTTTTTTTTCTTTTTTTGCTCATTTTTGGCTCATTTTCACACACCTGTTCTGGCCACTTCCTCCCATTCTTCTCTGCAGATCCGCCTGAGCTCAGTCAGGCAGTGTCAGTGAAACAGCAGTTTTAGATCCTATTAGCAGGGATGTTCATCTGGATGTACGTCCAGTGTTTGGCCTGGACGGCCAATCAAGGACAGCCGCAGTCTGCTCCTGAAGCCTCTCCTGTGTTATCTTGGCTGCTTGCTTCAAATCATTTTTATGCTGGAGGTTGAGTTCCAACAAAGAGGTTTGAGGTCCAGATCATGCTCTCTCTGGACCTCAACAGTTGTTCAATCTGAACAACAGAACTGTTGTTCAGACAGTTCCACAGTTGTCAAGTCGCCCAGTTCCTGCTGCAGAAACAAACCATCCCCACAGGAGGATGCTGGCTGCATGGTGGGGTCAGTTGAAAGTGATGCAGTGACTGTGTTCCTATACAGATTCAATGTTTTGAGTCCAGTGCTGATCTTCAGGGTGATTCTCCTGTTCCGTAAGACCATCAGTTCCCGAAACTACACCCATAAAAAAACTTGCTTTTTACCCTCACATACAGGATGAAAAGCTTGCTGGGTCCATTAGGCCCCATTCCTTAAGACTGCAGGGGGGCTAAGACAAAAAAAAAATAAAGAGCATCTGGCCGACTGCCTGTTGTTTAAGCCTAAAGAGTCTTCAGAGGAAACTTGAGAGTGAAAAAGGTCAGAGGTCAGCAGAACCTCAGTGGGTAGGTTCCCCCTTACCCCTTTTGAGCTCAGGCTGTTCTGGATGTTGTTACTCAGCAGCAGTCTGGGTTTGAGTTACAGCTCTGAGCTTTGCATCTCAGTGTTAGACATGCACTGATTGGTTAAATGACTTCCTGCTCATTGTGCCAATGACAGAGGAAGAGCAGACGGCTACAGAGTCTGTGACACGAGGAACTGAGGAATCTTTTCGTTCGTTGATTTATGATGCCGTTAATGTTTTCTGGTTTTGCTGCCAGTGTTCTGTAATCTCTGTGTGCTGCTACCAGTTTTGACCAGGATTCTCTTGCAAAAGACATTTTTAATCTCAGTGGGATTTTCCTGGCGAAATCAAGGTTAAAAACATAAATCAATAGAAAGATAAAAACCACAACGTCATTTAGAAAGATCTACTGCTGCGTTTTAATCCGTGTACTCAAAAGATTTTAATAAATATTTCTCACTGACTGCTATAAATTTAATGGCATTACTGAGCGACGCAGTTTTCTTCTGTGGTAACTGGGTCGAATTCCAGCGCCATCTTGTGATGTAATCAGGGTAAGTCAGACATAAACAACTGAGGCTGAGTATGTGAAACGGAGGGAGTTGTGAGCGATTTCAGTGAAGATTTGAGCGATTTATCTGTGGTTTTGGAGGAAGAAGCCGGATGGAGTGATGAAGAATCTGGTTCTACTGGAGGACGGCAGCTGTTTATTGAGCCATATAGTTCAGGAAGCAACAATGACTTCAACGTTTTTGGGCCAACAGAGAAGGGTGGAGATCTGTAGCCTTCAAACCACTGAACGGTAACAAACAGATGTATGTACATATAATAATTGTTTGTCTTTAATTCAAATAACCCAATTACTTCTTTTTAAAGGTTTTATTGGCTCTAGTGGCATTTATTTGACAGGAAAGTGGGTAATGAAAGAAGGAGAAGACATGTGGCAAAGGTCACTAGGCTGGGAATCGAACCTGCGACAGCCATGTCAAGAACTAAGGCCTCCATATGTTGTGCTTAACCCCTTGCACTACCACAGCACACCATAACCCAGTTACTTTAACTGGTTCAAGTTAACAACATATGAATGTTCTGATTATGGCGTCCAATCCCCAGCCTGTCAATTCCTCCTATCTCCAACTCTTGAATTCAATTTTTCTACTTCTGATAACTGTATAATATTACCATGTTATGATTCTTTTACAGATGGATTATCAGTTATTGTCATGCAGCATCTGAACCCAATGTACTGTTGCTTGCAGAAAGCAAACAGGAATATATTACTTTATTCAAACTATTTACAGTTAGACTGATGTTTGTTGGTGAGCCTCAGGTCTCAGTGTCTTATATGGGAAAGAATCACAGAGTTCATGAAACTATTTGCAGCATGAAATGGAAAAAAACCTCTAATTAGTCTAAATGTATGTAGGTTTTGCTTTCACATATTTTTCAAATTTTTAATGAGAATCTCAAACGAAACCAAACAATGTGTAACTCCTGAAACCTACTCAGTGTGTTTAATGAAATGAAATTAGAACTGAGCGGTAGTTCAGACTGTGGTGTGTCTTCTGGAAGAATCAGAGGAAGGAGACACAGGAAGGAAACAGCCAAATGGATGAGACAGAACAAGTTGAAAAATTAAAATATATTCAATGAATTCGCCTGGCTCAGAAAGAAAAAGCAATTAGCTTTGTTAGCAATGTAAGGAAAAGAATAAATGCCAATATAAGGAATTTTTTTTCCTACATAGAATAACTTGTTTAAATAATTAGAAAAATATGGAATTGCAAATATAAAATGTCAAATAAAAAGATATCATACGGTATTATTTGCCATTTTAAAAAACTCTGTAAACATCCCTTATTTACTTTTCAACGTCTCTGTGCAGCAGCGTGAGTTTACATGTCTTCAAGCCTTGTTTTAACCCATCAATCAAAACAATTAACAGACGACTCAGACTTTGGTAAAAATGCATTAATAAAGAAACTAAAAAGAATCTGAATATGTATGCATCGGGGGAACAAAGAAGAACAGCAAAGCAACCCCCTCCCCCCCCACCATAACACGGGTTATTTATTATGAAGAACAGCAACAAAAATAACTCCTCATGGCTTAAACTGGACTTTGCTTCCAGCAGGAAACCTCCGTCTGTCATGAGCTCCACCCGGCTGGAGCGCACTGGGAAGGAAATCCAGGGCCCCCCCTTTTGCTAAACAGCCTACAGGACTACAGGAGAGGAAGGAAGAGAGCAGTTTATGAAGCAGAACATTAAACACTCCTGTCACCCCAGCCTTCCTCCAGAGACACATTTAGGACGTCCTGAGGGACAGAAGAACCTTCATTGTTCTACATCACATGTAAGGTTGGTGTTTTGACAGACTGATGGAGCAGCAATTAAAGCCCTCAGAACACCCCTGAGAATCATTTTGAAGTTTATTTGAATTTTAAAGTTCCTCAGCTGTCAAAGTTACTTAATAATCATTTTCTTCTCCCAAAGGTACACAATTAAATGAATCACAAGCAACTTATCCATTCTAATATTGGTAGCGTTATTCTTATTAACATTGGGATAAATGTTCTTTTTATGTATTCATTTCAGCCACTGACATGAGAATCAGCTGCTGTCTTTCTTTCACTCTCCAGTGAGAGAGTGCTGACTGACAGACCTGCTCACCAGGTTACGTGTGCAGACGTAACAATGGACACTCCACTGTTGACAACTTAGCAACTTTGTCAGTATTTTTGGCAACTTTTCAGACAAAAAACGGAACAAGAAAACATACAGACCAAAATCAGAATCAGCAGGTCCAACTTTTTTAAAGATCTGCATTTGACCAGAAAACTGCGATCGCTGCACTGCTACTGTTTATTAAGTGTTTGTTGCAAACAAGGATCATATAATCACAAGCTTAAGTTACATTTTTTGCACACCACAGAATAAACTAAAATAACACGGTATCACATTTTTATGATAACAAATAAAGTCAAGAGGATGAAAAATGCTTTAAGCCAAATTCTCATGAATTTGCAAGAAAACCAACTTTAACTCAACCACAAAAAGGTAGAAAACAGAACAGTCCTGCATTCAATCAAGAAAATACACGGTGTACCCTGGAACAAAGGGCTGATGCCAGGAATTGACATCAGAGTCATTTAGAGAAGACTATGTATTTGATTTTATTCCAACATACACCCTGATTATGAAGCTTAAGAGTCCTCAGTCTCTGCTTTGGTCTAATTTAACTTAAAAATAAATAAATAAATCAAATGGTTTGGGGGAATTAACTAATTTCAAAATTATAGCTGTCAGACGGACTGGATAATATTAATTTATGGTGCAATGGTGACATCTAGTGTTGAAAATGCTCCACTGTGTTTGTAATGCTATTATGAGCCCTGAAACCTAAACCAGTTGTTTACCTAAGTATTACTTACATTTCTGTATTCCAATCATTTTAATAACTTTTCTACAGCAGACCAAACAGTCCAGTAAAACAACAAACAAACTGAATGTGAGAACATTTTACTTTTAAATGAGTTTTTCTCATTGTAATTTGACTGACAAATTTGGCTTCATGATATTTATTGTATAAAATATCAAATATCTAATATATATTTTTTAAAAATTGTAGGAACACATCTGAAGGTTTCCAATGCAACAAAGGGGCATCGTTCCAAAAGTTAAGCTTTTAGGAAAGTCATATTACAGTTGAAGCTCCTGACACACATGCATGGGGAGGAGAGCAGAATAAAAGTTCAACAGGTTTATTGTTACGGAGAAGGAGTGGAAGGTGCAGACGGCTCGGTCCGGGATTCTCATTAGTCTGCAGAAGGAGAGAACTGTGAGGGAGATACAGAGAGATGGGAGCACTGGAAAGATGATTGTGATACTGAGGATGATGGAACCCTCACTGAGCAGGAAGAAAACAGAATCAGAAAACATCACAGAAACAGAAACAAGCCACATCGCAGACAAGGACATTTGGAAAGTAAATCTGCACCTGTCTTGTTGTTTGGTATGTTTGATGAATGAAATGAGGTCATATTGGACTTTCCTAGTCATTCTGGCCACTGAGTATAGTATACTGATGCTCTAGTACACTAGTGTCTCAGTATACACTAGAGACACATTCACTTAGTTACACACCAATACACATTGGCCAGCCTTGCCCAGGAACACATCAACATGTGATAAGGGTACACTGGAATAGAACCCACAACCTCCTGACTGTAAGACAACTAGCCTACTGTTGCCCACTGTGACTGCTCTTCACTTTCACTTTACCTTCATAATTGATCTCTTACATTGCCTGAGGCTTAATTTAATATGACAGTCAATAGTTTCACTCTGACCTCCATAGAGGTCATACTTTCTCAACAAAGGATGAGGAGGATTGTGAGTAATAAGAACAAAAACATGGCCGAGTTTGTGTTTGTGTTGACTGACACATCAGCGAACACAGAGGGGTTTAAACACCTGTGTGGCAGACTGATCCAGGACACAGGCAGAGACTGAAATCACAGTGGGAGAACTTCACAGCACCTGCTCCACTTTCACTCAAACACTCTTGAAAGCATCCTGAGCACTTACACACCTGGTGAGAGTTCATTCACAGTTCAGTCTCTGTCCATTCCTTTTGCAGGATGTTAGCATGTTCACATGGGCTGTGTTAGCATGTTCACATGGGCTGTGTGTTAGCATGTTCAGATGGGCTGTATGTTAGCATGCTCAGATCGGCTGTATGTTAGCATGTTCAGATGGGCTGTATGTTAGCATGCTCAGATCGGCTGTATGTTAGCATGTTCAGATGCGCTGTTTGTTAGCATGTTCACATGGGTTGTATGTTAGCATGTTCACATGGGTTGTATGTTAGCATGTTCAGATGGCTGTATGTTAGCATGTTCCGATGGCTGTATGTTAGCATGTTCACATGGGTTGTATGTTAGCATGTTAATAATAATAATAATAATAATTCTTTATTTAATCAGGTAAACCCCGTTGAAATCTAGATCTCATTTTCAAGAGGGACCTGAAACAAACTTCACTCCCCGTCGGGGAATCGAACCCCGGTCTCCCGCGTGACACTCACCACTATACTAACGAGGAACATGTTCACATGGGCTGTGTGTTAGCATGTTCACATGGGCTGCATGTTAGCATGTTCAGATGGCTGTATGTTACAATGTGCCTGGATTCTGTTCCAGCTGACTGAATAACAGCAGAAGTAAAGTGAGGAGCTACTTCAGAGCAGCTACTGTTAACCCTGTTCTTTCCGAGTGTCACATAAATACATTTACAACTAAAAATCACGCAACAATGAACAATAGCTACAACCTGCTATTCTTTTTAAAGTTAATTCCGTTATAAGAGAAAAAGGGAAAAAATCCTAAAGATGTAGAGAAGGACTCACTGGAACAGAAATCCAGTTACACATATATGAGTGCTACATTCTTTAACATTTAAAGTTTTGTTGCTTATGTTTTTATGTTCTCTGTCCATGTTCTGTTTTCTTTGATTCAGCAGGCCTGTTCTGAGAAGGAAGATGACTTCTTCATTCAGGTGACTTCAGGTTTAGTGCTGAGTTTTCAGTTACACAAAGCTGCTTACGTCTCCATAGTACAAACCCAGCTTTGTTTTACTTGACCTTGCTTTCTGCTTTCCCCGCACAAGATTTTTATTCACAATGCCTGTTTGTTTTTTAATGCACCAATCAGCATTTGGTGGCTTATTTCTGATCTCCAGGTTTTTTTTAAATTTTATTTTCATAGCTCTAACATAAGCTTTGACAACAACATTGAAAATACTCTTTCACCCAGCTTTTCATTAAAGTGAGGTGTGTTGTTTTTAGAGAATGTAGACACTTTTCCTAAACTTGAGTTTTTGCACAAAATATTAACATTTCCATATCCAACATGTTGCATGCATATTATGATATCTCTTTGTTTGGTGATATGTCTGAAAAACGTATTATGATATAAGCATTTCATATCAGTTAATGTCAATAATTATTAATTTGTTCTTTTAAATATCTGAAATACTGTCAATATGGTGACATGACCTTTTGTATTTTCTCAACAATTTCCTCTCAAGCTGTTGTACTGAAAACCTGAAACTGCTGCTGCGCTAGTTACTCAACAGGTCGTTGCTCGGTAACCAGTGAGTAGGTTAGTTGATGCTGACCACCTTGCTTGGCTGGACATGAGAGGTTGACCTGCTAAAGCCTTTCTTCTGCCTACATCTCCCATAATGCTTTTGTGGTTCTGGATCGGAGTTCAGTGAAATCATCAACATTCTATCAGATGCATTTTCTAATCTATATTGATAATGATATATTACAATATATAGCATGTTATAACATCTATCTATCTATCTATCTATCTATCTATCTATCTATCTATCTATCTATCTATCTATCTATCTATCTATCTATCTATCTATCTATCTATCT
Organism: Xiphophorus maculatus; assembly: GCF_002775205.1. NCBI lineage: Eukaryota > Metazoa > Chordata > Actinopteri > Cyprinodontiformes > Poeciliidae > Xiphophorus > Xiphophorus maculatus. The sequence goes on along the minus strand of NC_036449.1, from coordinate 2,966,443 downwards.
ATCTATCTATCTATCTATCTATCTATCTATCTATCTATCTATCTATCTATCTATCTATCTATCTATCTATCTATCTATCTATCTATCTATCTATCTATCTATCTATCTATCTATCTATCTATCTATCTACATAGACTTATTGCCAACCGTACTTCTAAGTTCAGTTTGATCTAAACATAACTAAGTTTGAGTCTTCTTCCCTCAGTAACAACTCCAACACTGAAGAGCATTGTTGTCAGTAAAGACCTGATTGTGCCTATATGTGTTATTCACAGAAAAAGATTTGACAATTTTTGCGTTTCTGACTGGCTGGTTGCCTTTCGTGGTCAAGCTGTCGTATGCAGGCAGTAATCATGGACGCAACACCAGAAACGGCAGTGTGTCTAAGATTTTATTCATGAGACTTTGCAAAGGAGATGTGTGGTGGATTCTCAGGACTGGGTTCCAGAAACACAGTAGGAGAGAAGCAAGTGATCAGTTTGAGGATGATGAGAAATATTACCATAATCACTGATTCAGAGAAGGTTGGAGTCCCAGGATGAACAGGTAAGAACCCGGAGAGCCGTTTCCAGAAGCGCCAACGGCGGAGTGGGAGCAAGAGAGAGAGACCCAGGTGGGTAATCTCCAGATAGATTCTTTGATCACTGAAGTCCTGAATCTGGTTTCTGAATCTGGTGGCAACAAGATTAGAGTCAACACCACTGAACCCGGTGAGATAAAGGCCTGAGAACCACTCATGTAAGCAAAACGATCCGGCATCTGTCGTAGGAAGTCGCTGACTCTTTAGGAGTGAGAACAATAATAAGGGTAAGAAAAACAGTCATTTGCTGTATTAAATAATGAACACACTTTGTGATAGTTATGGTTCTGCTCATCCTATAAGTATCCTTTTCTTCTATGCAAATTCCTTATTTTAGATCACATTTTTTAATGTAAATGTGACGTTGATTTTCCCAGGTCTTGCTCAAATCAAGTTTGATTCCTCTAAAAACACAAATTCTTTCTTCATTTTTCTTTATGTTGAGTCTTAAAGTGAATATAAATCTGTCTGGGTTGTTTTGGTTTTGACAGTCTAGTTTTTGGCATTTTGATCACTTGTTTATTTAGTTACTAGCTGTTTTGTGTTTCTTCCACTCTTGCTTTGGATTGGACCAGTCTCCTTTAAATATTGTTCATTTACATTTGGTTAGATTTCGTTTTGGTCGGTCATTCTTTAGCAGTCAGTTTATTTTTTCATCCCTGCTCCTCTCTTCCCGTCTCTCCGTTCCCTCAGTCTGCCTGCCTGGTCTCTCCTCACAGCTGATCCCCGTTTCCAATCGGTCATCTGTTCTCTGTCCAACAATCAAAGCTCAAACCTCGTTTCCTTTCAGTCGCTGCCAGATTCTGCTGTTGTCTTACGCGTTATTTTGTTCGTACTTCATGCCACGTATTCCTCTGAGGATCTTTGTAAGTCTCTTTGTTTTCATTAAACTTCTAAGTTTATCTCTGCACTTGGGTCCTTAACAAAATCCCTTCAAAACCTGATCAAAACAGCGTTTGTATCATTTTTATTTGCTTTATTTATTTTTATCCCCTCGTTTTTTTTATCTCCAATTTCTTTATTATCCGAATTCTCCTTTTGTTTTCCACTTGGTTAAATTCAATTTATCTATCTAATTAGTATTAGTATTAATTAGTATTGATTATCAGCAGATGTGATGTCACTTCACTTTCCAGTTTGTATCCGACACTGTCAACTGGAGCAGATATATTACAACTAGACTAAACAAAAAAAATGAGTGGAATGGAAAGTGTTTTCTTGTTTCCACACTTTAATCTATTTTATATGTAGTTATAATAATAATTTTATTATTTGTAATCTGATCAATGCAATAAATTTCCACCTGTTTTCATAAATATTGACACAAGCAGTTCAGATCCTCTTATTAAAATCCATTCAACTGAAGCCTGCTGTTCACTTATCTGTTGCTGCAACTGAAGGAAACATTTTCTCGTCCAGTGGAACCAGTCACACTTCTCACCCACACCACTTCAGTGTAAAAAAAAACACACAAACAACTTTGAATGATCAGTTGTTGTGCAAAGAAGACATTAAATAGCCAGACGTCTGGAATTCTCAAGGCATTTTGAGGGCTCAGTGTGTAAACGTCGTCCTTACTGCGATCCAGGAATGTTTAAATATTACATTTAGGCCTCGGCCCTAACTACCTGGGTCTAACCACACCTGTGTGACTCTGGGTTTGGTCTCCATTTAAAACCTACATTTGCTTTGACAAGGAGAAATACGAACGTTTCTGTTGGATTTGACGTTTGGCTACCCTGCTGCCCTCCAGCCCACACATGAACTTGAGACTTTCTTGCGAACCAAAACTGCAAATGATATTTTCTACTGTGACCTCCGTGCCAAACGTGAACCATATAAGTGTGAGGCGTCTTTATTTGCTTTCAAAGTGGTTTGTTAAATCAGGCTCCCTCACAGAGCTCTGTGTGCCTGCAGGGAGTTTCTGGGGAGGGAAGCATTTAGCACCTTGTGTTCTCTGACACTCGACGCTGATTAGCAGAAACTCTCGAAATCTAATTGTAAAGAACAAAGTGGCAAGCAAAAGAATTAGTTTCAACTCACTCCTTTAGCCACAGACAATGTTTTTGTTTGTTTCAATAAATTTTATGTGACATTTTCTTGACTCCATGATGATGATGATGATGATGATAATTTATTTCAGACAGACATATCACCAACAAACATAATAATAATAAAGACTTTCATGTTTCTAAGTGTAAATACAATACCTATCAAATTTACATACTCAAATACATGTAAATATGCCACTTATTCAGTGACTGTAAGTGAAAAAGAGTATGATGAAGTTTAACTTATATAGTCATGCCCCTTTTCCATTCGTTAATTCATGGCTTAAAGAACGTTTCAAATTCAAGGCCCAGGGGCCAAATTTGGCTCGCCTTAACTTTTTATGTGGCCCTTTAGACTCCAAATGATGTCAATACCCCCACACCCCCCCAGTTTTTCAGAAATCCACAAAATTCATGCAAAATTATTATTATTTTTCTGATTTGACTGCAGATTTTTCTCAAATTGGCCAAAAAGTAAATGACTACTTCCTCAGCCTTACTTGATGTCAAGTTATAACATCTGCTGGTGGTTTCAGAGGTGCTGTACGTTCAGAGAGAGTGGACATGATTATTAATCATGTTGACTTTTGTCCCAACACTTTCTAAACTGGTGTGAACTTACACAAAACAAAGGGATTATAGTTGATTGGCCACCCAGGTGGTGGATTACTGCAGCCTGTGTACCAACTCAAAGTTTTATCCCAGCTGTCTGTGTGTGTGATGGTGGAGTAAATAAAGGGATAGCAAATTTGTTTGACTTAAAACACCAAAGCAAAACCCGGCCCTGAAAATATGTCTGAGAGGTTTCTCAACGTCCGGAGGGGTTTGTCCTTCACCGACTGTGTTTCCATTGACCATAAAATTGCGCAAATTGGAATGACAAAAATAAATCAGCTCAATGGAAACATGCCAGTTTTGAAAAAAAAAAAAAAAAACAACCTACAATTTTTTGATACGTTTTTGTGCTTGAATGAGGTGGTTTTTCAGCTGAATCAAAATGTGTATATTTCGCAAAACTGCAATGGAAACAATTTTTCCTCTGCATCATGAGTCACATGATGAACGCCTGGATGTTACTACTGGAAAAAATGACAAAGAAGACAACAGGAAGTCATAGGAAGATGATGGCGAGGCATGATTTTTTAATGACTTGTATCATGAACAAGCTTATTTGTACGTGATTTTAATTGCGTTTATTATTTAACGGAAACACTGCAAAAAGTGGACTTTTTGCTTTGTCACATTTAAATGTTTCAGAACGTGAAGCTACTTTTAAAACTGGATGGAAATAAGCAGAGTAAATGCGAAAAAACTGTTTTGAAAAATGATTTCATTAATTAATGGAAAAAAGCTTTCCAACCCAACACGGCCTTCTGGGAAAATATAAACTGACATCAAAACTGAAATACATCATCACAAAGTATAGAAGATGGCAGTGTGGCCTTTTTACTTCGTGTTTCATGTTTTGTTTCAATACTTTGCTCTGTATTTATTTTGGATGTACTTTGGTTTGTTTTGCTGCTTGCTTGTTGAGGTTGGAATTAGTTCTGATGACACTAGATGTATTTCTGTTATAAATGTCAGAAAAATACAACTTCCATTTTGTGTTTTTTTCCACTGAAAAAGAAATGCAACTACAATCACAATAAGTCACGTGACAAGTTCTTAAAAACAATGGCACGCCATCATCCTCCACCTACTTCCTGTCCTCCTCTTCTTTGTGGTTTGCTCTTCTTTGTGCTTTGCTCCAGTGCCTGCATCTGGTTGCTGATCATGTGACTTGGGTGAAGCGAAAAAAGCGTTTCCATTACGGTTCTGCAAGACAAGCAAATTTTGATACAGTTGAAATACCACCTCGCTCTAGCACCAATATTTTACCAAAAAAAAAGTTTTTTTCTAAATTGCTGTGTTTCCATTAAATTCACCTTTCAAAACGCCAAATTGCGTAATTGTCAGTGGGGCGCAGCGACTGTTCAGTATAATCACTGGCTAATATTCTTTCTTCAATAACAAAAACTTCATGAAGACATGTAGCCCAAAACATCCCGCTTTCAGAGACCGTCTCATGGATATCTGTTTATCTGTTAGCAGTGCTTGATACTAGAAGCTTTTTTTATTTTGAAATTGATGAAGGTCCTTGTAAAAACTCTGCTGCTTCAGTGGAGTCATGCTCACTCAGTGGGTGGTCCTCACTGTGTCTCAGCAGGAATGTCTCTGTTTCTTTTTTATATTCCGGTGAGACTGGCTCTTATGAGACTGTAAAGATCACTAAAGAATCGGTTCTGCTCAGGTCCGGTGTCATGTCTATCCCAAACCATTTCCTATGTTGTAAGAACTTGGCTTTCAGCTACTGCTCATCTGTTGCCGGCTGTCTTTTCAGTGATCTATTGCTGCCATTAGTTGAATAATATGAGTTTTAGAAGAAATACATCAATAAGTTGCAGGACAATAGCTCTCCAGGACTACCTGGGTTTGATGCATCTGAACTGGACTTCTTTGTCAAAATGGACAAAATCGTTTTGACCTAAAATCTTTGTCGCCCTGAAAGCTGAAGATGCATGAGGATATTTAATATTTCAGCATCACATTGAGTTCAGGCATAAACCCAAATATACTAAAATATGGCTTCAGGAGAAAAAAACTTTTTATTTTTTATTTTTTACACCGATTGAACCAGTTCAGACAACAAAAAACTCTGTGACCCTAAATACAATCTGGATTTGGGGAAATTATTGATAGATTCCTGATTAGGAAAACTGAAAGCTAAAACTAAATCCAAAAAAGTAATAATTCAAAACTGTGAATATTTATGGAAACCAGTAATTGCATCTATATTGTTTTTTCCCCCTACCAATTATTCTGTTGAGTAAAATGTGCAGAATAAATATCACATTTTTGGAATTTATTTGCACCTTATAGTTAAACTCAGTATCACTGTGACAGAGACTAGCATCAGTTTGACCTTTGAACTTTACCTTCAGGGGACACATTTTGTGACCGCTGCTCTCCACCGTCTATCCTCCACCACTGAATTTCCATCCATTCATACGTCCAACAGAGGATTGGTGTATAAAATGTTGCATTGCACATGAATGTCTTATGTTGTTGTACTATACTGCATTTTTCTGAGTTGGTATGAATCTTATCAAATCCTTTGGTACTCACACACTGCAGATAAGCGCTGCAGCCTCCTGCTTTCCATTTTCAGATTGAGTAATAATGATTATGAAAGGGATCAGATTGTTTTTATGTTATGTGCATGTAAAGGCCGAATGTAGCAACATCAGACCTTCTATTGACAGCATTTGAAAGCTCTTCAGTTCACGGAGAAATAGATCAGGACTCGTCTGATGAGGAAATCAACACGATCCATTTTTTTCCCTCAATACTGACAGAACTTAATGATTCTCAGGCGTCTTAACAAGGTCACTGCTCTCTGTACTTCGGACCTCCGTCTCCACATGTAATCTGTCTTTGCTGAATGTTCAGCCATGTTTTCATGTAATGGTCTGTTTGGTGGCTGCTCTCAGACATGATCATTTTCTATTAATCCCAACAAAACGTCAAGCTTGGTTTGATCAAAGTATTATAAATACATTAGAATTATAAATGGTAAGTAGGTTGAACTTTTATCGCGCTTTTCCAATCATTTTCACCACTTATAGGACATCTGCAGTCTCTCTCAGTTTCCAAGCTTCCATGCTTCCGCCTCTCAGAGCAGCCCTCCCTCCCCCACAACTCCTCCACTCAGCTCCTTCAGACTAGCCAGCAGCAATTAGCAAACACCTGGTGTTATTGCGCATCTGCTTGAGCTCATATGAGCTACTTCTCAGTGAAACCCTTAAAGAGACAGAGGCCCAGTTTCAAGGCATTAAATCACAAACTCATATTTCTTTTTCTTAATTTTTTGTTGTCAAAAATGCCAAATTTGGTTGATCATGATTGACTAGTAAAAGCAACAAAATAGGTAATACATTGTAGAGGGTAAATACATTTTATAGACGCTGTACTGTTGCCAAAAGGCAAGGAGTGTTATTTTTAAAGTGTGGTTTCATGTCAGATGAGCTGCTCCTGGGAAGCTGCTGAGAGTTTGTTCTTGTGTTTCTCCTCTTATGCTAAATAAATGTAAATCAAATTAACTTTTGGCAGGAGTTAATGCAGAGGTTGAACTTCATTGGCATCAGTATGAGGAAGTAAAGGCCATTAGGTGCCCAGCGTCTTTCTTAATACTGGATACCTAATAAATGAAAGACAATGGAAGGTGAAAAAGGCGTGAAATTAAGACTAACAAAGTCCCCAGAGTCAAGTATTGTAGTTTTTTTTTTCTTCATGCAAAATCTGAACCCTCTGCTTCTGTTTTATGTTTTATATGACGGGTTTATTTAAGAGTGTCCCTGCCTGGTTGTCCCGACTCCCCGGTGTTGCTCTGAGGCTTTTAAGATTAAGGATTAACTAAGATTGATTACAAAAAGACTGATGCCTCCCAGGCCATGTTCTGTAATCACTGTGAAATGATCCAGTCCAGGTTTCACTCTGTGCTCATAATGTCAGGTAATCCTCTGTCCGATTTTCACAAACAGAAAATGTTTTATTATTGTCACATTTGGGTTGTTGGATTCATTGCTGACCAGCTAAGTAATTCATATTTGCACATGGTCATGATCATATGTTTGTCCACATTGTCACCAACTGTGAAATAGCCTTTTAGCCCAGGCAGGAAACAGATGCCAACTTCATCCTCATTAGCCGCTAACAGTTAGCCAGTCGTGGTACTTCAAATATTCTCGTCTGCCACTATTTTGTGGACTTTTGTTTTTACCCAAGTTCCACAAAATGCTGCCACACGATTTCAGTGGTGAAGGCTTCATTAATCGATCAAAAAACTTAATCAGATTAATCACATGCTAGTGCTGTGATTAATCACGATTAATCGTTAGTAGCTAACAGCTAGCCAGTTGTAGTTTATTCAAATATTTCATATCTTGTCTGGCACCATTTTGTTTCTACCCAAATTCCACAATATGCTGCAAGACAAATTATTTCAAAGTGGTGAATGCTCGATCAGTCGACTGGGGGAAAGAAATCATATTAATCACACTCTGGTCCTGTGATTAATATGATAACTAACTTTGTAGGCCTGAAATGTAAATATGCACGTTTTTGTTTTGTCTTAAATCAAGCATCTGAAAATTCTCAGTTCTCCAGTTTTTCATATTCAGGAAAACTTTAAAAAAGTCACAGCGTTTCAAACGCAGTTTGTCCATGAGGAGTAACCCAGGAAACCACGGACAGGGGCAGGAGTCTCACTGAATCATTTGGAAGGAGTGATCGACTCAACAGGTTGAGCAACTAAATGTCCAGTGACAGGAAGCATCGTTGTTGTCCAGGCCTTTCATTAGTTTGTTTCTTTATATTTATGTGGAAAAAAAAAAATCAAAAGCAATGTGTGATTTTCACTGATCAATTTTCAGGAAACGTTTATTTATTACTACCTTTGTCAGTTTCAAGTTAATTCAGTGACTACTGGGAACGTTTTTGTCATGATCAGCAAGCTACCAACTACATATTTTGTTGACCAAACTGTGGCCAAACCAAACCTAATGTTGTATAGTAAATGGAAAAGTGAACCACTCCACCTTCTTTACATTTTACATAACAGGTTCAGTATTCACCCCACAAACTCCCTGCTGTATATTTTCATTCTGCACATACTTTCCTTAAAAAAAAAGAAAAAATCTTCTGATTGTTTTCGATGTAATGTATGGCCTTATTGTCTAACCTGAGGATGTTTTGGAACGGTTTTGATCCGTCGACCTAATTTCTGTCACCACACACGCACCATGTAGCTCAGCAATATTCCCAGTCCCTGCTGGATTTAAAAAAAAAATGTTTGGTGATACGGACTAAAGCACAAACATGAGGAATTCCTTTGCTGTGAAAATGTGGCCTGGTTCAACACATACTATCAGGGCTGTGTGACTGGAGGGCCCCATGTGCTAATAGGCTTCACCAGCTGGCTACATTCCACAGCTGTGTGGCTCAAGGTCCAGAAGCACACACACACACACACACACACACACGCACACGCACACGCACATGCACACGCACACACACACACCGACAAACGCATACACACACTTTCATTTCTACTCAGCCAGGAACACCTTCAAATAATAACTCAGGGGGGGGTGGGGGGGGGGGGGGGGGATTCAGAGGGCCTGAATCTCGACTACCATCAAAGTATTTCAACCGTGTGAGAAGACTGACCAGAGTTCAGCCGGGATTCACCACACTTTCATCTCAGATTTACTCAATAAAACTTTATTATTTTAAGTGGATGAAGAAATGATTTTCCCCTCCACCTAGATTTGATCCTCAACTCCATGATAAGATGTCTGATGGCTCCCCGTCGCTGTCAGTCAGTCAGTCAGTCAGAATGGATGGATTTATTCTGTCACACAGAAATGTGTGTTTTCAGGATTATGGCTCAACCGCAGCTGTGGTGCTGATCCACATAATAATCCTTAACAAATGTTCACACTTCCCTGCAGATGAATTATAGAGACTTTCATAAGAATCTGTGAATATTTTATGTGTTTTCCTGCCACATAGTGCCATTTTATAGCACAATCAAGTCATTATGTTATCTTCAGTTGTTAAAAAGCTGTAAATATATCAAATATGACTTAAAAGAGATTTGACTTGGTAATTTGGTAAAGGCCTTGAAATTGGGCCTCTGTCTCTTTAAAAACTCCTGTTCTGTCTGTGACTCCCCCACTGAGTTCCTTCAGACTAGCCAGCAGGAATTGACAAACATCTGGTGGAACTGCGCATCAGCTGAGCTCATTATAGGAGCTACTTCTCACTGCAACGCCGGTTAAAACTTTGTTAAAGGGTTAATGGAGGAGCCATGTTGAGACGACTTCCTGAATTTTGTCTCTAATTGTTTTGCTCTTTTGGATTACTGAGGGGGAAAATATGAATTATTTCCAGTAAAATATGACTAATAGGGTAAATTATGCTAAGGAACAGCACACTTCTGAACACCCGTTGTAGTGACTGCATGTGTTTCTCACAGGATTACTTTATATTTTCTTTTAATTCAGCAGACGATATTTCCACACATCTCCCAGCAGACAGAGAAAATCCCCTCTAATAGCAGCCTGCAGGTCGTGAAGGCCAGCATCAGTCCACCCCGCTGAGCATCTCCATGAGCAAAATACTAAAAAAACCTGCCAGTTCTCATGTGCTGCTTCCTCCCTCTCCCTGACCCTTGACCTCCCCACCAGAGGAAAGAAAAGGTGATTCTGCTGCCACTTCGATGAATAATGTATCGGCCCTTTATAGCAGCTCTGCAGTGACTGTTACCAGCCGCCTGCTGCCCTGAACCCACACCTACCGGACAGGACTGAGAGGTCAGGGTCTCACTTCTCAGACAGAAGACTAAACAACAGTTAAGGATCTGAGATTCACAGATTGAACCATCCCTCAACGCTTTGGAGCCTCACTATTCTCAGGAACAGCCTTAGAAAGAGCAGCGGGGAGTCTGGTTTTCATTTCTTTTTAACTTCAGTCATTTTTTATTCTTTCATTCCTACAACAGGCGGTTTGTTAGGAAATACATTTCATCCCAACATGTCAGTTAGGATAGGAATAAAAAGTATCAACACCTGTAGAGAAACTGGGAGTGTCTGGAAGAACTGAACTTGACATTTTGGATAAAGTGGCGCCTCTAAGGGGAAATCCTGTCATAGAAAAGGCATACAGAGTCATCTTCTTCAATGAAGATATAGATATTAAACGTGACAGATCAATAAATAAATACATAAATAAATACAACCTACAACCTAAAATTTTTACTGGCCTGGTTTGGCCGCCTCTATGAACATCTTCTGGGGTCGCCACTGTTTCCATGTTCATTCGACTCAAAGACAACACCGCATCACTTTAACATGGTGGCAGCATCATGCTGGGGCCAAGTTTTGTCAGGGTTTTTTTTTTCAAGATGGCTGAGACTGTGAAGTGTTAATCAGCTTTGACCTAAAAACATCAGGAGAATGAAGATGAAGATGGCATTTTGCACCTTCAGTGAGTCCAAGCACCAAATCAGGTCTGTGAGCAGGAAGTTAGATTTGGACAACACAGAGAAGGTGTTGTATGTAGATCCAGTGTGATAGACTCATACCAAAAAACAAACAAACAAGCAAAAAAGAAGAAACCTGCTATGCTTTCAACCAAGCTTATCGGTTTAATGATGTGCATAGTTATACAGCCAGGTTATTGTTAATGTCTTACTTTACATTTCTCCCCCTAACAGACATATTCTTTATTTTCTAGTTGCATTATACATAAAAACAAACAAACAAACAAAAAACCCACATCTGAGTTCAAAAAGTAGAAAAAAATGTCCCGAAAATCTATAAAACTGATAGATTATTCTCAGAAAAATTCTAGAAAAAACATGAAAACAATCTAAAAATTTCTGAAATTTTTCTAGAAAAATGAGATTTTTGGAGGAAATTTACTCATTTTCCCCCCTAACTACTATGGCCCTAATACGCCGCCCTATGAGACCCATCAGTTACCTAAAAGACAAACAAACAAACAAAAAAACAACAACAAAAAAACCACAGTAACCGAAGTCAGTCTGAGCATCATCACAGCTGTTGACACCTCGCCTCATACTGACAGCTCCGTCGGTCTCAGGGAACACACAACCTCCGCCTATCGGAGGCTCGCGCTTCCTCGGTAATCTCCCCGCGCCTGCGCTCATTGGCTGCCTCGCGCGTCAGTCTCGCGGAGTGGGCGGAGCCGCGCGTACAGGGTGGAAGGAGGAGTGGCGCCCGAGAGGCGGCGCGACCGCCTGTCAGTTGTGTTCTCGTCCTCGTCAAAAGTCGGCTGTCTGTTGCTGTGACTGAAAATCAGACGGACCCGCGGCGACGCACGAGCGAGTCGGTCCATCCGCCGCGCCACGCCGAGAGCCCGGTCCCTCGTTGCACTCTGACACCAAAGGACGTGTTCCGGGCACGGAGCGGTTCGGTTTCGGGTAGTCCTGGTAACCTGGTGAACAACGTTGGATCGGAAGATTTCCTCCGCTGCAACAGCTGCTGGTTTCCAGGAGGCTTTACGCACGTCTGGATGCCTTGACCGCTTCCAGGGAACCGGGAGCCAGGAGCCGGGCTGGAGACGGTGAGGACTTGTTGCGCGCCTCCAGGGGAGCGCACCGGTCGGTCCCCCTTCCTGAACCTGAACCTGCCTGTGATGCTCGGGGCTGTAGATACGCCGCGGAGCGCGCTAACACAACCAGCCTAGAGTCAGCGTGGACTTCTCCTCTGGAACTATGAAATCCTGCTTCTAAACAGTCAAATTGAGTTGAGCAGTGTGCGTCAGGCTGACAGAGCCGCTCCTCTTTTAAATGGCATCCCCGAACAAGGGCACCAAACTTTCTCCGATCCCTTAAAATTGCTTCACTTTCTCCCCCGAGCCCGCTTGTTCTGAACTGAGCCCCCCGCCCCCCAGCCACCCAGCCCTCTGACCGCCGACATGTCGGAGCGTGACGGATGTGGAGACGGGCTGTACGGCGACGGGGCGCCGGACTGCATCCCGCCGAGAGTGTCCCGCGGCCGGCGGAGCGGTGTCATCCTCCCCGGAGGAGGTGGAGGGGGCCAGGACTCGGACACCATCCTGCTGGAGTCCGTGAAGGCAGCACCGCGCCGCAGCAGCATCATTAAGGTACTCAGCATGTTTAGTCTTTTATTGTTTTGTGACATGATTTTGAAAGCCTCTTCAGTTTTAAAGTGAAATATTTCAACAAGTGACTACAGGGAGGCTTGTAAGATGATGTCTGCCCCCCCTCCCTCCTTCCGGCCCCCATGGCACTTTTCTGACTCCTGACGCGCCTCCTTGCGGGAGATGCGCATCTTGTTGCACATTTCCGATAAAATGACCTGTTTTAGGCGAGTCAGAGGTGATTTCATCTCCCATCATCGCCTTGACTTTCTCTTCTGTTTGGAATGTCAAAGCAGTCAGACCCAATTCTTAGAGACTTGCTGAGCATAGAGAGAAGCAGACATGGCAACACGCATCAAATCTCCTCCTAGCGGTTTACTTTAACTCTACTAACGGTCCTTGTTTAAGGTTTGAACTCATCCTGGAAGTCTGTCAGTTCCTTAAGCTCCTATCAGAGCCCAGGTTAAATGGTAGCTAGCTGGCTTTTGGTTTCCATGGAGATAACCCCTGAGCTGCTCTCTGATTTTCTGACATCACGGTCAGCCCCGGGCTCACCTGTGCTCAGGTTGCAGATCACTGGGCCGTGAGTAGGAGTGGATCATGTTTGGGAGTTCTTTACCTTTCATGTCTAACATTTCCGCTCCATAGGACTCCGTCTCTCTCCGCCTCAGGCGATGCGGCTCATGTGTCACCAAGGCGCTGGAATGCAACATGTACGCACGTAATCGATATGTGCGGCTTCTCATCTGAGCTGAATCAGAACCGCCGGGTTGCTCCTCTTAGGTCTGAGTGGAAGGTCAATATGTGGCGTTTTTGTGTGGCGGTTTACCTGACCTCTTTCATCCAGGTGGAAGAAAACTGGAACAGGCTTTCTCAATGTTTTATTCCCCCCGCCCCCCAGAAAAGTGTGGCTTGCACTTTAATAAACCTACTCAACATTTTGGAACTACCTTTCACCAAAATTACACCTGCAAGTTTTAGAGGAATGTCTCTATTATGCACTGATCCACTTTTTTCACTCCCGATACCGGTATCTGTTTGTTTAGTATCGGCCGATACCGATCCGATACCAAAAAACAGCTGAACTAACTAAAATTTTTTCTATTTTTTTTTTAAACACAGGCATAAATAAACTGAATTACAAATTTATTTGATAACTCTGCACCAGTGCAGCGCACTGAAATACACCAACAGCTTCACAGGCTTGGTCAAACATGGAAAACCAACTTTAATTTGTTCAGTCAGTGCAGTTAGAACAGCCAAAGTAAAACTAATAATAAAGAAACTGAAGCTGATAAAACAATAAGTTGACTATCTTGGTCAAACATTTAAGAAATAAATAAACTCCAACAAATCTTCTTTCAAATGGTTCAAAAATGCAATTAGGAATTCCAAATATAATGTAAAATAAATAAAGTGTGACGGTGTGTAGAGCACAAAGCATAGAACTAGGCTGAACAGATCTGCCCTTCTACCCAATCTAGATTTTTTTCTATATTGGGACGATACAGATATTGGCATCTGATCGGTGCGTCTCTAATATCTACCAACTTTGAATATTTAGAGGCTGTTTTGGTTTAAGTTGGATTGAAGGGACATTGTCTTTAAGCATTAGTCGTCAAGTCTTGTTACAGATTGTCATTTGGATTTGATTCAATACTTTGACTAGGCCACTCTAACAAGTACTTCTTTTGATCTCAACCATCCCATTATAGCTCTGGGGGTTTAGGAAGGCTTTTTATGGTGAGGTGGTAGGGAAATATGTGTAATATGTATAATATCTTATCAGCCACAACATCAAAATTACTTTTTATTTTTTTTATTTAACATTTATTTTACCAGGATAAAAAACCAGTTCAGACTAAAAACCACTTTATAGGGGACGTTCATATTGGTGTATATTTATTCATATTTAAGGGCATCACACCACACTTTTCAGATTTTACGTCATAAAGAAGAAAGGAAATGACGTGTATTATTTGGCTTCCTCTGCATGCAATGCTTTGTGTTGGTCTGTCTGGTTAGATCTTGATAAAATACAAGACATCAGTGTTTGTAATGTGACTTAAAGTTAAAAGTTGCAAAGCTTCGGCTCCTTTTGCGAGACAGTAATCAGTTTACACATTGTTTTTTCCATCATTGTTCTGCTCACATGAGCTGCACTAGAAGATATTCTAATGTGTGACATGGCTGCATGATGGACATGTGGATAATAAATTCTAATAATATATTTCTCAGTAAGCCCGGGTTCTCATTCTCATTAAAATTCGCCAGACGAGGTTTTTGTTGCTTCAAACCTGGAATCAGATTGACGCGGTGGCGGAGGTTTACGACCTTCCGGCCTGTTTCCCTCCTCACGCTGTCAGGTCATCCTCCATGTTTCACTTTCTGATAGGTAAGCTGACAGAGAACGGAGGCTCTCATCCACGCGCTGTTCTCGGGGGCCGACAGTCGGCCCCATCTGCAGGAGCCAGCTGAACACAGAGCTCTTTGACTGATCAGGAGGATGTAGATGGGAGGTCGGTCAGAGGAGGAGTCAGGATGATATGAATCACAGCAGAAGCTCTGAGACTCAATGGAAACATGTTGGTGTCATTAATTATCAAGGAGTGATGAGTCAGTTCAAGTCACAGCTAAAGATGCACCGATCTGATATTAATATCTGCATCAGCCCTGATATTGAAACAATTCTACATGGGGTGTCGGTGACAATGCACCTGATCCATAAGGGCAGATCTATTCAATCTAGTTCTGTGCTTTGTGCTCTGAGTGACATCATGCCTTATTATTTATTTTGCATTATATTTAGAATTCCTTATTGCACTTTCTGAATGATTTGAAAGAAGGTTTGTTGCATTTTTTTAAATGATTGACCAAGATAGTCAACTTATTGTTTTATCAGTGTCTTTATTATTTATTTTACATCGACTGCTCTACTGCTAATTGCACCGACTAACCAAATTAAAGTTGTTTCTACATGTTTGATCAAGATTGTGGGGCTACTGGTGTATTTAAAAATCTAAAATTGTCTCTGGTTCAAGGTTGAAAATCAGAGATTGTTCAGATATTGCTGAGTACTTATTTTTAATGAGCTTCACATTAATGGCTGACTCTAATATAACCTGTCATAAAACATGTTGACATTCACATCAGCTTACGAACCTTGGCTCTGTGTTTGGAGTCGAGGTTCTAAAAATGTCTCATTTATTAGAAACCATCACATTTCCTGGTGACTTAATACATTATCTTCAGCTCAGATAATGTATTAAATTAAAGAGGCATCTTATGTTTAACTAACTTCAAGTCTCAGATCTTGCAACACGTCTTAGGGTTACACCTTAGCACTCAGTTTTAATGACACTCCTTCAACATGCTGATACATCATCTATACTAATTAACTGCATGTGAACTTTGCATTTAAGATTTTAAACTCTAAGTACACCTGAACATGCATTAATACAAACAGTTAGCATAGGCTAACATGCTACAGTTGTCCTTATTTCTGCTTTCGGTCGTACAGTCAATCAATGCCAAAGAAAATAAATGACTTTCTTGGATTGGCTGCTTTGCAAACACCAGCCAATAGCATCAAAGCTAGCATTGCACCTAGGCATTTGAGCTTCTCTCCAATTATTTTGAGGTGCGCTCTGAAAATCCTTCTGCAAATTATTTGGAGTTACAAACTACATGAACAACAATCTCCAGAATCTTTATCAAATGAAACAGAAAACGTGGAAAAGGTCAAGGCCCTCGTCTTCAAAAGCACGGATGACCTGGAAAATGATCAACTAAGAGTTAGCGCATGACTTGCATATTGGAGACAGACTTCTCAAGCACAAAATCTAGTAGCCATATGCAAACACCCCAAACCTCAAACTGAATTTATGGCAAATTACATCGTCATGGTGACTTCCATCGATATTATCACGTTTCTCTAATATCATGCAGCCACGCTGTGTGTTGGCTAAACCGTTATCAGATCTGCATCAGATGTCAGGAAATGTTTTTTTTTTTTTTTAAATCTTTTTATGAAAAAAATAAGACCAACAGTAATACACCTAAAAACATCAACTAGACTTTAGCGACACTGTTTTGTGTGTTGGTGATCATATTTTTTTCAAAGATTAGGGTTAGGGCTCTTTTTATTGTTCTTTTTTCCCCCATTTTGCTTCTTCAAGAATTAAAAATGATTCTAGACAGCCACTTTATTAGGTACACTTTGCTCTACTTACTGCTTAATGGGTTGGACTCTTTAACATTCAGAGCTGCTTTATTTGCCTAAGGGCTAAATTTGGGATGACAGCATCACACATTTGCTGCATGATGCAAATCTTTTGTTCCAACTCATCTCTAAATGTTCTGCTGGATGGAGGTCTGGTGACAGCGGACACCACCGGCCTACAGTGAGCTCATTGTGCTGCACGCTAATTAGGGTCGGTACAAGAAATTGGGTTCTTTGTTAGCATTGTCTTTTTTTTCTTAACTGGATGCTGAAAATTCTGACTTCATGTTCGTGTTGCTGAATGCATCGTTGATATTCAACACCAAGCTTACATCACAAAAGCAACCTTATACATATTAATACGTTGCTCATTGAAGTAAAAGTTCTTGATGACACATTCTCAGAGTTTTAAAGCCGAGCAGCAGTGAGCTGAGGGTGCAAAAATGACCTGCTAATTTCAGGTCTCAAGGTTTAGATAAAAAGAAAACAAAAGACTGTTTACAGCTTTTGTATTGAACTTAACTACAAATTGGGGCATCTCTGTATTAGAAGGTTCCACTTTTCATTTCTGGAACGGTCTGCCCACCAGGGGTCCAATTAGTTACTGGTACCCTGAGCCAGATCTGCTTTGCAAGCTTGAAGTAAATGTAAACATTTAATGTTTTATATCAAAGCATCATAAATGTACAAAAAAAAAAAAGAAAAAAGAAAAAAGATTCCTACCACAAAGCGACACAAATGAACCACGGAGAGATTTGGAAGAACCAGATCAGAGATTCAGAAACGGCTTGTGAATCTCTGACCAGATGGCGGTGATGTGAGGTGGGGCTCCAGGGGGTCGTTTGTTAATTGCCATTGGCAGTGGTGTGATTGGTCTGTCATTGATGCCTCAGAGGCTGGGTGTGGGGAGGCTGCTGGTTTTTGAAGCAGGATTTATGATGCTTGAGTTTATCTGATGATTAACCTATTTTTACCCTTCCAGCTTGACGCCTGTTAGCCTGAACAGTTCATTCACTTCATGACTGGGAGTCTGAAAGTACATCACATGTCAGGTTTACTTGTAAAAGGACCAAGTTTTGAATGTCTGTACATTTTTCTCTGTAATGGACTTGTAGATATGATTTCTTAAATAGATTATAAGCAAACTTATAATACACAATAGCACCCCTGAGTTGGGTGTCTAACAGACCGGCACCCAACTCAGAGATTTAAAAGCATTCAGTGGCAATCCCAGGTTTCTTGTAATGACAGCTTGTGGAAAAATAAGCTATTTAAAGGAGTATATTCAAGGCATATAGTGGCATTTTATAGCACAATCAAGTAACTATGTTACCTTCAGTTATAAAAATACTGTATTTATCAAATATGACAAAAGAAATTTGACTTCATAATGTAATGCCTTGATATTGGGCCTTTTTAAAAAGTCCTGCTCTTTCTGAAACTCAGCCCTCAGTAAGTCATCATAGCATCACTACTCTGTTAACCCTTTAACAAAGTTTTTACTGTTTTTCTGTGTTGCCAACAAACACATTCAACATATTCCTGTTAAAAAAACCCCAATCATTTCTTCTGTCTTTCTAACAATAGGGCATCTGTTGTGCTTGATAACACATCATTGCAGTTTCTTCCCACCTAACAAGGCGTGTCTCCAAAGGCCGTTTCATGTTGGAACAATACACTTTAAAATTACTTTCGTGCCTTGAAAAAGAGTAAAAATGTCCATTATAATTCTTTTGTGTCACATTTTCAATATTAAATTTGACTTCTAAAATGTGGTCAAATGTGATATTTAAATTTTAAAACAGAAAAGTTAATACAGACAGAGATCAGAGTAGTGTCTTGTTAACCCAGAACCAACATTTCTTCGATTAGGAACATTATATATTAGTCCTTCAAGTAAGAAACTACAAAGGTCTCTCCATTTTAGCCATTGAAGTGTCTAAATATTTTCTTTCTCCTTCTTGGACCAAATCACTTTCTTTTTTCTGGATCACGGCGCTAAAACGCAGAGTTCATTTATTTATTGCCGACCTCTTTAGACCCGATTAAACACAGACAGACCTGCACAGGTTCTGAGCTGAACGGGTTAAAACAAAGTCAGGGTGAGGCCGCCTGCGGCACGGCTCACCTTACCACAACAATCCCACATGCAGGCGATTAAATCACTTCTTCTGCAGGCTCAGAGCTGATGCATGGATGCAGTGATAGTATCTGCAGAGCTGCAGGCGATCTGGACTCAGCGAGTTCTTTTACAACTTTTTAATGCAGCTTGATGTACTATCGTTAACGAGGGACGCACCGATCCACTTTTTTCACTTCCGATTCCGATATCTGAAGGTTATTATCAGCCAGTGCTGATCAGAAGCAGAAAAGCGGTGCTGGATTGACTTAAAATTACTTTTTTATTTTTTTTTAAATGCAAACATAAATGTACTTGATTAAAAATGTATTTGTCCTTAGTCTTAGTGGAAGGTCAATATGTGATGTATTTGGGTTGTTTTTACCTTTCATCCAGGTTGAAGAAAACTGATACATGCTTTCTGAATGATTTACCAAGACAAATGTGTGTCAATACTCAGTACTTTGTGGAACTACTTTTCTCTGAAATGACACCTGCAAGTGTTTAGAGGAATGTCTCTACTTTGCACTGATCCAATTTTTGTCTCTACCGATACCAATGTCTATATCTGAGACTTAGCATCGACCGATTCGTATGTGATACAGAAAAAACAGAGATAAACTGATTTAAAATGTTTTTTTTTTCAAACACAGACATAAATATACTGAATTACAAATGTATTTGATAATTCTGCACCAGTACACCACACATGAATATACCACCAGCTTCACTAGCTTGGTCAAACGTGGAAAAATAACTTTAATTAGTTCAGTCAGTGTAGTTAGGGGTAGAACAACCAATGTAGAATAAATCTTGGTCAAACATGACCAAGATAGTCATATTTAATATTTTCAATATTAAATTGAAAATGTAATATTGAATTTTCTATTTAATACTGAAAATATTGATAAACTTTCCTTCAAATGGTTCAGAAAGTTTAATTAGAATTTCTAAATATAATGTAAGATAAATAATAAATAAAGACGTCACTCAAAACGCAAAGCATAGAATTAGACTGAATAAATCTGCCCTTATGGCTTGGGTGCATTGTCACCAATGGATCTGAAAACATTTTTCAGATATTGGTATCAGATAGATTTAATTTTAAATGGCATCATTTTGTATCAAACATATGAATTTCTCAGGATCTACTCACCTTTCAGAGCTTTGAGCTTTTAAAAACACCTCGGAGGCATCGTGGCATTGAAACGACTGGAATCAAGCTTTCTTCTCAGACATGCCAGGGAAGCAATTGTTCATTTTTCTTCTCATGATTCAGCAGGGAAAAGATTTGTGTCCAATACGCCCTGAAAAGGCTCCAGCAGTCAGTGACCTCTTGACCATGATGCCAGAAATAACTTCCTCGCTCCGTCTAGTTTAACAAGTAGGAAATAATTGTACGTCTAGAGCGCTGCAGAGTGCACCAGGCCAAAAAGGAGTGGAAAAATCTGGTGTCCATTCATATTACAAAATCTGTAGACCACACGTCGGAAATGCCGTGACGGCGTTTGAAGACTAAGTGACGATCTGAGCTTTAATCCCCAAAATACACAGAAACTTCTTTGTCACATTCAGAATTGTTTTCACTCCTTAATGTTTTATCAGTGGAACTTGAACCTCTACCAGATGCTGCTTTATCACAGTTAAAGAGTCACTTACAGGATATTAATCTCTGTCAAGTTGACTTCATTAGGCTGTTATATTCATTTCCCCCCAGCATCCCATTCGCTTTTAGTTTACAGCATTACAGTAAGGCGAATAAACACACTGTGGTAGACCAGGGAGAGCCGTGTGGGATCACTAGTGAATGAAAACACACACACGCACACACACTTGTGCTCAGGCTTTCCAGGATAAGGCTCAGGGGAAGGTTTAGCCAGACGTCTTCCTGACAAGCTGATGTGTCGGCAGAGCGCTGATGGATGCCGTCTCTGTCTAGAGTCACCAACTGACTGTCAGAGTTCAGCTTCTCTCTGGGCTTCCTCAGCGTCATCCAGGTTTATGGACTCCTTCCTGGGCGCGATGCTGGCTGATAGAGGTCTCTCTTATCAGTGCGATTGTGATGGAAAACAGTTTTCCTATTCTGCACTCTGCCGGTTTTTGAGATTCTCTGAAAAGCCAGACTGGACCCAGAATCTTCTGGTCTTTAGCTCAGCAGGCTCCGAATGATGAATCTCAAAATATAGAGAGATTTTTAAAATAATTTTCCTTAGATAATTTAAAGGGCAGTATTATGTGTTAAGGTTGTATAAGGTGGAAGTTTCGAATCTGCAACCCTGAGGAGGAGCTTCATCCCCCAAAGGCAGAGCTTGGTCCACCACAGCGTTTTGCACAGATAAAAGGTTGCCATGGAGATTAAAGGATTTCCCAAACATGCATTAAAGAATCACAGCAACACTCCAGGTATGTTTTTGATGAGGGAATAACATCATAATATGATGAAAGACTTAAACGTTCCGGTAACACTTTATTTGACGGGTTATGAATAAGGATGTTATGACACCGTCATAATCATGACATAACACCTGTCATATACATGAGTTAGTCCTCATGAATATTTATGACTGTTGTCATAAAGTGTCATTCGGTAAATCATGACACTTTTGCTACAAAGTTGACATTATTCAAAATGTCTTTGTTATGACAACTTGACATTAACCAAGAAATCATGATCTGACATAAATTTGTTATAAAAGTATTACTGATTAAACTTTAAAAATTATGTAGCTTTATGTTATTAAAGCTAAAGTTTAATCAGTACAACTTTCCTTGACAAGAACACATTCACTCTGAATAAAAAGGTTTTCAGTTTTGCTGTGTGGGGCCTCATGTTGGCTCGTTTCTCACTATTCCAGCTGAATTTGTGGAATTTGTGTAAAACTATAAGGAAATTTGAACCAGGGTTGAGAAAAAACAAACAAACAAGAAAAAAAAAATATATAGTATAAAAGTATAGTATATATATATAAAAGGCATATAGTGTCTTAAAACCAGTCCACCCTCTCCTGTGAACATGATGCTGTGCACCAGCTAACTTCCTTTTAACTGTCACTAACTAAGGGCGTGTTCACACTTGTCTTTTGGTTTCCTGATTTGGACTCAAGTAGATATTAAGCCTGACAACATAGAGTTGACATCCTAGTCCATACTTTAATCTTAAGATCCTAAATATTGTTAAAGTCTGTTTCAGAGGCTTTTAGTAAGAGTAACTTACTCTTCAACATATTTTAGTTTGTCATGTCACAACCGTATACTTCATTGTGTACTATTTCAACTACTTCAACATATTTTAGTAAATTAAAAAGTAGCCGTCTTACAAATGATTTAAGAGCAGAACCTCGAGTTCGGGGAGTAAATGCCTCAAAGTCACAGGCCTCATGCTCTGCTGGGCTCTTTTAGATAGAAACTTTAGAAATGAATTTGAATAATGAACTGAGCTTAATGCACTGCTGGATAACTGGAATCAGTTGGAGTGTATGTAGGATTGAATTGAAATGACTTTTTGTAAAGCGCCTTGAGACACTATTTGTTGTGAAATGGCAGTAAACAAACACTGAAATGAATTTTAAAAGGTATTTTGTGAAAAGTACCGAGTAACTGATCAGAACAACTATCTTAATATTTTAAAAGGATGTGATATAGAAATATAAAATTATGCACAATTTCAGGTGGACTAAAGGGGCAGTTTTCTGTATTTTTCCTGGGACATTGTGCCATTTTACAGCACAATAAAATAATGATGTTACTTTCAGTTATAAAATTATGGATATATCAACATGACCTAAAAGAAATTTGACTTCATAGTTTAACAGCATAAAATTAGGCCTCTGTCTCTTTAAAAAACCTCCTGCTCTAAATGAAGCTCTGCCTTCAGGAAGTCATCACAACATGGCTCCTCTGTTAAGCCTTTAACATTTTTACCAGCGCTGGACTGAGAAGTAGCTCCTGTCGGTGTTTGCTATTTGCTGCTGGCTAGTCTGAAGGAGCTCAGTGGGGCAGTTATGAGGAATGGAAGTTTTTGATGAGTGAATAATATGAATAACATGACAAAACTGCATTAAGCCAGAAAATGTTAGCTAACCCATGTTGTCGTCCACAATTTCTACTTAATGTCGTCAGTGGCAACCGGCTAAAATCTCTTAGTTTAAGAGTTTGATTCATGTATAGCTGGGCTGTGCTTTTTGCTGGCTCTAATATTAGTTATGATAAAGAAGAACCGCGGTGGGAGAGTTGTTTACATGTTAGAGCAGCTGACGAAGCTCTGCTAAGCCTTAACTAGTGCCTGAAGTCAGAACCAGATCCCTGCAGAGTTCCTGATGTCACTGGGCTGAACACACAGCAAGGATGTCAGGACTGCATTATCATCACAATCCTAAGAAACAATGTTTTGATTAACAATATATATATATATTTTTAGGATTGTTACATTTATTTTCAGCATTGCACCCCCCATCCCTCCCCCAGATACTCCTGTTTTAAATAAAGGCAGCTGAGTGTCCACAATCTCCTGACTGTCAGAAGAGCTGATTGGATGTTTGAATCAAAGTGGTTGAAAAACAAACAAATGATTTATAGACCATGGCCTGTTATCAGCTACAAGATTCCTTCAAAAGTAATTATGAGCTGGGAAACTGAGGTTAAAAAAATGCAAAGTGTGCAACGTGCCACTGATCCGGTTCTGGAAGTCATGGAAAAGTCCTGGACTTTCATTTGAAGGCCACAGGCAGAAGCTTGTTTATGTCTGAATTGAGTTTATTTTTGTCGTCCTCAGACAGAGCAGCGTGTGGATTCCTCGTCCTTCTTCCCCATGTCGACTCTGACTTTCCAACCCCAGGTTCATTCCTTCATACAACCTCACTTTCAGTTTTCTCCCCTCTGTTCCCTCCTGCATTGTCCTCTCTTTGTCTCCCCTCTCGGTCCGCGCCGCGCCGGGCCACTGGCCGCTCGGCGGTTCGTTTGCTCCTGGGAAAGCGGGTCAAGTAGGAGGACAATGCGTCTCCTGTGACGGGGTGCCTTTGTTTCTGAGGGCCCTCTGTCCAGCAGTGCCACTCTGCTCCTGGTCTCCCCTGGAACAGACCTCGGTGCGGCTGCCGGTCATGAGTTTGTGTGATCAGCGGACACAGAGGCGATGCAAGCACCATGTGTTGTCATCGCCAACGTTTTGTCGGGAAGATCTCGTCTCCGTCCTTTCTTTGCTGAAAACGGAGAAGTGATGAAAGCGACACCTTCCTCGACGTTTAACACTAAATAATCAGTGATAATTGAGTATTTTTGGGGCCTTTGTTTGTAACATTTGGTGTCTGATCTTTTTAAGAACTTGGTGTGAAAATGCAAACGAGGTACTAGAAGAGCTCATTTGTGAAATCGCATATTAGCACCCTTTCTGGGTGATAAATAATCTGTCTTATATTTTATAGGTTGAAGCGCTGCATGTGTGGTACAGGCATGTAGGAAGTAAGTCTGGGATTATTGGCTTCTCCAAAACGATCCGCTTTGGTTCAAGTTGCCACAGCAGCTATTTAAACATTGACCAGGCTTCTTCAATGCTTTCCTCTTGACTGTCTGCCACTAGCATCGACTCTGCATAACTCGTTTCTACTCCGTTATAAGGGTTTTCCTTTTGTAATCATGCTTTTCATGATATTTTTGAGTCTCTGCGAGTAAAATAAAATCCGCAGCATTTTAAACTTGTTCATCCATGTCTTATTCTTCAACACCTTTCCATTTTCTTTTTTGTTTTTCATTATTAAAATGTACAGAAGGCGATAAGAGCCACTGAAAATGTTAAGAATTCAAACTTTAATCTCCTTGGATCAAAAGTCAGATTTCCTTTTTATTTTATTTGACTTATTTTTTGTTTTTTCAGTGGCCCTAGTTATCTTCTGCAAAAATGAACCTATAAAAGCCTAAAATGAATTTGACATTTATGCAAATAAATAGGTTTAAGTTGTGTATTGTTTGAGTTGGGAATTGTTTTTCTGTTTCATATGAAGGCAGAGAAACAATGCCTGATCATTTTTATTTTGTCTTAATTTTAACAACCAATACACCTTTTAGCTCAGTTTTCGTCAGTGTTCATCTGTAGACAGACCTCTACAGATGAAATGTGGATGAAACTCAGTGGAAATCTTATAGTCTTTTTTTGTGTTTTGTACCGAAACCTCGTCAGATCCTGACCAGTTTCCGGATCTGATGAATATTTAATTAGTAACTATACCTAGCAGTGATTAGAAATCAGCTTGTGTTATAAAAATCATTAAAATATAAAGGCAATTTTTATTTTTTCAAAACCACAAAAATGCCAAGTGAAAAAAACATTGTTTTTTTTGGTGCGGTTGGAGGATAAAAGCCGCAGTGCGTTGAAACGACGTTTTAATGTTTTCAGCTCTGTAAGGCTTGTATGTCTTGGAGGATGCTGATGAGAGCAGAGTGAGTCACTGCAGTTCATGTGTGAGCACTCATGTCTGTTATTGGAGTTACTGTGAACAATGTGGGATTTAAAGTGACCTTTACTCAGCGCAGCCAAGGTCTGCAGCGCACACAGAGGCTTTTACGTTTGAATAACCGATTTAAATACAAACTAGCTGAAAGTTCGGTTGACTGTTGGCAAGGACAACGGAGAGCTGTTCAATTCTGCAAAACCGTTCTAACCAACCCCTGTTGAATCCACGCGCAGAAACTCATCTGTCAGCTGTCCCGCCTGACGCCGGCTGTCTGTCCTCTTCCAAACTTTTCTGTTGGAGAGAAAAAAAAATCAGGAAGCAGATGAAATGCCAGGAAGAGAGAATAACCATCTCCAGGGCGCGAGGAGACGCAGACAGATAAAACGAAACGTGGTCCGGCCGTTTGTTGAAAGCAAATTGCCAAATGCTGAACATAAAAAGTAAAATACTAAAAACAATGTGTGGAGTTGGGGGGAAGTGGGGTGGTGGGAACAAAAATCATCCCATCTAGGCGGAGGCAGTTTGCAGTGTGTGTCTGCTCAGCGGTGCGTGGCGTTAGCTCCGGGTGTAGTCATCGGGGAAAACTCCAGAGACTGCATGTCAGCTCGCTTTGCTGTGTTGGGTTTCAGCCTGGAGGGTATCACAGACACTTAGGAAGAACACACTACCAACACAACGCAGGCAGCAGGGCAGTGCAGGCCGACCGGCCGCGTCTGGTTGGATTCAACCCCGCTCTGTAAAGACGCCAAATCCAAAGGTGTGACGCCTCGACCGACGACTCAGGCTGCAGGAAGCAAGAAGCAGCTGCTTAGTACAGGAGACTGGACAATCAGTTTAGCTACCAGTAGCTGCGTTTCTGTCACTGATGTGTGCAAAACTTTGTCAATATTCCACTAATGTTGAAAAGACACAATTTTGCAATTGCTGCGTTTCCATTAAATAAGAACTGCAATTAGAGTAACGCGTGAATAAGTTTGTTCATGATAAATCCTTAAAATATCTTCTAAATGCTTCCTGTCGTCTCCTTTATGGTTTGCATCTGTGGCAATGTCTGATTGTTGATCATGTGATGCAAAATAAAAAAAAGTATTTCCATTGCAGTTTTGTGAAATCAAACAACTTTCATACCGCCAAAAAAATCTCCACCTCATCCTAATGCCAAAAAGAGTTTATTTCAAAATTGGCACGTTTCCATTAGGTGAATTTCTTTTTGAAATGTCAAATTGCACAATAATATCATTCAGTCAGTGGAAACGCAGCTGCTGCGAACTAACCTGATGAGTTTCTGGAAACTAGAGCTGTGGTGTCCAAACCTCCTGCCTTCGTCAAGATAACACTCGCATGACACAAAAATTCACTTTTATTTATTTATTTTTTACATCATTTGTTTTTTACCTGCTCAGAAATAAACTAAACACAACATCTGAATGATGGAAAGCAAGACGGGAGTTTTCTTTTTGTTTTTTGAAAAGGGATCTGTAAATCATTGTAGATGATGGAAGGTAGATTCTTGTCCACCTTCTTGGCCTAGAATTATTTGTTTTGTCTTCCTTAGCAACCAGAACTGGATTTGGGTTACTCTTTCTAAAATGGTCGCAGGATTTAGCCCCTTTAAACACGAGACACCAGGGACCGGAATGCTAATTCGGTGTGATGCAGAAGTGAAAGTGGTGCAGGATGCCATCTATCAACATGCCAGGAGTTACCCAGGAAGAATTAAGTTTGTAGCAACAAAAGATAAATGTGTTGAAAGAACTGGTTTATGTTGGTTGGTAGGGAAATCAGCTCACTGTGTCGTGAACAGAGCAGGAATCATTCATGTCAACTTTGTGATTTGACTTTCAAACGGCTTCCTGTGAGTCCTGATGAGAGCTGATGACCTCATCTATCTGATTCCATACGCTTCAACTTTCTACAGTCTCAACAATAAAACCATAATAGTTCCCTCAGTAGCAATTAAAAAGTGACATTTTACAAGCAATGTAGCTGTTCGTAGTCTCAGCAGTCTCCTGTTGCCCCATCAATGAGTGATGGCAGGTGGACGGATCAGGACTTTGCCTGCAGTAATGACGGCACTGATCTCGTCAGGATTGAGAGAGAGTCGAGCCAAAAGGTGACGCTCTTCGTTTACTGTCCCATCGAGGCTCCAGCCCTCAGCTCTGGTGATGAGGTACAGAACCCGACCATGAGAACAAGACCCACAGCACGGCTGGCTAAAATTAGCTTCTTCCTTAGGGTAGCCAAGGTCTTCCTTGACATGAGGCGAGGTTTTCAGCTTATACTTTGGCTGAAACAAGTCAGTCGAGGTGGTTCGCGTATCTGATGCCCTCCTTTGGAGGTTAGGACAGAATGCAGTGGATACTGTCTCCCACCTGGACCTGTCTGCTTTGCAACCTGATGTTGAAGAGGAGGGAAACAGTGGCTGGATCATAACCAAATTAGGTTTTAACTGATTCAGTTTTAAAGGGGCAATAGCCATAATAATTCTTTTCTGGTAGTCGATGAAAATGTCTTTTTTTTATTACTACTTTTAAAAAATGCCCTTCTGCACAAAAACACGTCTCAAGTAGGCCTGTTGCAATAACCAATAAACCAATTAATCGTATGATAAATTAAAACGAGCTCAATAATTTTCATTTGCATAATTTATTGATTATCTATTTATTTCTTTCTACCAAAAACTAGATGACAAAAGTCTTCAGTTTGGTGTTTTGGTCTCAACCAGCCCTTTGTCAGAAGGACTTTTTAAACATTTTTTTACAAAGACTTTATAATTCATTTTGTTTCTTTTTTTCTGTTGTTTTGTTTATTTATTTTAGATGTTTTAAAACGTCTTCCAGTTCCAGTGTTAAATGTTCTTTAGAATTGAAAGTTTATTGTTCTTTCAAAATGTGTTCTTGCATTATTATGCTATTTCATCATACTTCTTGAAAATGGTCTCAAAACAACAATATCATCATTTATCGCGATAACTTCTGGGACAATGTATCGTCCAGCAAAGTTTGTTATTGTGACAGGCCTAGTCTCATGTTGGAAATGGAATTAGGACCAGATATTGATTCTTAAATGGGAGTTATCTTACTTTTAGTGGCAACTGCTTATTGCTCTGAGGTTTAACTAATGAAGCTTTTTTAAAAAATAAATCCTCTCCACTAGCAAAAAAAAAACTCGATTTGTTTAGTCAAAAACACCAGTTGAAAAAAAGTGCAACCCAACATCCATGGTAGCAATGCCATTATTTTCACAAAGGGTCCCCATAAAGTCTGATACAACGGCCTCAATGAAGAATGTCTGTCAGTAAAAGGTCATTTTTATTGACTGTTTTCTCGGTCCAGCAGAGCAGGAGCGGCTCTAATGATGCCGCCATTATGCATGGTCACAAGCACGTATTTCTTTCAGCGAGAGCTGAACTGATTGCAGACCCTCTCACTCCCACTGCCTCGCTTGAAGGGAAGGAGTGTTAGCTGAGTCCGTTCTCACAGTTCGATCATAAGGCCGCTCCTACTCTCATCATCGTGTTTTCAGCATTATCAACACTGTGCTTTCACTCCAGCTGGCATGTTGGGTTACAAAGACAGTGGGTGTGCCCCGACTTACCAGAAAGTTAAGTCTTGTTGAGAGTTGGCAGGACACGCATATAAACTGTTGTCCTAGTCTGTTAGAACAAGCTGATTTCAGGTGTGTGTGTTTGTCGGGGTGTGTGTGTGTATAGGATGTATTTCATCTCTCTTACAACGAAGGAATTTTCTGTGACTGCGGGACCAGTGGAGAATCCTGGCACCACACACACTCACTTGCTGCTATGGCAACACCATACGCAGGACAAAACTCACCCTAATCCCAAATCACCTCCTCCTTCTCATTCCGCTTTCCCAAACTCTCTCTGTGTGTGTGTGTGTGTGTGTGTGTGAACATTTATTACTCATATTGCGGAGACATAAATCTGAAGCACGTACTAGTTTTTTGGTTTCAGGTTTGAAACTTTAAAACTGCTAAAAAAAAACCTGAGTAAAAGTTAGCTTACCAGTCAGCTGAGGTAAAGGAAGTAGAACTGTATAGAAATAAATGTTAAAAACAGTTTTAGTTGAGGGAGGGGACAAATGCTGATTCCTTAATATTTCTATATTTGCTGGGTTGAGAGTCTTTTAACAACTTATTGCAACTTATCCTGTGGTCAAATTTATTCCTGAGTGATTTTAATTCTGTTTCTTTTCAGTGGAAACGCAGCAATTGGTAAATTGTGTTTTCTTGACATTAGCAGAGCATCGGCAAAGTTTTCCACACATTTACAATGTTGCCTTTGATTTTGGGGTAAGAGTCACACTTTGTCCCTATTATGCTTATTTCTGAATAATCTGCCAAATATGGTAATAAATAGAGCCATTATCATTCATTTGCATGTAAAGTGTTTTAAGGGACCCTCGATGCAGAATCAAGGCGGCTCTATAATCTTAAGGAAACCTGGATAGTCCTTCCAGGATCTTGGTAAAGTCTTCTTGCCCTCATGTTTGCATAATGCAGCAGGTGATGGTTGCCAAGGTTCCGATAGTTTACTGTTGAGGACAATGCATTAGGTTACTTGCTGGAGTACATGTCAAACCTGTCACAAGTGTTTTGTCTTAGCATGTTCTTCCATCATCTAGCAGCATCACTGCACCACTCTAGGAAGACGTGCAAAACTGTAAGTATCGTTATGGAAGCGCGTTACGAGGCACTGCATCGACGGAGCAGAACATTTCCATCCATACATTTTTTATGTAGGCCTAATTTTTCTAGGGGTTTGTGGGAGGCTGGTGTCAGACTCTGCTGGATGCTGGACGATTGTCTATAAGGCAACAGCTTCACCTATATGTAGACAGAGAACTTACGTGGTCTTAATTCTGTGTGAAGAGCCCCTGAGCAAGGCAGGTAGTCGGTGGTCGCTAACTGAATTACTTGAGTAATCATCTTTGTGGCTGTGTTCTTTAGGGGTAAACTAACTTTACATCCGTTCAGCAGCCGCTCTTCTGTTTGCTCCCGTTTCCTTTGGATGGACAACAGCCTGCAGTCGTTTGTTGTACTTCTCAACAAGTCTCTGACAAGTACCCTGAGGAACTCCAGTCTTTTCTTTTTTGGCAAATCTCTCATTCAGATTGGACAGCCTTCTGGCATGGACATTTGCCACAGAATTTAAATAAGATTCGAGTCCGGGTTTTGTATAGGCAAGTCGCTAATAATGACTTTGGTTCTTCTCGCCTCGTTCTCCAAACATAAGAAATGTCTCTATGACTTAAGAGCGTTAGTTTCTTCTCATCTAACCAAACGACATTCTTCCTGTATTCAGAATCTCTCTCCAGGCTGTCTGGAGGATTGTTCAATCTGGCTTTTGATTTTAGCTCGAATCTCTCTCAGTTGACAGATCAGATCTTTCCTGATGCTCTCATCCATGTGTAAGTTGTCAGAATAGGGCAATATGGACTTAAAATTTTATTGCGATATTCTGTGGTATTATTATGATATGGATAAAACTGTTTATTACTTCTTTTTTTAGGTAACTGTATGGCTGTGACTTGGTGGGACATCGATAATAAACATAAATACTGGTCTTGAAAAACATTCCCATTTGTATCACTGTTCAAGAACTGAGATTAGTTTCACTAAACTGCACACAGTAACTCATATTTTTACATTTATTAGTATTTATTGATACTCTCGTTCAACAAACTGTGGAGAAAATGGTAAATATAACAATCCTGACAATACGGACAGCTTTTTTTTTTTTAAAAAAAACAAACTCCATCATTAATGGAAATTTATTGTGACAGCAGTAATTCAAAATTCCTATAAGAAATTCATCGCAATAAATGATAAACGATACAATAAATGCCCACTCCTATATGAGATAGCATTGATTTTTAGTTGATTTTTACCAGCTGTGAGTATCACAAAAATAAATCATGGTTACCAGTGGTTTGGTTCAGCAGCTCCCTGAAGTGTCCTTTTTTATACAGAGTCAAAAAAAAAAGTAATTTGAATTTTTCCCCTTGTTGTCTCCAATCTTTCGAACAGACTGTCTGTTCATTCTGGATCTTGAACATCATCTTTCTCAGACAGAGTCCACTCCGGTCTGTCGGACGTCGCAGTCTGTTTCCTGTTAGAGGCTGATGCATCTCGGCCTTCAGGATATTTAAAGTTGCTTTTGATTTATTGCATAATGTTGCATCGTTGGTTTCAGGCTATTGGAGATGTATTTCTTCTATGAATGCGCAGATAGAGTTCTATATGGTGAAGCTCCCGACGTTCGTCCATGCAGTCACATATTTAGAAGAGACACAATAACCACCACTGACATTTTCATGTTCAGTTTTTGACCTTGAGAATATTTCGAGACTCAAAGGACGCAGCTGAAAGGGCAATCTATTTAAACCGTGTTAGTGTGTTCAGACAATAATTACCAGAACGAATGGTGGGTTTTTAGTTAAAAATACAAGGCCTATCTTGTATTTTTATGTCTGCGGACCAAGAGATGTGTGTTGAATTGTTAATGCAAACAAAATTCAAAAGCTGTAAATATTTTACCAGGTTTTTGGAAGAAACTCCCTAACATCACTTTCCCCCCCTCTTCATTTTACAGCCATCTACAGCATTTTTTTCTCAGCCATGAGTCTCGCTGCACAACGACATGTGAGATCATGCAGAAGAACAGAAATAAGAGTGATAATGACATGAAGGGTGGCAGGTTTAGAGTGAGCGCTGAACGAGTGAAGAGGACGGTCAGTTGCGTTCCGACTCATAAATCGTTCTTCATCATCATGTGGGAGTAGTGAGACGAGATGCTGCCTGGAGGAATAACTGCTTGCTGCTTTAATGTGTTCCAAGATAAAATAACATTCTGTTGACGCTGAAAACCTGTTAAAACCATGAGTAAGAACAATTTTAATTAGCCTTTTTTATTACACAAATGGATTTGATTCACTGGGGGGTATTTTTTGTCTCTCCTGCTCATGCATCATGTTTGTGACATCATCGAGTCCTGATAGGTTTTGACAAGCCGATAATGTTGATCTTTTTCATAGAGAACTGAGCCTGTGAGACTTTTTGGAAAATCTTCACTGATTGCAGCTTTCTGGCCGATCGCCAGTCTTTTCAAAAGACTGACCTGCTGATTTCAATTTTGGCCAATTTTATTTATTTATTTAGTCTGAAATGTTGCCAAATACAGGAAGAAAGTTGCTGAGTTGGTAACTATTGTTAACTGACTGCTTCTCAATTCAAAGAAACAACTTTTTTCTAGTTTGTTTTTTCAATATTTGAATTATTTTTTATTTTTTATTAATCACCTGGTTTGAAAATTGTTTTGTGAAATGAGTGAGTTGATGTTGAAAATAATGAATTTTATACCAGCTAAATGATTGATTTCTTCTTGTCCTTGCAGTAAATTATTTGTATTTCTCAGATCATTTATCACATTTTTAGATATTCACATTCAGTCTTGCTGTTGTGTTTTAATCTCACACACGTAGAGCCTCATGTTATCGTCCGTTTTCGTCTGCTTTGTTTAGTTCCTTTAGCTGTTTAACAGGCTGATAAACAAGATGTGATCCATTACTGTGATTTTCTGTTTTTAGCGACATCCCAGGACAAGAAGTTACCATTTCTGTTCAAGTGTGTGTTGCATGATTCATAACTTCCATATAAAACCTCAGCAGAACTCCTTATGAAATAAATAGAACCTCCACATGTTCTTCAGCTGTGTATATAACCAGATAAGAGCCGGTGCAGTAGCTGGGACCGGCCCTGGACCACACACTGCACGACCCAGAAAGCCTCTGTGGTGGAGGGTCATGTGATCACATTCAGAGCTTCAGGGCGAAGCTAATGCAGAATTTTTCATCCACTGGGCTGATGAAATATTAGGACGTCTCATGTCTCATGAACCAGACTGCAGGAAGTAGCTCCTTCCTCTGAGTATTTCTCTGCTTCCATCCAAACAGAAGATTTTGAAGAAAAGACGAACAAAAAAAATCATAAAAATGGAAAAATGTGCCTTTCTACATAATGTTCTTCTTTTATTGGTGTTAAAGTTAAATGGTAAAAACATTACTTTCCTTCTTAATGTGTTTGGCTTTAAACACATTATTATAATTCTAATAATGTAATGCTATTATAAATAGCAACTTGTTTTTAATATTTGAGATTTTATGAATTTGAACAGTTTATGACCAGCTGTTTAGTTTTTACCAGTTATGGCGTTGAAACGCTGCTGCCACAAGGTGGCGGTAATGCACTAAGTTGCTTGCTTATTTTTAAGCCATTATGAGGCACAATGGCGAAACCTGAAACTGCTGCTGCGCAAGTTACTCAACTTGTTGTTGCTAGGTAACCAATGAGCGAGTGAATTTGCAGCCTTGTTTAGCTAGCAATGAGAGGTTGAACAGCAGAAGCCTTTCCTCTGCCTACATTTCCCAGAATCCTGCGTGGTTCTGGATCAGAGTTCAGTGAATATTGCATGGATTGAGTATTCTATCAGATATATTTTCTGTTGGTTTTGATCACGTGTTTATTGTGATACATACTGTTATTGATTTATTGTCCAGCCGTGGGTCAGGAATTGAACCTAAAGCGTCAGACAGTCGACCAACAACAACGACCAGTTGGTGACTGGTTCTTATTCAGAGAGATGAATAAAAACCACTTTCTGGAGTAGCTGTGGAAATTTATTGTCATTACCGTAAAAATTTCTGATAAGAATTTGGATTCATACTTGTCATCATAAAGTTCAGTTATTGACAGTAAATAGAAAGGCCAACAAAACTGACAGTACCATGAGAGATGTTATCTTTGTTGTTTCCTCCAGCCTTTGTTCCACAAGATCATCAATAAGTGTCAGTGAATTTGAAAATATGACTAAATGCAGTGACTGTGTGCAGTTTAGTAATATAAACCACCATTTATTTATTTTTTAAAGTAAGCATCAATCTGAAGAAGCTCATTTCGATTGGGAATGTTTTTCAAGAGCAATATTTGTTTGTGGTGTATGAATCATGCAGTTACAGCCGTACACTAATAAATATAATTTTTTTGTCTTAATTTTTATTTTTATCATAATAGTACTGAAAAATATTGCAAAAAAAAAAGTTAGTTCATATCGCCCAAACTTTCTGAACTTAAGAATTTCCTTCCTTCCGACCACTTCCTCCTCTTCCTCCTCTTCCTCCTCTCCAGTAAACACAGCCTGCAGCCTGGAACTCTTAACTTTCCTTCATTACCCATCAGCCAATGCTGGATCCAGGGTGGGTGATTTCTAAGCCCCGCCCCATCGCCATGGGAACTCATGTGGATGAGTAAACATGACGTTGAAACGTGTAAATGGCTGTCTGATGTTGAGCTGAGGGCAGGGAGATCACGCTCCATCCAAACATCACTCATTACATAACTCAGGACTCTGAGGCTTTTTTTCTCCTTATTTTTTAGTTTCTGCTCCAACAAACCATTAATTCCCCGTCAACATCATCAGATCAACAAACAAAGCGTCCTGGGTCGTGTGAGTGAACAGCATCATTTCAGAGCTGCACACACACTCAGTGTGAGTTCCTCCTGAGGTCATGGAGCTCCAGACGTGCCGGCTGGACTCCACTCAGCTCTCATGCTCCATGCTGTCCTTCTCATTCACACGGCTGGACTCTGCTTGGCTGGACCCCGTCTACCAGCGTCATATCTTTCTGTTCTGCATTCGTTTCCTGTACGTCACCCGTGACCTACGACCTTCAATTTGCCCACCCTATGTTTCCTTGGATACCGAGACGGAGGTTGCTGCGGGGAAATACCCTCCTCTGACTCTGGCTGTATTCATAAGCAGATGCATTGAAATACATGCGGATGTTTTGACTTATAACGGGGTCAGCAGGCAGTTTCCATTTTGCTGTTTGCACAGAAAACAGTGGAAATAATTAAAACTTGAGCATCGCCGGAATTTAAGGTTTGTGGAGATGAGGGGGAAGGTTTTATTACGATAGCAACCGAGCAATAACGGAGATACAAGCAGTCTGAAACATGAAGAGCGATCCTGGAGTTTTCTTCAGTCTCTGCTGTTGAGATTTAATTCAAAAACATGAAGGGAGAAAAATGCCTCGTACTTCACTGCAGAGCAGGAATCTGTGTTTTTCTGAGGTTTAGCACATCGGGCCATACAAATATGTAATCTTCATTGGATCTGACATCAGTTCTATATGATATCAGATGTATTCCGCCTCATGCACTGCAAAAACACAAAATCTTACCAAGTATGTTTGGTCTAATTTCTACTGTAATTATTTTAGTAGACTTGAAATAAGAAAAGCTAACTCACAATTAACTTTTCATCAAGAATTACATCCCTGTATATGTGAAATAATCTGCCAGTGGTACTAGTACTTTTTCATCAATATTAAGAAGTTATATACTTATATATACCTCCATAAGCTCCTCTAGCCTGCTGAAAAGTTACTTGTATGTCGGTTTTGTCTGATTTCAACTGTAGTAAAAATATTTGCACTTGAAACTAAACCAAAAACACTTGGTAATATTTAGCGTTTTTGCTGTGCATCAGTAGTTTCTCACATTTTGCACTGGAGAAAGACGGATCCATCTCTACTGGAAATTCCCAGGAAGGGGCGTCCAAGTTCACCTCCAGGTCACACTGTACAGTGGTCAGAGCTACAGCTGGAATTCTAGAACATCATACTAAAAACTTTAGATAGTTTGACCAAAATCTATAGCAGCATATTTCGTGGAAAAAAATAGAAGAAAAACAAACAAAACATACCAGCTCTAAGCAATGGCTGCTGGCCAGCAGAGTGGTGGACTGTAGATGATCTGGGTTTGTGTTGCAGTCAGACAGCCTTCACTTCATAAATATATTTACATGTATGAGTTCTGACAAAATGTTCCAGAAATGTTTAATGGCATCTTAAATCCTGTAAAATAATGTGTAGAAATATTTTTTAGATATATACATTTAGACATATTTAATTTGACCAGTCTTCTTCTTCAAATGGGAATTTGGATGCAACGTGTGAAAACACTTTGGTTGCTTGGGAAAATTGACATTTATTGTCTCACATCCACAGATTAATCTCAATCCCATCTTGGATATTTTTATTATGTTCAGTTCTGATTCTGTCTGTATTTTCAGCACCACCATCGCTGAACCCTAAGCTCAGGATTCTAATTGTTCTGGCCTGGTGCCAGTAGCTGAAGCCCGTTGCATTTTGTTAGAGGCAACATTTCTCAGCGACAAATCTGAGAGTAACAAAAGGATGCTGCTGTGGCGTAGTCAAACACCAAACTTGAATTTAATGGAAATGCTGTGGCCAATTCTATGTTTCCTCTCCAGGAACTAAAGCAACATTTTAGCAAAAAATTTTAGCAAAGTTCTTCAGTGTGAGACGCTGAAAATGCCTCCAGTCTGAATTTGCAGTTTAATCTACTCCCTTATTTTTCTGTGCAAAATAACTAAATTATTCCTGGAAAATTCTCTTGTGCAGATTTTTCAGTAGATCATATTTAAAATATTCAAAAGAAAATGCAGCTTGCTTGGATATAAAGCTACCCGACACGCTATTGGCTGGTGTTTGCGAAGCAGCCAATCCTGAAGCGCCGTTCATCTTCCTCTGTGCTGATTGGCTGTTCGCTCATGAGCAGAGGTAAGGGAGACGTAGGTGTTGGCGCTAAGACGGTTTCCATTGAACACACAGCAAATATTGCAGCATATTTCTGATAAAATAAACAGTCCTAAAACGTTTTTAGAGGAGGACTCAAGCATTTTCTGATTTGATCTATTTGTGAACTGCTGTGGTCCGTAATGTCCACAAATACAGGGACTCTACAGTACTTCAGCTGATAAATGTAGTTTTAAAAAGTATTCACATTTTTATGTCTTGATTATTTTCAATAATATTTTTTAAATAGAAGTCCTGATGTCTTTATTGTTGCATCCGTTTCACTCCCCCAGTAATTCTCTGATAAGCATTTAAAGACGTTCATACTGAACACACAAACAATACGAAGGTTTTGAATGAAATAAATGTTGTGTTTTATTCCTGACTCCTCTGGGTCTGGTTCTGCCATTCTTAGCTGATACTTTGTTGGGGGAGATGATGCAGAAATTCTAGGAGTTAAATAAAAGACCCATCTTCAAGAATCTATTCAGTTTTGCAAAAGAGCTAATTAAAATAATTACTGCTCTTCTAACATGATGATCCCCTCCTGCTGCTGCAGCGTCATTAGGAGTCTATTTTCTCCTACAATCATCCTGCCGTCTTCATGAACATCTTCATTTTTTTCCCTCACTTTTTCCTTTTTTTGTCGTAGATGCAAACATTGCATAAGGTCATTTCTCCCACCTGTGTTTTACAAAGTCATATTTTCCTCAAGGTGTTCATAAATTCATAATATTGCATGTACTTATTAGAGCACTAGAGTATGGAGGAGATAGAAGAGTGAATGTATATCCTGCTATCCAAGTGCCTGACTCATTTTAGTAACTAATTTAGAACAATGTTTAATTTTCTTTATTGCATAACAAGATAAAAATAAAAACAATTATCAATTTCTCCTAATATATATATACTGTATATAATAATAAAAATTTGAATGAAAATGTTTTTCCTGCTTTGTATAATATTTGTACCATGAATCCTTATTACTATTTTTTGTCTTTTTAAATTATGTTTGAGCTGTTTTTGAATTTATGAATCATATTTTGATGTTTCTGGGAAAGTTGACTCAGCTCCCTTACATAACTTGCCCCGAATCCCATGTAGGGTAAAAAATACCACTTTACTTTTATATGAAAAAAGATACATGTTACAACATTACACGTTAATCAACATGAATACATCACGCAAATATGCCGAATTTATCCAAAGAGATATCTGTCGTCCACCAGCAAACTGATGGAAGGGACTAAATGTTATCAAGTTGTTTTTGTCTAGTTTCTAATGTAAATATTTAGGCACACGTAAAATAAGACAAAATTTACTGAAAATGTGGCCAACGCACTATATAAATTAAATGTTATTTTATTTCTTCATTTTTTTTTCTTGAATGAAAGTTTGGAATCCATCATGATGCATTTATTCTCTAGTACCGGTGTTAATATTTGTCCGTCCACAGTAACAGTTGGAACTGGTTCCTTATTATTGCACTCAGAAAAGAACATGCAAACTGTTTTATTACCGTTAAGATGGAGATTTAAAACTGGCATTATTTCTTTATTCAGTAAATAAAGTACATCGTCTGCAGCCAGATGACAGAAATATTACCTAGTACAATTTGTTCCTTTCTGTAGTGGAAGAAAAAATCAAGACAAAACAAATTTAAGTAGCTTGTTTTAATTATATTTCTTTAATAAAAAAAACAAAGCTATTAAGAACCACTACAAACCACACGTGACTTCAGGCTGCAGGATCTTCTTTAACTCAATCATTGCAGTCTCAGTGCACAGCAGAAGACATGGCAGTATGATGACTTAAAGGGCCAGTACGCTGTTTACTGCATGAGATCCTCAATTGGATCCACAGAACACGACTGAGTTTCTGTAATTCTGCTACAAGTGGTGGGCAGCAACTAATGGAACCAACAGACTGAATCACACCTGAGTGTGTGTGTGTGTGTGTGTGTTGAAGGCCGCCACGCCTCAGGTGCCTGCCACGTCTGCAGGAAGAACCTCTGGGTCACGTGTGTCAAACTCAAGGCTCGTGGGCCTAATCTGGTCCGATTCTGATTACAAAAGACTACAAAAAAACAATCACAAAGTTCTGGCTGGACTTTGGAAAGATGTTCAGGATAATTTCATTTTGCGAAACACTTATTGAATGCTGAAACAAACAGCTTTTTATTGATATTTGATCAGTTTAATGGGTTTTATCAGTAGATTCTGGCCTTTTTAAGAACATTCAGATTTTTGATAGGGCACAAAATAAAAATGAGTTTGACCCCCCTGCATCTAGGATATTGGTGAGCAGAGAAAGGAAGAGGTCCAGGACTGTCTCCCTGTCATAAAAATGGATTCAGATGGACTTTAAAAAAAAATCTCTTCTCCATGGCGATATACTGTCTGACTGAAAAGGTCATGTTGAGATGAAATCAACCTGTAGAGCTCTGGGTGAGTTGGATCGAGCCGACCTCAACGGGAAGGAAGCTGAGATGGAAACCTAGCGGTTAGTTCTCCTTAAGAAAGGGAAACAAGTTTCATTTCATTTCCTTTCACCTTTTTATTTGAACCAGGAGCCGTCAGCAAAGTAAAATCACCTTTATGTAAAGACCTGGCCAAGACAGGAAGTTATTCTTACTGCCTGTCTGAGAACACGTTGATGGAAGACGGCTGCAGCAGGCGGCCAGCATATCTGTCATTCTTTATAAATCAGCCTCTGCGTCACGCTTTGTGCTGTTCAGCATGGCTGCTTGTTCAGATACACCTGAAGAACCAACGCTCCTCCGATACTCTCACTGCGCCGTCGACGCAAAGACTGACAGACGCAAGGCGCACCCGTCAGTCACTCTGCTGTTCCGTCAGGAATGCGCAACACACTCACATTTCACGTTCGGATATTTGCCGTCTACAACCAGGAAGGCTTTCTGCTGCTGTTGGTGTGACTCTGGTCCAGAGATGGCAACAGCCTGAAAGATCACAACCTTGTTAGTCTTCCCTCCTTTGCTGCTCCACCTTCAGGGTCAGGAGACGTTTCACAGCCGACTGTTAACGAGATCATAGAGAGTCTCTGCTTTCACTCGTACTGCCACTCAGCACGTTTCTTTCTTGGGAAATTAAAAATGTTGCTGAACTTCTGTACATTGAGCCTCATTAATAGACATTAACACACAACTCAAGTTTACCTCGTATTTTATAGTCTGACTTGTTGAAAATGTGAAAGTACTGAAAATGACAATAGCTGTGACTCCACTCACCATACGATTGTGGAATTTGACATTTCAGAAATAAATTTGCTTAATGAAAACATTAAGCAAATTTATTTGCTTAATGTTTTGAATGCCTTGAAAAACCAGATTTTTTGATTAATACGTTTTTTACATCTCTAGCATTATTAGCAGCTAACTGTTAGCTGCTTCACACCATCAGTCTTGTAGCCGCTAACAGTTAGCTGCTTTACACCATTAATTTTGTTAGCATCTAGCAGTTAGCCTGTCCCTGAATTTCCACTGTGTTTACAGTCAGTTTGGAACGGTTCAACATGTTTAAGCTGTAAGCTAATGGAACTGACTGCTGTTATCTATGGCAACATGTAGTTTTTTAAAAATCAGCTTAACAAAGCAACAACTACTTCCTTTCAGACTTCAAAGTAAGAGTCTTAAACACAGATAGCATTCTTTATTATAGCTTAAACTAAAACGAGTAGCTGAATAGAGCTTTGCTACACAGCTTTCATTTTGTGGCATTTGAGACTTCATAACGTTTTTTCTTGTCACTGATGACATTTTTCCTTAAAAGAAATCAAATTATTGTAGAAGATTATAATAGTGTTTCAAACCTGCAGGTGTAGCTCAATCATTTCCACATCTTAATGTCTAATATGTGTTTTCATCACTTTGGACGGATTTAATATTTATTTTCTTCAAACACTTTGAGAGTATAAATAAAAAACAGAAGCTCTTAGAAAAATGAATTGCTAGGTTTTTGAGTCAGTTTGGAGCTTAATGGACTCTGTTTTCTGTATCCGTAATGCCGTTACAGCCAACGTGGTTGTTCAAAGGAGACACTAATTAAGATAAATTTAAGCATTGATGACACACACTTCTGTCACCAGATTCTGGATGAAACACAGCTTTTAGGGACATCCTGTCACCAATTAGTGATAATTATCCAGCTCCTGTGTCGGAGTTCACCTCCCTTCTCAAGGACCAGTCCACTCGCTGCATCTCATTCCACACTCCGCTAAAGACGTTTGAATCGTCCCGGTGGTGAAGAAAGATTGATGCTAGTTCTGATAACGCATCGCTGTTGAGCCTCACTTTTTAATACTGATCAAACTGCGGCCATGAAGGTTCGCCGTTCAAATGGTTCCTAAATGTCCTGATTGGTTAGAGTTCTACTTCTACTACTTCTGATGTAGAAGGAAAACTGTGGTAGTTGTGGTTGCTTCATGTTTTTAGAACCAC
The DNA here is from genome assembly GCF_002775205.1 of Xiphophorus maculatus. Taxonomy (NCBI): domain Eukaryota; kingdom Metazoa; phylum Chordata; class Actinopteri; order Cyprinodontiformes; family Poeciliidae; genus Xiphophorus; species Xiphophorus maculatus. Next base: position 2,925,162 of record NC_036449.1, on the reverse strand, counting down.
AGTAGATCTACTAATCTAACATGCATAGCAATCATTAAAAGAGGATTGCGTTTTTGGCATTCAGTTGATGCTCTTTAGCAAATTTATTAACATTTCTACAGTTTCAAGTAAAATTTTAGTGTACATACCCACAGCGTATGTATACTTCTCTGGGTATGTGGTGACTGGAGGTGCAACAGGATGTTACAATGGTTTTATGATTCCTGCTCAGAACCTTCCCTAAAAGATAGGATGCTAATAATAAGTAAAACGAAAATAGTATTTTCAAATATTTAATACAAATGAAATCATGGCCTGAGGAGTTGTCAAAGTGCAAAAGAAGTAAATCAGTCTTCCACGTTAATATGAACTGTACACACACTATAAGCAGGCCTTAAAGACCATCTCAAAATGTTTTGTTGCTAAAAAACAACAACAAATGTTGCCATTTAGCGTCACACATGCTTTCATTTTGCATGTTTGGCTAATTAGAAAAGACCTAGTTGGTCAAGATTCAGCTGAGTTGCAGTGATTGGTCTGAAAGGAAGGAAACATAAAAAGGGTTAAGGTCAGATTTGAGATGACCTGTGAAAATTGCAAGTCAGCTCAAAGTTTGCGAGTGACAAGTGAATTTTCACTATTAGTTGCGATCGCAACATCACATCTTCCTAGAGGGATTGAACATACAGTCACAAAATGACGTGCTGAGCAGAGTTTTAATGCACATACAGGAATATTTGAATGTCATCTGTTGGGCGGCTGTGCTGTGATTTCACACAATGTCAGGGGATCACAATAAAACTGGTATCCTTGTTTCGTTTGGTTTCTCCCTCATCACCCCGGTTAGGATCCATCATGGTCTATGAATCATCAGACTCGTGTCCTGGCTCAAACATACGGAGCTGGAGCCTTTACAACTGGAACACTTTCTTTGTTCGATCTTTATGATTCAAAGAAATCCCTCTGAGTGGATGGATGTTTCTCAGAATCCATGTCCGTCTGTCCAAGGTCACTCCTTCAGCTCACAACTCAGCATGAAACTGGGATCTCCAGTGCTTCTTTCTTGTTTACTATTATTTCAGAAGTCTACTTTGAGTTCTGAAAGGTGTGATGTGAAGGAACACTTACTGCTGCTTTATCTTCTCTTTAAATAATTGTTGATGCATTAAAATGGAAACAGTGCAACTGGACACTCGGCTTCAGTCTGTGAGTAATTATTGATCTGTAGCGACTAAATAATTTGATGAATAACAAGTAAAGTCCAGATGTTCCCCAGCTGTGTTTTTCAGCTTTGGGCTCAAGATAAATCTCTAATTATGACAAAAAATATTTGGGAATGTTGCAAAAAAGTCCAAATTTTGATAGAAAGAGTTTCTCCTTCTCACTAAGTCACAAATTTATGCACAAAAATATAATGCTGCTACAATAATAAAAGAGCATGATCTCCACTACAGTCAAATTATATTTCAGTTTATCAATCATTTTAACAAACAGTGTCCTGGAGGAAGTTATAACTGCAGCCAGTTTAACATTTGGATGCTCAAATGGAGAATTACAGTGAACAATACTGAAACTTTGTGTTACACTTTTTCACAGAGTTCAGTAACGATCTAACTGCAGCTAAATGAAAGTTTGTCCAACCTTTACATTGTGAGTTTTTGAATTTTATTTCTAATTTGAAAGAAACGACCTCCAACAGGACAGTGGTACTGACGGTGAGCACGCCAACATCTCTGCATATCGGCACCACAGACAAAACTGAGAATAAGAGAAGTTGAGGATTTTCATTAGGAAAAGCTCAGCGTTTGTTGTGTTTACCGTATCTGTCTGGTTTTGTCCCGACTGTCCCATCGACCTTCAACTGGGTGCTAAGTAGGTGGAGGACAGAGGAGGGGAGGTTGGGGGCAACGGCTGCGCTTCTTCTGTGTATGTGAATGAAAATATTAAAAAAATAAAACTCACTGTAGTCTGACCTATGAATAAATCAGGAAAGGGGGTGGAGCCTACAGAAGGCAGGTGCTCCACCTAGTGGCCCGATCGGAGTTACCAGCAAAGTGGTCAGTCAGTTTATTTTTGCTATGGGAAAACAGTAGCACGGTTGTGAGGTCTCATAATTCATAACTAGAAAATTTCGGAAGAAATTTAGCCGGGGCCTGCCAAGGCGCGGCCGTGGGGTTCGGGCCCGGCGTCGTCGCGCCACAAATCGGCGTCGACGCCAAAGAACGCCGCGATGTAAGCAGTGGCACGCGGAGAACCGCAAGAACGTTAAGCGAGGCGGACGTGCACCGTTCGGTACGATTTAAAATGTTGTCCAGGCTTTTATTTTGGAAGTTTTGTTAAACTTCATTTCAAAGGGCCAAACTAATCCCATGCGTAATAGTCCTTGGGTTAAAATAGTTATATAATGCTCAAAACACAAGTAGCTGATGTAAAAATATTCAAGGCTTTTATTTTGAAATTTTTGTTAAGCTTCATTTCAAAGGGCCAAACTAATACCACGTGTAACAGTGCTTTGGATGAAAAAGTCAAATAAAGCCAAAAAGAGCAATTACGTCATGTAAAATTATTCAAGGCTTTTATTTTGAAATTTTCAGTATGCTTCATTTCAGAGGGCCAAACTAATACCACGTGTAACAGTGCTTTGGATGAAAAAGTCAAATAAAGCCAAAAAGAGCAATTACCTGATGTAAAAATATTCAAGGCTTTTATTTTGAAATTATTATTATGCTCCATTTTAAAGTTCCAAACTAATCCCATGTGTAACAGTGCTTTGGATGAAAAAGTCATATAAAGCCAAAAACAGCAATTACCTGATGTAAAAATATTCAAGGCTTTTATTTTGAAATTATTATTATTCTCCATTTTAAAGTTCCAAACTAATCCCATGTGTAACATTGCTTTGGATGAAAAAGTCATATACGGCCAAAAAAGCAATGACCTGATGTAAAAATATTCAAGGCTTTTATTTTGAAATTATTATTATTCTCCATTTTAAAGTTCCAAAGTAATCCCATGTGTAACAGTGATTTGGATGAAAACGTCAAATAAAGCCAAAAACAGCAATTACCTGATGTAAAAATATTCAAGGCTTTTATTTTGAAATTATTATTCTCCATTTTAAAGTTCCAAACTAATCCCATGTGTAACATTGCTTTGGATGAAAAAGTCATATACGGCCAAAAAAAGCAATTACCTGATGTGAAAATATTCAAGGCTTTTATTTTGAAATTATTATTCTCCATTTTAAAGTTCCAAAGTAATCCCATGTGTAACATTGCTTTGGATGAAAACGTCAAATAAGGCCAAAAACAGCAATTACCTGATGTAAAATTATTCAAGGCTTTTATTTTGAAATTATTATTATGCTCCATTTTAAAGTTCCAAACTAATCCCATGTGTAACAGTTACTGAGTTAAATCAGTTATATACAGCCCATAGCAGCAGTAGTTCTAAAGGCCAGTTCTCAGTCCTGATCTGTTTCAACTGAGGATAGATAGAACTACAGTGATGCGTATTCGTAGTCCTAACCAGCAGCCAATAGCCTCTTGAGTTCCGTTGCTATGGCAAATAATGGTCTCAGCAGGTGTGAGCTCTGAGCTGTGAGCTCTCAAACACACAAGTGTGTTTGAGCAAACACACTTTACTGAAAAAAAGCATTGGAAACAAATCCTTCTTGTTCGGGAACCGTAATACATATTCGAAAAGCGTTTCGAGCGTATGACAGTTCAATGTGTCTTCTGCGATAGTCCCGAGATTCATATCTGTACCTCACTCAGAGCATTTACAGCGATGAGAGAAAGAAATGTTGTGCCCAGATATGAACCGAGATGGGCTGTCACTGTAATTTCAGCAAAAATGAGAAAGTTTGGGTCGCTTAGAGGCAAATTGTGGACAAACCGTAACTGGTATCGATGAGCCGTCTTCACTTTCGAAGAGATCACAGACGTATCTACAAAATGAAATTTGAATGGCATTTCTAGGTGAATTTGTGACGACACAGCAAATCCTCAAAAATAGGGTATTTCTAGGATTTTTCCCATTGAGTTATAATGGGGTTTTTTTCGTAGTTTTTTGCGAATTATGTCGCCACGTTAAGCCCAAATCCCACCAGAAGTAATAGCTCCAATGGCGTGAATTTTCTGCACGTTTTGATACCTCATTTGTAGGTGTGCACCCAGCGGTATGAGCCGCATTAACGGTTACGGAAGAAAAATAAAGTTCTATAATAATAATAATAATAATAATATTAAAGAGACGCTTCTCTCCGACAATAGTAATAGGTTCCTGCCATTGCTTTGCATGGCAGGCCCCAACTAGAAAATTTCGGAAGAAATTTAGCCGGGGCCTGCCAAGGCGCGGCCGTGGGGTTCGGGCCCGGCGTCGTCGCGCCACAAATCGGCGTCGACGCCAAAGAACGCCGCGACGTAAGCAGTGGCACGCGGAGAACCGCAAGAACGTTAAGCGAGGCGGACGTGCACCGTTCGGTACGATTTAAAATGTTGTCGAGACTTTTATTTTGGAAGTTTTGTTAAACTTCATTTCAAAGGGCCAAACTAATCCCATGCGTAATAGTCCTTGGGTTAAAATAGTTATATAATGCTCAAAACACAAGTAGCTGATGTAAAAATATTCAAGGCTTTTATTTTGAAATTTTCAGTATGCTTCATTTCAAAGGGCCAAACTAATACCACGTGTAACAGTGCTTTGGATGAAAAAGTCATATAAAGCCAAAAACAGCAATTACCTGATGTAAAAATATTCAAGGCTTTTATTTTGAAATTATTATTATTCTCCATTTTAAAGTTCCAAAGTAATCCCATGTGTAACAGTGCTTTGGATGAAAACGTCAAATAAAGCCAAAAACAGCAATTACCTGATGTAAAAATATTCAAGGCTTTTATTTTGAAATTATTATTCTCCATTTTAAAGTTCCAAACTAATCCCATGTGTAACATTGCTTTGGATGAAAAAGTCATATACGGCCAAAAAAAGCAATTACCTGATGTAAAAATATTCAAGGCTTTTATTTTGAAATTATTATTATTCTCCATTTTAAAGTTCCAAAGTAATCCCATGTGTAACAGTGCTTTGGATGAAAACGTCAAATAAAGCCAAAAACAGCAATTACCTGATGTAAAACTATTCAAGGCTTTTATTTTGAAATTATTATTATGCTCCATTTTAAAGTTCCAAACTAATCCCATGTGTAACAGTTACTGAGTTAAATCAGTTATATACAGCCCATAGCAGCAGTAGTTCTAAAGGCCAGTTCTCAGTCCTGATCTGTTTCAACTGAGGATAGATAGAACTACAGCGATGCGTATTCGTAGTCCAAATCAGCAGCCAATAGCCTCTTGAGTTCCGTTGCTATGGCAAATAATGGTCTCAGCAGGTGTGAGCTCTGAGCTGTGAGCTCTCAAACACACAAGTGTGTTTGAGCAAACACACTTTACTGAAAAAAAGCATTGGAAACAAATCCTTCTTGTTCGGGAACCGTAATACATATTCGAAAAGCGTTTCGAGCGTATGACAGTTCAATGTGTCTTCTGCGATAGTCCCGAGATTCATATCTGTACCTCACTCAGAGCATTTACAGTGATGAGAGAAAGAAATGTTGTGCCCAGATCTGAAATTCTATTCAAATACATGGGAGAGAGCCTCAGACAGCCTCAGAAAATCCTGTCGCATGACTTTGCTCTGAAGCACCGTGACAGAAAACCGTACGGTCTAGATAAATTTCGAAAACATTTTACCGGAGCAGACAGGCGTATCAATGTCAGGACCGATTTTGATACTAATCGTGCGATATTTGTGGGCGTGATGGCGATTTCAAAAATGATTTGGGCTGAAAAAGTTGTCTTGATCTCTCACTCTAATCAGCGAGAGAAGCACTCTAACTTTAGGAAAAATGAGAAACTTTGGGTCGCTTAGAGGCAAATTGTGGACAAACCGTAACTGTTATCGACGAGCCGTCTTCACTTTCGAAGAGATCACAGACGTATCTACAAAATGAAATTTGAATGGCATTTCTACGTGAATTAGTGACGACACAGAAAATCCTCAAAAATAGGGTATTTCCAGGATTTTTCCCATTGACTTATAATGGGGTTTTTTTCGTAGTTTTTTGCGAATTATGTCGCCACGTTAAGCCAAATCCCACCAAAAGTAATAGCCAACAATGGCGTGAATTTTCTGCACGTTTTGATACCTCATTTGTAGGTGTGCACCCAGCGGTATGAGCCGCATTAACGGTTACGGAAGAAAAATAAAGAACTATAACTAGAAAACCAAAATTTCTGAAGAAATTTAGCCGGGGCCTGCCAAGGCGCGCCCGTCGGGCTTGGGCCCGGCGTCGTCGCGCCACAAATTGGCGTCGACGCCAAAGGACGCCGCGACGTAACCAGTGGCACGCGGAGAACCGCAAGAACGTTAAGTGAGGCGGACGTGCACCGTTCAGTATTATAAAGTAAGTATATCAGCTAAAATCAGCAGAAACGCTAATGTTAGCGTCATTGCTTTCATCAGCATGTGGGAAATGACTAGGATATTTTCTGTAATTGATTTACTCCATTCAGTATACTAAACATTGCTAAAAAGTAAAATAAATAGCTAATAGCTTATTGAAGCTAAAATGCTAACGCTAATGAACCTTGCATTGAACTGTTCACTAACAGTTCAATGCTCATAAACTGCAGGAATGCAGTTCATTAGCATTTACCTACTGATCGTGACAAATACAAAATTTCAATAACACACACACACAACATATTACAGTTTAAAAATATATATTGACCTTATGTTAAAGATTTGTACAAACTTTTTACAGGTAAAGTTTACAATGAACCAAAATTACAACATTTAAAGAATACCATAAATTTAAGAATCTAATGTCTCTGCAATAAAAAGAAATTGCTATCTTTTTTATTTTACATGTGTCCTGTCCGGCCGTGTGGCACTCAGGGTTGTTGCCTGAGTGTCAAGGTGAGGCCCGACAGATTTACTGTCACAAGTGAAACATTATGGCTTTGCCATGATGATCCACTTGTTATAAATGTGAAACCTTTATAACTATATACATACATGAAAACATATTTTAAATTAATCTAATGTAACATATTGCAGTCTCTATACAATAAATGAAACCATCTTAAATATATACATACATCAAAAACTATTTACAACTATAAAGAATAACAACAACAAAACAGTATCGCTTCTCCAAAGCTTTTTGATTTTTCCCAACTTCTTCTTAGGCATCCAATCTGGTGTGACACATCACAGACTGTATTAAAAAAACAAAAAACAGACAAAAACCAAATTAATATATATATGACATTTTTAAACATTTATGTGATTTATGAATGAATAAACTAAAAATTAAACTTTGTTTAAACTAAGGTTTAAGAATGATTAAGATAGGTATAAACACCAATGTCACCTAAGAAAAAAGGGCATATATCCACTGAATTCCTCCTATCAAACTTACATATACAACATCATCAATTTCAAATTAAAATAAACAAAATTAGCTTTAATTTGTTATCTACCTATCTAAAGAAACAGGAACTCCATCTTCTCCTCAGATTGGGTGTGGGACCAAGTCCATGAGCTAGGCAAGGGTTGTCCTGCACTAAAAATAAACAAGTCATTCCATCAATAGACATCTATTATCAACAACAACAAAAATGTAACTGCTTTTAAGGTTGCTACAATTTAGATACATTTGCTAACTCTCATGCACCAAACCTCCATGTCTCGTTTCCTGTCTCTTCTTAGCAGCCTCCAAGGATTGTTTGTGTGGAACAACCTGCAAAAACAGACTAAAACTGGGAGAAAAGAGGTTAATTCCATCAAAACAACACAAATTCTCAGTATGTGGAGGGAGTCCAACAGGACAAAAGTGAGTTCAACTTTTGTCCTTCTAGTGAAGTAACCCCTAGGGCGCTGCAGCAGTAAAAAGTGCAGTGTGATTTGGGAGAGATGAAACAAGGAGAGCTTTAATTGAATGACGCAAATTGTGAAGAATAAAAAAAGAGTTTTGCAAAAAATTAACTTATTCGAAGGGTAACAGTTACTCTAACTGCATTAGAAAAATGAGGAAAATGCTATGTGCCAGATTGAAGACCAATTTGAAATAATTTTTATTTCAAAATAGAACAGAATATACGTGTAGTAACGGATTTTTTAATCTACCGCTTCCTGGTCCAATATTTCCAGCAACTACTCTGACAGAGAACCGATAAGTGTTTCAAGATCAGCCACTTTCGTATTCCCAAACCTCAAACAAAGTTTCATGGGCACATACAAACCCTGGTTATGAAGCCTCCTTTCTACGGAACTAAATAAGTATTGAAAAGATTTGCAAACTGTACAAGAATATTTTTATTCCTACAACAAAATCCACAAGCTACACTATAATTCACAAATGTGTACAATGAATAAATATATATCAAACCCTCTGCAACAATGATAGAGAAAAACAACCCACACTGCTTTCTGATTGCTGCATATACAAAAGAAACCACAGTCAGATAAAATGATGCAAGATCTTTACATGTTCTTCAAAAAGAATATCCTGTCATGAATCAGGATTAAGATTTACAGTGCTTACAAAGTAATCATACTCCTTGAACTGTTCCATATTGTTACATTACAACCACAAATATATTTCATCAGAATTTAATAGAAAAGATCAAGAAAAATACCCCTTATGATTAGTAAAGATTTCAAGGAACATAACTATTTTTGGAAGCCACTGTAGATGCAGCTTATACTGAAGCTAACACACAGTATATAGGATTGTGATAGCTGTAGTAAGCCTGCAAGACACCTGACTGGATACAGTATTCTGGATTGGAGATGTAAATGTGATCAAGGAGAGTACGTTTTTCTGTGGTTGCAGCAGAGATGAGTTGCATAAAGCCTTTTGCTCTAAACAACTCATTAATGGCTTTTTTCCCAGGAGGAATAAGGTCCTCATTGAAGTCTCCCAATATGACAACGGGCCGAATATCCATTGAATTCAGGCCATCCAAGAGGTTCTGCAGATTTCTTAAAAATGTTCCAAGATCATAACTTGGTGGCCTGTAAACTGTCGCAATCAGTGCTCTGATTGGGGTTTCCACTTTCACAACGTTGAATTCAAGATCTGTAACCTGGTTGAAGAATCTACGTTCCTGCGGTTGGAGAAGACTCCGGCAGTAAGGTCGCTACTCCCCCACCCTCTTTTGTAGCAATGTCGACTCTGTTTGAGTAGGAGACATGTCTGTTCCGTGAAAAGAAAGAATAGCCCTCCATTTGGCAAGAAGCAGGAACAGAAGATCCAAATAAATGAGTCTCTGTTAGGCATAAGACATCTGCCAGCATAAGTTCATGATGTTGTTTTATGTCCTCAGAGTGACAGACAAGACCTTCGACATTGTGGTGGACAATTGTTAATGTTTCACCTTGATGACCAGACTGAAAATGCAAGAGTGGTCTGATATGCAAAAACGATGCTGATCTCATTGATTCCATAGCTGCTCTGATGTTTTGTCAGCGTAGATCTTACTTTCATCAAAATCAATGATTTTAAGTCCTTCCAGGGAAGTTGTGCGACTGAGTGCCACATATGCCATTCCCGGTTCAAAAATACGCTTCAAAGAAATAACCGCAGACTTCATGGTCATCCCTTGGACCTTGTGTGCCGTACACCCAAAGGCTAACCTGATTGGAAATTGCCGTCGTACCACTCCCTTTACGCTACTCTGTTCCTCAAATCTCTCAATGTAAACAAAGCTGTCTGGTTTACCCTGAATCTTTTTTGTGTGTCCAGCGAGGGGATTGTCCAGTTTGAGTCCAATTAACTTTACACTACTCTTTCCATCTTTCGTACTGGTGACAATATCCGCAATGGTGCCAAATGTTCCATTAACAAGACCATCCTCTACATCCAAGTTTCTTATAATCATTACCCTAAAACCCAAACCAGCCTGTATGTTGTTAGACAAGTCTCGTTTGTTGCCCGCTATGCAACAGCCCAGATTAATCATGTTTCCTGTCTTTGTAATCCTTTTGTAGTCCTCTGCCTCGATATCAACTGTTACTACACCTAAAGAGGTCACAACTGCTTGCATTATGGGTGTCCACCTGTTTGTTTGTTGCAAAAATGTGCAGAACATCCATTGGACACTCTTTGGAGTCAGTAACAGCTTGGATCAAAAGAGTCTTGTCATCCTTACTAAGCGAATCGGCTTTACCTTTAACTCGAATCCGGTTCAGGAGCTCTGCAAACGCTCGGTCATCTTTCTGCCGCATGATTTCTGTCAGGCTTATCATCTGGAAATTCTCATTCCAGATATCAAGCACGCCATCCTCGGCGACACAAAGCGGTTTTGATCGTCCAAGAGGAGGAAGTTGGAAGAAGTCCCCCACAGCCAAAACAGAGACCCCACCCATGAATCTGTTGTTCCCCTTGATTTGTTGAAATCTCCAGTGCAACATATGCAAGTAGGTCTTTGGAGACCATGGAGATTTCATCGACGATTAAGATTTCTACATTAGAAAGAACTGCCCTCACTTCATCCAATGAATTTCCAAGTCCCTTGTATGGTGGTTTTAAACTTTTGGGTAGCTTCAAGATGGAATGTAAAGTCTTCCCTGATATGTTGTACGCTGCAGTACCAGTAAAAGCTGTGAGGAGTACAGTGGGCTTGGACATGTCACCAATATCGAGAAGTCTCGGAAGCTGGCGCAAGAGCTTGGTTGCCTCCTGATAAACACATTTGATGACATGAGATTTACCACAGCCGGCTCCTCCCGTCAAGAAATAAAAGAACGGTTCTGGTTTCTCACCCCAGACGCGCTTCAGACACCAATCGCGAATGGCGTAAAACACGGACGCTTGACTCTCATTTAAACTCCTGTACATTTTTCTGATGAAATCAGAGCTCAATTTAGGAGCTTCAATTTTTGGCATGTCTACAGTGTTGACATCA